>NW_024429189.1:84351089-84956089 GCF_017639785.1 Mesocricetus auratus
GAACAAAGGAATCAAGACCATGATGGGGAAACTCACATAATCAGCTGCCCTGAGCTAGTGAGAGATCACTGACTCAGGTCTGACAAATGGGGAACTTGCATAAGACCGAACTAGACTCCCTCAATATAGGTGACAATGGTGTGACTGGGATAATATATGAGGCCACTGGCAGAGGGTCCAAGATCTAACACTAATACACAAACTGACTTAGTGGAGCCCATTCTATATCAAGAGATACCTTGCTTAGCCTAAACACAGGGGTGCCAGGGAGTGCCTTGGTCCTGCCTCAATGAGATAATGAGACAGACTTAGACTTCCTAGGGGAGGCCTTACCCTCTCCAAGGAGCAGATGGGAGGTAGGAGAGGCAATGGGGGGAGTGGGAGAAGAGGAGGGGAAAAACTTGGATTGGATTGTAAAAAATAAATGAATAAAAACAAGTTTAAAGAAGGGAAGGAAAAATGGGGGTGTGCCTGTTAGAAGGAAAGGTGAAGAAAATGTTCAAAAATGATTGTGGTGATGGCTGATCAGCTCCACAAAGGTACTTTAAAGCGGGTGAGTCAAATGTGCAATGTATGAAGTGTACTTCACAAAAGCTGTTGTCAACTTTAAAAGAGTATTTTGGGAAATCTGGAAGCAGAGGATTTAAAAGGGCTGTTGCTGCGGCTGTCAAACCTATGATTAACCCGTGACATCAACTGGCTTAGCCCCCACACTCGGAAGCAGGCACCAGAGGGAGAGATGAGGTAAGAGGCTCTCTACAGCCTGGTGTTCAGCAGTGCCACCAGGGACACCAGGAGGAAGAAACTCTAACCAGTGCTGACCCATTCCGGGACCTCCTGTCTCCCATACCCCACTCTCTGGCGTCAGTTGTGTAGTCTGCCACCTAAGGCAAACGGATGTGAGTGGGTTCATCCAAGAAAACACTCCAAAGCTTGCCTAGACAGAGTATGAGCTCAGAACTGATCTTTTACCTCAGCGACTTAAGAATTTTGATTCATTTGGTAACAGTTTATCTTTGATGACGGACCAATGAATGAGTCAGTTTTATGGCGTTTAGCACCTCCATGCTGGGAACTTACTCAAACATATTTTCCTTATTCCAGAGACAGCTCTGGACTTCGGCCCATGCTTCCTCCTTCCTTTTGGCTCCCATAATAGGGAATTTCTTGTATGTTGATCCCTCAGGAGAGGTAAGGGGAGGTTGTCACGTTACCGGTATGTAAAGCTCCAGTCCTTTGAGGTTTTCTCTGTCTTTTCTCATCTGAAGTACAGATATTAATTGTCGGCTTTAGCTATGGTTTTCAAGGATGGAAAGCAGGCAGATGAAAATGAATGGTCTGATTTACATTCAGACTTGACTTTAGTAAAAACCAAAGTGAGAACAATAGGTATTTTTAACTAGGGGCTTGCCATGCATGGGCCAGGCACTGCTTAGCATTGATGATCATCTGCTGAGATCCAGACCTCACAGGGTGTTTGTCTTGCTTCCAGGACATTATGGGTGTACTTATTTTGGCATCAGTTAAATTGTTCAGACTGGCTGTATTTATTTGTTTACTTCTAGGCCATTGAGCTTCACAAGGAATCTCTGACCCTCCCTCTATGCATTCTAGCAGGTCCCTCACAGGTATGGCTCCTTCTGAGTTTGACCCATGATCTCCCACCTTATCCAATTAAGACCTGGGTTAAGCACCAACAAAACCCTGCACCAACCAGGATTCTGTAGGTGCTCAAAACACAGGAAGCACACTTTGTAAAGACCAGAATGCAGCTATGGGATCACTATTCTACTCCCACTACACACACCCACCAGCTCCCGGGCATCTTTGAGCAAACTGCCTTGTAGGCATAGCAGCATGAATCTTGTGAAAAACCTAATTCCAACTAATCAATCCTCTATCAAAGGACAGAGTCAAGTCATCTCCTATTCAAATTTGTACAGTGTTGATCAAAGCAAGGGAGGCTTGAGCATAAAAACTTGCATATTCTAGTTACCCATTCATAAACAGAAATTACAACCAGGTCCCTTCCTCCTTTTTATCGCAGCATAGCTAGCTGTGAGGACTCAAGAGAGGTGACAATTATTGCCTTGGCTTCTTCTTGAGCCCATGTAGCCATGGTTCGTCTGCATTCCCATCGTTCTGTACTGCTGCCTCCCCTCTTTACTCTTTCTTAGCTTCCCCTGTTCATCTTTGGTTTGCCCTCCATCTCAGTCCTAACTATCCAGCAAATGCTTTGTATGTCTCCTACTTTGGTATCTTCTGTAGTACAAAAATACCATTGATTACTTAACGATTTATTGTTTTAATATGACATAAGTGGAGAATAAGCATAACTATAAATAATCATACTATATGTATGTGTGGCTTATGTGATACATAATATCTCTAGTTCTTAAAAATATGAGGTAAATACAAAAAACAAACTTGTAGTAAAGAAGCAGAGAGAATCTTGAATTTGGACAGGAACTGGTTAAGACTTTTCGTGTATCAAACAGATTCTGATGGCTGAGATGCCAGCTTTGGTACTCACAGGGTCAATCAGATTTTCTTGTATCTAGAAACTGAGTAGCTGGACTACACTACAGCATCTTCCCTAAGAGATTCCAAAATTGTAAGAATCAACTTACAATTGTAAGAAATACAAAGGGGCGGCCATTTTTTAAAATTTGAGCTTATTTCTAACCTAAACAGGTTATTCACTAGGTGTGTTATAGTATGATGACCTTTTGCAATATGATGGTGATTTTAAAACTGTGGAATTATGACCAGACTACTCCATGGGAAATCTTGCCCATAATGAGTCTTATCCCTTAGGTCATTTGTTTAGCCTACTGTCTGTAAGGCCTGAGCCAGTGTGGAAAAAAAGTCTACATGATCTATGCCAGATTGATCTAAGTTTCTGGAGAACATGGAACTCTCTTTGAATTGTGAAGCGGAGTAACACTGATGGCATTTTCTAAGTATGGACTTGGCCTTAGAAGACCTGAGGGTGTCAAAGTGGGAAAACTTCAATAAAATTGTCTCTCTGCTGCTATTTCATGAGTAACTCTCATTTTACTTTAGAAAAATCATTTCCCAGACTGCCAAAAGCTGCTGGCAGATGGAGGTTCTATTAACCAGATGCTTGGTCTACAGTTGAAGCTTGACTATGGCTGAGCCTGTGCACTGTGGTGACTTCTGTGGGAGGATAGACAGGTTGCTATCAAGTGTGAATCGTTTCCAGGGATGGGTCAAGAATGAGAAACCATTGCACGTACTTTCACATAAGATGCCCAAGGACAGGAAGAGACTTCAAGCCAAGGAGTATTAACAAACTCTACAGAAAGAAAAGGAGTGATGAATGACATGAATGTCAGTTTATTGTGAGATAGGGAAATCCTTTGCACAGGTAACAGGAGAAATGAGCTCCGATGTTCTGGAGCTGAGTTCACACAATGCAGAATAAAACTGTGTATACACACACACTAGTGTACCTAGCTAATATTTTAAGGTATATTAGAACAGCAAGAATTACATACATGGAGAAGGAGAAGTTAGTTGTAATTTTTTGATTCCTTATTTAACCAAATATACAGAAGAGAGATACACATGGTAAACATCCTTCTACATTTAACAAAAGGATTGCATAATCATTAGGGCCATATTTGAATACTTCAGGTTCACAATTTCATCTTGTTATGCTCTTCTTCCTCTTGATTTTTATGTTATTCCTCTGCAGGTTTCTAAAGCCATTATAAAGATTCTTGTTCAGCTGTATATCATAAATGCTCAGATGTATATTATAAGTAATAATTTTTTACATAAGCAGAAATTATCTGAACAGTAGACATTTGGTACTGTATTTTTTAAATAAATAATTACATGTACTTCCTATACAATTCTTATTTGGCTTTATCTCCTAATAGCCATTCTGAGAAGAGTAGGTATCTTTGAGAATCAAAGAGATTATTGTAGAGAATTATGCTATAACTGATTTCAAAACAAGCCAGTTAAAAAATTGTCGATTATGTCTATAGACATGTTTGTTTACCATGTCTAATAACTTGTAAACTTTGTTGAAGAACAATGCACCAGATTTTACAATGGATGTCTACAGATAATGAAAAAATAAATGAATATTAAAACCATAAAAATTAAATGAACAAAAAGGCATTGCATGGAAAAGCAGATTGAGGCCTATAGTGAGTCCAGACATGGTAGCCTCCTCCCATTATGAAGTTAGGCAAGGGAAAGACTCAAGAATGAATTGTGACTTTCCTTTTACATCAAATAATTCATCCATCTGCCAATGGTCAATCAATTTATAATAGTGTTATTTTTAGTCATTGTATTTCTATTCTCCCACCTATCCTCTAAGTAGCTTTCTGGGTTGGTGTATGTGTGAGAGAGATGAAGCATTGCAGAAAGAAACCATCTAGAAATTCTTTTGAGACAACTTAAAATTGAGATGGGAAACCCAAAGAGAATATTCCTTGGAATATAGAATATAACACTCTTTGCTGCTTTACAGTTTAACAAAATTTGATGTTATTTTTCATGGCTAAATATAATGTGATTTTTTTATAAACTCTAACATTGAAATACTGGGGTTCTCAAGCAAGAGAGATGGCTGGATGGTTAACAGTACATGCTGCTATTGCAAAGGACCCAATTTCAGTCCTCAGCACCCAGGTGGTGGCTCACAATCATCTGTAACTCCAGTTCTAGAGGATCCAATTCCCTCTTCTGGCTTCTATGACACCAGGCACACCCGTGATCCACAGTTACACCTACAGGAAAACGCTCATAAATATAAATTAGATAAATCTTTTTAGGGTGAGTTTTTAAAAAAACAATTATTTCAGATATTGGTTGTCTCAGACAAAAATAATTGATGATAAATCTAGTATTATAAATAGAGAAGATGATGGGTTTGTTCATAGTGACAACAGGGATGAGGGAAAAATGAGGTCTACAATGATAAGAGTTGTTGTTGGCTGCAGAAACTAAAAACTTAGTTGTTGATAACTCTAAATTCTTTAGTCAACACCCTGCCAGGGAGCTGAGTCAGCATTCTGATAAAGAAGTGACATGTAAATCCTTAAGGCGGTCATAAAGATACTTTCCAGGATTAGAATGCTTTCCTTCTTCTAGTTGCCTTGAAAAATAAAGCAGTGATAAAAGGAAGAAGAATGTGTGTGTGTGTGTGTGTGTGTGTGTGTGTGTGTGTGTGTGTGTGTGTGTAAGAAATGTAAAATTAGGCGCTGGGCTTTGCATCAACAACAAAAAAGAAATTGGTTTTACAACATGTCGTGGAGGCAATGAATCAAGATTATTAATAGTGAAGAATAGATGCAGATATATCTACTCAAGAATTTTAAAAAATCTAGCCCTGTAACACTCTAGATAGGAGTATAATATCAACATTTTCAAGATTTAAAAAGCTAAGAAAAGTTTTGTGTATCTTGAATGATGGATGTCAAGATTTCTGCAGCATATTCACATCTATTTGCTTAATACATGTCACATGAACAACCTTAAATTCCTTTAAGAGCCTTTCCCAATGGATGTACTACAGTAGCCCACATGGCACAAATATGAAAAGGTATACAGACAGAAACCCCCTAGGGAATTCCAGACGCATGTACACTTTCTGCCTACCAACACTTTACTTAGGGCAGTCCAGATCCGAAGATACTTAAAAGCAGTAACAACAGTAATAACATCTTTAGTAATGCAATTTTTCGTATAAAATGTGTTGAGCATTCATTTGTAAGGCAGGATGACAACTGGTTTACACATAATGATTACATAAGATATTCTTTAAATTTAAATATTGGTATTTGCATTGTGCCATTTTACATATGGAGGGAACAGAGATTAGACAAGATGAATATATGTGTCCTGTTAGTAACTAGGAATGTAGCCTGTTGAACCTGGAATTGGGTGGTACCTAAGATCAGGGGTAGGACTATCTGTGCTTGTAGCATACGTACAGCAACATGTCTGTGTTGAAATGAAAATATGACCAAAGTACAGAGGTTAGCCTATCAGAAATATCTCTTCTAAGATTTATTTTTTAGTGTGTTAATTTCTTCTCAATGAAGATGGGTATGAATTCTCCCTGATTATGAAAAAGGCATCCACAGGGAAGAACTAATCAAGTCAATGTCAAGTGGTTTTACTAATCTTTGTATTCCTTGCTTTCTACTATTTCTAACAACAGGCCAGCATTTAGTTTAGGTACATCCTCATCCAAAGGTCACACTCACCTGTTAAACAAAGTGTATATCTACAAATATGTGATGAGTAGGTTTTTTTAGTTATCTTTGGCAGGAGAACACTTTCATGAGAGTGTGTTCACTAATAGCACATAAATAAAATATTTCCTTATAGACATAGTTGATTGAAGATATTGAAGACAAGACTATCTACCATCTGCTAACTGGTAGGAATTCACAGTTCCTCTTTTAGTAGAAATGAATAACTAACTTAAATGCATTGCTCACATTATAAATGAAGTAGGAGCATTGAAGAACTCCAAAACCCAAGTTAAACGTTGGGCACCATCTATCATATTCCATTAAGGACACCAACCTAGGAATTTTTCTGACAGGATCAACTACTTTTAATGCACTGTTTTGTGATGACTTCAGCAGAATCTTAATTAGTGAGTTAGTTTAGAAGAGGAAATGTGTTGATTTTATCTCTATAACCTTGAATTCATGAAACCATGTGCAAATTCATAGATAAACAATGACTGGGGTACACAAATGAGCAGGAACTGAGTTTAATCTACTCATTGCTTATAAGGAGTTATTAGGCATAATTTTTATTCTCCTCTCTCTCTCTCTCTCTCTCTCTCTCTCTTTGTGTGTGTGTGTGTATGTGTGTGTGTTTAGGTAGGTCTAAGACTGGAAATTTGACATCTTATGTGTCTGAATTATAGGCAAGTAGAAAATAATAACTCAGAAAAAAGTCTGCTACTGTTAATTAAAATATTATTTTAGCCGGGCGTTGGTGGTGCACGCCTTTAATCCCAGCACTCGGGAGGCAGAGGCAGGCGGATCTCTGTGAGTTCGAGGCCAGGCTGGACCGACAGCCTCCAAAACAGAGAAACCCTGTCTCGTAAAACCAAAAAAAATATTATTTTAATTTATTCATATATCATATAAAATATATAGTTAATAATTTGCATACATATATGTAGTATAAATTTATTTTTACTAGATTAGATAAGAGAGTAAAAGACATGTATGAGCTAGATAGAACCAATGTGGAAAGCTTGGGCTAGCTTGAAGGATATGGGATATAAAGGAGAAATGGCAGATCAGATGGGCTTCAGTGCTCACTTGGAGGCTTAGCATTGCCTTCTGCAGTGATTAAGGGGGAGATAAGTCTTTTCTCCCTGCTCACAGTGGGCTCTGTGTCTTTTTCCTCACTTGGGTCTTCAGAGCCAGCAATCCTCCTGCAAAAGAGAAAACATTTTCCTTGCCGTTCATTCTTCTAGAAAGTCCTCCAGAGCATCCACATCAAAATGATGACTTTAAAAACTTAAAGGCTGGAATTGTCATCTAATCATTAATCTAAGACTGATTATTTCAAGTGACAAGAAATGGTTTCAATTGCCTGGAGAAGCAAATGAAACAGTTATATGCATTCTGCTAATAGCCCCAGAGGAATCTGTGTTTGCCCGGACACCCTGAGGAGCTAGTAAGGGAGGTTAGTCTTACACCTCAGAGGATGGAGTGTTGTGGGAATAAACTGGAATAGGGAGGGCTGGGAGAATCAGAGAGCACAGAAAGCAGCCTTTCACAGTCTGAACATTCAAACCCAAAGAATCAAATTATGGGTCACTGGTTCAGCTTTTGTTCACGACCTTAGAGGCAGGCCAACCTGAATTCATGAAACGGGACACTCATGGCTCTCTCCATGACAGATTTCCTTTTATTCTCCCCGCTCTGCTGCCCTGAAGGTGTTAGACAGCTGCCATTTGCAAACACACCCTGATCCACTGCCTACTTTGATAGTGGAAAGTGAGAAATCTCTCAGGACTCCTATTCATTTAAACCCTTGAACCAAAGGCAAGAGAAGGTTTTACTGTTTTGTCACCACCCCCACCACATCCCTGTGGTTGAGAAGTAGAACAGAAAGGAAATCACACTAGATAGACCAGAGCTTTTACCACTTTCATAGGACCCTGTTAAAGTAGAAACAAAAATGACTCTTTGCTAAACAAGGAATCCAGGGCACAGTCAGTTCATACCAAGGTGGTATGAGGTAGATTCACATTGGTCTCCTTTTCCTTTAAGACCTTCAAAACCTGGGAATTCGGTGAAAGTTTATTCAAAGAACACTTTGGAAGAACTTTGTTCTCAAGGAGGAAGGAAAAACATTGTCTTTCATAAAATATTGTCAAGAAAGCTAGTAAAAGCATTGACTATGAAGAGATGCCAATAAACGTGAAAACCATGAGAATTGCAGAGTTTGGGTTAGGCTTGGGGGGTGGGTAAAGGGGTTTGTGCCTGTGACATGGGAGGCAGTGTGGGAACCGAGTAAGTGTGAGACTTGAGATTCACATCTTGTCTCAGCCATTTACTAGTCCTGATGACAGACATTTCATACTCCTACTCAGTGTTTTCTTCTTTACCATGGGCGGGAGGGAGAGTTTTTGGGAATTTCTCTCTCTCAGCAAATGTCTTGACTCTTGAGTTACATCACAGATCAGATGAGCCTCAAACAGAAAATGCTGGGTTAAAAGAAACCCAAAGGTGCTCATTTGGATCACTCAAGGCCCCAACCGAAGCCCAGCCTGTCTTTTTAACAGGGTACCCGATGTTTCTGAACTCCAGCTCCTTCAGAAGGGGAAAAGGAAAGGGTGCAACACTGAGGTCACTTCCACTTAACAGCATAACACATTGAGTTTGACTAGGTTGACTGTGAGGTACTTGGCCTTCTATATAGCATGCTTGTGCTTCATGTACCAAATATTGCATGCTCTAACTCATCCAGCCCAGATGGTTCACATGGGTCACGCTAGTGTCACAGGCTAGTGTGACAGTGCCTTTCTAGCATCATGATTAGGTAAAGAAACAGTAGTGACGCGCAGGTCCAAGTCAAACACAGCTGAGTCTGCTGATGTAAATTGCTTGGCTTGGCTTCTCTAAGATGTTCATCTATGAGCTGAAAATAACAAAGAAACACATTGGATAGGATTGTGTTAAGGACTGAAGAGGGTAATACATTGCAGGTGTTTGGAATTTTGCCTAGCACATGGTGATTAGTCAAGAGATTTTGATGGTTATTAACATTATACAGATCAAGAACAGTGTGAGTGAAATTGCTGTAAAGTGAGAAGACATACAGAAAAAATGGGATGGACTTTTTGTTTTTTAAAATTGGCTTTGATGGTGTTAGTCAACAAAACAAAACAAACAAACAAAAACCCAAAACCCAAAGGTTGGTTATATATGACCTAAAAATTCAGCTGTATCATATAATCAGAACAGTAATATTCTTCAATTATCAATTTATTTTTTAGGATTGCACAATATGAGAAACAAAACAGAAAAAATTCCAGGTATTTACACATTGTTGAATTGTACTTTGGGTAAGCAGTAACCCAATGGTATAAGATAATGAATGTGACTTTTCTCCTAAAGAAAATGAAGAATTTAGTAAAGGGAAAGAAGTAAGTTAAGGACTGGAGAGACAGCTCAGTGGTTGGTTAAGAACATGGGTTCCTCTTCCAGAGGACACAGGTTCACATTCCCACATGGCAGCTCACAACTGTCTGGAACTCCAGTTCCAGGAAATCCAAAACCTTCTTCTTGTCTCTATAGTCACAAATATAGTGCACAGACATACATGCAGGCAAAACACTGATACACATAAAAAATAAAAAGTAATAACTTTAAAAAGAAGTAAACAAGCACCACAAAGCAACTTAATTGCACTGGCTTGTCATAGGCTGTGAAATTATATTTAGTGCCTTAAATTGTGTTATGTGGGGATATCAGTGGAAGTCAAAGTAGTATTAACTGCTAGGATAAAAGAGGTCAATAGAACTTACTTGGCATACACATATATATGACTGTACCAAACTAATCTCCATTCTAAACTCATGGTGTTTTGAGGATGATTATGGACATAAGGACTTGTTGCTCAAGAATCATAAAGCTGTCTATGATCTTATTAAAAACTGTGTAGTGATGGCACAGGGTAGCAAACAATGGCAGGCTTGGTAGTTACCAATATTAAACATTGGGGAGATCCCACTCTTAGTTCCTCTGTAAGAGTCAAGAAGCCCCATCATACAATATCCTGCATGACACCCACAGAGTCAAGGCAGCCTCCACAGCAAATGCCATAGGTTGGTGAAGAGTCTATGTGATATCTCTGAATAGGCTTCTAGGATTTTAAACAAAGCACCGTGTTGTTCACTGAAGACTTCCTGTTCATGGGTTCTAAGATTAACAGAAATCTCTGTTAAAATATGTGTCTTTCAAAGTCTGGAAAAGCCATGCCAGGAAGGTTTTAGACAATCTTCATCACAAGATAGAAGCTGGTAAACTAGTAATCTGAAAAAACACTTACCCAGGTCTCTGCTTTTCCTCTTTTAATACACATGGAAAGAACATATTGCTATGTTTAACAAGGTTGGTTGACAGATGTTCCAAGTTAGTAATCATGGAATAGCTTGACAGCTAATGATAACAAGATGTTACACCATGTCATTCTCCTCTATCAAAAGGAATGGTCCAAGAGAGGGACATACAATCTTACCCTGTCTCTCATTCCCTACCAAGTTATCTATCCAGCAATGGTGAGTCATCACCCACCCCATCAGTTCTTGGCATTGGCAGTGGCAGGCAGATGCAGTATATTTTTCCCTAGATGAAGAAGCCTGGGAAGACTAAACTTTACCACAGCTTTTTATCCAAATCCTGACATCACTGGACAGGACTGGCAAACAGCTGCCCAAGTATCATCAACCACATTTATGAGCATCTTACCCACTGGTTCTCAACCTATGGGTCATGACCACTTTGAGGGTTAAATGACCCTTTCACAGGAGTTGTCGAAGACCATCAGAAAACATGGATATTTACATTATGATTCATAACAGGAGCAAAATTGCAGTTATGAAGTAGCACCAAAAATAAGTTATAAAACTTATGGGTCACCACAACATGAGGAACTGTATTAAAGGGTCACAGCATTAGGAAGTTTGAGAACCACTATGTTAACCTTTAATAAAAATGCTGAGAAAGATGTGCATGGAAAATACTCATTAGGTACATGGACTTTTATTAATATAAGGTGCTGCCTGTCTTCTGTATGGGATGTTTTACCTACCATAAACCAAGGGAAACTTAGGTACTGTATTTCACAGTAAAATAATATGCAAACTCTAGCTTATTAGTTTGCATATTGTACCTTATAGAGAGATATTCCACAGATTGTATAGAATCAGGCTTCACTTTAGGAAGGAACTTAGGTCCTAGGATAACCCATGAGTTATATAGGAAGAATCAATGAGTGAGATGGAAATCATAACTGATCTGGACTAAGGTGGAATTCTGGAAGCACAGGGCATAAAAGAAGGAGCAGCAATTCAAATACCAGGCAAAGGAATCATTGGTCAATGCCAACCTCTCTGTCCCCCTACCCCAGTTTTCAGTATGTCAAATAGCTGACCATAAAGATGAAATAAAAGCTGCCCAGATGGGAAGGACTTGAGTCCTTCCACACCCCACCCTTGGCTCCCCACACACCCACTGTGCTCTGCTTCAGGTGAGTGTGGGTCCTCCTTGGTACCCAACACCTGCCCATCATTGCCCTCCTCAATCTTCTTGGGCCTGCTCCTCGAATTGAGTGGGCCTGCCTAGACAGGAAGAGCTTGAGTCCTGTCACACCCCACCCTTGGCTCCACTGAACTCTGCTTCAGGTGAGAGTGGGACCTCCTAGAACCCAATTCCCACCCATAACCCCTTCCCTCGACCTTCCTGAGCCTGTTCCTTGCATCGAGTGGACCCACCCAGACAGGAAGGACTTGAGTCCTGCCACACCCCACTTGGCTCCCCCTCTGCCCACCGAGCTCTGCTGGAGTGTGGAGAATAGCAGGACAAGCCAGACCATCTAGAGTTGCAGACACTGAAGTCTTGGCCCACATATGCCACCAGGAGACCAGTGAAGACAGAGAGACCCCACCTGCACCCACTGAAAGAAGGGATGGGAAAACTACAGCAATAGAAAAACCAATATGACTCCACCAGAATCTAGAGACTCCACACTAGCAAGACCTAAAAAGCACAATGCAGATGAAGCAGAAGAGACAGACCTTAAATTTTTTTATGAAGATAATAGTGACCCTCATAGAGGAAATTAGAAAATCCCTTAAAGAAATAGAAGAAAAAACAAACCAAAAATATCAAGAAATAAACAAATCTCTTAAGAATCTAAAGAGAGCCAAGAAGAAACAAACAAGTGAAGGAAACAACTCAAACATTCAAGGCTTAAAAGCGGAAATAGAAATAATAAAGAAAACACAGAATGAGGGGATGCTGGAAATAGAAAAGCTGGGTAAACAATCAGGAACTATAGATGTAAGTATAACCAATAGAATACAAGATAAGGAAGAGAGATTCTTAGGTGTTGAAGACTCATGGGAGGATATACAGTCATCAACCAAAGAAAATCTCAAGTCCAACAAATCCCTAGCACAAAATATCCAGGAAATATAGGACACCGTGAAGAAGCCAAACCTAAGAATAATAAGTATGGAAGATGAAGAAATACAGCTCAAAGATACAGAAAACATATTCAACAAAATCACAGAAGAAAACTTCCCCAACCGAAAGAAGGATATGCCTATGAAAATACAAGAAGCTTACAGAACATCAAATAGACTGGATCACAAAAAGAAGTCCCCTCACCACATGATGATCAAAACACCAAACCTACAGAATAATGAGAAAATATTAAGAGCAGCAAAAGAAAAAGATCAAGTAGCATATAAAGGCAGACCTATCAGAATTACATCTGACTTCTCAATGGGAACTATGAAAGCCAGAAGGTCCTGAATAGATGTCCTACAAATGCTAAGAGAACAAGGATGCCGGCCCAAGACTACTGTACCTAACAAAGCTTTCAATTACTACAGATGGAGAAAGCAAGATATTCTATGACAGAACCAGATTTAAACAATACATATTCACAAATCTAGCCCTATTGAAAGTACTATAAGCAAAACTACAACCCAACGAAGATAACTACACTCACAAAAAAAAACATAGGCAACAGAAAATCCCACTTTACCAAACACCAAAAGAAAAAAGGGGGGCTCCACACACAATAACACTACCACCAATAAATCCCAAACAAACAAGAATCAACAATCGATGTTCATTAATATCCCTCAATATCAATGATCTCAACTTGTCTATAAAAAGACACAGGCTAACAGAATGAATACAAAGACAGAATCCATCCTTCTGCTGCATACAAGAAACACATGTCAGCTTCAAAGACAGATGTTATCTCAGAGTAAAGGGTTGGGAAAGATTTTCCAATCAAATACACCCAAGAAACAAGCTGGTGTAGCAATACTAATATCTAACAACTTAGACTTCAAATTAAAATCAGTCAAAAGAGATGAAGAAGGGCATTTCATATTCATTACAGGGAAAGTCCACCAAGATGAAGTCTCAATTCTGAACATCTATGCCCCAAATGTAAAGGGGGCATAAATGAAACATTACTAAAACTCAAATCACACATAAAACTTCACACACTGGTAGTAGGAGACTTCAACACTCCACTCTCCCCACTAGACAGGACCACCATACAGAAACTTAACAAAGAAACAAAAAAAAAAACTAACAGAAGTTACAACCCAATTGAGATTAACAGACATCTATAGAACATTCCACCCAAACACAAAAGAATATACCTTCTTCTGAGCTCCACATGGAACCTTCTGTAAAATCAACCACATACTTGGCAACATAGCAAACCTCCACTGATACCAAAAAAAATTTGAATATCTCCCTGTGTCTTATCAGACCACCATGCTTTAAAGTTAGAATTCAACAACAACACAAACCATAGAAACCCTGCAAACTCATGGAAATTGAACAATGCACAATTGCACCATCCCTGGGTCAAGGAAGAAATAAAAGAGAAATTAAAGACTTCCTGGAAGTCAATGAGAATGAACAACATACCTAAACTTGTGGGACACTTTGTAAGCAGTGATAAGAGGAAAGTTCAAAGCACTAAGTGCCCACATGAAGAAACGGGAGAATCGTCACACTAGAGAATTAATAGCACAACTGAAAGCTATAGAACAAAAAGAAGCAAACTCACCCAGGAGGAGTAGAGCCAGGAAATAATCAAATTGAGGGCTGAAATCAGTAAGTAGAAACCAGGAAAACATTACAAAGAATCAATGAAATGAAGAGTTTGAGAAAATCAACAAGATAAAACTTTATCCAAACTAAACAAAAGGCAGAGAGAGATAGAGCATGCTAATTAATAGCCACAAAAGCATAAAATATCTCATAGTAATGCCAATCAAGCAAGTAAAAAAACTGTACAGTAATAACTTTGAGTCCTTAATTAAAGAAATTGAAGAAGATACCAGAAAATGGAAAGATCCCCCATGCTCTTCGATAGGTATGATCAACATAGTAGGAATGGCAATCTTGCCGAAAGCAATCTACAGATCCAATGCAATTCCCATCAAAATCCCAACACAATTCTTCACAGATCTTGAAACAACTATACTCAACTTTATATGGAAAAACAAAAACCCAGGGTAGCCAAAACAACCCCGTACGATAAAGGAACTTCAAGATGCATCACCATCCCTGATTCAAAGCTCTATTATAGAGCCATAATCTTGAAAGCAGCTTGATATTGACACAAAAATAGACAGGTAGACCAATGGAACTGAATTGAAACCCCTGATATTAAACAACACACCTACGAACACCTGATTTTTTTACAAAGAAGCTAAAGTTATACAATAGAAAAAAGAAAACATCTTCAACAAATGGTGCTGGCATAACTGGATTCGGACATGTAGATTGCAGATAGAGTCATATCTATCACCATGCACAATTAAATCCAAATGGATCAAAGACATCAACATAAATCCAGTCACATTGAACCTCTTAGAAGAGAAAGTGGGAGGTACCCTTGAACGAATTGGTACAGGCGAACACTTCCTTAACATAACACCTGTAGCACAGACATTGAGATCCACAATTAATAAATGGGACATCCTGACACTGAGAAGTTTCTGTAAGGCAAAGGACACAGTCAGCAAGACAAAATGACAGAATGGGAAAAGATCTTCACCAACATCTGACAGAGGGCTGATTTCTAAAACATTCAATGAACTCAAGAAGCTAGCCACCAAAACATCAAACAATTCAATTAAAAAGTGAGGTGCAGAACTCAATAGAGAATTCTCAATAGAGGAATCTAAAATAGCTAAAACACACTTATGAAAGGGCTCAACATCCTTAGTCATCAGGGAAATGCAACTCAAAACAATTCTGAGATACCATCTTACACCAACCAGAATGGCCAAAATAAAAAACACCAATGACAGTCTATGCAGGAGAGGATGTGGAGAAAGAGGAACACTCCTCCATAGCTGGTGGGAGTGCAAACTTGTACGACCACTTTGGAAATCAATATGGAGCTTTCTCAGGAAAACGGGTATCAGTCTACTTCAAGATCCAGTAGTTCTTCTCCTGGGCATATACCCAAAGAATGCACATTCATACAACAAGGACATATGTCCAACTATATTCATAGCAGTGTTGTTTGTAATAGCCAGAACCTGGAAGTAACCTAGATGCCCTTAAACTGAAGAATGGACAGAGAAAATGTGGTATATTTACACAATGGAGTACTACTCAGCAGGAAAAAAATGGAATCTTTAAATTTGCAGGCAAATGGACGAAACTAGAAGAAACTATCCTGCATGAGGTAACCCAGTCATAAAAAGACAAGCATGGTATGTACTCACTCATATATGGTTTTTAGGCATAGAAAAAAGGATTAGCAGCCTACAATCCATACTGCCAGTAGATCTAGGAATCAAGGAGGACCACAAGGGGAGGGGGAAAAGAACCCCTAAGCAAATTGGGAGCATGGAGAGAGGGAGATGAAAAGGCAAGAAGGAGAGAGGAAGGAGAACAGGAGGACTGAGACAAGGGAGGAATACAAGAGGGCAAGAAAGGAGATGCCTTAAAAAAAGGGAGCCAGTACAGGTTTGGAGAGAGAAAATAGTAGGGGATCCATAGGGATAACCCCAACTAAAAATCTCGGCAGTGTTGGAGAGACTGCCTTTGATGCCCTTCCCCTATAATGAGATTGATGACTACCTTGGTTACTTTTCCTAGAGCCTTGACCCAGTAGCTGATCGAAGCAGAAACAGTCACCCACAGATGAGCACTGAGTCATACTCCCAGAATCCACTTGCAGAGAGGGAGGAGAAATGACCAAATGAACCAAGACGGAACTGGAGATACCCACAGAAACAGTTAACCTGACCTAATGAGAGCACACAGACCCTAATTGTAAAGCAGGAGAACCAGCATTGGACCAGACCAAGCCCTCTGAATATTAGTACCAGCTAGGAGGCCATGGCAGTCTATGGAACCTCTAATAGTGGAGTCAGGGTTTATTCCTATGTCACAAATGGACTTTGGGAGCCCATTCCCTATGGAGGGATACTATTGCAGCCCAGATATGGAAAGGAGGGCCTGGGCCCTCCCCCCAAATGTTGTGATGGGCTTTGATGATCCTTCATGGAGGGTCTCACTATCCCTGGAAAGTTGGTGGTGGGTGGGTTGGGGGGGGTTGGTAGGATGCATGGGAAGATGGGAGGTCGAGGGAATGATGGGATGTATATGTAAATAAGAGTGTTTCTAAAAATAAAAAATGCAAAAAACATGAAATAAAATATAAAGATAATAAAACATGAAATAAAATTGTGCTTTCTTTCAGTCCCAAGAGACAGCAGATATAATGGTACACCATTGGAATGAGTATAGTCATCAAAGACACTGTGAAGCACACATACTAAAAACATGAATTACTGGCATTTGGGAGAGCATAGTTCATCCAATTAAACAAGGAGATAACATTTAGACTTTTATAGTTTCCAAAGTAAGCGAATGAAGATGGAATAATCTTTATAGAGGAATGCCTAAACACTAAACCAAGCAATGTTTGCATTCTTGCCAATCAAATTTAAAAACTGGTCTGGCATGATTTGGATAAAGTGAAGGCTGGTTGATGCTAGTGGTACAATCCCATGTGGTCAATGAAGGCTCTGTACCATGAGAACTTAGAAAGACAGGCAGCTGCAAGCTACTGCCTCCACTGACAGCCTCTCAACATGAGGAGATAGATCATTAGGTGTGTAGATCAGTAGGAAAGTCACATCCAGTACACTCATTTTAAAATAATCATTTGGGACTGGCAGAAATAGCTTCCCTTCTTCTCATGGTACAGTACATGCATTGTTCTCTAGATGAAATAAAGATGGTATGGTTATTGAAAACATGTGAATCTTGAACAGTGCGGTTAGAATAACATGTGGTTTGAATAACCAAGTAGTATTTATTTAACATATAGTGACTGTATTATTAAATGTGGTATGATTATTCAATTTAAATGTCAAATACTTAAACCAACCTGGTTACAGCTAATACCTACTTACTGTTAGATGTTCAGCAAGTACTCTTTAATGTAGAATTATTGTTTAACTACTTTAATCTTGGAAATTTTCTTCTAATTTACCTTGTTACTCCATAATTACTCACAGTACGGTCCTTGTTTCCGTCTTTGCCTTCTTACTCATCTATACATGGGTAACAAGAGGTCAAGAAATAGGAGATAATTAGAAATATCAGCACTTTTCTAATTCTTATCCTAGGTTTTGTCATTGTTGTTGCTTGTTTTTTTTTGTTGCCACAGAATCATTCTACTTTTATCATGGTAGGATTACGTGGTTCCCGGATATCAGAGGCACATTATCTCCAAAATTAAAGTACATTTTACCTGCTTGTTTTCAAGATTATGTAGGACCAATAGAGATAACTGCCCCCCCTTATCCGTATGCTCTATAATTATTGGAGTGCTCCAGAGGAACAGATTCAGAGCACAATAGCTCTTTGCCAGCTGGAAGCCAGCACATGAATTCCCTTCTGCAGTTTTGATGGTGAAGACAGTTCCTCCTCCAGAACTTCATGATATCTGTAGGGAGAACAGACCTTAACCCAACTGTGGTGCAGAGAAAGTGTGCTTGCCAAGTTCTGAAGCTCAAAAGGAAGCTTGAGAGACCAAACGCCTGTTGTAATCAACTCAAGATTCCACAGAACTAGACAAAGCCTTGGGTTCATGAGGGAACTTTTCACTGCAGATCCTTCAACTCTGATTTCCTTTATGCTTGAAGAATCAGAGCCTATTTCCTGAACCTTAGAGAAAGTTTTAGACACTCTGGGAAGGGCATGATCAAGTACCTCCATGTCCACCTTATTTCTAATATTATCACCTGATTTCATTAGCATCAACCTGTCAGCTACTTAAACTCACCCATCTTACTTCAGAGGTCATGCAAAGGAACAAAACTTGGAATGTATGGAGAAATCCGTTGTGAAATACTATGAAGAATAGTCGAGAAAGGGAAGGGTAGTCATCAGTAAGAGTAACAGCTAATTTTTTCTTCTTATTTTTCAATTTTGAGATTGTATTTAATTACAATATTTCTCCCTCAAATTCCTCTTATGTATCCATCCCTGCTAGCCTTCAAATCCATGGCCTTTTTTTGCATCAGTTGTTAACTCTTATTAAGAACTTGCTGTGGCCTAGGCAGTGTTCCATTTACTTCATGAACATCAACACATTTAAGCCTTTAGGGACCCTGTGAATGAAGCTTGGCAGATAGTTTAGATAATCCCTCACAGTTCTTTTACAAGTAAATTGGTGAGCAAGGACTGGATCCAATGTCAAACCTACGCCCAATGAATGGACTGTGAGTTTGATGGATAAGTTCAAGTAGTTGACACATTGAATCTTGTGTGGGACAAGTCTGACCCCTATAGCGTTTTCTGGACATGTACTATGAGCTACAGGTGAAGAAGTTTTGTCACAACAGGAAGAGTTTTCTAACACAGCACTCTGAGAATTGAATAGATGGTCTGAGGGCCAGTGGGAAATATTCATTCTGGGGCTAGGAATGTTAAAAGGACTGGCAATTACTTTTCAAATCAAGCCACATTTCTACAGCATGGGCAATGTTCTGGGAACATCAGCAGCGATGGTGGAAAAGCACTACCACATATTCTGGCAAATTTTGGAGACAATTCTCAGAAGACAGTAAAAAAATATACTGTTTATTACAGAATTTAAATCTCTTTCTGCCACATTTTTGTGGGGAGAATGTCTTTACTTTTCCCCCCAGTTGCCAACCTATGTTAGAACTGTTAAAGACTTTATTCAAATGCAAAACACCAGGCTGACAGGTCTCACCAATTAGGTGGTATATTGTCTTTACACTAGTTGCCAATGTAATTTTGTTTCTAATATGCTATGAAAGCAGGGGGCAGTTAAATGAAAACCAGACCTACTGACTGCTTGTCAAGGAAGTAGCTCATGCTGAGAGCAAAGGCTCTTTTCCATGTGCTATGCTTATACACATCTTCTCCTGGGTTTCAGCTCAGAGCTTGGTTTCTAAGTGTGGCAAGTAGAGAAGAATTTCCTGGCTGGCTGGGATTTAGTCACTGAGTGGGGGACAACGATTCTCTGTTCATGGTGGTCTGGATTGTTGTTCCCAGAACCTTCCCCAACATGGGGAGGAATTGCTCAAGATCTCCCTCCTCTTCCACACATAATTAACATTATTTTTGTTGTCTTACTACAGAGGAAAGAATGTTTTTCCTACCGTCAAGATTAATCTGTAGTCAGTTATTTACACTGCAAGTGATTGATCTCATTTCCCCCTACCACATCTCAGCTTTCTCCTTGATTGCTAAGACCAGAGTTTCTTGACATTGAAGTAGAGTGTTCATTGTCTTTTAAAAGTCAAATTCACGTATAATTTCCTTGTGATGAGAACTTAAATTGCAGACTATAAACATAATTAATGTCCGAATAGAAGTACAGCTCTAGAACAGGACATCGTTCATCAGCTCCCTGTACTCATCATCTATACCAATTAAACGAAGCTCACCTCACAGAAAGAGAGGAGAGGAAAAGAAATGAATCTCTGACATAGATATCTTTCTAAATCTCTCATTTGCTTCTACTTTCTAGCTTTTGAGTCATGCAAATTTTTATGCCTTAGAAAATTTGGGAGATACAAAAGTTAAGAAACAAGCTCTGAGGTTGTTTAAATTTTTTGATGACTAACAAAAATATGGTAATTATTACATTGAGACTAGATTTGGATGGGTTGAGAATAATTGTTTTCACACTACTGAAGGTGACACAAAAGAGGAAGGGAGAGTATTTGAGGAGTATAAAGGAAATAGCAGGAAGGATGACAATGGAAATGGGAGGGCATTAGAGGAGCAAACGTGAACCAAGTACAATAATATTTCCATTATGAAATTGTCATAATGAAATTCACTATTTTGTACACTACCTAAAATAAAAAAATAATTTTAAAGTTTAATTCATTTGTTATTATCCTGGAGGATACAATTAATCCAACTGGTAGAAGATATAGTCTGTCTGGGTATAAAAATTTTTTAAATAGCATTATAACAATTAGAGAAATCCAAAGATACTCTCAAGTACTTAAGAAGAAGGAACTATTTAACTTAAATGGTCTTTCACTCTTTATACTTAGTATTTATATTAGTAAAGAGGATATTTGATGTGATGGTTCACATTCATTCCTTACTGTCTGGACTTAGAATCACTGTGGAATTAACTTTCTGGGTGTTTCCAAATAGGTTAAATTCAGGAGGGACGACCTACCCTAAGTATGAGTGGTGCCATCCTCAGAAACAAAAATTTTAGACTAAAAATCAGAAAGAAGCTAAGCAGCAGTGTTCTCTCTCACTGTCTGATGTGGACACAATGTAACTACCAGCACAAATCCACTGTTATACCTTCTCTGCAATGATGGACTGTGTTCCTTCCTCAACTGAGTCAAAATGCACCTTTCCCCAGAATTCTGCTTCAGCAACAAGTAAAGTTACAAAATAAAGCAAGTATTCTATAAAATGCACACAATACGATAGTCAACTGAATTATTTTGAAAGGAGTTAAGGGATACTTCTTTGAAGAATTGACATTTCAGCTGGGTATGAAAAGATAATTAGTAGTTTATCTGGCAAAAGATTACTGGAAATTTATTATAAAGAACAGGAAGAGTTTATCTAAATGTGCTGGGTCAAAAATGGCTTAGAAGTTTGAGAACTAAGCAACAAATAGGTATTACTGTAGAAAGGGTTGGAATAGTATGGAGGGAGGGTAGAGAAGTGAGAAGGACTAGATTATACAAGTTATAGGTTTTAAATTTCTATTCTAAGTTCATAGGTCAATTGCTAGGGATTTTATTGGAGAAGGATATGACATATATATGTGTGTGTGTATGTATATTTACATAAACGTATTGTATGTACATCAGTATATACATATATATGTATAAATGTCTACATGTCTAATATCTCTATGGTTACATGAAGACAGTATTGAAGAGAGTGCAGAAGGATACAAGAAGTCCAACTAGATGAATATGGTATGTATCTATATGAGACATGCCACTCGCTTAAAGGTGTGTCAGTGGAGAGGAGAGATTTGATATTTTAGAACGAAGTGATAAGATTTGTTGATGGACTGTCTGAAGGCTGAACTGACAGTCTCTGAGCTTCTCAAGGAGGTGCTAGTGAATAAAATTTCTTACAAAAATGACTGAAATGAGGGAAGACTAGAGCCTGAGCTACCTGAGGAAGAAAAGGCATTCAACTCCAGATGTGTTCATTTAAAGACACAGAAGTAGAGACAGCAAGGCCGTGAGAGGCACTCAATGAGAAACCCAAAGAGTAAGGAGTCATCATTGAGGAAAGAATATTAAAAACCAAACTTATAGATGGAACCAACTAGGAAAAATGCTGAAGAATGAGTCCAAGGACACCCTGTATTTTTGTAGAGCAATAAAGAGGAGACAGCTAAGAAACCCAGAATGAGGGGATAAGAGGAAACTAGGGAGCTGCTTCTGTAGAAGCCAGAACTGAAGCAGCTTTCAAAGAGATCTAGAGAGCCACTTTCCAAGTCTCAACAGTTCAATTATCTGTTTAAAAACAAAGAAAATTAGGGATTGTTGTATACCATGAGGATCCTTGTAGTGCACTAGGAATAGAGGTCAGATAGGGCTGAAATGAATGGAACTTAATTTTCTTTCAGTATGTGAATTTGTGTAATGTCCCTGGACTTATGTCAGATCAAATTCCTAGTCACAGAATATAAAGCCAAAGTGAGCATTTTACTCCTTCATTAGGGATAATGCAAGAAGTGAGAAAGTGAAACACAAAAGAAAGAACAAAGCTGACAGTGTTTTTAAGTGAGCTGGACACTGCTTGCTGCTAGATACACTTGACTGCTTGAATTTAAAATTCTAGCAGAGAATTCATTATCCCATCTAAGAATAGAATGTCCTGCAATCAGGGGACAGAAAAGAAATTGTCCATTCCCCACTGTCAAAGTCAAAGTGAACTTCAAAGACATCATCTCTGGAATCTGCAGTAAGTGCCCAGGGAAAGCAAAGCCCCTGCTTGGGAGCTATCTGGTAAGTATGCACAGAAACAGTGTCTTTTTCCATGCATTGTGGCATGTGAATCTCAGCATGAGGTAGAGATGGATCACCATGAGGACCTATCTGGTTCTGCATCTCAGGGAACAATGTGGCGATCACTCTTGATAGACCCTGGAGTTTATGCAAACAAAGACAAGGGGCCAGGAGCCTCCGAGCCATGTCCAGTAAGCTCTGAACCCATGGCAGCACCTGTGGAACTTGATGTGGTCTCTCATATGTCAACTCTGTACTCTATGAGCATTCACTGTGAAGAATTGCTCTTTCAGTAAGACACATAAGGCCAGGCAAACACAATCAGACAAGGGCTATGGGTTACTCATGCCTTCCATGTGCCACTGGAGTACAAGCACTGTCTTGGGAGTTATCCTCCTGTCTCCAGAACCTCAGAGAACATACAGACCTCTCCCCTGATCCCTGCCTCAGAAGTTGTACTCATTTGGAGGGAGCAAACAAAGTATTTCCAGCCACCGTGGCCACGGCGGTACAGAAAAAGTCCTCTGAACAGGGCTCTTTAAGAATTGACCACCTGTGTTTGCCACAGTTTGCCTTTCAATTATATAAGAATCAGCAGGAAATCTAACTCAGCATGCCTGGACCTGGATGAGCCACAAATCTGCCTCTTACTGAATGAAACTGCTCAACATTTTCTTCTTGTAATAAATCATATTGAAATTCTGTTTTGTTGCTTGCTTGTTTGGAGAAAAGGTTCTCATACAGGCTGATGGAAAATGCACCATGTAGCTGAAGATGTCCATACACTCCTGATCCTCCTGTCTTTATCTCCCAAGTGTTGGTCACAAACTCAAACACTTTAAAAACTCTCTTTATGATATCTAATATATATGCATAAATTTCATATAACACTTGCCTGGCCTTAGCATTTAAATGATTTCCCCAGAATCATAGGCATTATATATATAGTACTTTGATCTTTGATCATATTTACCACCTCTAATTGCTATTTTAATCCCACTTGACTTTCATTTTTTCTCTCTTCTTATACCCTTCTTGATCTCAAGCCCTTTTTCTCTTCTAGATTCCACATCATGGAAACAACATATGATATTTTTCTCATGATCTTGATAAAGTGGAATGATATTATTTCATTTAACCCAATGATCTGAAGTTCCATTCATTTTCCTGAAATTTCATTCTTCATTATAGCTGAGTAAAAATTTCATGGCTGAGGTTTCATGATCACACACATGACTTATAGGAAAGAGGATATGCATGTGGGACATAAAGTGCAAGACTGGAGATAAGAAAGGTGTCTAATAGAAGATGGGTTCTTCTTAGTAGGCAGTGAACCTGATGACAACAACAGAAACAGGTAACACTTATTGAATGTAAGATCTATTCTACACTTGTACATTTATTAACTGATTTAATCCTCATCTTTGTCATCAGATGAAGGATGCAAGGCACAAAAGGCTTGGGTAACCTGCTCAACATCGCACGGCTCTTTAATGGCAAGTACAGTGTGACTTCAGGAACTCTGAAAATCTTCCATGTGGTGAGTAGTGAGGTGAGTGAAGTGAGCAGAGCCGAATGAACTGCAAGGAAATGGGGATGAGAAATACTGAGGTCATTGCAGAGACTAAAATGGAAGGAGAAGAGCCAGAATAATCAGAACTCTGCATTTGGCCCTGGAAAAGCCTCAGGTTAAACCCAAGAAGAAATACAGGGGTACTCAATAGCTTTGTTGTACTATCAAGAGATAAGCAGAAACTGAAGAATAGGACATGGTTCCATAATTCCAACCTGAAGAGTGCATTTGTGGTCCATGACTCTGTGAGTATCAGGCATCCACCATCTGGTGACTTGTTTAGACCCTAAAAATACATACCCTCCTTAATAGATGGATATTCATTTCAGACTCATCATTCAAGTGGCCAACTACTGTGGCCACAACTTTCTCAAGAACTCTTGTCATGTTGAGATAAACCACAGGAATGACTGGGCAACACCCTGAGAACTCAAACTCTGAAATATACCAAGAGCTGGGTGACCCTAAGCTTGCCAGTTTGGATATTTTTCCAAACGCCCTGCTTCTAATTCAACCACAAACAGCCAAGAACACCGCCTCCATCCATGCATCCATTCATCTATCCATCTATCCACACATCCAAGGCCATTTGCTTCCCCACATGACCCTCTTCTATCATAAATACTTGGCTTTGGCCATTTTCCTCTCCTTTTTATTCTCCTCCCACCCAGTTCACAGAGGCTATTTCATTTTCTCTCTTGTGAACACTCTACTGAAATAGAGACAACATCTTCTCCAGTTAGCAGAGTGGAACTGGCCATTATGGTAAAAAGTTTTAGAATCGTTTTCATATGCTATTTAACATCTTAATTTGTTCATATGGCCATACTCACCAGTGCCCCACAGCAACCTGCCATATTGATACAATTAGCCTCTGTACATATCTGTTCCTGGAAGTGCGTTTCTTTATTCCTCTTACATGTCAACAGCTCTTCATTTTCAAAGACAAGGCATTCAGTCTAACTCCCACAAAAGGGGAGAAAACTTGCTATCCACCCACGCACATATTCCCAGTGAAGATTTCGCAGACATGGTTTCTTTATAATTACTCTAGGGCTGGACTTTCCAATCAATTATACACTTTGTTATTGACAATAACATTTGTTCCTTTGCTATCATGTTTTTAATAATTAGAAAGTATTTTTCTGGATCACAGAATGCTTCAGGCTTGCCAAAATTGAGCTCCATTGATGACTTCTTAGTGCTGTGAGTGATTCTACTGGGACTACCATCATAAAAATAACCACTTCACTGACTAGAGTCAGTTTCATCTTAGCTTAGCTTGCCATTTGCCCAGTATTCACTTAAACAAGTTGACCTTTGAAAACTGGAATCTTTCATACTGTTTATAGTTGAGTCCAACTTTACTAGAATAAAGCTTTTAGAGGCATTTTCACATCGAGCTTTAGACAGAGTGGTATAGGATGACATCATTGCTACAGTGGTTATTGAGGCCCAGGAAGGGAGCCTGTACTTATTCCAGATGTTAAGGCTGAGCCTGTGATGTCTATCAATGCACACATGTAATCAGTACAAACATGTAGCCAGGATGGGAGTCCTATAGGATTTATGCATAAGCTACACAGGCCATCAAGTGTCTCCTTCCTGTACATGTTCTCAGCTTTGACCTTAATCATGAGATTCTATGCTAAGTACTCTCTATCTCTTCATGTAAGTATTTCAGAACATACTGGAGAGTGTTCAGGGCTGACTATTAATGTTATTAAGAATAGTAATTTTAACCTAAAAGGATTTTCAAAAGCCTGTGAAGGGAATGCCAGGGAGGCACAATAGGGATAGATGTGACTTTGTAATGTGAAAACTTCCTGTCAGTCAGTCTCTGAGCATCCTATATGTAGAGCCAGTCTTGCTGAACCAAAATGATGAACAAGTTCAACAGTTACTTGTAAAAGGGGGTGGCAGGATAGCTAGATGTTGATTTGGTTTCTTGATGTGACTAGGGAATAAAATTAAGGCCTGATGCTTGCTACATAAGTATTCCACATCCATGGGTCTAGCTATGAAAACAACACACACACACACACACACACACACACACACTAATTCTTTGAGAATTTTGTACTATGTATTTTGATCATATTCAGCTTTTCCCAGATATATCCCTCTTCACTACCCACCTAATCTTATATTTATATCCTTTTATTAGCCATCAAGACCAATTTGTGATGCTGAAATATTCTTGGATGTGAGGTCTTCCACTGGAGTGTGGTCAATGTAGCAGGAGCTAAATTTTGAGTGAAAACTGTCTTTCTCTCTCCTAGAAGCTAATGATTTCAAATAGCTCCATGACTAAGGGTGAATTGCATGCCCAACTCCCATCTGCCTGCTGGCATTTGGTCTGGCTTGAGCTTGCATGGGGTGTGTATGTACTGTTACAGCCACTCTAGTATTGCTTTCTAATGGAGAAGAAGGGCATCTCATTATCCTTGTCTACTAAGAAATATTTTTCCCCGAAGTAATTTATGTTAGTCTCTGACAAAATTCTTTCTACTCTGTAAATCTAAAGTTTTAGTGACTACATATTTGTTCTCTTGAGCAAATAGTAAATAAGATATTCCAGGAATGTATGCAAGTAATATTCAAGAAATTCTGAATTTGGAATTAGATTGCCTTAAATACTTTAATCAAGTATTTATCTAATTTGTAATGAACTAATAAATATGTAACAAATGTTATTAAATCAGTTACTTAAATTTCATGGTATTCCAAAAACAACTTAACATATGTGATGGCTATTCTTGGTTGTCAACTTGACTGTATCTTGAATGAACTATAATGAAATGGAGGACACACTTGTGATCCAGATCATGAGGCAAGACGACAACATGTCTTTGATCCATATCTTGAGTTTGGATGGCACACCTTTAATCTGGCCACACCTTCTGTTGGAAGCCTATATATGCGGCAATGGAAGAAGGAAGGGTTCCTTCTTTGACTGCTTGCCCTTGCCTTGTTAGCACATCCTTTTCAGCTGAGACTCCCAGCCTCCTGACTGAGCAGCTGCTAGATTCTTGGATTTTCCATTCACAACTACCCATTATTGAGATGCAGCCTACAAATCATTCAAGTAAATAAATTCACACACACACACACACACACACACACACACAAAACTAAAATAACACGTATTAACTCATTTAAATGTCTGTGATTACCTCAGATCAGTAAATGAAGGAACTGAAGTGCAAAGAAATTAAATAATTTGTTAAAGATTACAGGAAATACTTTCTGCATTCATTTATTTACAATGTGTAGACATGCCTGTGCCATGGTACATGTGTGTGAGGTAGAGGACAACTTGAAGGAGATGGTTCTTTTCCACATGAGGGTTCCAGAGATCAAAATCAGTTTGTCAGGCTTAGCAGCAGACACCTCTAATTGCTGAGCCATCTTGTAAACCCACAGAGAAGAACCTCAACCATCTAAGTCTGACTCTAGAGCTGAGTTTTTAGTAGTTATAAAAGTAACATCATCAAAATAAGATGAAATAAAGAATTTATTTAAAAATATAATTAACCAAAGTAGGAGACAAATTTAGATTTTTCAATCAAGATTTATTTTCTTTTTTTAATTTTCTTTTTAAATTTAAATTAGAAACAAGGTTGGTTCACATGTCAATCCCAGCTCCCTCTCCCTCTCCTTCCCCTCCTCCTACCACCCCCCATCTCCTCTTTCCCAATCCCCACTCCTTTCCCCAGGGCACGGTCTAGGCCTTCCCCCAAAAATCCAGGCTGAGAGAGCATCTCTTATTGTAGGATGGGCACCCAAAGTTCACTTATACGCCACGGTTAAATACTGATCTACTACCCAAGGCCCCATAGACTGCCTAGGCCTCCTCAATGACACCCACATTCAAGGGGTCTAGATCAGCCCCATGTTGGATTTCCCACCATCAGTCTGGAGTTCAAGAGATCCCCCTTGTTCAGGTCAGCTGTTTCTGTGGGTTAAACAAGCCCAGTCTTAACCCCTATGATCATCAGTCCTCCCTCTCTGTTACTGGGTTCCTTGAGCTCAGTGTTTAGCTGTGTCTGCCTCTGCTTCCATCATTCATTGGTCGAAGGCTCTGTTTCCCAGACTCTCTGACAGTGGAATTGTAGGCTGACACTCCCCTGATTCATGTCTAAAATCCATATATGAGTGAGTACATACCATGTTTGTCTTTTTTGTGACTGGGTTACCTCACTCAGGATGGTTTCTTCTAGTGCCATCCATTTGCCTGCAAATTTTAAAATTCCATTGTTTTATTCAGCTGAATAGTACTCCATTGTGTAAATGTATCTCTATCTACTCTTCAGTTGAGGGGCATCTATGTTGCTTACAGGTTCTGGTTATTACAAATAATGGTGCTATGAGTACAGTAGAACAGATGTCCTTGTTTATGAATATGCATCTTTTGGGTATGTCTAAGAATGGAATTGCTGTCATCCACATATGAATATCTGATCTTTGACAAAGAAGCTGAAAGAATACAATGGAAAAAAGAAAGTATCTTCAACAAATGGTGCTGGCAGAACTGGATGCTGGCATCTAGAAGACTGCAGATAGATTCATGTCTATCGCCATGCACAAAACTTAAGTCCAAATGGATCAAAGACCTCAACATAAATTCAGCCACTCTGAACCTCTTAGAAGAGAAAGTGAGAGGTACCCTTGAATAAATTGGTACAGGAGACTGCTTCCTGAACATAACACCAGTAGCACAGATAGTAAAGTCAACAATTAATACATGGACTCTTCTGAAACTGAGAAGCTTCTGTAAGGCAAAGGACACAGTCAACAAGACTAAAAGGTAACCCACAGAATGGGAAAAGATATTCACTAACCCCACATCTGACAAAGGGCTGATCTCTAAAATTTACAAAGAACTCAAGAAGCAAGTCTCCAAAACACCGAGGGATCCATTTTAAAAGTGGTATACAGAACTAAATAGAGAATTCTCAATAGAGGAGTTTAAAATGGCTGAGAGGCACTTAAGAAAGTGCTCAGCATCCTTAGCCATCATGGAAATGCAAATCAAAACAACTCTGAGATACCATCTTACTCCTGTCAGGATGTCTAAAATCAAAAACACCAATGACAGTTTATGCTGGAGAGGATGTGGAAAAGGGGAACACTCTTCCACTGCTGGTGGGAGTGCCAACTCGTACAGCAACTTTGGAAATCAGTATGGAGATTCCTCAGGAAAATGGGAATCAGCCTGCCACAAGATTTATTTTCTTTTCCAAAGTAGAATATATTTTATTTCCTTAGTTCACTGGAAGTCATCAATGAGTTCTCTTCAACAGAATTTTCTAAACTGTCTTGACAATGGATTAACAGTAGATTTAAATCTCTTCACCAAAGCAGACAGTGACCAGAAAGGAGATTATCCTGCTGAACCACTCTAAAGAAGGGCTACCCGCTGTATCCAGCCCTGACTGATAGTTGAAGCCTGAAGATCCAAGTCTCTTCTTTAGGTTTTCTGTTGTATCTGCCTGACACCTCAGCCTATGAACTCAGAATTGAAAGCTGGTTAGTTCTGCTTCTGCAGATTGTGACCTTACCTGGGTGATCTGACCTTGCTTTCCCTTTAGTAACTCTAACCTGCTCATCTATCATTGACAGGCCTTAAGTCCTATCTCTTCAACTGTAGTGCTTTACAGAGAAGATGTTTTGGTGATGATCCAAACCTCACTGCCTTTAACTTAGGACTAAGATACTCTGATAATAACATTTTTTAACTTGGGAAAAGTGTACAATATCTTCAGCAACATGGTGTTATCTTCTAGTTCTGGTGGGTGACCAAGAGGACTGATGAGTCTGGATTGTTTGAGGAATTCCAGGAGCCTCTCTGACAGATTCCCTTGGAGGTATCCTACATCCAGGACTGTGAATTTGTTTAGTGGTCAATGGATTCTAGGGGCAGCATAGTCAGCCATAAAGAGTGATGCCTTTAGACTGCCCTTGGTATTTTTGTTTTCATAACAATATAATAGATGTCCATATGGCTCAATCACACACCCTTCATTTTTCTTAATCCTTCCTTATTCCCACCTACCTGCCAACTTATCCGCCACCCTGCCTGCTTAACCCTTCTACTCCCACCCTGCTGCCTGCTTAACCCTTCCCCTCCCTGTATTCCCCTCTCTACTTTCATTATATCTGTGTTCTACTATCTCTCTCCTTTAATGGAAGCTCCTTATAGTCCCTTTCCTAGCTACTTGGTTTCCAAATATACTCTATGTTAAATAAACAAAACTAAAAACTTACTTCTGGGATCTGTATATGAGACAGAATATACAGCATTTGTCTTTCTGGGCTTTGGCTACATCACAGTATAATTCTTTCCAGTTTCATCCATTTACTTGTAAATTTCATTTTTCTTTACAGATGGATAAAATTCTGTCATACATATGTACCATAGTTTCACTATCCGTTCATTAGTGGTAGAACATTCAGGCTGCTTCTGTTTCCTAGCTACTGTGAATACAGCAGCAATTAACACAGATGTGCCCATAAAACTTCTCATGGGAGTATAGCAGAGTCAGTTTTAGTTCCCCCTTCCTTTTTTATTAGAAAATCCAGACTGTTTTTCAAGAGGATACACTACTTTACACCTGTGATCGTGTATAAAAGCTTTCCTTTACCCACTCCCATGGCAGCATTTGTTGTAATTTGCATTTTTACATAGCCATTCAGACTGGGGTGACATGGAATCTTAAAGTAGATTTTTAATCTGCATTTCGCTGCTGGCTAATAATGTTAAACCCTGTTAAGTGTTTTCTGGTCATCTGTATTTCTTTTCTTCTCTCTCTCTTTTTTTTTGAAAACTGTTTACAGTTTCATTGCACATTTTGTAATTAGGTTGTTTTCTTGGTGCTTAGTTTTTTAGTTTTTTGTATATTCTAGACACTAATCCTCTGTTGATCATATGCTGGAATAGTTTTCTACCTTTCCATGGGCTGCCTATTTACTTGATTGAACGTTTCCTTTGCTGTACAGAAAAAAGTCATGAGATCTAATTTTTATATTCTGTTCTTGAGGGTTTTTAATTTAATATTTTCTTTGATTGGGTGATGCAGTTCTGATAAGGAAATATAATCGTACACTTGATGAGGATATGGGACTATTTATTGTGGGAAAGTACTTGAAAGAGAAACTGGCAACCCAGGTTAGACTCAGCAGCTGAACAGAACCCGGAAAAGAGAGCGAGCTCCTCTCTCCTCATTCTTTTATCCACACCCTGTATGCACCTTCAGTGGCGTGGGTATCTATCTGGATCTCTCTATATAAAGTTTCTCTGTTTTGTCTTCAAGCCCAGATATTCTGTCCTTTTCATGATCTGTCTTGCTAATCTTTCTGCTGAACTTTTGTTGGACATCATGAGATTTTCACTCTTTGCTTCACTGAAGTTTAGTTTTTATCAATATTTCTTCCTAATTATTGAATCTAATTTTCATATCATATATGTATATATACGCATGTATATATTACGTATGCATGTACATCTTCCTCTGCAATTTAGATAACCCATTTATTGGTTCTGATAGGTCATTTTGTGCAAACTGGGCATGTTTAGATGTCTAGTGAGAATTCAACATAATGCAGCATAAGATTAGAAAATCTACCTCCCAGCATCAGAGGCTCCATAGTTTCCACAGAGCCCACCAGAGCCACTGGAACAGATACTGTGTTCTGATAGAACAATAGACTTGTGAAGGTACCAGTCTTATTCCAGTTTGGAGATAAAGAATATAAGTTCTATTCATCATCATTCTATGATACGATTGCCAAAGTTAACTAAATAATTCCAAAACCATAAGCTTGCTACATGTATGGTAGCAGAGTGCCTGCTTTTCCTCACTTATAGGGACTCACTTGGGGGAATTTTTGCTTTCTATTATCACAGGTCTATTTTTTGTGGGTTTTTCAGAGGAGGGATAAATACCAATGATTGTAAGAATTGTACTAAATTTTAAGATACCATTGTCTCCCATTCACAGTAGGCCTCTTGGCCAAAAGACTAGAAAATAGATACAAAGACCACCATCTGGAAGATGAATGAAGATGGATTCTAGGATCAAGGAAGAATGAAGTTGATCTGTTGGTTGTCATCTACCCCACGTTGACAGTAAACTGACAAACACAGTAGAAGGACACAGTAACTGGAGGAATGAAAGCCTAAGTTGCCCTAACACAGAAGCTCCTGGCACAAGCAGAAGAACTAGCCAAGTGTGAAGAAATCAAATTAATGTTAAATAGGGAAAGTTTCAGTTGTAGCCATGAAGCTAACCTTTGTCTCAGAGAAAGAGATTCTGCCAAGTATCCTGGATAAGCAGTTCTACATGAGCCGAAGAAGGGAGGAGGTGGGAGCAGATAGCGTGAAGGATAACTTAGACATAGCCAAGCAATGCATTTGTGTCAATCACTTCTACAGGTATGAGAAATGCTGTTTGTTGATGGCTCCTGTGGAGGCCCTTTTAAGGAACTGACTCACAGTCAGGTTCCACCCCTTCCAGAGGGCTGTAATGGCTCATTGATTGTTTGTTGAGGGGACATAAAGGCCTGAGCCTTGGTTTGCCTACAGCTCAGAGATCCCTTAAAGTCTCACAGAGTATTGCTCTCAGAGGCAGCGACTAAGGCCCCCTCTCCTGTATGATAGATATATTATTGCAATAAACTCTCACAAACCTGCTTCCTCCATTCTTTCTCCATAAACACTTTATTGAACTCAGTGCCAAGTCTTATCCTCAAATATAAGGCAAGCAATATTCTCATCTTTCTTTAAGTGCAAGGCCCTTACAAGGCTTACAGGCTCTACCCCCACAGTCTCTTCTCCTTAGTCTCTCCACTTCTTGACCTCCCTGCTGGCCCACCATTGTGAAGCAGCCCCCTAGCTTAGGCCCTTGACTTCCTATTTCCCCTGCACAGAGAGCTCTTCCCCTAATATGTGCATTGTCTTCAATCTCTCTTCTTTGAGATATTTGAGCTACTCCCACTTTTTCAGAGAGTCTGCTGTGGCCCCTTTTACAAAGATATTTTCTGTTCTTGTTCAATTTTCCTCCACAACCTTTTCCACACTTTATTGGTTTTTTATTGATTAATTATTAAAACAAGGGCTATATATAGGCTATGGAGGTAATTCAGATAGAGTATATGCTTTGTATATATGGTGCCCTGGGTTGAATCTCTGGCACATGCACATTAAGGATACAGTTATATTAGTAGGCAACCAACAAATAGTAGCTGAATACATATGTGAAATAAAGGATAAATAAAGAGTACATTGTGACTATGGGTACCCAAGTATTTAGTTTTTGGTTTTGGTTTTTTTTTTACAATAGAGTAAGACAATTTGAAAATATTTTGCTAGTGACCTCCTTCCAGATTTGGATTGAATTACATATCTGACTGACCTGTTGTAGTCTTGTACATCTTGATGACTTCCATAGGGTGACAAACATCCCAAATGGTCAGGAAAAGGACAGAAATATTGCGAATGAAGGGATTTGATGTAGGTGTTTATTGATCTAATTTTGCTTTGGTCACTTGCTTGGTTTATTTTAATGGTGATATCCATCGTGTAGCTACACATAGCAGTCAGTAGTTCAAACACAAGTCATTTTAGCTAATATATTCAGACACCATAACCATGAGGAAAATCACAGGGTAAGAAATGTCACAGGCCATCAGGTTGGTGTTGTACCACTCAGTCCTCAAACAAATTACTAGAAATGTTCTAATTTCTGGGTATCAAGAAGAGAATTGATGCAAGAAACAAGAACCGACAAACCAACAAAAACAAACGTGTACCTAAAGAATCTTTGAAAGACTTGGGGAGCAGGGGCTACTTTGCCCTAAGGTGACCTTACCCTAACTACAGTACTGAGACCAACAAAGAGCTGTTGGCTTTGCTTCCTTTGTTTCTGTTGTTATAATCCCCACAGTTGTGTTTCCAGGCTTTGGTAGGCAAAGTCTGATTCTAAAGATGCTCTTGACCTCTTTATTTGGCACTTGAACTCCCAGAGTAGCAGTAGACCTCCTTTGGGCTGTCTTCGTTTCACTGGTAGGATGCCAGGATCAGTCTGAATTCTCAACAAGGTAGATAAACTCATGAATAGAGGAGATCAACTTGCCAGCAAGATGCGAAAGTAAGCAGTCAAAAAGCAAAAAGATTTTCTACCAGTCCTCCCTATTACTCAGCCACCACCCAGAGAGCGCACCCTAATGGTGGGTCTTTTCACTTCTGTTAACCTAATGAAGAACATTCCCCATAAGTGTGCCCAGAGGCTTTCCTCTTAGCTCATTCTAGATCCAGTTAACTAGACAACCAAGATGAATCATGTCAATGTTCATTTCACTGGTACAGCATACTACATCATGGGCCTACTTGGGCAATCACAATTTTTAAACTTTTCTAGGAAGCAAGTAAAATAATGGATAAAAATGCATGTTGAACATAATAAACATTGTTCACCCAATGTGTAAAAAGTGAAGAACTTAATTTTTTTTGCCGTGCACAAATTAGTTCCATGTGGTCATAGCTTTGGAGGGGAGATAAAGGGAGCTCTCTAGTAAAAATTAGTAACATTCTTTGTCCAATGCACTTAACATTTGCCATCTCTCTCATTATCTCAATAACTCCATGAAACCAGGACCAAAGTCATTTCCATTTTATAAATGAGGGAATAAATGCCTAGAAGATGTCAGGTAAGTGTAGCGCATGTAGGGATACTGAAAGGGAAAGTTCTATGTAGATTCAAGACCATTATGAGGTGCTGTCATTTATTCCCTGACTATACTACCCACTCTATCAACACAGGAGACTCTTCTCCATCTGTATATTTCCCTTTCCCCACATCATTTTCTCATTCTCACTTTCAATTTCACCTCCAACATGTGGCCTCTTCTTACATATTTGTCATATCTACGCATGACTCCACATAGGACCCAGTGATAAAAATCCCTGCATACCACATCTCATCCTGGTAATGAGGTTAGTTCATTTCCCGAAATAGCTGTATAGGAAGGCCTGAACAACCCTCTGAGAAACAGCTCTTCAGATGATGGGAGTGAGGTGGTAGGGAAATACCAATATCCCTAGTAGGAAAACTTAAAAGGCATTTCAAAATCTCTTAGTCATGCATCAAGCAGTCTTGAGAAAGACCAGTCACTCTGGCTATTTTTGTTGCTGAGAAAATGTAAACACTTCTGTATTTGTTTTGTGGTTTCCTAGGTTATCTTTTCCAGAGGGCACTCAGGATTGTGTGTGAGGGAGGAAGAAAGGGGAGCATAGAGGAGGCAGAAGGACTAGGACAGTTCCTTTCTGCTGAGAACTCCAGATCACATTAGAAGTCAGCACGGAGATGGTGGAATTGCTGTAGTGAAGGTCACCTAGTGGAAGCTTTCATGCAGCTCTACCTCAGACTTTAAATCTCACCAAGCAGACAGTTCTTACTCTCTAGAAGTGAATAAGGTCTAGGGTGGGTAATCCATCTCCTCTCATACTGGCAGTGGGCGACAAAATTAGAATCCTTACACTAAAACCTAGATTCATCTTGATGAACAGTGTATTCAGGTTTCTTTTGTTGAACATTGTCTTTCCTGTTATTGAATTAGCCTTCAATTTAAAAATAACCTTGAATAAATTATCCTTATAGTCTTGAAACTTACTGAAGATAGAATTGGATATCAACACTGAGATTGGGTGAGTATTAGAGTCCTGGGTTCCTGGGGGAAGAACACTTCTACCAAGGGACAAATGCAGCAGAATTTTAAGTGTTAAAGAATGACAATTGACCGGCAGTAAGTAAAGGAATGAGCTCTTTAGTATGAGAAATGAACTGATAGAGGGAAGGTACTTTCTACTGAGCATTTCTGGCCTGTCCTCTGCCCATGTGTTTGAACAAGCACAGGTGATGGGCATGGTACCAGGGTCTTAGCAATCCACTCATAAAGGCAAATCATACAGCATTATGAGTAATTAGCAATAGTTAGAAAAAGTAACTGCACACAAGAAAGGACCATAGGAAATAGCAAATGATACAGAACTGTCATCAGTCTAGAAATGATGCCTGAGAATTTAAGTGGTGCCTTTTGGAAACTGGCCACTAGCATCCAAATTTTCATTTCTCCCTAAATTTTGGTCACAAAGGTTAAGAGGTGCTGTTGGATGAGAAGATCTAGATATGTATATGTATGTCCTTCATTGTCTGTTTCAAATTCTAGACATGGTCTCTGCACTTTCTGGTCACCTCAACCCCTTCACCCTAATGTGGTCCTTACTTAGCCCACATTTTAGATCCAGAGACCTTTTTTAAGAAACTTGAACGGTAGTCTCTTCTTGACTGTTAAGTCACAACCAAGTATAATGTGAAGCCAGACTTTTCTGCATATACCTTTCCCATGTGTATCTCAGAAGAAGGAAAAACTAACATTTTTATAATAATTTTTATTTAACTTTTATGTATGTTAATTCCAGCTCCCTCTCCCTTCCATTATCTTCCTCCCTCTATCCCACCAACACCTCACTCCATCCCCCTCCACTCCCCAGGGAGGGTAAGACCTTCCATGGGAGATTTTCAAAGTCTCATATCATCCCCAGCAGGGCCTAGGCCTTCCCCCATGTGTCCAGGCTGAGAGAGCCTCACTCCATGTGGAGTGGGCTCCCAAAGTCCGTTTGAATGCCAGGGATAAATTCTGATCTACTATCTGAGGCCCCATAGATTGTTGAGGCCTCCTCTCTGAAATCCAGGTACAGGGGGGTCTGATTCAATCTCATGCTGGCCTTTAAGTCATCATTCTGGAGTCCATGCGGTCCCTCTTGTTTAGGTCAGCTGTCTCTGTGGGTTTCACTAGCCTGGTCTTGATTCTTTTGCTCTTCACTCCTCTTTGCAGCTGGGTTCCAGGAGTTCAGTTCCGTTTTTAGCTGTGGGTGTCTGCCTCTGCTTCTGTCAGCCACTGGATGAGGGTTCTAGGATGGCATATAAGGTAGTCATCGAACTCATTATCAGGAGAGGGCATTTAAGGTAGTCTTAATACTAGTGCTCAACATTCTTAGTCATAAGGGAAATGCAAATCAAAACAATTCTGAGATAGTATCTCATTCCTGTCAGAATGGCTAAAATCAAAAACACTAATGATAGTTTATACTGGAGAGGATGTGGAGAAAGGGGAACACTCCTCCACTGCTGGTGGGAGTGCCACCTTGTACAGCCACTTTGGAGATCAGTATGGAGATGCCTCAGGAAAATGGAAATCAGGCTACCACAAGATCCAGCAATTCCACTCTTAGGCATATACCCCCAAAAGATGTACATTCACACAATAAAGACATCTGCTCAACTATGTTCATAGCAGCATTATTTGTAATAGCTAGAACCTGGAAGCAACCTAGATGTCCTTCAACTGAAGAGTGGATAGAGAAAATGTGGTACATTTATACAATAGAGTACTACTCAGTGGGGAAAAATGGAATCTTGAAATTTGCAGGCAAATGGATGACAATGGAATAAACCATCCTAAGTGAGGTAACCCAGTCACAAAAAGACAAACATGATATGTACTCACTCATATATGGGTTTTAGACATGGATCAGGGGATTTCCAGCCTACATTCTTACCACCAGAGAGTCTGGGAAACAGGGAGAACCCTAAGAGAGATATTCGTGGTAACCCAGAGAAGGGGAATGAGACAAGATCTCCTGATGAGATTGGGAGCATGGGGGGATAGGAAGGTGGGAGAAAGAGAGGAGGAGAAGAGGAAGGGAGAGGAGGACATGGGGGAGCAAGTAGGTTGAGTCAGGGTAAGAATAGAGGAAAGCAGGATGAGAGATACCATAATAGAGGGACCTATTATAGGTTTGAAAAGAGATCTGGCACTAATGAGATTTTCAGAGATCTACAAGAAAAACTTACATTTTTAAAAAACAAATAAATGAATGAAAGAATAAACGGTGACCTGTTCTCTCATACCTAGCTAAACATTCCCTGTCTTGAGCTTCTGAGTTTGAAAAGAAGGGATGAACACTTGATGTAAAACTGAAGATGAGAAACATTTGATGAGAAGATACTCAGGAGAAGAGCCAACACAGCTGAGCATAGGGCCATGAGTACAGAAGAGGGGTTGAAGGACAAGGGGAAACTAGGTGAAAGGTTACTGAGTACAGTTATGATTTGTGTTTTGCAGGTAAAGGATTCAATATTTTAAGAGGAGAGTGGCATGCTCTCTGTACCTAATCTTTCATACTTACATCCCATCGTGCTCTTCACCCATTATACACTTTTACCTCTTAAGTTCTTCCTCAAGACCCTAATTGTCGACCTTCATCAATGTTCACTCTTCCTTCTTTCTCTCTCCTTTCCTTATGAAACACTCCTTTGTCATAAACTCCCTCTCACTTACCTATTGGCAACCCAAATCCTTATCACTTGCTTTCATCTTTCACTCAGTTTCCTCAGAACATGCCAGTAATGTCCTAGGAATGTGTGATGACTTTGTGATGTGTGGACTTAGGACTTGGCTAAGCTGAACCACATTCCTCAGACTTTCCTACTCAAGTAGCTTTCTGATTAGCGTGGACTTGTCACTGTCATTGTGTAACTGAGGAAAGGCAGAATCATACACACGCATGCCTTCTCCCATTTCCTCAATCAACAATAGGCTATATTATTCAGCAAAGGAATTTATCAGACATATTTGAAAGACCAAATCAGTTGACTGATTCATCCAGACAGAGGTTACCTTGGTGTGTTTCGCCTTGTCAAATGGATGCCATTTATAGATATCAGAGATGTCAAGCAGACAGATGAGCTTTCTCTTGCCTATGAAACTTCTCTGCCTCCATGGGCTTCACACCTCACCTGATATTTCTGCCTGTACTCGGTCTACCTTTCCAGCTGTGTGTTTTGTGAGTTTGTGCTTACACACCCACCTCCACAACTGTGAGAGCTAATTTCAAGTAAACCTGAATATGTGTACTACTCATGTACATATCTAACATTTCTATGTGGGTACACATGCATGTTCATATGGGGAGAATTCACAGGTGGATCGCTAGAGGATGAAGATGATAGCCCAATAGACATTCAAACAGTTTGTGGCTCTTTTGAATCAACCCTAATACAGAATGTCCCACAAACATATTCAATTTAACTATTCAGAATAAAATAAGAATCACTTACCCTTTTCCTGATTCTGCCCCCAAACCAACTCCTTTTTTTCCATCCAAGTCTTGATAGCTCAAGTTTGGAATTTAGGAAACAAAAAAAAAAGACTTTTCTTCCTTTTCACCACTAATGTTCCTTTATACAATTTTTCTTTTGGAGTCTCTCATCTTGCATTCTAAGTAAGGTTCTCCTCACTTCACATGGAGAAATTTTCTTCTTCCTAAGATGTATTTTCCATGTCTTAATTTACATACTCCTACAACAATGTTGACCGAAAAAATATTCAAAATTTTTGCAAGCTAAAAATAAATTAGTTTTTAATGGCAATTAAGGCTTTCCAAAGCACTGACTTAAAGCCAGAAAAATGATAGTCAGCAAACCATAAATGCATATGTTAATATGTGACTTTTATAAATCATCTCAATTTACTCACTGTCCTCCCATTAGATGAATGTGATTAATATTCCCACTGTGTAGATGGCAGAACTGAGGCAAAGGAAGTTTAACTTCGTCATTCATACAGCTAGTGAGTTAAAATCTAGGATTTGAATCCAGGCTTTCTGACCCACCACTGTCATCATTCCTGATTGAATTGGATTCTCGAATGCATAGTCTGCATTTTCCCACTCGCTTACATCATTTCACATAAATATATGCTTTCAACTCTTTGAGCCTTGGGTCTGATTCAAGTTCTAGTTTTCCAAAAAGGCATTTACCATTCCACACATGTTTTTCTGTTTTCCCAATTCCTAGTCCATTTCCTGTTATTTAACTGATGAATTTACAAGCATTGTTCTCCTCTTGGGTTATAGAGGACTATGTTTGCATTTCTTTCATAATTATGAAATTCCCTAGGAATATGTAGAACTGTTCGTGTAAATTTGAAGACACAAGTAAATATTCAATCATCTCTGTCAGGTCTGGGCCAGAGTGATCAGGTACATGTTGAACAACTTGGTTTTCACATATTCAAATACAGTTTAAATAATAAAAACTTATTCATAGTAAAACTATAGCAAAATCTTTTCATTCAAGAAAAGTAAAAGCAATTCTCTGTCCTCTTCCAGACGATTTTAGTGCAGAGTTATTCTAACACATTCATGTTACTCTAGAGTTTGGCGTATTGGTCAGAGCTTGGAACACTAGTGATTAAATATGGTTCTTCTACCTTGTTCATATTTTCCATCATAGTATTCATTAAAATGCTGCTGGCTTCTTAAACCTTTTTATTAAAATACAATTTGCCTTCACAACTATTTGTTAGTGTCTAGAAAATCTTCCCTAAGTGTTTGTTAAGTAAATTGAAGAAGAAAGAAAAGAGACTACTTAATTATACTCCTATGAAAGCTAAACCATGACCAGTTTATAAGGTCAAGATGTTGTTTCACTTTCGTTCCTCATTATTCTTATAGTGTATTAAGGACAGATATTTCTCTTTAATGGGAAATGCTCCTTTTGATCAAGATAACATAGAGATCCCTGTGATGAGATGGGTTTGTGTCTTGGCTATGGTGGTAGACAAACAAATCTACGTAGGTGACAGAATTGCAAAGGGCTCTATACAAACACAAATGAGCACATTCAAGCCAGGGAAGTCAAAACAACTACATATAAGTCACCAAGTTATATCTACGTAACTCTTCTAGTCATTTTGTGCAAGTAACTTTAGCTGGATGTTACTTCTGTAGGAAACCATATAAAGATTGCTAGGGAATTCTTTGTATTATTTCTTACTATTGCTTGTGTGTGTCTACAGTTTCTCTAAAGAATTAAAAATAGAATAACTAACTTCTTTACCAATGGTTTCATACTGCCTTGAAGTTTGTACAATTGCTTAGGGGATGATTAATCAATTCAATATTAATGCTTCAGAGTCTCCTTTAGATATACAACTTTAAAATTGCCTCCAAACTTAGAACAATAGAGGAGGAACAACAGAGAAAATGGTTGTTGGTTGAGCTTTAATTGAAATTACTGTCCACTTTGCATCTGTCTTGGTTGCATGAGACACCATGAGGAAAACTGGGTGAGATACCCAGATATCTCTTCACATTTGTTTATTTGGTAGTGCTTTATTGACACTACTGGAATCCCTTTGCCTTTTGTCAAATAACATAAAATATTTCTAAATCAGATATCAGATACCAGGAGAATGATTGATGTGGTATGGTATTGGTTCCTTTCTCTGGGTTATATCAATAATAATTATTATATCCAGAAAGTACCCTAATCATAGCAGTTGTTACTGAACCAGTGGCTTTTCATATTCTCCCAAACTGGGAGGTTTGTGGGGACAGAACCCAATCAAAGCCATTTGCTATTCGAATTCAAATGACTTTTCTTACTGTCCATTGTCACCATCAGCACAGACATGTTGCCATGGCTGCTTGCCTTTGGAATAGCCAGCACAGGATAAACTCCAGGACTGAGCCAGACTGACATGACCACTGCTCTGGTCTCTCAACAATGATAAAGCAAATGCTCTTGGAATGACAGTTCTACTGTGAGTCACCAAGTGCAGACAGGGTGATAGTGGAGTCCACATCAGAAAAATGTGCCCTCTGAAACAGGAATGGGTCACCCCAGAATAATGGTTCTTTTCCACAGAAAAAAAACCAAGCAAGACATCACCTTTCTCTGGTCTACTGAGTTTCCATCCACATGCAGAGACCCTTTCCTCTGACTTTTTGAGTTGGCTTGAAGAGGGACTGTACCCTGTGTACAACGTTTGCTGGAACTCCAGAAAGCTTCTCTTTCTTTTCCTGTGGAGGCCCATATATGGCTATGGCATCCAGCCTTAAAAAACTGTGGTTAAGGGCTTCCTGGAATGGTCAGAGGTCTGGTTACTCGTGAATGAAGCCTTCATCATCTCCTGGGGGCACTGTTCTTTTCTATATATAGGTTGTTTACCTTGGGCTACACGTATGCCTTTGGGAAGGAAAGCAACATACAGAGCATCGAGTTCTCCTGAATTGACCTCTAACACAGGAAACTTGGAAAGGAGAAACTTATTTTTATGATCCAACTTCACACACATAAATGTATATACACTTTCAATATATTTTGTTCTTTTGCTTGCTCCATTCCTTTTTCACTGTTTTTCCACGTTGATTAAACAGCAAATTCTACCAGCCTCTATTATTCTCCCCCTTCTATAGTGCTCACACATGTAATATGATACACGAAAATGATAACGTTTTAGATGAATTGGGTCAACTAGAATGTTACCCAAGTGGATTTTATGTCTTTTCTTTTCTGATACTGCTATGGGTATTCATTTCCCATTATCCTTGGCTTATGCTTTTCTTCCCCCTAGATTTCTTATTAAAAACATCCTCAATACTTTTAATCATACTTCCTTTCATATATCTTTTCATTCAGTGTCTCATCTCTCCTCTGTGATTGTGTGTGTGTGTGTGTGTGTGTGTGTGTGTGTATGAACACACTTTTAAGTCCTTTTGGAGCTGAACTTATTATCCTACAGTTGAAAACATGAAAAATGACAGAGCCATGTATAACATTCTGACATTTGTGTAACACCTGGAGAGAACTGTGTCTTCCAGAAGAACCAGTGTGCTTCATATGTGAATAATTGTGTAATTGACTTCTTTATATCTGCCAAAATAGACCTCTTCCTTGAGGTCCCATGGGAAGAAAAGTATGATTAAATCTTAACTAATAGACAAAAATGAGCACCATGACCTTGGAGATCACAGAGGGAGATGTCTAAGTTAGAAAGAGCCAAGGCCCAAGATCTCTATTCATCATCCAAAAAGGATCCTGCTATCCTTGGAAAGCTTTCTCATAGTAAAGCCACGTGCATTCTTCAGGAGCCATCTGCCATGTCTTTTGAGGCAGAGTCTCTTGTTGGGCTGGAACTTGACCTTCACAGAGGTGGGATTACAAGTTCATTCTATGATAAGAACTGAACTCAGACTTTCAGGTTTGCAGAACAAGACCTTTACTGATAGAGCATTCTCTCCAGTATCTTTTAACACATGTACACATTTTGTAACTATATAATATGGGTTGGATTAATCTTTGTATATCTCTCCAAGAATTTATCTTCCCTTTATCTCTATAATTCTACCTTTGTGTATGTGTGATCACATGTGTGTGAGGGTACATGCTCATGTACCTGTACAGAGGCCAGAGGTCCATGCTGGGTTTAATGCTGGGATTATAGGTACTTGCTACTGTGCCTTACTTTTTCTGTAGATACTAGGAATCTGAATGTGGGTCCTCATTGCTTGCATGATAAGCATTTTGCACACTGATCCATTATCTCCAGGCCTCCTTCATTTTTTTTACAATAAAAACTTTCAAAATCCCCATCCTATACATTGCTTACATGTGCAAAAGTCTAAGAATTTGTTGGACCATTCCTCCATAGGGACTGCTGACCAGCTTGTGACTAGGAGTGAGCAAATCCTGTTCCCCTCCTTCCAATTAGACCTGTATGCAAGTTCCTGTTTTCTGCCCATGCTTATTGTCTAAATTCAAGTTCCTGTTATCTGCCCATTCTTTGCTGGAGGGCCCTGGGAACATGAGCTTCTAACCTTGGTAGTTTTCCACCATGCCTGCTGACTGGTTTATAATGCTCTGCTCTTGCAAGAAAGAGCCACTGCCTTTTGTCTTCATTTAAATCCTCAGGCCCTCACCAGTATCATCAAGAAGTGTAGCGCCAGTACAGGCGCCACAAGAATTAATTTAATTATTGAAAATATATAAACTTCCAAAATTTTTCCAAGTTTTCAAAGCATATAACAAATTATTGTTATTTACAGTCACTCAACTATACAATAGAACTTCCTTCCCCTACTCAATAAAAAAAGTCAGTAAGGAGATAATTTACCTTTGTCTTATTAACTCTTTGAAAATCCATGTGCATTTAAACTTATAATACATTATAATCAAGATTAGTTATATTTCAAGTACTTGATGAACAGTTAGGAGGGAGGCTGCAGGATTCAATGGCATGGGTATAGACTTCTGCCCTTTCTGGGGCCAGTGGAACTTTCTTACAGGTTCTGTTGCCTAACGTTTGGAAATTTTTCCAGTGAAATATCCTACTCTGCAGAGACTGATCATTAGTCACACACTATTTATGAACTGAAAAGAAAAAAATTGTTCTAAGAACTTTAAGTTTCCTCTAAAAAAAACCTTCATGCTCTTGGGCACAAGAATGTAAAAGCAAAGGTCAGTGAAACAGTCCAACTTCTCTGTCTTCACCATTACAACTCAAGCTGCCGATTGCTTCTTATTCAGATGGAGAACCAACTCTTCACTCATGAGCCTACTTGAGGTATGCTTTTACTGTAATTCCTTCAAGGAAGTTGTAATGTTAGTAAAATGCAATTAGATAGTATCTGGTGTCAGATAGTCTAGAAATACCCACCTAACTGCCATCAAATAGATAATTTCTCTGTGTTTCAGTTTCCTTCACTCTAAGTGGAAACATGGAAATGCTTGGTGAGAAAGACCCAATGATGGGCCCTATGTAGTGCCTGGTATACATAATAGACACATACATACTGTGGAGGCTTGAATTGCAATGGTTCCCATGGACTCATAAACTTGAATGTGTGGTCTAGAGTTGGTGGAAAGGTTTGGGAAGGATTAAGAGGTGTGGCCTTATTGGAGAAAGTGTGTCACTGGGGTGGGCTTTGAGGTTTCAAAATCCTATGCCATTCCCAGTTAGTTCTCTCAGCTTCATGCTTGTAGATCAAATGTAAGCTCTCATCAGTTTCTCCAGCACCATGACTGTCTGCCTGCAGCCATACTTGCCACTGTGATTGCATACAACTATACATCTCTGGCTATCTGAGCCTAAATCAAATGCTTTCTTTTATAAGTTGCCCTGGTCATGGTGTTTTGTCACAGCAATAGAATAGTAGCTAAGACACCAATGAAAATGATAAAAGACAGGAGAGGTGATTTGTTTGTATTTTCCATTTATATGACATTTACTGTGAAAAAATTGAAAAGTATTAATCTTATAACCAAACTTCGTTTTAAAACCTATTTGCTTTGAAAGGTCTTTTAAAAGCTTCTTTGTATGAATAGGTAAAGAGTCTAAGCCAAGCCTCAGACTGCTTTTTTTCTATAGCCAGATGTGTCTTTAATTCCATTAGGAATGTTAACTTTTCTTAAGATGTCACATGCAGTAATGTCATGGGCACAATATAGGAAATGGCTTTTTATTAACTCTGGTATCCTTTTTGTCTTTAGAAATGTTCAGTATACTTTCCTGGAACTTTTTATTTTTAAATTAACTATAATTATGTAATCTCCCTCTTCCTTTTCTTCTTTCCAGCCCCTCATAGACCCACCCTCTCAAATTCATGGCCTCCTTTTTCCTTAATTTCTATTGTGACACACATGAGTGTACAAATACAATCTCAGTCCATTTACTGTTACTTGTATGTGTGTTATTTCAGGGATGACCACTTGGTATTGAATGATCAATTAGGGGAGTCATTCAGGGAAAGTCTATGTCTCCCTCTCTCAGCATTTCTTAGTTGCCTGCAGTTCTTTGTCTAGGGGTAGGGACCTTAGAAGAGTTTTCCCATATTACTATGTCTATTGATAGTATGTTTGTTCAGGTCTCCTTTAAGTAGCCGTGTTGATGAGACTTTATGGGTATAGCTTCCCTGAAATTTCTAACAAACATGATCTCACAGCAGCTTTCCTGTTCCTCTGCCTCTCACAATCTTTAGGTATAGGAGTTGTGTTGTAGATGTATCCTTTGGAGCTGACCACCCCACAATCAGTTGTTCTCTTCATTTTGACCAGCTGTTGTTTTCTGTAATGACCAGTGTCTTTCACAGGCAGAAGTCTCTTTAATGAAGGATGAGAGCTACACTGATCTGTAGGTGGAAGGATAAGTATTTAGAAGGTAGTTAGGAATTGCACTGACATAAAATGGAATAGGTTCTCCTCTAATATCCATGACATCACTAGCCCCGGGTAGTTGGCTGAGTTTCCAGTATCAGAGATGATTTACCTACTGTTGAACAGGCCTTAACACAACTAGAGAGCTGTTGGTTAACACCAAGATATATGTACCACTATTGCACCCTTGAGTATATCTTGTCCCTTGAAACTCTTTAATAGGAGAAATGCTAGACAGGTGGTTGTAGATGAGAAGGTTCTAACTGCCTTATTTCACAGAACACACATATTTTGAGAATCAGTGAAGGATAAAGTTAAAGATAATTGAAATTGACAAATGAAAGATAACAATTAAAGAGAAGCACTTTGTCAAGGAAAATCAAGAAATTCTAAGCTAACACCTGTATTTTTCCTTTCATAATATCACAATGAATGATCATGTCTCTTCACTTTGAGAAGTTTATTCTAAGATCCCAAACTTCGAGTTTACCAGTTCTAGTGAAAAATGCCACTCAAATCATTGGGGAACTCTGACTCTCTAGATCAGCAGGACCAAGAGTTATCCAATGTCTAAAGCTGAGAATATAAACAACCTGTTCAATATATTGGCCATCATAGGTACAATGACCTGAAAAGATAAAAGGGGACATAAAATCGATTTGACTGTAGATTCACAGGAGAAAAACTATTCACCTTCACAGGCTAGGTAAGTATTGGTTAGATAATAATACATGAAGGCATACAACATATAGTATTTATAATTTGCATGCAAGATAAGCTCATGTTGTTGTTAAAGGTATTTAATACTAGGCCCTAAATGTTAAATTTTACCTCGTATTTTCAAGTTTTATTTCAAAGTTTCATCTTAATTCGCAGGACTAAAATTGTTCTTTTTTATGTTTTTCATACATCTTTGGCTGTGGTACATTGTTTTTTAATAGATTGAAACCTCCAATTTAAACAACACACTTTCAGATCTTATTGAGTTGATTTAATTAGCTTGAGAGTGCTTCTCTATGGGAGGAGGAATGAATTCTTGACCTTTTGCATAGCAAACTATAGTAGAATCTGACAGTTTTCCAGCCCTGACGAACCACAGCCTATCATAAAATCCTACCATTTGTTTCTTAGTAGTGAAGTGTTTCCTCCATTTTTCTCCGTCAAAATTAGGCTACTATATGAAAAACAAATCATGGCCTGGATTTTTTAAAGGCCCAGAGTCCATGTCTTTAAGGAGTTAAAATGATTTTGTAAGTTTATCTTTAAAAAATAACATGCTATTGTCCCAAGAGCATTGATTTCCATGCATTAAAAGCTTATAGATAATAATGATTTATTGTGCCAACATGTCATGCAAGGATGTTTTTATGGTCAGAAACATTTATGGAGTGTCCTCGTGTGTTTTCTCATAACACAGTTCTATTGAAGATCTCATTCTGTTTTGACTCACAAAACTGTTCCCTAATGTGTGCTGCTCATAATACATGTTCATGCAAAGAAATTTCAGTCCATTTGTCTTGAATATGAAAACATTATTGAGGCTCTAAAGCAATTCTGTGTCAACTCAGAAATAGAAATTAATCAGAAAACTTTCAATAATACTACATACTGAGAAAAATTTGTAGAATAAAATCTAAACTTATGTACACAAAATGCTCTCCTTGATATCAAATAATCCAGAACATTTACATATATTCAATATATGTTCACAGTTTCATTTAATATGCACATATGTATACATGTAGAGACATATTTCCTTAACAGAGAAACAATCCTTATGAGCAAGCATTTCTAAGGTTCTGACCCTAAGAGTTTTGTGAGAACTTGAAATTAGTTTAGACTCTTGCCAGATCTACATAGTCATCCTCAAGGGTAAATGGCATGTGCTGTGTTTTCTAAGTGATGGAACCACCATGAACAACTATTTTTCTCTCCCTCCAGAGTCATCCCACTAGGTCAGAGTACTTCTTGTGCCCAAGAGGATGCCAGTAACTGTGGGAAAAGCATCTCAGATTCTGCAACTCACATTACCAAAAGCTGAGCTTTTCCATATCCTTAAGACATGGTAGTGCAGCAACAATCCTTGATTGGAGTCTGATTTCATAAAAAAAAAGTCAGGTCTGGCTGGGGTGTGGTGGCACACGCCTTTAATCCTAGCATTTAGGAGGCAGAGACAGGTGAATATCTGTGAGTTCCAGGCCAGTCTACAAAGCTACACAGAGAAATCCTGTCTCAAAAGACCAAAAGAAATATCAAACAAACAAAGTCAGCTTTATCCTCAGTTTTGTGATGCAAAAGTCTAGAGAAGATGAAACCTTAGTTAATTTCTGTGCGACGTTATCTACTGCTCTTCGCATGTACTTCCCATCCCGTTCCTTATTGTTATGTATGCTCTTTCTGCTGGGTCTTGTCAGTTTTACCAGGAGACAGATGAAGAGCTCTCATCATTGCTCTAAGAAGACTACAGGTTAAGATCAAAATTAGACTTCATTAGCTATGGAGTTTGCCTTCTTTCCATAGTCTTGGTAAGATGGACATATACAAATGTCATCACAATATGTTATGCTGAGTGAAGAGGCATTGTAATAAATTTAGACATTTCAATAACCTCATAGAGAATATATCATCTGATTTGTGTCTTAAAGCATGAATAGATCACATTTTTGTTCTAATTTCAGTGATACCAAAATTTTCCCTGTAGATAAAGAAAAAAATAGGGAATTGTAAGAAGTTAAACTAGAATTCCAGAGCCACAGGACCCCAGTTCCTGGAAATGAAAGGCATGGAATGACCTAGGAAGTTCTCACAAGCTACTCTAAGGTAGTAAACTTCCACCTGCAGTGGTCACAAGTCTTTGCTAGGCCCTCAGTTAAAGAATTATGCTACCTTGAAGCACAGAGTACCCTTTAATGCTGTTGCTGAAAATGAAGCTCACAGGATGTGTGAAGCTTGATGAGCATGGCTTCTGAGTGAGGTGTAAGGAGAGGCAAAAGAATACACTTATTATTCTGCCTAATTTTGAAATAGATCTCAAATCATCTATTTGCTATACAGCACACAGTTTTGTTTCTAGTCCTAATATTTTCCCCAAGATTTGATTTAATCATTTATTAAATAGTTTTCAATGAACTTGCAGCCTTGGGTGCTTTATCTGAGGAACTTGATAATATTTATAAATTCAAAGAATTTCTGTGCCCTCAATGAGACAATTGCTTCTACTTTTCTGGAGCTTCTATTACTCAAAATTTATTTTGAAATTTGGGCAACTGAAAAAAACATACACATTGAAATGTAGGTAATTTCATTTTTACCAAATAACTATCAAGGCAGTTTTTAGGTGAATCCTTCAAATTTGTCACCAACTAGATGGGTTCAGCTGAGATTTGTTTCTGTCTACATAATTGAGGAAAGGAGCTAAGTGAGGTGTGGTACACAGGCTTGGGCAGAACATTTGACATCCTCTCTGTAGCTCTTCTGCAAAGAGACTCCTCAGAAGCAAAAACACAGAGCACACAGAACTGGGCATGAAGGACCCTTTACCCTGTGTGTATCCCCAAGCTGCACTTTATCCAGTCCCCAATAAGATCCTGGCTATTATTTTTCCACTTTAAAAATCACACAGACGATGCATGCTTATGAGTACTCTCATTTACACTCACCCCAGGGCTGGTATTTTGAGCAGAGCCTTGTCTCTCTAAAAGGCATTGTGTGGTGATATTTTATTTGTGATCTAACAAATAAAGCTTGCCTGAATATAAAAGTGCAGAGCTAGCCACATTAGTTAGCCATAGATGTCAGGCAGTGGTGGCACACACCTTTAAACCCAGCACTAGGGAGGCAGAGGCAGGTGGATCTCTGTGAGTTCAAGGCTACCCTGGGCTACATCAGATTGATCCAGTCTAAAAGAGAAACAGAGGCAAGCAGTGGCAGCTCAGACTAGGAAGGTGGAGAAAGGAGTGGCTGGGCAGAGAGTGGTATAAGGCAGGAGGAGACAGGAGCTCATTGAATTCAGTCTGAGAATTTGTAGGTACAGAATTGCCCCTTTGATCTGAGGATTCAACAGAGGTCAGAGGTCTCTCTTGTGGCTGGCTCCTGTACTTCTCTGATCTTTCAACATCTATCCCAATATCTGACTCTGTGTTTTTACTGTTAAGACTTATTAGAACTCTTGCTAGTGTTGTGTTAAAAGCAAATCTGTAAGTACACTGGAAGATTAGCCAGTGTTCTTAACCATTGAGCTATGTCTCTGGGTCCTGATTTTGGATGCTTTTAGGCCCGTAAAAGGGTACATACAATCTCCCAGTGACCCACTCTGAGTCTTGGTGTTTGCTGCTTTGGTTACTCGAAGAAACTGACATCAGCTTTTTTCAAAGTCTGGCAAATACAGACTCTCCTGGAGCCTCCACAGAAAGTACATCCTACCAAGACTTTGACTTTAGCTCTGAAGACTTATTATAGACGTCTGACTTGTAACCACATCACTGAATGTCTGCTTCAGTTGTCCCACCTGTTGTTGACAGCCCTGCCTCCCTCATACAGATACACTTAGAGATTGTCAGATACTCTACCCTCAAGAGCCTTATTTTCTCACACTTTCTTTCTGTGCTACAGTCCCTTATGCCATGTGAGCTGACATACTCGTGGTCACTGGGTTCTGGACTATGGATCTGTGTAGGAGTTCTGTCACTCCATGTGCTAGTTTTATTTCTGCTGCTACGATATAATCCTGGGACCAAAAGCAATTTAGAGGGATAAAGAGTTTATATGGTTTATGATTTTAGATAATGACCTATTGGTAAGAGAAATCAAGGCAGGAACTCAGGACAGGAAGCTGAAGTGGACCTGCTTGCTATTCCACACAGCATTCCCTCTGTCAGAAGAACTCATTTCATAACCAAAGTGAGGCAAAAACTATGAAGAAATGCAGCTAGCTGGCTCATAGACAGGGAACATTCTTCTTCAGCCCAGGGTCTGTTGCCACCCATGGTGTACTGAGCCTTTTTTTTTACATCAATTAACCGCCAAGACAATCTCCTATAAAGACTTCAGAAGGCCAGTTGATCTAGACACACTCTCAATTGAGACCTTTCTCGGGTGATTCTAGGCTATGTTATGTTGACAGACAAAGCTAAGTAGGACAGTCTATTGCACACTACATAATGTGACTTACAGTTTTTTTGTTTGTTTGAAGAATCATTTTGACAGATGTGACTTCATGTTTCTTTGTTTCCTTCATGATTATAATGTGAGATTTTTGCCATCTCACGGCCGGTGCTCTTTCTAGAGCTAATCCAGGTACAGGTGTGAACTTCAGATCCACACATTCTCTCTATCTCTTTTCCCCTAACTACACCACTGGAGAAGATGTTCTCCTATAATTCCCAGGGTAAGAGTTGTTAATATCATCTCCAGAGACAAAGTTAAAATTCTAAAAATTATCAAAAGCTGTAATACTGACACCCTCTTTAGGCCAACTAGCAAAATTATCAAAATTAACCAGTTTAATGATGAAATAAAGGACTTCAGGTGACCAAGGAATTAAAGAAGAAGGACAAAGGAAATGGCTTTGAGAGTCAGGCACACAGGACCGAAAAGTTCTTTCTTTGAATTTTTCTCCAGGTCCAGATAAAACTCTGGTATATTGGGATTTTTTATTGCTACTTCGTGTTGTTTTCCTTTATAGCACATGGTAGGATGATTATTTCCAAATCTCTGGAACTAGAGGTTGCTAAATGACTTGTTTAACGTCAAACTTATTAACATCAGAGTAGATGAAGTCACAAAAGGGGAACAAGGGACACAAGGCTTGAAGAGACACGTCCAGACTCTGAGACCTTAGAACTAACTGAAGCTGTTCCCTATCCTAGAGCTTTCACTAACTAGTGTGTGCCCAAGTGTAATAATCGGAGAAGAGACTTCATTTGGTCTGGGTCTTCCTACATCAATTAGCCATCAAACAATCCCCCACTGACATTCCAGCAGGCCAATCTAATCTGGGCAATTGAGACCACAGTTCACCCTGCTGAACATAGGGATGATAATGAACAAAGTCTTTCCTGCTATGGCCACTGGGATTTGGGACTTTGCTGCTTTATAGCTAACATGGGCTCTTTTGAAATCTGAAGAGTGTTTCTTTGTTTTACATTTTTGAGATGGTTTCAGATGGAGGGAAGCAGTTTAAAATGGAAGGGTTGGAACTCATCAGTGATAACAGATATTTTTCTCAAGCTTTCCTCAGAAATTTTGTATTAAATAAAAATGAATGCTATTTGTAAAGCTAACATTATAATGTACACAAAGATATAAAATGCTTTTAAAATTATAAATCACTTTGCAAATATTAGTTAAAGTAATATTTATTTGTTATCTACAGTTGCATCCAAAGTGACATCTTTTCTTATTTTCGCAATGATAATATTTACTTGGCTCTCATAAAAGAAATATTTAATCACATGGATGTCTTACAATATTAGAGACAGCTTTCCTAAGTTATGCATTAAAATATACAAAGAGGGTCAAACTGCTATAAGGATCACATTGAAAGTGCACATATGTTCAACAGCTCACCCTCTTCTTGGAATGTGATGTTACAGTTTTCTAATGTCTATGTCTACACAACTGAGACGTTCACCTTAAATGCTTCTCAGTTATTATCTTGTTATTTATATTACAGGGGGATAGCATGCCTATAATACCATTAATACAGAATGGAGAGAATGGAGCAGGATCACTGTTCCACTTGAAGCAAGACAAGGCCACCATGGTCAATGCCTGCTGCTTCATCCCTTTACTCCTTTGGGCGCCAGGATGGGCAAAAGTACATAAATGCTCTAATTGCTGTATTCATGCCAAACCTGTTACAATGGAAGACTTTACATGTGAATAGGTTTAATATTTAGTTTATCATCTTTGAATGTGCTGTTATTAAAGCTTCCAGATGCACTGCCTGCAAAATTGAGAAATCAAGAGCCTATTTTTCAAGTGAAAATCCCAATTGTAAAGATTCTATTTTTAATGCCCTTAAAAAGCACTCTCAAACCGGCCATATAAAACTGTCAGTTAACCACTCAGAGAAGGTAAATCTTGCTCAGCACAGATGCTCTGTTAGGAAGAACATCTGTGCCACAGAATCTGTAGCTGTTATCTACAGTTCTAGCCTGCCTTAGTCTTGAAGGCTCAGCCTCTACTCATTCCTTCACCTGGTTATTGTTTCCTTCCCTTTTCTGTGGCCCTTTCTGGGAAGTTTAATTTGCACTCTTCCATGGCATCATGTGTAGTGAAGTTCACATACCAGGTAACTGTCCACACATTGACACAGTGAATGCATTTCTACAAATAAGTCAAGCCCAGATGCACTGTCTACAATAAGCATACAGAAGGAGTTCACATATACACTTCATCCTTTACGTGAGTTGGACTCATGATTCCTGAGACTACTTTGCTTGTCTATACTGTCCTTCATTCCTGAGAGAATTTGAAATCCTATCTTTCTAAGACTCTTTGGAGTTCAGGAAAGCATTTTTCCATTGTTTATGAAAGAGAAGCATCAATTCTTGTCTCAACAGATGTTCCTTCATTCTTAGCAAAGATTTAGTATTTGAAAGTATAATTCTTTTAAAGCCTTATAAAAGTAGCCTTCTTCTAGGAAAATGATCCGTATCTCAGTTTGCACTTGGTGAGGAATTCTTACAATGAAAATCTCTGAGATAAGAACAGGAAGATTTCAAAGAGAGTTGGGGCTGGGCAACTGCTGCAAAAGTACATCTTGTGTGGTTGTCAGGAGTCCTGGATCACCCAAACTGTGCAAATTCATATTGCTTTCCTGTCAGTGTAACTGGTAAAGGCTGTGGAGGTGTCCCTGCCCACACAGTAAAACAGTGTCCCATGGCTAGACTGTTCAGGTCATGAAGTCAGGAACTCAGCTGTATGGCCTGTAACTGAATCCTAAACAGGATGAAGTTACAGATCGCTGGCATGAGATTTAGTTGCTTTTCAGAGACATATAAATCAAAGTATCTATTAAAACCTACAGCTGTTGCCTTTAAGATAGACATGAATTCTTCATTTTGATAGTGTACTCTGCCATCCTATCAGGTTCAGTTTTTCAACGTCATTTTATGCTGAATTCTCCCTAAACTCTTATAGAGAGACAGAAACGACAGGGATGATGCTCAGCCCGCTCTTTCAAGGAATGAGTTTTTTTCAGAGCTGAACTCTTGGACCCTTGTCAGCACTAGGAAGGATTTATGATTTGTTGTCATTGTCTCTTCTCTCTTACACACATGTGATCACATGAGAAGTGAAGTAAGTTCAAATTAGGGTGGGACAAGAGGCTCCTAAGGACTTGTTTCCTTATCATTTTGTCTTCTGTTTACTTTTTCCAGTTCCAGGGTCAGCTCACAGGACTCTGGGGACTGTGGGTTGCACGAGGTTTTGATGTCCTAGGAATCAAGTCAAATGTAAATGAGTAATCTTGGCTCTGAGCAGCTCAGAGGGCACAGGTCAGGCCTGAAAGCTATTATGTGGAAAAAAAATCAGACACAAAATGAAGGAGAAAATATTGGAAACCTGCAAAATGTCAACACATACACACAAACACACACACACACACACACACACACACACACACCAAGTTATTCCTCTCATCCATATTGCCTCTCCCTTGCATAATCTCTTTTGTACATTCTGATTCTGAGGGTCTTTCTCTCCCCAGGGATCACATATGGCCTGACCTATTTGCTGCAACAAACACAGTGACATTTCAGTCATTACCTGACAGATTACAAACACTACTGATGCTTTTATCTATACGGAATAGATTCCAACTCAATGAATTCGACCCACTGACAGTCTTCAAAACTTTCAGTGAAGCAATAGACACAACTGATAACTATCAAACTGAACCATCTACCACCTCCCTTGTTCAAATAACCCAGGGAGGGGCTATTTCAGTGAGAACAGACAAGAGTTGTTGGTTAAGCTGTGTTAAGAAAGTCAGTGAAAGTTGAGTAAGAATAAAGAGATGCTTCCATATTAGGACATTCAGGGGAAAAGGGAAATTCCCCAAATAAGAAAAAAATGGGACAATGATAGTCAAATTTAGAGGCAGTCCTGAAAAGACTGGCTGATCTGAGCTGATCCTAGAGCTGAGACTAAACGAGAATGCCAAACTCTCCTCAAAGGTCAGCTATTGCCTGAAATCAACATTGTTATTCAGTCATAGCTGTGGCTTCCTAGGTGGGCTCTATTCCCGAAGGCTCACTGACATCCAGTGAAGCAATAACTGCTGGATCCAACTGGCCAAAGTAAATCACACTATCAGACTTCTGGGAATTTTATGATTGGGGAAGATTAGATATTCGATTAGTAATCATTCTAACATAACTGTATCTGTAACCTCCATGTAGAATTTACATGACTGTAAGAATATTTGTAGGCCTTTATGAACAATTTATATGAAGTGTAATGATTAAATGAGGCTAGTTTGCATTTCTATCTCCTCAAATATGAATAAATTTATATATTCTGGGGGCTTGTAGACTCTTCTTTATCTGTTGAATCAGAACACAGAATATTGTGGACTACAGTTGCAGTGATAGGCTACAGTACACCTTAGCTAATTCCTCTGATCTGGTTTTGTTTCCCTTATCTAACCTCTCTGTGTCCTTTTTCCCCTCTACTCTTCCTAGTCTCTATTAACCAATATTCCCCGATCTTCATCTACAAGACAATTTTTTTTAGTTTCCTCACATTGGTTAAATAATGTGTGTCCTTATGGACACCCCCATGGAGGGCCTTACCCTCCCTGGGAAATGAGGGGATATTGGGGGGATTGGTGGGAGGGCACAGGAGGAGGGGAGGGAAATGGAGAGGGACCTGGAATTGACATGTGAAGCAACCTTGTTTTTAATTTAAATTTAAATTTAAAAATAAAAAATACAAAAAAATAATGCGTGTCTTACTTGGGATTACTCTTGCTTGGATGAAAGAAACACCATGACCAAAAGCAAGTTAGAGAGAAAAAGGTTCCATTTTGCTTACACTACTATATCATTGTTCACCACTGAAAGGAGTCAGGACAGGATCTCAAACACGGCAGAAACCTGGAAACAGGGATAGAATCAGAGGCCATGGAGAAGTACTGCTTCCTGGCCTTTGTCTTATGGCTTGCTCAACATGCTTTGTTATAGAACCCAGGACTACCAGTCAGGGATTGCCCCATCCACAATGGTCTGTGTGTTCAGACATGAGTCACCAATTAATAAAATAACGTATAGGTTTGCTTATAGCCCAGTCTTACAGAGGCATATTTTAAATTGAGGTTCCCTCCTCTCAGATGACTTTATCTTGCATCAAGTTGACACAGCTAGCACAATGTGATATTTCTCCTTCTGTGCCTGGCTTATTTAACATAACAAAATCTCTTCCAATGCTGTAAAGTTTGGTAGACTAGAACAGGTTTTTGTTTGTTTGTTTGTTTGTTTAATGACCACACCACACTAGATAAAAGACAATCTTCAGATTCAATGCAATGCATATCATAATGTCAATGTCATTTTCCACAGAAATAAAAGAACCATAGAATTCATAGGAAACCACAAAATTCTCAGAATAACTACAACAGTTCTGAGTGAAAAATACAAGTTGGAGGCACTGTGGCAACTAAATGGTAAGATATTAAAAATTCCTCTTTGGATTAAGATATCAGTAGCTGAAATTCAGTGATTCTGTTCTAAGATAGCCAAAGATAGTTACCATACCAGAACAGACTTAGAAATTATGAGTAAAATTATCGTATTCTTTTAAGCACCAAATAAAGTCATAGCTGAACACTGAATGTAAGTAATCAAAATTCAAATTGAAGTACATTTCCCCGAATCATTCTATTGTCATGAATAAAGGTGTGACTTGTGTCTTTCTTAGATTTCTATTGCTGTGATAAACACCATGACCAAAAACAACTTAGGGAAGGAAGGGTTTATTTGATCCTACAGCTTGTAGTCCCTCATCTAGAGAAGACAGGGCAGGAACCTGGAAGTAACTGGCTTGCTCCCTAGGGCTTGCTCAGCCTGCTTTCTTATAGAATTTGGGACCAATAGCCCAGCAGTGACACCTTTGAGCTGAACCGTACCACATCGATAATCAAGAAAATGTACCAAAGCCTTGCCCTTAAGCAAATATTATAGGGGCATAATCTCAAATGTAGCTCCATCTTCATGTGTCAAGTTGATAAAAAAATTTATCAGCACAACCCACTTGCTGATATTTATCATAATGAGAAAAAACCCAGCTCATACACAGAATCAGTGAAGTACTGGCTGGTACCAGATGACAGGAGTTGCTCTGTGTGTGTGGTGTGTGTGTGTGTGTGTGTGTGTGTGTGTGTGTGTGTGTGTGTGTGTGCTGATCTTACACTGACAGCTTGAAATGGGCCTTAGTGAGAACATAGATGAATTAGTTTTATAATTAGGCCACAACATAATCTCTGGTAGGTTTAAAATACTCAAAATCAAAAACTGCACTTAATACACCTGTTAACTAGTCTAACCTTCCTTAAGGAGTTCAGGACATTTACATTTACCTTCAGTTTTGTAAAACCATCACACACAAAGTCTACTTTACAATAAACTATTGACTATATCATGTATTTTATTGAATGCTGTTCTGAAAATAAAATACAGAGTGGTCATACCAGCATGGTTTCACACCATTACACTTCTGGATTTTATATATGTATAACAAAGAAATTGAAATATTTCACATATCAGTTGTTCTAACTCTTCACCCTCTGCCTCCAACCACTTATTAAAAATTATCCTATCTTGGGGCATGGGGTTTTTCTTTCAGGAATATTAAGAAGAATTTTTAGAAATCACTTTTACCTATAATGAGCCATTTAATCAATGTATAGGTTCAACAAGAAATTGGTGCTATCAACAATATTCCAGTTCAGAAATAGGCATGGCACTGCATTACATTCTCCAGTGATTGACCCAAGACCTATTTGTTTACTGAGCAAGTGGCTGTCCCTTTAGATTCCACAGTCAGGAAGAGGGGACTATTCTTAAACTCAATTTCTCATGGATCTGAGGACACCCTGAGATCTCAGGTGGTCCAAGGCTGCCATTTATCAGAACTGCCCTTTAGGTATCTGGCACCTCAGGCAGGCTATCATGGGCAAAATGTTTATTCAGTTCATGAAAAGCTACCCCAGGCTTGCAGAGTTACTGAACTGGCTCCTTTGGCACTCAGTGTATCCAACCCTAGTGCTTCCAAACTCATTAGCGGAAGCTTTTCTCTGTGGAGAGGGTAAGTGGACATCATTCTGTGATAGCTCCCAATAAGCAAAAGAGATCAGTGTAGAGCCCTTTGGTAAAATAACAGAAAAAATGCATTCCAGTATTTGCCTGTATTGTATGATACGTTGGCGGGAGAGAGACAACATGTTTCTGTTCCCTCAAAATAATGATAACAAAGAATCTTCTTTTGCATAAAAACCAAGGTAATCTGGGCATTTGGTGTTATTTTAAGATAGTCTCATTTTCTATAAACAATAACCCTTTCCATAAATGTATACACTACAAATTCACATGTGAAAGGAAACCATCAAAGAGATTTGAATGTGAACATCTGCTCCTATATATGTGAAAGCTTAATTTCCAAAGAGGAAATGAAAAGAAAAGCATGCAAAACAAGCATATCTAAGTTTCTGGAGCCCAGCCATGAAATATTATTGAGATTAGACATGGGTGAAGCCGTGGTCATGCTGGTGATGAGAAACTGCGCCTGTCTAACCAGAAGTGAATCATAACATCTCCATGACGACAAGCAGGCAGACACCCAGTGCTATTTTCCTGTTCATAGCTACAGAATGAGAACCTCGATGGTGTATTGATTTTAACTTTGTGTGTATACGGGCTTATGCGACCATGTGGAGACAAGAGTTCAACATTAGTGTCTTCCTCTGCCACTCTCTAATTGAATGTAGAGTGAACAGATTTGGCTAGAATGGCTAAGCAGTGAACCCAACCACCATTAGGATCTCAGTGAGCTCAGGTGTATATCTCAGATGTATATATTCAGAGCAGCTGTTTGCATGGGCTCTGGGGATCTGAATGCAGGTCCTTGTACTGGTGCAGAAAACACAACCAAATGAATTCTCTCCCTACCCGACTCCAACTTTTTAAATTTTATTTTTAATATTATAATTATACTTCTTCCTTCCCTTTCCTCTATCCAAATCCTCTCATGCCCCTCCCTGCTCTCCTTAAGATAGATTCATGTTATCTTTTTACATTAAGTGTTGTTAAATACTTATATGTATATGTTTATACATATACATTGCTAAATACAACATGCTCAGTCTATATGATCTACTTTTGTGTGTTTTCAGATCTGGCCATTTGACACTGAATAACATATTGATGAGCTCTTCCCTAAGGTGAATATGATCAAAATACATGTACGAAACTGTCAAAGAACTAATTTTAAAAAGTATTAAAAGGGTGAAACATTGCATTAAGGGATATGATAAAGTATGGAGTTTCATGTCATAGTCATGATAGCATAAATTAGCACAGTTTTTCTCTTAAACAGTTTGGTTATACCTAAGAAGATCTTATCGGTGACTAATTCCTCTTCCCAATAATCTTTTATTAGAAACTGATCCTAGAAAAATCATTCTGACAGCAAACAAACAAACGACTTTCATTTTCCAGGCAAAAGGTGTGATTAAGTAAACCCTGATAAGATTAAGTAGATTGTTCCCATTAAATAATAACTTTGGTAGAGTAATTGAAGTCTTGGACATAACAACAATATTACATAAGGTTAAAAAATGCAAGTCTGAAGTTGCTTGTCCATCAGGAAGTGTGTCTGAGTGCTCACAGAATTTTCTGAAGGTAGTAGAGGGAAGCAGATGAGCTCACTCAAGAATGAAAGATCTCCCTTCCACTCAAGTTTTTCTGTGGTTATTAAATCTCATCAGGATTTGTTCTTTGTCAGTGCTATGTAGTGTGTGGGTAACTTCAAATACCATAACATGCCTTTTCATTATATGACAAATGCAGATCTCGTTGGTTTTGGTTTAATGTTTATTTTGGTTTTGAGGTGAAGTCTTTCTACGTAACTGAGGTGGCCTTCCATGTGCAACTCTCTTCAGTCCCTGAGTGTTGGGATCATGGGTTTGTGCCATCACACCCACTCAAACTTTATAGTTTGGTAATATATTTAAATTTTTTCCCGTTTTGTTTTCCTCTTTTTTCTAAGAGTTGTTCCCCTCAGTCTCTGATGTCACATAGATCTTTTCCCTTTCATCTATGAGTCTTCTATTTCCTTAGGATCAATTTATGTGTACGATTATAACTTTCCATGTGCATAACCAGTAACCTCAGCAATGTCTTGAAAAGTCTCTGCTGTTCTGCAAGATGAGTTCAGGTTGTCTTCTCGTGTAGTCTTGCTGTTCTATCGCTCTGGCCAAATTGTCTACCCTTGGGCCAGTGTTGAATTTTGCTGCTTTTTGCAGTGTTGTTGGTGTCCATGTTAAACTACTAAGTGCAGCTCTGTTGTGATTTTCCTCCACATATTTTCTTATTTGTTGGCCCTCTGAGCTACATACATTTTCTAATTAATTTAATAAAAAATTGTTGGGTTTCATTGTTTTGCATTTTTCATGTGTATATATGGTGTGTGTGTGTGTGTGTGTGTATTTGAATGTACATGTGTGAATATGAAGGCCTGAGCTTACTATCAGAAATCATCCTTAATATATCTCTTCCACATTATTTATTGAGGCAGGACCTCTCAATCCTCATCAATATTGAGGTTGTTAGACTTCCCTAGCCAGTTTGCTCTAGAGATCCACCTTTCAAAGACTGAATTACAGGTGGGCCACCACTCTCAGCTGGCATTTATATGGGTTATGGGGATTTAAATTCCAGGCTTCATATTTGTGTGGCAAGTGCTTTAGCCAAGGATCATGTCTCTAAACCCTGCTGAGAGTTTGTTTGAAACTATACATACAGTTTGGGGGCCAAATCTAAGAAAGCACTGTCCAGATTAAACACAGCTTTACAGCTTCACGTCTGTGCTTACATTTTCTTTTGTGGTATTAATTTTTAAAACATTTTTATTGAATTTTTGGGAATTTCATATGATGTACTCCATTCCTACTGATTTGCCAGCCCATACATATCCATCCTTCATCCTTGTAGCACCCCTCCCTAAAAAGAAAATAAAGATATAAAAATATTAATTTAAAAAATCCACTTTGGCCCTCCATCTTTCCTGCCTCTCCACCATATCCTTCATTCATCCTAGTGGCATTGGGAGCTATGGTGTTGTCTCACAGTGTACCCCTTTATCCAAATAGTTTCATTTCCAGTTTTCACTGTAATGAGTTGTTGGTCTGGTTCAAGACCTCTGGTTTTTGGTATACCATCAATTCTGGACCCTCATGCAAACTCCTCTCAGGTATCCTGCTTTTGCCTGGAGTCATAGAGATCCTGCAGATCTGGTTCCACAGTACCAGTCCCCTCAAATGTTTCAGTAGATGTTGGGGTGATTCAATTTAAAGCACTGGATGTGTGCCTGGGTGGTAGCAGGAGCCACAGACATCCACATAGTTCAACCTCTGCTAGTACTGCCCCTCTCAGATGAGGGGTAAAGCCAGCTCTCCTGCACTCATGCCATCTAGGTCAGCTCTCCTGCACCTGTGGTGAGGGGTGGGGCCAACTATCTGGAGTGGGGCAGGGCCAGATTTCCAGCTGCAGCAGTCAGCAGTGAGGGACAGAGCCAGCTTCCTAGGGCCAGTGAAGGGTGGGGCCAAGTCAGCATGGACCTTGAATTTCAACATGCATTCAACCATAGACATGACCCCAACTGCAGCAGGACCATGGACCTAGACAAGGCCCTCAGCAGCAGCTTGGGCCCAGATGTTACCACGATCAGGAGTGGCAGCACACTCAGAACTCAGATCAGTATGACCCCAGTGGCAGTATGACCTGCACTGTCACCTGGGACCATGATGACATCTGGATCTGGGCTTCTGAGGAGGACTATGTCTGGGTCCATAGGGTTCAACTAAAGCCAGGTCTGTGTTGATGTTTGTGCTGCCATCAAAGGCCACATGGGGGCATGGGGTCTGGGCCAACACCTGTGGCCATGTTGGTGTCTGAGGACCAACTATCTGAATGGCTTACACTGCCTGCCCCCCAGGGCCATGATGGTATCCAGGCCTGGCTGCTGCCAAGGGCCATGTCTGGGTCCATGACTCTACCACAGCCAGAGTTTTTGTGGATGTCCGTGGCTCCTGTTACCACCAAAGGTCATGTGGATACCTGGAGAATGCGCTACCATCTTAAGCCATGTTTGTGTTTATGTTTCCCATCCATTGTAAGCTGATTTCATTTAATGATGAGACCAATTTTATTCTTTTTATATGAGTAGGCACTTTAACAACGTTTATCAAGGACACTATCCTTTGCTGCTGTATGTGCTTGGATTCTTTGTCAAAATAAATTGACTGTAGACACATGTGTTTATTTCTGTGCTACCTTATTTTTTTGGCCAATTCTATCGTGTATCATTATCATATTATCTTTATTAATGCTTTTATGTTGAAATCACCTGGCTGGGTTTCTCCAGTTTCAATTATTGTATTCAAATTGCTTTGTCTGGTTATTGTCTTTTGTGATTCCATATGAGGTTTAGGATTCTTTTCTGATTTCTGCAGAAATACCATTGGAATTTTGATAGGGATAAAAATCTTTATAAAGAGAAGGGGAGATGGCATAGTGGGTAAAGTGTTTGATTCACAGGTGTGAGGATATGAGTTTGAATACCCAGAAACCATATAAAAGTTAAGCATAATGGCCCAAGCCTAACCCAAGCTAAGCCGGATGAAGATAGATAATTCTGGGGTTTTCTGACTAACCAGTTGAACAAAATGATGAGCTTGGACTTAATAAAAAAAGAACCCTCCCCAAAAAACATGGAGAGAAAATTCATGCAAGGCATACCATGTCAACCTCTTTCTTCCACATATACCCACATAGGAAAGGGCAGTCTTACCTGCACATATACATACACCACACACACACACACACACACACACACACACACACACACACATTAAAAGAAAGACTTTATATATGCTAAAATGTAAAGAAAATTGAGACTAAGGAGATAGCTCACTTGGAAAGGTATTTGCCTTACAAGCATGTGGACCTGTTTGAAACACAGAATCCATGTTTAAATGAATTTTAAAGCCAGGCATAGAAAGTCACAGACAAGACACACAATTGTAATCCAAGTACCGAGAAGACAAAGATAGGCAGATCCTTGGGGACTCACTGGCCAGTCAGCCTAGCCTACTTGGCAAATTCCAGATCAGTGAGACAAACTCTCTCTCAAAATAATAATAATAATAATAATAGTAATGATAATAATTCATTGATAAACAGAAACCAAAGTTGTTTTTTAGCTTCCACATATACCACTTGACTTTAATTACTTGTAGACATTTCTAACTCATGCACATGCACATACATAGAGAAAATTAATTCATTGATTAAAGACTTAAAATTGATGGTACAGGTTATAAAATATTGTATAAGACTCTTTTCCTTAAACAACCTTATAGCCACAAAGTTGGATAACCTAGGACAAAGGTACTAAGTCATGAAAACAACATACCAAGAATGAGTCATGAAGAAACTGGAAATCATAATGAAAATAGTAAGTAAGTTACTGAAATATCAATAAAAATATTACCCATCAAATATAAGCTTACTTATATGGTAGAGTCCCACTAGAGATTCAAAGGATAGATCTTCTCAAACTCTGACAAAAAGAAAGTGTACTTTCTATACATAAGTTCGTCTTATAGGTCAGAACTTTGCTATCAAAGATGTTATAAAGAAAGGATAATACAAACTTTGATGATACAGTAGTCCTCAACAAAATACTGACACACTAGGTATAATACTACATGGAAAAGATCAGTCACAAGATTAAGTAGTCCTTATTCCTGGTATGAAAGGTTTATTCAACAGAGGCAAAATAAGTAAAAGTATCCAAATTAACTGAATAAAGATGAAAACTCATAGGAGCAACCTAACACATACAGAAAAATTTTAAATGAAATTCAGAGTCCTTTTACAATAAAATTTTCTCCCTGTGAATTGCTTCATGCAGAGCAATGAGTGGAGAAGATCAGCTGACTTGATGACAACCAGGAAACAAAGAGATTGAGGGAGGAGTCACGGACAAAGCAAACCTTACAGTGAACACATCCCTTGGGACTTATTTTCTCTAACTAGGCTTGTGCCTTCCACATCTCCCAATAATAGTCTTCTAATAGGAATCCATTGGGTATTAATCTATTTATTGGTTTAGAGTGCCCAGGTACCAATTCATTTATCATATTAGAGTCCTCAAGAAACTAATTCCAATGATTGGATTCACCAACTGAGGACCAAAACCTTCAACACATGAGCTGGGGTGGAAGGCAGTTCATATCCACTTATCATGTCTACTTAACATTTCTATTCAACACAGTGATGAAAGTCCTAAGCTGAATAATTAAGCAAGAAAAAGAAAGAAGGCACCCGAATAGGAAAGGAAAAAGTGAAATTGCCTTACTTGCAGATGATCTGACTGTAATTACTTGTAGAAATTTCTCACTTCAATAAAAGCCTGGGGTAACTAAAAGCATGTTCAATAAAGATACAGAATACAATATCATCACACATGAGCAGCACCATTTCTACATGCTAACAGTAAACTATCTATGCACAAAAATTTGAAATAATTCCATTTGTAGTCACATCAAAAATAAAACTAAACAATTAAAAGTAAATTCAACCAAGAAGTTTATTTTCATGGTACATTGAAAATTACTTAATACTAGTGAAAGAAATTGAAGATGATACAAATAAATGGAATGGTATCCATGTTCTTGGATTTGAAAACCAAGGCTGTTAAAATGTCCACATCACTCAGACTGATATGTAGATGTTCTGCACTATTTATCACAGATGATATTTTGAGAGATACTTACTTATGGATTTTAGATCACCACATTCTTAGAATTGCAGCTTTAAATGTACTAGAGAAACGTTTTTAGTCATGGAATCATAAGGAAGTATTTGTTTCTTTAATCTATTTACTTTCTCAGTACTATGAAAAGATACCTGGAGAGTTATTGGCACATTTTTAGTAGTTCACCTTTATATTGACACCATCTGAGTTACCATGTCTATGGGAGGAAGTCTTCAATCAAGTCTTATAAGCAGGGCAATGCCAAGATTTTTCTTTCTCCTACAAGTTGACAGGCTGTAAAAATGAGGTTGTTCTGCAAATTTATTCATGATATCCAATGATCTACTTACCTCTCTGGGTTTCCATTCATTTAGTTTCTGGTGTTTGAGAATTTCATATATATTGCTACTCCATTGAGCATTTTTAAATAAATAAATATTGTATGTACTATATGTTATTTGTATTATGCATGTTAACATATCCATAATACTTATTTCCAAAGACAGGGCTAGGCAAAGTATCTGGTCAGTTTGCTATAAATAGACATCATTAATTGAGTTCTAAATTTTTATGGCAATGCTTTTCATTTATTTAGCATAGATTTTGTTTCCGATTAGTTCTGTTTTACAGAAATCTGCATTTTCTTACTACGTTTATCTCTATCTCCCACATTTTTCAAATATTTATTTTATTCTATGTTGAACTCCCTTTGACCCCCTACATATGAATGAAGTTAATTATTGGTGGATCTTTTGTTCCAGGTTTCTGTGCAGACACATGGCAGTGATTCTAGTCCACACAAAAATAGTTTCTCTTTAAAATCCTGGTATGTCTCAAAATAAGTATTTTTAATCCCCAATGTGCATAGGGAACTGAGAGTCACTCCACAGAATTATTTATAGTTCAGCAACATTTTTCTTCTCCCGCCATTACTGTGACAAACTGCTTCCTGTAAATACAAGCTGTGTATACACCTTTGCTAGCCACATCTTCATGTGCTTCTGTATTTCCTACCCAAGAAAGCCGAGGAAGGTCTCTGCTTCAGCCTTTTGCACCGCATTTCCACTGAGAGGGCCGGCTACGACTCTTTCCTCCAAATGTGCCATTGCTGTAGAATTATACTTTGCTGGGATTGTTTTCCTGACATCCACAACTAGATGCACTCTCCAAGTCCTTCCATCTCATGTCTCTTATAACAACTTCTACTTTGTAGCTTTGAGACTTATTTTCACCAAAAATAGAGTAATAACACCCGAGTTTTGTTTCCCTATTACATTTGTGTGCTTTCTAGGAGCATAGGGTACTAACCATTGCTACACTAATATTTTCAGGCCACTGGAGTTACCATATTGCACTATTGGGAGGCATAACTAATTCTTCCTATTCAATTTCCCTGCTAATCAGTATAAGTTAAGAAAAGGCATCATTTAAAATGGTAAATTGTTCCAAACTCTGTCTGCATGACTTTAGATAGATCACATAAGGAAAGACATATTTACAGGGCCATTTTTATTTTCACTACTGCCATGACATCATTTACCGAAGTATGTATACCCAAATTAAAAAAAAGCAATATTGTAATTTTATCTTTTAGAGATCTTGAAAGCAGGTGGTAAACAATATTAGCAATCATCTATAGACACTATAGACAGTGAGAGGCTAACAGAGAAAAAGTGTAAAATTCAACGGGAATCCTCAGAAGACTACAGCAAACCAACGTGTAAATTAATAATAGCATCATTTTACTCCTTGTATGTTTATTTTGGTTGCATGGCCATTGTTTACATGTGACCGACACATTGTAGGACATTCTGTCACCTAAACTGCTGCAGATCCTGCCTTCTTTACTAGGGTTACTAGTTATTAATTATTTGCAGTAGCTAAATTTTCCACTAATAATTTCAAAATCTCCTTGGCAAAAATTGAAAACAACTAATGAAAAACAGACACAGACATTCCTCAAACTACACAACAATGCATTGGAAGTTAGTTTGGGTTATGGAAGATAAAAGCCTCAAGGAAAAAATAGCCCTTCTATTATGGAAAACACTTGGAAAATATCTTTGAAATGTTGGTGACACCTAGTTCTTCATGAAGATAATTAATCATGGTCCTGATGGAGTGAAAACACAAGGGAATTTTCAGTGAAATGTTTTCTTTCTTCTTCTTCCCTGATGCAATATATGAAATGAGAGAGCAGGGCATATTTTTAAGCAAAGTACTTGTCAGCATGTGTGGTTCTCTTCAATAAATCATCTGGAGTCATATAAACAAAAATTGTGAACACAAAATTAAAAGACATGAATTTAATGCCTATTTCCCATTGAACTAGGATTCTTGTGTGTGAAGGATTAAATAATGACTCTGAGATGTTTTTAAGCCTTCATCCAAAGGACACTAATTAGAATGAAACCCTGCTTAGGAACAATTAAAACCTGACCATACTTTAGGATATAATTGCCTCCCCATCAACCATTTAAAATATCTAAGCTCATTGAGGAATCACAGCAACGACTTAGAGTTCTTTTGTTTCATACATGGATCTCAGTGTGTTCTTTCTCCTTTCAAACAATCATTTATTATTTCAAAAAAAAAAAGGTAAGAATTTTGGTTGAAGTCACAGGGATGCCAGGTGGAGCTCAGAGCAAATCTCACAGCCACTTGTTTCTCTGCCCAGAATCTGTGTTTTCTTCTCTGCACAGAGGTGAATGTCATACATGACATAAGAACACAGCTAGTCACTTGTACTCCTGAATATAGGAAACTCAGTCCCAAGGCAAAACAGCACAAACAAACCCAAGTGCACCACCCTAGCCTACATAGGCTTTCTGCTTCTAGATCCAAGGTAAAGTCAATGACCTTGATTGATATTAAGACAAAAAAATAGGATTTCAAGATATGCAGATCCAAGGATAAAATCTTACTCTGTGACCCAGAGACTGCCTTAAATAAGCTCATTGGGTGTCAGTTTCCTCAATATGTAAATGACTTTAATTTCATTTACTTAGTGAATTCTATTGTTTCATTCATTCAAGTATTTACTGAGCACTTACTCTGTACTGAGCACTGAAGAAAAGAGAACAACTGCACTCTTGTGTAGCTTTTTGGAAAGAAATATATGCTATTATAGAATTCACCATGACTCCTTGTAGCAAAAACTGAAACAAAAGGACTTTCGAGTTTTGTCAAAGTAGCACCAGGGTTAGTGTGCATTTGTTGATGCCTCCAGAGTGCCCTATTTTGATTTCTGTGTAGACCAGTTTCTGTGTAGATTAGTGATGCTTTGTATAATCTCTGGAGAAAAAAGATGTTACATGAGTGCTTATAGGGAAAAGAAAGAGCCAATGAGTTGCAGTGATTCCTGTAACTCAGTGATGTTCAATGGTGCTACCTGGAAGAATGATCAAGAGGTAGTCCTGCACTTGGGATACCCAATCATCATCTCCCCCAGGACTTCTCCAGTATCTTGAAGTTTGCACCAACTTTCCAAGCAGCAGAAGCCATATTTTGCAATGTTGCCTGTGAAAGTACACAATTTATGTCTCTATTTGATCAGCCAAGTCACTGAAAAGTACTCGGCACTCCCTGGGTGCGATGTCTCACAGTACTTTCTTGACCATTGGGTCTTATTAAAATGGGATGAGTGTGAACAACAATTGTTCACACTGTCAACTAAGTTGCTACCAAAGTATGTATGAGCATTATTGCCACAGAACACATATGAAAGTAAGGAACAAAATTAGATTCCGTACCTCACCTTCTATGTTGAAGGAGACCAGATCACTTTGTTGCTTTCTGCTGTGTGTGTCATGCCAGATGACCCACAAGCTTCTAGAGGTTCTTCACTGTCCACCTCCAATACTTCCAATCTTCCCACAAGGACACTGATTACAGATATTGTGCTAAGCATTTGATTTTTGCATAGCTTCTCAGGATGCAAACTCGGTTGCTCATGTTTACACAGCAAGGACTTTGTATCCTTGGAGGTATCCCCTCAGTCCATGATCAGAATTGTCCAAGAATGATTTCAAAGTACATGCTCATAAATTGTCATCCTTTTTACAAGTGAAAGTTCTTATCATTATTTGTGCTAAATGACCTTTGAAAACATAGAAGGTGTGTAAATATGTGTTATTACTTTCTTCTAGATAGTAAAGATTTTTGTATGGATTTATGTATACTCAGAGTAATCAATAATGATTTGTCGCTGTATACTTGTCAATCTTCTTTATTGCCTATGATGAAATGGTATTACAGACTCTGCTAACTCCATTGACATACTGTATACTTTTCCAGTAGTGGATTCTCCCTCTCCTGTCTCTAATTTTCTCATCCCAAGTCATACTGTCTTTTCATTTCTAAGTAGTTAATGACTCTGTGAAGATATTTTGTTTCTTTCTATTGTCACATCCTTAGAACCTAGAATTATGTCTAGTATGTAGCAAATATTTCCAATTTTTAATGGTTGGATGAATTTAGGTGAGATTATTTTTGCCCCTTCGGGATAGTGATAACAGATATGCACATAGCAGATATTAAGAACAAAACACTCTTATAAGAACACATACTAACATATCCATTCAAAGTAACTATCGGAGTCTCTTGGAATACAAACTTCTCCAAGCTCAATGGCAGAAGCATGATGTGAACTCAGGCAGTCCATCTCTGAGTTGAAAAATCTGCTCTTTTGGACTTTCTTGGAGGAGTAAGCAGACAGTAGGTAAGTATGTTCCCTTTCCCTGTTAACTTTAGAATTCCTTGCATCTTGTTATTAGGTGAACATTGACACATATTCATTTATGCACTGAATATATGGCCATAAATTTATGATTCAAAGTCCAAAAGGCAACTGTTTACAACAGAAGTATCTTTCCCCAACTCCTGTGCTCTGCTAGTCCTGCTTCCTAAGGGCAACAGGTAGACTGCTTCACCTCTAACTCTAAATCAATTACATTCTCTGCAGAACCATGAGTATAATATTTATCTTTCTGTACCATGGTCCTCTTCCCTGGAGAATGGGGATACTTTAAATCCCCTTCATACAACTCTTAGGAAGACTGAAGTAAATCAAGGCATGCAAAATATGTAGATGTATGTCTCTCACAAAACAAGTACCAAAAAATTGTTTGTTGTTATTGATTTTGTGAACCCTACCAAGTACTGTATGCATACCCAAGATATGTGCTTACATCCACACATTCCTTTTTTTTCTGTTCTTTATTTTTTCATTTTTTCATCTTTTATTGAAATTAGAAGCAACCTTGGTTTACATGTCAATCCCAGTTCCCTCTCCCTCCTCTCCTCCACTGCAACCCCCTCCCTACTGACTCCCTATCATATTCCTTTTCTGCTCTCCATGGAGTTTAACATTCTTTTAAATAAAATAAGTAGCATGACGGTTGTGGACGCAAAGATCCCTGCACTCCAGTGAACTCTCCATCCTCAGTGCTCACTTCTCTTGCCTCATGGTCTTAAAACGTTGATCAAAATTAAGTGTGAGTATATTTTCATTTGGCTTTCTGATTAAATACTTTTCTTGAAAGAAAGAATTAATGTTGATTTTCTGTCTCTTTTCTATCATTTCCCATTATTGTGAGAGGGATTGCAGGATAACAGCCAGTCTGGTGTCAGTATGTGTTCAGCAGGCATTAACAAGAGAAGGCAATGATGATTGAGTGACAACAGAGGTACTTGTCTTCTGAAACGGGTGTGAATTCTGATTCAGGTTGGGTGCTAGAGATCTGGCTGCAAGATGGGTTTGCAATGTCAAGCCCAATGCCCTCACCGACCTAATGCATGTTTAGAATGGCTGTTTGCTGATAGGAATTGTGAGGGAGAGGAGCATCAAGTCATTTCTTAGTCTTAACCCTGCCCAGCGACACTGTTGCCCTTGGCACCACCAGTTGAAAAACAAAACAAAACAAAAATGCTAGGCATGTGTAAGACTGAGCTGCCAGTCAAGACTACAAGGGAAGAGTCCATCTTAATTATGACTGCATCTTTATAGGGAGGGCAGTTGATCCTAAAATGGGTCAAGAAAGTGCCGCAGGAAGTGGAAGATTCTAGATACTGGCTGTGAATCAAATCTCTTCCATGCTGCTCCCTAAGAGTGGTGACTCAGAGTGAGCTCCCTGAGCAGGGTGGCAGAGGGAACACAGATCACAGCTGCCAGTAGAGAGCACCATATGCAAGAGAATGGTATGACACACTGCCGCCTTCAGGAGCAGGAATGGGTGATCGTGCCCTGAAGAGTGGGTGCATAGGAACTCTCTCACACCCAGTCTTCATCCTAGGAAACATGGTGGAGGGAAAGTTCAAAACAGCTTTTTGTCTCTGTGCTAAAGTCAAGGGACTTAGAATCATCAGAGATGGTGAGCATGAGCAGTTTGCCTCTCCAGCTTGGATTGTGTGGCTTTAGACCACATTTCAGAGTGACCGGCTATCCACGTCCTGTGTTTGTGAACTAGAAGTAACAGGCTATCCCCAGATCCCGATGTCCATCTTCTCAATCCTCCAGGGAGCTTCTGTCATGCCCAATCCCATTTCATTAAGCTTCCTCTTGACCATCTGGAAGTCCCCCAGGAAGGACAGCATCACCTTCAGGAACAGCTGCTCCGCTGGCTCTGTGTACAGAGAGCTTTCTTGGCGTGGAATGCGGACACTGTATTGCTTTACTGGCTGCTGCGGCTGCACTAAACAAATGGGCTCTCCGAATCTTGGGGAATCGAAACTACACAGTTTCACTCTGCCCCGTTGTGCTGTCAGTTGGCTTTCAGCATTCCCTTGTCCCCACAAAAACCTGAGCATGAATCCTTTGCACAGATGTTGTACAATGGGAGCTTTCATGACTGGGTTGGCACCTGCAACCCTGAGTTAACTAACAGTGTCGTGGAGCAGGACAGGACTTACAAGAGGTGGGGGTCATGTGCTGAAACTGAGAACCCCACCCAGTCAGCAGGTGAGCAGAGGCAGATAGCCAGGGTAAAAGGGGCTGTTAATTGAAAAACTCTTTGCTGCCTCCCTGGGTGCTCTGAGTCTCAACTGCAATCTCATTGTTGAAAACATAGAAATAAATTTATAGCTAGCATTTAACTTTGACGTACTCACCAACTCAAGGGAAAACAGACCACAAAGAAATGTATGGCCAGGTTCTTGGTAACCAGCCACAGAATCTAGTCTAAAAAAAAAAAAGAAGAAGAAAGGCAGGCTCTGGAGCCAGGCTCTGAGGTCTTCCCTCTGTCTTTATCACTAACTATACTAAGAATTACTACCCAAAGTGGCACTGATTACCTGCCATATTTTTCCGTGTGTCTCATTTGTGTCACAAGGGCTAAGACAGAAGATGTCACTTGTTAAAAGATTAAAGGATAAAATGCACCTGAACTAACTAGAGCCATGCCTGGCTCCCACTTAGGCGCTCAGTAGATTTTAGCCATTGTCCTCACCATCCTAAATATCATTCATCAGCATCGTGATGAATTTCTTCTCAACCAGGACATAGAACTGGGTTCATAAACTGATCAAGGTATCAAGTAGGCTGAGCAGTATGTACAGCAATGCTGCAGGAACAGTCTGACTGGCTCTCTGGCCCTGCCACTGCTGCCACTGCTAATGTAGTCAGCATTGGTGTGTCAGAACCATAATGCCACTTGATTCGAATGTGGGTTCAAGCAACTGCCATGTCCAAATTTACCTGAGAACTCTTCATGGAGTTGGGCCTGTGTTGTGTCTTGTCCCTTCACTCTTCCATGCAGGGAAGCTGTGCTCTATCTTCTGTCAAGGTTCATTTAAAAGTGAGTTGCCCCATCACAGGACAACACTAACCTGAAAGCTTTAAACTTAACAAATGCTGTATAAAATATTAGTACTGTAGAAGAGATAAGTTACTTTTCTTATTGCTGTGATGAAATACCCGACCTGGAAAAGAAACATAAAAGAGGAAGAATTCTTTGATGCTTATGGTTTGAGAGTTCAGTTCAGCATGAAGGCAGAGGCACAGTGACAGGAGGGTGAGGCTTCTCGTCCACAGCTCCATGCACCAGGATGAAGAAAGAGATGACAGGAAACAGAACTGGGCTCTGAGCCTCAAGGCCCACCCACTATGATCTACTTCCTGCAGAAATACTAAACTTCCTAAATTTTCCGAAATGTCACGGAACAGAGTCACCAGCTGAGAACACGTATGTTTAAACATATGAGCCTAGAGAGGACACTTCATGTGCAAATCACCGTAAGAAGTGTCAAAGGGAGTTAAGCGCCCTCTCTGAAGCCTTGTTCTTATTCTGGAGCTGCCTGGCTCAGTATAAGGACCCCTTTTAGACTGAGTTGCTCAAGCTAGAATCCTGGGTTTCATCCCTGGTTCTCTTCCTGTACTGTCCACCAGCCATCAACTGCACTCCAGACGCATTCTCTAGACGTTCCTCCTGCCCATATCGAATGCCCTCCCTTCTGATTATCCACATCATTATTTGATGTTACTTCCTTATGGGAACCTCTCCCCACACTCACAACATTCAGGTTCGGGTTTCTTACATGAGCAATCATTAAAACTGTACCACTCTCACTTAGAGGATACCCTAACATGTGAAAGCAGAGACCCATTCCGACTTTTGCAGAACATCTACTTCCTTCTCTGTTACTATGACAAAACATCTTTACCAAAAGCAATCCTGGGGAGGAAAGAACATATTTCATATTTGGCATGTACTTTGAGGGCACAAATCCATCATCTAAGGTAGTTGGGCTAGGAATTCAAACAGAAACTTGAAGCTGAAACCACAGAGGCGCATGCTTTCTGGCTTGCTCACAAGTTTATGCTTAGCTAGATTCCTTATGTAACCCAGGACTACTTACCTAGGGAATGTTCTACCCACGGTGGACTGGGTACTCCTAAACCAATTAATAATCAAGACAATCCCCACTGATTTGTCCAGAGGTGCTCTGATCGAGAGATTCCTTAGTAGAGACTACTCCAGACTATGCCACATTGACAGTTATAACTAACTGAAACATGGAGTGCACCCTGTCTGTTGAGTGAGTAAATGGACTAAGCAAATTGTTTTTTGTTTGTAAATTGATAGGTAGGGGAAAAGGAGGGGACTAAAACCACTTTAGGAACAGGAATACGTAACTACAGAGCCAATACAGGCTAGAGAAGGGTGTGTTCAATGAGACCACATGAGTGGTGTATAGAAGTGGTAGGAGATGCATGGGAGGGGCCAGTAAAGGTGACTGAGGATCAGAAGTGGGTGGGGAGGCTTGAGAGTCTGCTGCAAAGAAACTGCAGCTCCATGTCCTAGGCGTCAGTTAGTGTCACTATTGCTGTGATGAAACACCATGACCGAAAGCGACCTAGGGAGGAAAGGGTCTATTTCTCTCGCAGTTCCACATAACAACTCTTCTCAAACATACCGGCTATGAGCTCAGGAAACTTTTACGTTTTGTGATTTAACTAATTCAACCTAAAAAGCAATGTTTATAGATGCATGTTATCATCCTAAGATGGAAATACTGTATGAAAATGTGCAACACACACACATGCACACGCACACGCGCACACATAGAAAATGAAAGGAAAGGAAAGAAAAGAAAAACTGCAATTCCTGCTAAGGAATGGAGACCTGCTCTGCTCTGTGGATCTGTTGGCACAGAGATCGGTCATAATCTGAACTCTGGAATGAAAGGGAAAGGAAACAGCAGCCTGACATAGTCAATAACTTACCAACCACTTCTGCTTCCATAGAAAAGGCTTTTGGTTTGTTACACAATTAAAGGAAATTAATATTTTAACATGTCCAACGTATTTAAATTTGTTTTTCAGGAACAGTTTTAACTATTAGAATTTTTTAAACACCCTGTCTCCAATTATCTCCCAAAGACTGTTATTCAGATTCTAACAAGCAAATATCATATTACCAACTAGAAAAAGTTTGCATATAATCTAATTTGTAATATAGTACCTTTATTTTCAGCTCAGTGCAATTTTTTTTGCCTAATTCTTAGAGTAAAATAGTTCTCAGATGTTTTGGTCTCAGAGCTCCTTAATACAATACAATAAAAGATTATTGAGGAATTCAAATAGCTTTTGTTTGTGTGGGCTATGCCTATTGATACCATAACAGCAACAAAAAAGTTAAATTTAAAATATATCTAGGCATTATTTTAAAGTAAGAAAAGACACATTATGCACTAACCTAAGCAACATATTTTGTGAAAATAGCTGTAACTCCTAAAACACAAAATATCTAATTAGTGCACTCCTGGGTTCTCATACCTGTTCCTATATTTAACCTACCATGGTGTGTTGTTTGATTGAAACACATAACGAAAACACTACGTCTTGCAGATGTATAGTTAGAAAAGGGAGGAGTATTTTAATACCTTTTCAGATAACCATGCCACTATTTCATACCTTGGCAAGCAGGGACTCTCAGGTGTCAGTTAAAATATGGAAAGTAAAAATGTATCAGCAAATCTTACTCTGTTGATAAATTTCATTGTTATTCCCTGCCTTTTACCTGTAGCTTTTTTTTTATTCCTCAAATATATGTTTTCATTTAAATTATATATATATGTGACTACTGGAAAGGAGGTGTATGCACATGAATGAAGTGCCTAAAGAGGCCAGAAGAGGGCATTAGATCTGCTGGAACTACAGGTACAGGAGGTTGGTAGCAGCTATCTTTGAAAGCTGGGGACTCCGGTCCTCCACAAGAGCAGTATGTGCTAACTGCTGGGGTCATCTCTCCAGCAATATATATATTCAAGTTCATTAAGTTTACACTAACATGGTCAGAAAACAGCTTAAAATACCGAGAAGTTGTTAAGCTCTAAGTGACAGATATTAACATTTTAAACTTTGCTTGAAAATTTAGTTTCTACCATTGAATTGTTTTCCTGGAAGAGATTGGCCTTGTTAATTATCAGAAAAAAATGTCAAACATTCAAATTTAAATAACTACAATTGGTCATTCTTTAAGTAAAAATGAGTGGTGATTCATCTAAAAGTACCTAATTTTGGTTTGGAACTCAAGTGAAACCATAAAGTTTGAAATGGATCATCCATATAGAAGAAATGTTTTAGATTTGATTTATCATTTTGCTACATAGAACAGTAAGTAAAAAGGCTTGCTCAAATATCAAATTTTAATAAAAATCATTGGTTCTCCCATTTTATCTTTGATACCCTGATAACACAATTTTTGCTATGAGTCTCAGATGAGAAGGAAAATGGCATAATTTGGTACTATTCCCTAGATTTCTGCTCAGCATACACCTTGGCTATGGAATAGTTGGTAAAGATGCCAGTAGAGACAAAAGGGAAAATAATATGTGTTGTTTTAAAAAGAGCTTGGAACACATGAACAACTCTTGGGGCATCCTAGGGCCTGAGCATAACAAGACAACTTGATTTATTTAAAGTGGAATAACAGGATTCATTCCATACAATCTAATCTAACTCATTGTGTATGAAGTGATCTATCTTCACTTGTTTCCATTCACTCAAGAGCAGTGTGCTGCCAATTGATGAAACAACACACGGCATTGTTTCAGAGTATGCTGTATCAATGAAAGGACATAATTGTTTATATAACTTATTTGGTCATTGTCACCCAAATGACATGTTTAGTGGCTCTCTTAGCAAATAGAGGACAGTTAATGATGATGGAGAGATAATCCCGAAAGCAGATTGTTAGAAAACTAACCCTGAGTAGATGTTTATGGAGGTGAGATAGATCTCCATTCATTAATTTAAAAAATAACTCTTCAGAAAAGATGATTATTTTAATCTGTGTGCTTTTTTCACAATATCTGCTGCTTCTAGTAGAATAGAAATGTCCTTAAAGTTTCACCTTTGTCAAACTGACAAAGAAGTCAGATCTAGACTTTTAAAAGGAATTGCCCCACCCATGTTGAAAGCTACAGTGAAAAGTCTACTGATTCATCCCAGGTATTTTTGAACTTGCCAACAAGCAGAGGCAGGAGCAAAGCATGCCAAAGGCCATTTGAGGATGGCTCTGCCCACAGGGCAGGCATACACCAAGCAGGCTCTTGTTCCTCCAGTTCATGTTGGAACAAGGTCTTGACTCCTAGTTCCCCACATGGGTGGGTTTCTCAGAGTTATGACCATTGTACGAGTACAAAAAGACCTATCTGATTCACCAGTCATTATGGAGAAAGCATGGAAGAAAACATGCTTTTCTATGTAGCTGACACAAAGTTATAATGTTATCCTTTGGTCCAGTACCCTAACAACCAAGTATATGGTCCTGACACAGGATCGGCAGTTTATAGTCCTTAGTTAATTTCACAAAGGTTTGGCTTGTTTAAGGTTGGAGATATGCACTTGTGGATTCATTTTAGGTCCCTGCATACTTTACCAATTTCACAATATAGTTGTAACTTTCTGAACTACTTTCTATAATAGACATGTTCCAGAAAGGCATATTATTCAGTCAAAGCACTGCTGTACAATCCAAAGCATCCTTACTAGGACAGATTGTTGATTCTTGAGTCTACAAAAACATTTCCTTCCATTGGTCTGATGCAGACTTCATGGTCATATCTTGTCTGTGCCTGTGCTGCATAGTCTTCACTTGCGTTTGTGTGCCACAGGCTTCAGATATATAAAGATGGCTGCTGAGTTCTGGATCCCATGTGCCTATTGTAGTCCCACATCTGCACAGGGACCAGGGAATGGACTTATTGGGCATCATCGGAATCTCAAGATGTTAACAACCATCTCTTTTTGCTTTCTCCATTTGAGCTGTCTCTCTTCATTTCCAAAATGAAAAGGTCTCTTTCATCTCCTCCCACCTCACACATTTCACTAGTCTCTATATGCCATCACATGACACAACAGATAATTACAGTTACTTCATTGATAAATATACTGATCAAAGTCTCTGTGTATATTGGATGTCTCATTGTTATCATTTCAATAGAATAATCAAGAAAAAGTTGTGAGTCCTGTTGTCTGGAAAGCTCATGATGGTGGAGAGGTCAGGTGGACTGGTTTGCCTTCCAAGTGGTAGAGGGAGTCTTGCCAAGATCCAGTTGCTCAGCCATCAGTACGGGTTCGCACTTCAGGCAAGTCTGGCCATCTCTCTTGTCTGGCTTCCCCTTAGTGGATCACTCCCTGGCCAAACTTGTTGGGTGGGCCTTGTTTGGCTTTAAAGAAATAGTAAATCCATGTCCATCGAGACAGCTTGTCCTAAGGAGAGGAATTATGACTTTGATTTCCATTTCAACCATGAAAGCTGACTGTTACAGATGGAATGAACACTTGAGATCTTTTCCTAAGAAACAAACAGCCATAAAGGCTATTTGAGTACTGGGAACACAAGAAGTAAATATGTAAAGGAGAACAGTGAAGGAAGGAGCTTTCTGTACTAGGTGGCTACCATGCCTTTTCTAGCTGTAAGGGAAAACAATAATAAAATCATAAGAAAAGAATCTTATCTGTTTCTGCAAACTTACTTACACAGCTCAAACACAAATATTATATTTAAAAGAAAACAGTGCTGGGCTGCCTCTATGCTCACTTAAGTTCATATGTTTTTTGTTAGCAATATAAGTAAACTCTTTTTCATAGGACTACATGAGTTTATTTTATTTTAAATGTAAAAATTGTATTTTTACCCAAGTAGTTCCATATACCAACATATTGATCGTTACTTGAGCAGATAATTGGGAAACATTATTAATATATTTAAATGCAGGTACATAGACATCTTTTTCATGGGATAGCTCTAATTCAACTATTATACTTATGTCTCAAACTCTCTAGGTCACAGGAAGCTCATCTACACACAAGAGTAACATATATTTATTTTTTCCAGAAGTGCCACTTCTGCCTCCCTTGAACCACTTCTTATTTCATTGAACATGAATACAGCATCTATTTAGCTCTGTCCAAGAAAATTCCCTAGGCAAAATATGCAGACATGGAGGGTGTTTGACACCTTGCCTGGTTCTCCTGCTGATGTACATCGAGCCTTCTTTCTGTGGTCAGCCAGTATAAACATCCTAGCAGAAATGAAACATTTTGTGCTGAGAGACTATTGAAACAGTGGTACCCACTGATCTGGAATTTTACTAGAAGTCTCATGCCGAGTGAGGGGAGAGGATTGTGTTTGTTACCAGACAGAGAAAGAGATTTCACACGGTTCTGACACTTGTCAGAGCACCACTGGAGATACTAGAATCAGGGCAACGATGGGTAAGTGATGTGGTCACATGGTGAAGAGGAACACGAAGGTCCAGGGGCAATGCATCACCGTTTCAGGGTCTGACATGAGCTTACGTTTCAATATAAAACAAGAGGCATGTGTAACTAAGCAGCACTGGTCATAGTTATGGTTCCACTCACCACTCATTTATGGATGCAATGTGACCAGTTCACTGGTGTTCTTGCTGTTGTGACTCACCTGCAATGATTTACTGTATCCTCTAACTGTGAGCCAATAAACCCCTTCTCCTTGAAGTTGTTTTTGCTAGTAGTTTGTCACAGCAATAAGAAACAAAGATGTTTATCCTACCTTGCTAGGGTTGGCAAAAACCAAGTTCCAATCCTAACAACTCCAGTAATACCAGGATTTGACTTCCTAGAACAAATGGATGCAAACTTTCAGAACCCAGGGAATAATCCTGACTCAGAGTCTCTGATAGAACACCCACGAGCCAAATGCTTTCTCTAGAATTCCTTGAGATTTAGAACTCTATCTGAAGGAAGTGTAAGGCATACACTTCAAAGTGTCTTGAAGATGATCTAGAATAAAAATAAATCCATCACCCAAGAGACAGAAATTTTATGCTGTCCCTCAGACTTTAGTGCTCATTTGAAGAAATTACTAAAGATGTTCCTGGTCCTTGTGGTTATGTAACCCTTGGATAAAATGATTCCAAGGGAATAATATGCCTTTGGGCAAAAGACGAGGGACATCTCAGTGGCACAGGATTTGACATTTGGAGATGGTTGTATAGAAATGCCAAAGGACCTCCAAATACTGTATACATCAAAATGGACCACAAGGATTGCGATTACTTAGGCCAGTAGATAATTCAAACCACAATTTGACAATGAAGAATCATCTCAGGAAAAAAGGATCAAGCAAGTAAGTGAAATATACCCGAAACAGATAAAGCCATGCAGTGCTCTAAGAAAATACAAATCACAGTGAAAATACTTCGTAAATATATTATATATGATTTATTTTTTGTTGTGTACCCTATTTATTGAATCTTTTGGGGTCTTGGTCTTAAGATTACTGCTTACTCTGTTTGTAGTGACTCAGTACAGAGCCCTGAAATGTGTAGACTTGACCTATTTGTTATAAATATAAAACAGCTGCCTTAGTTTTCCTCAATAAACCTGATTTTCATTAAGTAAAACAATTCTGAGAGTGCATTTTCTAACAAATTTTGCTGATTAACCTCAACATTCTGTTTATAATGTATAACCATGCAGGAGGAAAATAGCATAAAGCCTGGGTAATTTCCTTAATTCACAAATTCTTTGTTATTTCCCATGGAGTGAGTGCCTCGCATCTGGAAAAGCTCACGGAGTTAAGTACTGTGGCCAAGCAAAGTCTGCCCTAAGGAATTTTACATATATTCTCTTGCTCTCTCCCTCTGACTCTCTTTGTGTCTCTCTCTATGTGTCTCTCTCTGTCTCTGTCTCTGTCTCTGTGTACATGCTTGCGTGCGTGTGTGCGTGTGTGCGTGCTTGTGTGTGTGTGTGCATGTGTGCGTGCATGCGTGCTTGTGTGTGTGTAGTGAAGAATCAGTGTTGCACTTCTGAGGTTTCAAAAGGATACCTGAGTGTACTGAACCCTCTGTCACAAAGTAGAATTGTACCAAAACAATTCCAGAAAGTTCAGTGTCAGAAAAGCTTAAGCAAGAAGCTCTATGCTGCCAGTCATCTCTGGTCCTTGTGGGTTTTCCACTTATGAAGGCTTCCTTTGTTCAGAACCTCTGTCCTTCCTGGTAAACCCTGCCCCAGCCCTGCCCAACTTTCTCCCTCTGAGCACAGCCTTGGCAGCCACTACAGGTGCCTGCTGCTCCTCAAATCCCGACAACTACACAGCACTCACTGCTAAAGGAAGTCATCTTGCCTCTTTGCAAGCTGGTCAGAATTGAGAGGTCACAATAAGTCAATGAAATAATTGCCTTTCCTCAGTAATAGAAAGCCATAGCATGAAGCCAGATCACTCATAGCAAGACTGTGATTGCTCTGCACTGGAGAAACAATTATTCGAACCCGACACCAGCCTTTCATGAGATCAGTAGCAAAGTCTGGCAGATGGCAGAACTGCTATCTACTCGGTCTCGGGGGATGGGATGTGTGGCAGAGCTGGCCACTTATCCCATAACGTTATTCCTGGCCTTGTGTTATTAATCTCACAGTACTGTGTTTATTTCCTAATTAACAACCACTACAGCCTGTAAGTCATTTGTGAAAGAGGGTGCATTTGTATATGCCTGCAGGAGTCTGTAAAAGCCAAAGGTCAACCTCAGGTGTCATCCCATAGTTGCCATCATCTTGTTTGGAGGCCTCTCATTGATCTGTAGCTCAACAAGTAGGCTAGACTGGCTGGCAAGCACTTCTACTGACTAGTCTACCTCCCAAGTACTGTAATTAGTTTTATTAAATATTTGCCTGCTCAATCTTTATACTGAAATATTCCAAAAAGACAAAAACTGTGCATGTGTAGTCATCTTTATATATGCATCAGATAGTACTGAGTGATGATATATATAAAATCTTCTATCATATGTCTCTACATATATATAGTCTATCAATTCATCTTGCTTTTCACCTAGCTAACTATACCTCCACAATCATCTGTATATATGTATCAGATAATATTTATTGATTTTATATATATAAACATATATATAATCTATTTGTCACTTCCCATCTACTTAATACTTATTAACTATTTCTATATGTATCTATTGATCTGATATCTAACTATACTTGAATTTATTAGATGGTATTTACTGACAATGTATCTATCTATTTATCGCCCGTCTATCCATGCATCTATAACCTAGCTAGCTAGCTGTCATCTATCAGGTTATGTATCTTCCCACCTGCCATCTATCCATCCATCCATCCATCTACCTACACATTTTGGTATCTATCTAGAATGAAAGAGTAAATATTGAGACAGATACTATCCTCAGAACTTCTTTCTCCTCAACCCCATCACTTTGGAAATCTTCATCCTTGCCCAATCAAGCATCTATAACAGGAACTCCCAAATGACATTTGCCTGCATTGCCCTCACCAGTTGAGAACTTTGTACACAGCCTTTGCTCAATTGCTAGAAGCAGTTACAGTTTGCTTGTGTGCTTAATTTTGAGCATCTATGGACTTAAATTTCTGTTTGTAATCCAGACCACAAACATTGTGTTAACTGAGATATTATAGTGAAATAATTTTCCTTTAGAGATGAGATTTTTTCTGTTTCTCAGGTATCATAGGATTATTAGTCAGTCTTGTTATCCCAAGAATTTCCTTTATACAAAATAAAGGGAAAATAAGACTGCTGTGGAAGAGAAACAAAGGATTCTGAAGACATTCAATTACTTTTGATAGTTGGAGCTGAGCTAAAAGCCACTTAATGGGCATAGAGAAGAAAAACTAAAGTTAAAATAAAATCCACAGTTCAGAAAAGCAACCTGGAGCCTTGGTATGATAAACAAAATCCCCAACATGTCATTAGTAGAAAGATACACAGTGATGGAGTGGGGAGATAGCTTAGCACTTACGAGCACGCATTGCTTTTGCAAAGAACCACAGTCCAGTCCCTATCAATCATGGTGGGCAAGGGATCCATCAGCATCTTCTGGCCTGTAAATACCTGCATATGTGGCACACACACATGCACATAAATAAGTAAAAATAACATTTTTTGAAAAGAAAGATACGTGTAAAGGAAAACACAATTTACATCTCAGAGAAGATTGGTATCATGTTCAGGCATTGGTTTAGACAGAATGTCTGTAATATCATATCTTTATTTGAAAATCCCAGTATATGTGGTGTAGTGGAAAGGAGATGGCACATGGAAAGGCCTTGAAAAACTTCTCATGAAAGAGAAAAAGCAGTCAATGAGAAGTTTGCTCTAGTGCAATTTATGTTTGGCCTTGAGAAAAATAACTTCATCTTTCAGAACCTCCAATTCCTAGTTTATAATATGTGCTTCTGTTCCCAGCACAGAATGTAGAAGAAAAGACAAATGTCACAACATGTATTAAATCTTATAAATAAATCAGAATTAAATGTAAACATAATTAAAACATTTTATAAGGAATGATTATGAAACCCATTCACCAAGTTAATATTTAATAAATATTTCTCCAAATATTGGTGATTGCTATGACTTTGTCATTCCAGCTTTGGAACATTTCATTATAAAAGTGAAAATGAGATCAATGTGTGAAAATATTTAAATCCCTTTGCCTAGTCTCCATTTCACACCCTCAGGGGTAAACACTGCCCACGGTACAATGTGCAGTCTAGTTGATCTCATACAGTGTATATAGAGCACACTTTGCATAGATTATTTTAAAATGAAATTACATCACACATATTGCTTTGCATTTTTCACTACACAGGATCCTTCAGATATCCTTCTGTCTCTTCTGTACTTCATTGATTTCAATGGCTTCACAATATTTCCTGAAGCCACTTATTATCTCACATATCTTAACTTCTAATGCCATAACTGTGTGTATGTGTGTGCATGTCTGTGTGCAATGTATTTGTAGTGTACATGCATATGACTATGAATGTGTGGATGCCCATGTTCATGCAAATGTATGAGATAGCCCAGAGCAGAATATCAGATAGATTTCTCTGTTGCTCTCTCTGCTTATTGCGTTGAGACAGGGTCTCTCCTTGAACCAGAAGCTATTTCTGTTAGGCTGGTCAGCCAGAGATCAATCAGACTACTTGTCTGCATTCTCCCTCCAGTGATGCTGTTGCAGGCTTGTGCAGTCATGACTGGATTTTGTAGGTGGGTACTGGGGACTGAGCCATTTTCCCATCCCTGAATAGCATAATGCTTGTTGTTTTCTTTTGTTTCATCTTGTGTGGTAGTGGAGGGTTTCAACTCAGATTTGCCAACTCCATGTTTACTTTACTAAGTACATACAGGTCACAGAATCAAGGAGGTGTCCATATGGTGGTGGCTTCAGAGAAGCTCTTGAGATTCCACAGACAGGTCTATGGCAGTGCCTCCTGTCCTAAACCTGCCTCTAGCCTACTGTGCTGTTTTCCTCAGTACAACATCCAAGATGAAGCTGGGTTACATAGTAGCCATTGACATGATACTACAATTAGAACACCAGCAAATGAGGTTTAGGGAGTTCTGTGAAATTTTAGCTCTTTATGTGAGTTTTTTAGGCTCAATAAAGAAGGCAACATCTTCTGGGGCTTCAGAAACCCCATCAAAGGTCATGAAGAGAGAACAGAGAGATGTTGAGGGCTTATGATCACATGTTGCTATTGCAGAGGACTTTTGTTTAGTTCTCAGAACCCACATGGTTGTTCACAACCATCCATAACTGCAATTCCAAGGGATCCAACACCTTTTTCTGGCCTCTGGGAGTAAAGAGGTACACATGGTAACATACATATCATACAAGAAAGCAAAGCACTAATGCACATAAAATTAATAAATCCAGGACTACCTGCCTGGAGGTGGGGGGGTTGTATCACCAGAAGTAGACTGGACCCTCCCTCTTCAATCACCAGCAAGAAAATGCCTCACAGACTTACCTACAGGCCCATCTGATAGAGGCAACTTCTCAGAGGAGGTTCCTTCTTCTCAGATGACTAACTTGTGTCAAGTTGATATATCAAAACAAAACAACTAACCAAAACAGGTTGCCAGGCTGTGTAACCTGATCTGAAAGCATTAGACAGGATGAGTCTGGGTGTTCTATCTCAGAAGAATGTTGTCAGCCTGGGACTGTCACAGCCTGTCATCCTCGGTGGTCTGGCTTCCAGAGCCCCCCATACTGCTTGACACATGGGCTTTACTTAACTGTACACACCTGCCTGTCTCCTAAAATTGGCAAGCTTTGACTGCCACTGGGTGCCAGGGCTACCAAGCACTCTTACTTCTGCCATGCCCTGAGTACTATTTCCACATTCCTGCAATTTGCACAGGAAGCCTCTCAATTTCCATGAGCTGTCTTAAGAACACATTCTCAGAAGCTATAAAGGCATGGGACAGTTCTCTAGCACATGATGTATTCCTGTAACCACTTAATTCATTTAGCAATAAATGCTTATTGGATGCTTACCATGAATGGCAAGGTGTGGAGAGAAGACTTTTCCTTGCTAGCTGCTTGGTTCCCCCCCCCACACCAGTCGCCTGGGCTCTGCCATGTTGTAGTCCCTAAATAACACACAAGACGCTGTATTAATTATGAAGCTGTTGGCCTTGCTTGTTTCTTATTGGCTATCTCTGACTTAAGTATTTATCCCATAATTGTTAGTCTAAGTATTTCTCTTACCAGACGGACCTCTTATTTCTCTGGCAGGCTACATGATGACTCCCTGTGTTTCTCCTACCCAGAGTCCTCCTTGACTCCTAGTCCCACCTATCTTGCTTCCCTATTGGCCAACAGTGCTTTATTGACATATACACAGGACATCCCCCACCAGCAAGGCATTCAGGAAAAAAAAAAGGGCAAATCAAAAGGACATATTTGGCTTACACACATATTTACAGGAGTTGACTGAGGTCTCCATGGCTGACTCTTACCATCTCCAACTCTCATTCTATAATTGATCTGGTAATTCTTACCAGCTGACCATCTGAAGGATGTCACTGATCTTCACTAGTTTCACAGTTCTAACCTCTAAAGACAAAGTGTCTCACAGCATTGTCTGAGGTTGATAGTTCTGTCTATGGGAGTTTTTATAGTATAACACAATATGTAAAAGTTGTTTGTGAGTGGTATTAACAACTGTGTTCCTGGTCCTGGGTATTACCCAAATATCCCATGCTATATTCATAAAAGTAGAAATCTGCTTAAAGATTAACGTAACTAGCTTTAATTTTCAACCTGATACAGCAGCCTTTAGCCATCTGAAAGGAAAGCCTCCTATTAAGGAACTGCTTTGATCAGATTAGCATGTCTGTGGGGTATTGTCTTAATTATTAATGAAAATAGAAGGACCCAGCCCATTATGGACAGCACCATTTCTCAAGCAGGTAGTACTAGGCTATATAAAAATATTGGCTAAGCACAACCCTGAAAGTGAGTCAGAGAGCAGGCCAGAAAGTAGCATTCTTCTATGGTTTCTACTTCAAGCTCCTAATTGAATTTCTGCCCCAACTTCCCTCATTAGTGGACCTGGAAGTGTAAGGTAAAATCGATTCTTTCCTCTTTTGCATTGCTTAGTCAGTATTTCATCACAGCAACAGAAAGGACACATTTTGTGCATCTAGAGAACATAACTATAAGTATGGCAAATATGGGTGACTACTAAACTGTAATTCTTAATAACCTATATAGCTTAAAGGCTAAAGCTTCACATCATAAAAATAAACAATCTGTATACAGATGTACAGTATAATGACAATGACCTCAAAATTGTGACAGTATATAAAAATATCTTAATCAGAGGTGGAAACATAGTGCAATATGACAAAGATAACCTTAATTTGCATCAATATAAAATTATTCTAAATAGAAGTAGAAGCAAACATGCAGTAAGACAAAAATCTTACATTTATTATGAAAATTTATTGTTCACTATGGAAAACTTAAACATCATTAATATCAAAACAGAAGGTTTAAATTTTAAGATAGTAATATATCTACAGAAAGGTTCTAAATAGTCAAAAATAAATATGAGGAGAAAGAGATTTGTGACAATAGTAGTCCCTAGATTTTGGTTTTCATTTGTCCCATACCAGGTGGCTCTTCTAATATGAGACAGAGACTCTGAATTTTTCTTTTAACAACATGCTTGGGTTTAGAGAAGGAGAGAGCCACAATCCAACTCCAAAGTCAGTTTTAATTTTTAATTGGACCAGGACTTCAACATTTTTGAGAAATAAAGAGATATTAATTTTTAGGTAGTGAGATTTTACCCTGTAAGAATATTAGTACCACCAGATCAGATTTTTCTTTGCTTGGTAATTTTTTTGCATAGTCTCCCTTTCTTCTTTAGATACTTAGATATTCAGGGTCTTTTGATTTCTTGAAGATGAGTATTTCTGTTTTTCTGTAATAGGGTAAGTTTTCTTTTCAACATGTTGAATTGTCACATTAGTTGATGAGCTATCACTTTTACTTATTAAGTGGCCTCTCTAGTTCTAACTGTATCTTTATTAATTTTGATGACATCCATAGTTTTTCCTCTCCCATAGAAACAAAAGAGAAACCCCTTCCCCGGTGTAACACATATCCTGGTTTCCATTCTGAAATCAACACAGCTTTAAAGTACACAGACTGATATAGTTCAATAGTTTTTGCTATTGTCCAATGTCTCTCCACAGCTGTTGTTCCTTTCTCATTATTACTTAGAAATTTAAAGTTAATAAGGCATTATGCAATTTTTTCTGGGGGTATTAATTAACCCTTTATGTTTATCAAGCTTTTCTTTTAAAGTGCAATTGGATCTTTCTATGACTGCTTGTCCTATAGGATTATGTGGTATACTTGTAATATGCTTTATATTATAATATGCAAAAAACTGTTTCATTGTACTGGAGACATAATTTAAGTCTTAATTTGTACACATATTCCCATAATGGTCATGACTTTTAGTAGATGAATAATTACAGAATTAGCCATTTTAGAACTCAAAGCAGTTGTCCATTGAAATCCTGAAAACCTATTTCTTGTCTGGTGTACATATTTTAATTTTTCCAAATTTCTGTACTATTGAATGCCTTTTTGATTGTTCTGTTTTGGTGGGGTCTTGTTTGCTTGTTCATTTTGGGGTCAATTCTAATTTTCAAAATATCAAAACAAATGTATGACTAGTGTTCTAATGGCTGATTTCTCTTGTAATTTTTTTCCATAGAAGGATGATCTGTCAAAAATCAGTATAAGCCAGCTTGTTAGCTTTCCTTCAACCTGTAGATTTCATGAACAATATCTATAACAGGCCCATTTAGCTATGCTCAGTCAGTAATAGGGATACATAGGCAGATGCGGTGACACACACCTATAATGTGGGTACTCAGAAACCCTAGAGTTAGCTGTAGGGCCATATGAACATGGTGAAATTCTTTCTTAAAAACCTTAAGAAATGAATCCCTCAATATATAGATATAGATATAGATACAGATACGGATATAGATACAGATACAGATAGAATGAGTCATCTTCACGGCCAACAGCAGCAATGAAATAAAACTGATCAATGTCTCTTTAATATATTTTATGCCCTGAAACAGTTCATAATAACCATTTCTGGAAAGATTCAAAGCAACCCCATGAAGTGAGCATGCATCACTTCACAGAGAAATGAAGGATGATTTGAGGGAGGGGTTAATTTATCCAAGGTCTCCATAAATGGAGGGCAAGAATTCTAAAGCTGGTTCATCTCTTGGTAAAGAGATGGAGACAATCATGGTTTCCCTGCTTCTTCCATTGTAAAGAACAGTACATTCAAAGTAGATTCAACAAAGCAAACACAAACTTTGCAGGACAAACTGTCAAAAAAAAGTGTAACTACCACATTTTTTAACCTTTCTCACTAATCCTCACCACTTCTCTTCTCAAGACTCTGAATCCCATATTAAAGTCAGATCTCCTCTGCCACCTTCACATAACCCTTGACCAGTTTTCCCTCTGGAGACCTCAATGCACCTTGTGTCTAAGTTGTCCTTTTGGTCACTTGTGGATCAATTATTAGGGGTCTATATCCTCCACAGAATTATGCAAATAGCACATCAATCTTTGGTAACTGACAATTAAATGGGACTTTCCTACTTCCTGTACCAAACAAAGGCAAAAGAAATTTGTTTCTGATAAGTGCTGACCAATTAGAAACCAAAATATTTTTAACATTATTTCATTCCCATCAAAACTCTCCTATATTAATTTAAAATACAGATACTGAGTCATGGGAGTTATGACAGTAAACTTCCTTATGAATATCCTAATAAGGACTTCATCTCAAAACACACACCACGAAAGAATGTAGTCATATAGAGAATATGGAACCATGATTCTATTCTAAAAAGTTGTTGTGTAGCCACTTATGGCTTGATATCATAGCCTTACTAAGGTGACAGATGCAACAATGACATTTTGATTTCTAATCATACAGTTTCCCTAGCAATATTCAAGTTTTTCCAAACATCTGCTTCTATTTATCTCTTTATTTTTCTCAGATTCCTGCTGAGCTCATTGGATGACCTTGACATCACAGCTGAGCCCTAAATCAAAACATTTTACATTCTACATATTTGTTTTCCAAAGAAGGTTCAGAGTTCTTACTTTCCAAGCAATTACAGATTCCATTTCCAGAACTGCTTATGTTTTTTCCACATCATAAATAACTGGAATTTTACGCTGACAAGAAAAGATCTATTATACATCTTTTAAAATTTTATGTGTAGTTTTGGTGATTGAACTCATGGCCTTGTGTCATGCTAGATAAGCACTGTACCACCAAGCTGCATCCCAGCTCATATATAATACATATTTTGAGGAAGCATGATTAAGAAATTACATAAGACTTATGATTCCTTTTACAGTTTGGTTGATTCATCCCTCTCTTAACTATACAGATAGACAGAAAAGTGATTACACTGAATTTCAAATGCAAACCAATAAAATCTGATCTTAAGTGAGCTGAAGGGAACTGTCAAGTTTGAATACAGGCCAACACCTCTGAAAATAATGAGAACTGATTATGTGTGGAAGGGAACAAAGCTTAGAGGACTCACAGAGATACACTACAGGAGGGGCACATACATGGTTCTAAGTGAGGAATCTCACACTACTGGACTTTCAGACTACTGCCCCCCCAAGAAGTTCAATGATTTATCCAAGGTCACATACATGGCTTTTTGCCAAAGTGAACTTTCCTGTTTCCCTGAGCACTGTGTCTGAGAACTAAGAGACTGACTCATTCGCTTCTAAGCCCTAAAGGGACACAGTTACACAATTTTCCACAGGTATTTTGGCAGCTTCAGGGGCATTTGAATCAGGGCTCATATCTGTTTTTTTCAGACAAGAGAATACATGTGTTCCATCCAACAGGGATAACACACACACACACACACACACACACACACACACACACACACAGCTGCTCCAGAAAATGCCACAACAAGATGACAGTGTTTTTGTGACTAGAGACTCTACAACTGCATCATGTAGCATTTATTGAATACCTTTTAGGCATTGGATCACTCTGCTATAAGGGCTGTCTTCCTTACCTGACTTGACTCAATGACTAATTAGCCCAAAGGCCTGGACAAAATTTTGAGTCAGGTTCACTTCTTTGTAACTGGGAGAAAGGTACCCTGGCCTTCTTATCTCCTAGAGTTATTGTGTAAATTGAGTGAACTAGCACATGGGGAAAAACCTGCTAACATTTGTTGTTGAAATACAGTGTATACAGAGAAAATACTTAATCACATTTGTGATGCCAGACATAAGTCCACAAAATAAGTGTATAAATCCAACTAGCACAGTTGAAGAAATTAGACACTACCCCCAGGATCTCCTATTATACTATCCATGGGATAACTGTTAAGAGAAGCTTTCCTTGAGAGAATGCCTTCCCGCCAGCCTGGTTCTAGAGCTGCATCAGTCCCAAATAAACACACAGGAGGCTATATTCATTATGAAGCTGTTGGCCTTGCTTGTTTCTAACTGGCTAGCTCTGACTTAAGTAATTACCCCATAATTGTTAATCTAAGTATGTCTCTTACCGGAGAGGTTTCCGGGCTTCCTACCCCAATGGCGTTACATCTCGACTCCCTGTGTTTCTCCTTCCCAGAGTTCTCCTGGACTCCTAGTCCCTCCTATCTTGGTTCCCTATAGGCTCAACAGTACTTTATTGACGACTTCCCCCAACAGATAACCATCATTCTGGGTTTTAAAATCATAAACAGGTTCTACATTATATGAAAGTGTCAAATGTTTTATGCTCTTTTGTATATTTTTAAAAATTTACTCAGTGTAATGTTTATGAATTTCCTCCATGTTGTTGTGTGCTGGGGGGGGGCTTTGCCATTCTCATTGTCCTACTAATTACACTGTAATTAATTAATTACACTGGATGAACAGATAATATTTTCTTTACTGTTCAACTGTTGAAAGACCTTTGGGTATTTTCCAATTTTATCTAATCGCAATTACTCACTTGTGCTGAATATATGCTAGTAACCAAATTGCTGACTCTGCAGGCATCTGCACATTTAGCCAGAGAGATGCTGCCCAATGATCTTCCAAAATGGTGACTACAATTTGCTTGCCTACCAAGAGTATCTGATGAATATCGGTATTTGATATATTTCACTATTACTTTCTATTTTTGTTTGATTGGGGTGGGGTGAGAAGAAGGTGAGGGAGTGAGAGGATAGGAGGGGGGAACTGGGATTGGTATGTAAAATAAGATTGTTTTAAAAAGAAAAAACATTCCTTAATAAACTTATTATCATGAGTTTGGAAGAGTAAATCTTTCTCATCTCAGAGTTCATCACTGTCACATGCAATAGGATTGGAGTTCTATAATAGGTGATGACTATTGACATTTTACTCTTTGACATATTATACAAAGCTTCTAGAGTTTTGAAAATTAACAGACGTCCATTTGGATATGTCTGTGTTTATCCTACTACATAGAAAGAGAGAATTCAAATTTTGCCTAAATCTGTGTGTAAATAGAATGTTTAAGTCTTAACCAAGGAATACACTCCTGTAATCCCAGCACTTGGAAAGCTGAGGCAGGGGGATTATGAGTTAAAGCCAGACTGAGCTACACAGTGAAACTGTCATAAGTATGGAGTTACTGCTACTCCAGTCCTAAACCAGTATATCCCTACACATTATTCAGACCATTGCAACCTCTGACTCTAGTCTGTTCCAATAACCTCATTATTCTTCTCTCATGCTGGGCCCATGGTTGATTGTCAGTAGATATGAATGAATGAATGAATGAATGACTATGCTATCCGGTACTGTCCTCACAGAAGAATACAGATGAAAATCATTACCTAGTCAGCTCATTTAGCTTCTTGTACTTTTTGTTGAGGTAGGGGAGTTAGGAAAAAGGGTTGTCAATACTGCTTTTAAGTGATTTTAAAACTTTGTCAAAGTATGGATTTTAATAAACACCTGGAATTGAGAGCCACTAGGATGTTGTCAATGTTACCCACTCTAGCTGCCAGTGAGAAAGTTTATTTATTAAAAGAAATGAATCTTAGAATATGGTGGTGCACACCTTTAATCCCAGCACTCAGAAGGCAGAAGCAAGCGAATCTCTGTGAGTTCCTGAACAGCCTGGTCTATATAGTGAGTTCCCTGTCTCAAAATAAAAAAACAAATATACAAAACAAAAACAGGAAGGAAGGAAAAGAAAAAGAAAGAAATGAATTATAATTTATAAAATCAAAGAGAAATTTAAACATCATTAATTTTGAAACTAATTTGAGAATTGTATGGCAGTTGCAAAAATACTATGACTAAAAACAGATTGAAAAGGAGTGAGATCAAACCCTTTATCATTTCAGAGCCTAGGGATATTTTGCTTCTATTTTATGATTACCACGTCCTACCACCATAAGCCCTCGCCAGTAAAAACAAATAAAAAAATAAAGGGAGTGAAGGAGCTAAAACAAATAACTCACTTTGTACTGTGGTCAAAAGACCAGAGAGAAGAGACAGTACTGGGCTGTGGAGAAAAATATAAAAGCAGGGGATTAGATGATCTCAGTGCTGTGGGTATGCACAGGAGACAAGGAATGCTGGAATGTAAATGGGAAATTCCTGTCTTGGGGTACAAGCTTCAATTCTGCAAGTATTAAGTCCAAAAATGTAGCAAAGCATGATTCCATCAAATATAGATCCCCTAAATGAGACCAGATAAAAACACTCTATAATCATTTATTTCCCCTTCCTCGGTTCTGTTATAAATACTTATTTTGGAAGCTTGACTTTAATCTCAGCACAATTCATAATACTAAGGAACTTTCAGAATACATTGAAAATTTCTAGTTTGCTGTGTGCCTTATTGTCTGTGAGAAACCACAGATGAGCACATGAAATGGTGCCCGGCTGAACTGCACAATGTAAGAACACAAAACTCTCACATGCCTATACCTGAAGCTGCCAGATGCCACGGTTCTCAGTGTGTGATAGGTGGCACCAGTCCGCATTCATTCTCATCATCTTGGATGTAGTTAATAATCATCTCATTCCACTAATTCATAATAATTTCTCAACTACAACTTCCACAAGCAAACGCCTATCCTTTACATGGTAAAGGTAATATTTCATTGCATGATCTACATATTTCTCAACCATTCGCTACAAGCAAAACTGCCCCAACACTTTCATGAGTTTCCTATCTTACTTACATCACTTCTAGTTTTTCAATGCTATCCGCTGATGATATTTTCCATATGTTGCATTGTGGTAGGATGGACTAGTTAGCATACCCAACGCTGCATAGATCAATGATATGGTTAGCATAATCTGACCCAATATACTTTCAATTTTCTATATTTTAGTTGTTGCATAACTAAGTCTACTTTTGCAAAACAACTCAATTAGTTCTATGAAACATATATAAAGATCCTTCCTATGGGGCGGAGGGAACATTAGGCATAAATCTGAGATGGCTGACACATTAATAAGAACAAAGTGTGTGTCTTCCTGTGACTATCTAGAGTTAAGTAAATCCTTCTTTACTAGTAATTGATGGACTATTATTATACACCCATAAACAATAGCTGAAGGCATATTATATTGAGGAATTGGCCTGTAGTTTTCAATTTTTTTTAACTAAGCAACTCCAAACAGGTCTATCTTGCATAGCACAAGTGTTAGAAGCAGAAAGAACTTAGCAATGATTGTAATACTTCTACCCACAAGCTCAGGAATTTCATGTTCTGTTCATACAATAATTTTCAATAGGATTTATGTCACTCATACCAACTGAAACAACCAAACAAGTATACTTAATGCCCTCAATACTTTCTGTTGCTGTAATGAAATACTGACTAGCTTGTGGAGGAAAGAGTTAATTTGGTTTACAGAGTACAATCTGCTCTCAAGGGCAGCTAAAACAGGAGCTCAAGGAAGGAACCCCGAGACAGGAACTGAATCAGACACCACCGTGGAGGGGCACTGCTTACTGACTTGTTCAACCTCCTTGTTTATATCACCCAGAATCCCCTGCCACACTCTGCCACACAGATAAACAGTAGAAATAAGTAAAGACATCAATGTCACTTGGTGAGGTCCTTGGAGTATTTTTGGCACATTCCAGTGTTTGGGGTGTACTGTCAAGAAGGCTTCATAGCAGGCCAGCACAATGCAAAGACAAGTCCTCCTTCTGGTCCTCATTGCATGCCTTGCTCACATATTTCAAGGGCAGAACCAAGCAGAATGCTGATCCATGGGAAATGTGCTGCAGTGTATGAGAGCAAAAGTGGAAATTAGGGTCTAAATGTTGAGTGCTGAATGAATTAGTACACTCTTCTTAAAATATGCTCAGGCTGAGAACACTAGAATGATAAAGAGCTTTGAGCCATAGAGAGCTAAACTTGTCTTAAATTGCTGGATAAAATTCTGAGAAAAATATGTGCAAAACAAAATTGAGATCATTCCTGAATAACCAAGTTAAGCTTTTTAAGACACTAAAAGCAAACTTCCATGAATTGTATCCCCCACTCTCTCTTTCTCTCTCTCTCTCTCTCTCTCTCTCTCTCTCTCTCTCTCTCTCTCTCTCTCTCTCTCTCTCTCTCTCTCTCAATTTCTTGTTCTACCAGTAACAAAAATTAATACGAAATAAAAACACAGGCATTTAATGATAAAAATAAATTCTAAACATACATAGAATGTAAAATTAGACTGATAACACTCAAATAAGGAGTAATTAGAAATTAAGCAAAGATCTATGCTTAGCACCCCTCCATGTGTAATTTACCATTTGTGTGTCAGTGCTAATCAGTAAGGGAAATGTGACTAAAATATCAGATAACCCAGACCACATTTCGAATCCTTGCCTAAATAGAAAGAATGTTGTTTCCTAACTAAAGAACATTCAACCCCAGAAATTCAACTACAAACATAAAAAGAATATATAGAAGGAGAAAGGTCAAAATGCTGCCATGCTTTTTGCTAATTGATAGCTCCTGGATCTCTCCACTAAGTCAGCTGTGGTTGCTCTCAGAACAGAAATAAGTTCACTCTGTTCATATGTACTGACTTAAAGCCTCCAATAGCTTTAAGTCTTATAGGAAACACTTTCCTGTTCTCTTACTATACAAAATTACATGTGAAATTTTAGTTCTGCCATATGCTGTACTCTAGTATCTTATTAACCATCATTGTCTGAGATGGGGGTACAGCTTTGCTCCCCCAAAATAGGAGCCGGTCTTGGACTTCCCCAGGGCCTCCAGCACACTTGGGAACAGTCTTTCTGAGTTCTGGGAACCTGAGAGTCAGTCGAGAAAATAGCTGTCAAAGACTCTCTTCTGGCTGGTCCCCAGGCAGGCACCCTCTGCCCTTAACTTGGCTTCTCTTAGAGCATGCAACATTGAACCCCTTTTCTGAAAGGAAGGCAGTGCTGCATGGAGAACCAAAATGGTCACAGGAGGAAAATGACAGAAGTCTCAGTTTAGAATCGGTGAAATTCCCAAGTTCAAGTTCTATTAGGGAAAACTGCAGGAGGCCTAATTGCATCGACCATAACTGCTCTATGCCCATCCCTGAAGCAATCCTGATCAAGAAATTTCCCCCACTAACCAATACAAATGGACAACAGTCTTTGGTTGACAAATATTCTTTATAAATCAGAGCAAATGTCTAGAGACATTTACAGTTGTCACAGTTGGGGAAGTAAAACTATCATCTACTCGATGGAGGAGAAAATTGCTACTAAAGCCCATACAATGCATAGGCATTCCTCCACAAGTAACTATGCAACCACAAATACCAACAGGACTGTAAGTCAGAAATCCTGGGGATCCACAATGGAGTGCCTCACCTCCCCTGGGGAGCAGAGGGAAGATGGGATGGGGGCTGGTGGGACCAGGGGAAGAGGGGAGGAAGATGGGAGCTGGGATTGACATATGCATCAGGCTTGTTTCTAATTTAAATTTAAAAAAGAAATTGGACATCAAAATACCAAATTTAAACAAAAAAGAAAGAAATCCTGGTGTAAACATAATCCTAGGAGTGAGAAGACATGGAGACCTATGCGCATATCAAGTCAAGCTATTCTCAGTCCTCTACTGTGGTGCCTTGACTTCTGCTTCCAGGCTGCAGTTCTTCTCTAATGGGATGGAGATTTTCCCATGAACATTGTCCATGTGATGCTGATCTGACCCCTGGCTTGTGCTGGACCTGGATGTTCGGATGTCAACCTTCCCATGAGGATCCACACAGTCACAATTGCATTCATTGTAACTGTTCTACCTGTGAGACTCCCTAGCCAACATTTTCATACCAGATCATGCTGTAGTAACAGAAGGTAAATATGGACAGACTGGTTTATAGTCTGGTTAGACATTGTTTTTTGGGATGTTGACTGACTTTTTATTTTTACTTTTCAAATTTTTATTTAAATTTTTACACGTTACTCCCAGTTCCCTCTCCCACTCCTCCTCTCCCAGCTCCCCAACCAACCCCCCCAGCCTCTCTCCCCATGCCCCCTCCATTCCCCAGGGAGGGTTAGGCCTTCCATTGGGGGATTTTCAAAATCTGTCATAACATCCCTGGCAGGGCCTAGGCCTTCCCCCATATGTCTAGGCTGAGAACATCCCTCCATGTGGAATGGGGTCCCAAAGTCCATTTGTAGGCCAGGAATAATTACTGATCAACTATCCGAGGTCCCATAGATTGCTGAGACCTCCTCACTGACACCCAAGTTCAGAGGGTCTAATCAGTCCCATGCTAGCCTCTCAGTCACCAGTCTGGGGTCCATGAGTTCCCCCTTGCTCAGGTCAGCTGCCTCTGTGAGTTTTACCAGTCGGGTCTTGACTCCTTTGCTCGTCACTCCTCTTTGCTACTGGGTTCCTGGAATTCAGGTCAGTCTTTAGCTATGGGTGTGTGTCTCTGCTTCCATCAGCCACTGGATGAGGATTCTAGGGTGGCTTATAAGGTAGTCATCAATATCATTATCAGGAGAGAGCATTTAATGTAGCCTTGATGCCAGTTGGTGTCATTATTGTAGATCTCTGAAAATCTCACTAGTGCCAGATCTCTCCTCAAATCTGTAATGGCTTCTTCTACTATGGTATCTTTCATCCTGCTCTTCTCTATTCTTCCCCAGACTCAACCTTCCTGCTTCCCCATGTACTCTTCTCCCCTTCTCTTTCTCCCAGCTCCCTTTCCCCTCCCTCCTCCCATGCTCCCAATCCTCTCAGGAGATCCCCTTATATTTCCCTTCTCTAGGGTACCATGAATATTTCTCTTAGGGTTCTCCCTGTTTCCCAGACTCTCTGGCAGTGTGATTGTAGGCTGGCACTCCCCTGATCCATGTCTAAAATCCATATGTGAGTGAGTAAATACCATGTTTGTCTTTTTGTAACTGGGTTACCTCACTCAGGATGGTTTCTTTTAGTGCCAACCATTTGCCTGCAAAATTCAAGATTCCATTTCTCCCCCGCTGAGTAGTACTTCCATTGTGTAAATGTACCACATTTTCTCTATCTACTCTTCAGTTGAGGGGCATCTAGGTTGCTTCCAGTTTCTGGCTATTACAAATAATGCTGCTATGAACATAGTGGAACAGACATCCTTGTTGTATGAATGTGCATCTTTTGGTGCCTAAGAGTGGAATAGCTGGAACTTGTGGTAGACTGATTCCCATTTTCCTGAGTAATCTCCATACTAATCTCCCAAGTGACTGTACAAGTTGGCACTCCTCCCACCAGCACTGGAAGAGTGTTCCCCTTTCTCCATGTCCTCTCCAGCATAAACTGTCATTAGTGTTTTTGATTTTAGCCATTCTGCTGGAAATGAGATGGTATCTCAAAGTTGTTTTGATTTACATTTCCATGATGTTGAGTACTTTTTCAAGTGTCTATCAGTCATTTTAGACTCCTCTGTTGAGAATTCTCTATTTAGTTCTGTACCCCACTTTTTAATTGGATTATTTGGTGTTTTGGAAACTAGCTTCTTGAGTTCCTTGTAAATTTTGGAGATCAATCCTCTGTCAGATGTGGGGTTGGTGAATATCTTTTCCCATTATGTGGGCTGTCATTTTGTCTTGTTGACTGTGTCTTTGCCTTACAGCAGCTTCTCAGTTTCAGGAAGTCCCATTTATTAATTGTTGATCTCAATGTCTGTGCTACTAGTGTTATGTTCAGGAAGTAGTCTCCTGGACCAGTTCGTTCAAGGGTACTTCCCACTTTCTCTTCTAAGAACTTCAGTGTGGCTGGATTTATGTTGAGATCTTTGATCCATCTGGACTTAGGTTTTGTGCATGGTGATAGATACGGATCTATCTTCAGTTTACTACATGCTAGCATCCAGTTATGCCATCACCATTTGTTAAAGTTGCTTTCTTTTTTCCATTGTGTAGGTTTAGCTTCTTTGTCAAAGATCAAGTGTTCAAAGGTGTGTGGGTTAATATCAGGGCCTTCAATTCGATTCTGTTGGTTGACCTCTCTATTTTTGTGCCAATACCAAGCTGTTTTCAGGACTATAGCTCTATAATAATGCTTGATGTCAGGGATGGTGATGCCTCCTGAAGTTCCTTTATTGTACAGGGTTGTTGTGGCTGTCCTGGGTCTTTTCTTTTTCCATATAAAGCCAAGAATTGTCCTTTCAAGGTCTGTGAAGAATTGTACTGGGATTTTGATAGGGATTGTAGGTTTGAGTTACTCCAAGATATTTTATGGTGTTTGTGGCTATTGTAAAGGGTGATGTTTCTCTGATTTCTTTCTCGGCCCCTTTATTGTCTATATATAGTAGAGCTACTGATTTTTTTAGTTAATTTTGGATCCTGACACTTCATTGAAGATGTCTATCAGCCTTAGGAGTTTCCTGGTAGAATTCTTCAGATCCATCCCAGATCTTGTCAAGTCACCTAGCCTTAGTATTATTTCTTCCCACCTTACCCCCAAAATCTGTGTCTTACTTTCCATATGAGTTGAGGCATATCTGAGACATCATGATGCTTATTTCCAAGACAGTTTTAATCTCTTGACTTTGAGAGAGAGAACGGGGGGGGGAGCAGACAGACAAAGATGGAGGAGCCAGTTGGTATGAGTCAGTCCACATACACCTACACATTCAAGAAAGGAGTGTGGGTATCTGGAAGCCATGCCAGTCCAGGGCTAGGAATAGCATCTCCTTAGACCATGTCCACTTTACTGTAAAGCAACACTGTCAGTGGTCACAAAGGGATTCCAATGTATCTTGATTACAAACAATGTACTTACAATTGTGAGACTACTTAAAAATATAATTTCTGTTAGATTCTGAGAACAAACTTCAATGGAGATTCCCAAGAAATGGATACCTGAGTATCCTAAGCATAGGATCAGATCATCAAAAGCATCTTTCCTTGATGCAGCCAAAACAATATTCTCATAAACCTGTGCAACCAGCAATCCTTCCTCTAAAACTAAATAATACAACTTGAAATACTGAAACTATTTTATTTTTTGTGCTTAAATGCAATTTTTATTTAATTTAGAATCAATCTTATTTTACATACCAATCCCAGTTCCCTCTCCCTCCCATCCTCCCATGCCCCTCACTGACTCCCCATCCCACACCCCATCTACTCCCCAGGGAGAGTGAGGCCTTCCATAGGTTATCATCAAAGTCTGTCACGTTATTTACCGGAGGGCCTAGACCCTTCCTCCTCCATGTATCTGGGCTAAGAGAGTATCCCTCCATGGAGAATGGGCTCCCAAAGTCCATTTGTGCACTAGGGATAAATACTAAAACTATTTTAAAGATTCTTAAGATCTAATATGGTATCCTCATATATAAAGTAGAATTTTCAGTTTGAAAATAATTTTTCAATGAATTTTACATGTTTTAAATAAATGAAAATTTTATTGTAATTCTCATAGAACTATGGGAAGACAGCCCCCACTGACCACACATGTTATTCAGCATTCTCAGTGGTGGTGATGAGATTCTCTTAAGCTTTCCAAACCCTTGCACATCAGCATCTTAGGTTTATGCTGGCAATAAAGTTTCCTGGGGTTTTAGTTTAGTCCATGCAGAATCCATGTGAGCTAAGAATTTACAGATATATCTCAGTGCCATAAATTACTCTTAGATATAACCAGAAGATATATATGGACCATGGTACTGACTCAGAAAATCGTGGACAGACTTTATAGCTGTAGCTGACAATGAAAATATGACCAGTCTTGAAATGCACACCCAGTAAAGTGGAGTGCCATGCTTTTCCTTGTAAGGAAGACGCAGATGAAGCCTGTGGGCTGCAAGCACGTGACAGCTCCATCTTAACCAGTGCCACAATCTTCGTATTTGATTGACCATTCTTTGCATCACTCACTCTAAACTTCAAGTGATGCAATTCTGTTTAAAGTGGCTTTCACATTTTAGTTAATGTCTTCACTGTGTAACTAAATGAATGCATATCTATATTTATATCTATATATGTCTATATAACAATATTAAAAGCACATCTTAGAAATGAGTTTTAGGAGTGGGTTTTATTACATTTTTTTAACTTACAGCTCATACATGTATTCTGAATCTTGCACTTAAAGCAATGTCAACCCCAAGGGATCTTCCAGGTGATTGTGAGTTATGTACTTATTAGTCATGTTAAATTGCTACTCTTTGCATTAATAGTTTATTCAGACTAAAGGTTAAAATAGCCAGTCTATGGATGGAATCCTAGAACTGCCCCTGCAGTCTACTGGGAACATTTTAGTTAAGGAGCCCACAGGGATCAGACATTTGTGTTGTTGGGAGTCACAAGCATATTCCTGCCATGGTACTGGATTAACCAGAATGGTACATGGAACACATACCCAAGTTTAGAGTTTACATTGCCATCCAAGGCAGGGCTTTGCCTTCAACAAAGGGGGTAGGGTTAGCCACTGCTGCTTTTCCCTCCATGTGGAGCAATGGGTACAGTCATGGTGCTTCTAGCCTCTCCCCATAACCCATTCACTTTTCCTGTGACAGCATCTGTAAGCTGCCTCTCCTGAGGTCAGCTTTGTTGGCTGTGCATTTGCCTTACCCTCTCTTCTTATTCTTCAGATGAATTGAACAAGGAAAATTAAAGGGACGTGCTTTAGAATTTGGTACATTTGGGAAGAATGTTGAGGAATAAGACAAATGCCTACAGTGCGTTAGTAAAATAAACTCTTTAAAGACTTGGAGGGGTTTGGGACTTTTTCATCTTTTCTACATGTGGTACAGATGTTTTGACCTTGGTGGGTTGTAAAGGTCTTTTATCAGTTCATAAGGTCGCTTTTTATAATTTTATAGTTTTTTTTAATTCTCAAGTTTGAGAAAGGCTTTAAGCTTCAGCCTCTGTGACAGTTCAACCCTGATGGAAGGGTACACCTTCCCCTGTGGCTATTTATACGTGGTCTTATTTTTAAATATGTGGAGGCTTTCTGTTTGCTTGTTTTATGAACTGTGACAGTCCAAAGCAAAATTTCATGACCTGCAGCAAAGACATGAGTCTCAGGAAAATTGGAGACCCATTTGGCTCAAACAATATGGTACCTGAGGGACTCTGCAAACCTTGGACTCGGCCAAGGCACACATGAGAATAACCGTACAATCTCCAACTATGTGAGGCCCAGAATAAACCTGGACTATAGAAGTGGATCAATTTTTTGTGAAGGCTTGGTCTCCAATGGGCTAAGCAATGCCTTACAGCACAGTGCAAGTATTTCAACATACGCTGGTGGGCCCAGGGACACACACTGAGTAAATGGTCAAGCTAAGTCCAGAGAAGGCTGGTTTTCGCTCTGGAATCCAAATTCTTAACTACCTGTGCTGCTGACACAAATGATCACAAACTCAGTCAATTTATTCTCCTACAGTGACTAAGACCAAGAGTCCAAAACTGACACCTATTCGTCTGAAATCAAGGTTTGGGCACAGTGACATTCTTTCTGCTGCCTCTGAGGAAAAGTCCATTTGCTTGCCTTGTCCAGCTTTTAGCAGTCATCTGCATTCCTTGACTTTTGGCCCCTCTGCCCATCCCCAAATAACACCATGACACTGTCAAATCTCTCTCTGACTCAGACTTTCCAGCTTTCCTCTCAGATGTCCCCTCACAACTACAGTGCACTCACTGGATGATTTAGAAGATGTCCCATCTCAAAACATATAATGGCATCTGTGAGGTCCTTTTTGCCTTGCACAATTAGGACTTGAGCATGTTGGCAGAGGACAGTACTCTGTCTACCATGCCAGCACATGCCCGGTGGACATTACATTTGGACACGTACACAGACATAGACACTCACTCAGCCCCACGGTATGGGGATTTTTTTTTTGATAATTGCTTTTGAGTTTGTGGTTTGGCCTCTTTTCTAATGTGATAGGTGTGGCTCAGCTGTTGGAAATACCAATCTTTAAAATTCGTAACTGCTTGCATTCATGAGAAACTCAGCATTGAACAATGTGTTTTCTGTAGCCCTTCGTAAAGCATACTCATGCGAGCAGAAGCGAGCTCAGGCTGCAAGGGCTGGAAGAGGAGAGGGGAGGAAGACCCAGGGGGCAGCGCCCTGCAGCTATCAGAGCAGTAGAATCTGATTTCAGACTTCAATTCCTCAGGCCTTACCTTCTCTTCTTTAAAACGGTAAAGGCATGAGAGCTCAGATTCCAGTTCTTCTGTGATGATTTTACAAGAGAAAGAGCAACATTAAAATGCCAGGCTTCTCCATAGAGCCTGAATTTTATTAACAAAGTTGCACTCTGTGTTTTGGTTTAACTTTGCCGCAGATTCTCTGAGTGGTTCTGTTGGACAACTCTAACAGGACAAAACTTGAGAAAGGACATGACAGAGAGAGCAATTTTGGCCTTGGAGTTCATATAATTAATACACTGTTTTGACCCATTTCAAGACCGCAGGGCAAAAGTCTCCTTCCTGAAGACAAAGGCCTGCCTGAACCAGCCCTGCTGGGGAGTTGATCTAAGTCCAACAGATCAGTCTTGTAGCTTCAGATAGGAAGCAGGCTGCAGTAAGCTATCATTAAGAAGATTCCATGTTGCTGGGCTCTGGGGGCATCATCTCCCTACATTCTATCCGATGGGCACCCAAAGTTGTAGGCACCAGGAAATAAGTTCACTTTGTAATACTGTGTTTGTTAATTTAAAAAGCCACGGTCTGTGCTCCACCAGATGCATTCTTTGCCTTTGGGTTGGATCCAAACTTGAATGGAAACAAAAGGTGTTAGTTATGTGGCTTTTATAACACTCCCAATAACTGGAAAGAAGTAGCAGAATGGGTATTTCCTATGCTGTTATCTCAATGGTACAACTGACCTCTTTGTCCAAGTACTCCTTGATGTCACTTGCCTGGCATGCAGGTATTTGAGTTAGAGTCTTGAGCTTCAAGTAGAAGACTTCTGTCATTTTTTCCTAATATCAAGTTCTTTGGCAATTTGGAAATTTTCTGGGGAGCTTTCAGAAAATTGCTTTCAAAGCAACAGAATTGTTAAGATTGTAAGGTGAACCAATTAGATTGAAAGACAGTTTCATAAAGGCTGAAAAGCAAGTCATTGAGAAGTATATTAAGCTTCTTTAGTATATTAATTAGATCAAGGATACGTCTGATAAGAATTCGAGTGTGCCAATGAGCACAAACAATATTTTATCTCCAGTTGCAGTACTAGAGTGTGGAAAAAAAGTCAAAGATAACCTATGATGTGTTGCCCACAGTTATATAAGAAAAGGTTAAATGTAAGCTAAAGGCTAAGGGAAGTAAATACATATCTTCCTATGGGAACTAGGATGGGTCTCCATAGAAATGGATCTCTGGATTAAGAACTCTGGACTTAGAGAGGCTGCCTACAATCTACCATGGAAAACTCAACATTTTTACTTTCTTTCACATTGTCTACTGGTCAGACCTTCTCATTCTAGTCCTTCATATTTGTCAATCTCACCTCACTGCTAAATCACATTTATCCATGACAATGCATTCAGATTTGCATGAAAGTACTGTGTGTGATCCCAACCCCAACTCCTGCTGCCAACTAGAAACATTAACTGGAAAACTTCCAAAAATTTACTTTCATAAAGAAATCCAACATTGAACAATATATTTTCTGGAGCTCCGCATGATCCACCCTGACCCATTATCATCATAAGTGAGGCCTTGGGAATCTACCTATCCAATTGTACATGTTTTGTCACTATTTCTTGGTCTATATGTATGTTTGAAAACATGATGGCACTTAACCAGAAATGGACCTTATGTAAAAGTAAATAAATCCCATGACTTACTTATATTTAGATCTCAGTTTGAGCCATATAGAAGAAGGCTAACAAGTATCTGTGCAATGAATAAACTATGCACCATTCAAATGATATTCTCAATTTTTAAAGGAAGTACATATTGCACAGCATAAAACCTACATGAGAAAAAACAGCCCGTTCTTGATGTATTTGGCTTTGCATCTCAGAACATCTATTTCCTTATTATTAGAATATAGAAGCACTCGGGAGGCAGAGGCAGGTGGATCTCTGTGAGTTCGAGGCCAGGCTGGACCGACAGCCTCCAAAACAATACAGAGAAACCCTGTCTCGTAAAACCAAAAAAAAAAAAAAAGGATATAGAAAGACTTCTTTTAAATCCTGCCTAGCTCATAGAAAAGGAACGGTTACTTCATTCTTTACTTACAGAAGACACAGAGGGCATATGCGCTGGTACTGTCAACAGATAGACATCCTACATCTGGGATCTGTTCCGTAATGGGTCTTCATAGCCACCTCCTGTTATGGTGTTCCCATGCTGTAAAGAGCATATTTTCTCAGTGAGTCACGCTAACCTTTGTTCCTGTCTTATTACTCAGTAGCTCAGAACTTATTTTTTCCTGAAACAGATGAGTTGTTTTTCAAACATAAAAATAAAATCCGGTTTTGAGGATGTATGGATAGCTCAGATGTTTTTCAGTAGTGGTTGCGTTAAATGAAGATTGGCATGGGTGGGTTAATATTTCAGTGGTAGTAGAACACAATTGTAATGTTGCAATACATTTTTTTAAACTTCAGATTGAAATCCACAAGTAAGATATTAATTTTAAAGGTATGAAAAACCAGAATGTACTGCATGTATGATAAAGCAGTATTTAATGAAATTCTTTATTCCCTCTCTCTCTCTCTCTCTTTCTTTCTCTCTCTCTCTCTCTCTCTCTCTCTCTCTCTCTCTCTGTCTGTCTTTCTCTCTCTCTCCCTCTCTCTCTCTGCATTTGCATTTTGCCGAGATGAGTATAAAATGTAGTTTTTACTATGGATAATGATCAAAATATTCTATAAACCAATCATGACCATTATATTGAATTTGTAACTTGGAAAAAACCAACTATGGTTTTGTAGAGAACACAGAATATAGGATACTTAAGCAGGATTGCAACATCTTCTGTGGTACCAGTCTAATCCACATAGCCATGGCTTCATATTTCTGTTTGACATTTTTGTCTTATTTTTTATGAATCAAATGTGGAGGTTGAATTGTTTGATTCAAATAGTTGAGTCCTTTTCAGGGTTAGCGACATGCTTCAGTAGGTACAGATACTTTGGACTTCAGCCTAATGACCTGAGATCAATCCCTGGAACCCATAAGGTAGAAAGTGAGAACCAGCTCCCAAAAGTTGTCCACTGACTTCCCTATGGCATACGTTTCACCTTCCAATACACACAACATTCAATAATAAATAATTTTAAAATTATTGTTAAAATAAATTGTCATAAATAAAAGTAGAAGAATTGGCAATTAAATTATAAAGAATCCTTATCACCAAAGACATGCTGTCTTAGTATTTGTGCTTCCTGACATATTTTTAGCTAACTGGACTTTGATATGGTCATCCTAGGCCTGTAAAGAATATATCTAAAAGATGAACTGATAATTTCTATTGTCACAGTGATTATATAGCAATTAAATGATTATAATATGTAAACTATCGGCCTAATGTTTGGACCACTTAAAAAGCTACATACTGAAAACAAACTTTTATGTCCTAAGTTTCCCTTTCATGAGTACTTAAAAGGATGGTCAATAACAAAGGAACATAAACTTATTTTGAATATTAAACTATTCTTTGTTCAGCAAATGTAGTCAAACAAGCTAAAATATGCTACCATGAAACATTGTTCTAATGTTACATTTAATGTCTCAGTTAGGGTTTCTATTGCTGTGATAAAATGCCATGACCAAAAGCAACTTAGTGGAGAATTTATTTCAGCACATGAGTGTCACAGTCTATCCAGAGGAGAAGGCAGGGCAGGAACTGAAGCAGATGCTAGCTCTCATTGCTATTCAGCCTGTTTTTAAAACATTAGTCCAAGAGTGGCACCTTCCTCAGAGGATCGGGCCCTCCCACATCAATTACCAATTGGCACTACAGGTCAATCAGATAGGGGCGTTTTCTCAGTTGATGTTCCCTCTTCCAAAATGGCTTTAGCTTGTGTCAAGTTTACATGACAGCAGTCACAAGTACAGTTTATTTGTATTGTACTTATTTATATTACACACAGTTATACACAAATACTTATTTATAGTATATATATATAATTTTATCCTGTTTATTTGTTTGTTTGTAACAAGATCTCATCATGTAGCCCTGTCTGGCCTAGAACTTGCTATGTAGACCAGGATAGCATCAAGCATGCGAAGATGTTCTTGCGTTCGCCTTCTTAATACTGGGATTGCAAGTATGTGACACTTTACCCAGAAAATTTTGCCATTAGAGAAAGACACATCTGAAATATAAAACATTGTGCTTGAGTTCATGTATTAATATTAAAATTACAATTTAAATCTGATCTAGTTGGGCTGCTTGGAGACTGGGACACAAATTACTGTAACATGTCACATAACGATGGACCACATGCTCAGAAGTATGTACCACAGAGCCTAAAGATGAACAGTATACTGTATCATGGGTATTCTATGATGCTCACTTGATGATTAAATTGTCTGAGAATTTATTTCTCAGAATGTATCTGAAGCATTAAATGAACATTATTATCATACTGTACCTCAAGTCTTTATTCTAAAATACTTTTTTTAAGTATTCATAAATATAACCTGAATTTTCAATGTATTTTCTAGAAGAACAAAGTTAAAAATTAGTTATATATACATTCAAAGTTAAGAATTTCTAGTTGGGAAGTGGTGGTGCAACCCTTTAATCACAGCTCTCAGGAGGCAGAGGCAGGCAGATCTCTGTGAGTTCAAGGCCAGCCTGGTCTACAAAGCAAGTTCCAGGACAACCAAGGCTGTTACATGGACAAGCCCTGTCTTAAAACATAAACAAAAACAAAAAGGAATTTCTATATGGGATTTAACAACACTGTCATGGACCCATCTATACAATTTGCCTGAGTGGAAGTAACAACCACCAACAAATAACAATTTACTTTCTTATTAAATTTTACTAATTCCCTAATTTAAAATCTCATATTGTAGCCTGTTCTTTATATCTTATTACTGGCTGTGAATGATGTATTTCATGTCCTTAGTTAACCTCTCCTTTTACAATCCTAATGTGGATTCTTCCACTAATAAACATTTGTATAAGCACCTGTCCCCTTGCTGTAACAACAGGTGAAAGTGGTTTATGGCTTTGAATGTGTTGAAAATCCACATGTGCAAAAAAGATGAGCAACAGAGAAAGAAAGATCTAGAATTCTCCCACAGGCTGGCAGCTGCATGCTAGGCCACTGTGCCCAGCACCACACTAGGTCACTGAGTCAACAAGAAGTTGGAGGTCATGGTAAGAATCCGTGTTAAGTCTGATGTTCAGCTTTAGCTTCCAAGCTGTTAATGCCATCCGTAAATTCTGGAGGCTAAGCACCACCTATAGAATATATATGGTGGTAGTCATCAGAATCTAAGGACAACCTCATTGAGTCAGTCACCTGTGTTCAGACCATTCTGCTGCGTGTTTCCTGCCATCTTAGAACAGAGGAGGAATAAGCACACAGCTGATTCTCACCATGAGTAGGAAGCTTACCCTCTCCTTGAACTTGGAGAGCATCTCTTGCACCACTCCTTGACAAGCAACAGGCTGTGGAAACAGCAGTGTTTTTCCAGAGATAAACAAGCCTAATGGATATTCCATGATGGAAAGCTGCCAGGTTAGATTCTGCCAGCTCCCATCTCAAAGAACTTACAGAAAGGTTGTCTGGCTTTTCCTCACTTCACCCCAAGGCATCGTATTACCCAAGAAGCAATAAATGTACCTCTTCCTTGTTTTCCTGTGCTCCCTAAGCTCCTTCATGGGAATCTGTGAGAAAGAGGTCAACTCCTTCCACAGCCTCAGGTCCCAAGCAGTGCTCTTTGGGTCATATGCTAAGATTCAGTCAGAAACACTGACCCAGCATGCTAAACTCAGGGGGAAATGGATAAATTTAATAAGCCCACTCCTCTTTTCATAGTATTTAAGAATAGAAGTAATTGTAGACAAGAATCATGACTCCTCTGTCAAAATCAGTGATGATGAACTTGGGTCCAGTGTTGCTGAAGGATAAGTACACAGCAAGTTGAAATAAATTAATTCTCCCAGAATGAGGTATGTGCACAAATCACACTTTACATAACCAGGAGTTAATGGGAAGTTTTACTTAATGAAAAACAAACAAATAAACAACAAAAAAACTTAGCTCTAATCATCTAAGTAAACCAGGCCTCTGATAAGGAAACTGAAATTCTAAGTGCCTCCAAACCATGCCATGAATAGAGACAAAGATAAATATAATTGTGACAAATCTTCTTTAAGAGTCACTCCTTGCCTGTAAACCCCGTGATATATACATTGAATAGCTTTAAGCAAAATTGAAGGGAGAGCTGAAGATAAACAAAATTCAGATCAGTTTTGTATGTGTGGCCATTTCAGTAGCCTTCACCAAGTGCTTGCAAAAATAGTTAATGGAGAAATGAATGACTCGGTTGGCAAGAACTGGCATGGGTCAGTATGTGACTGCTTGTGCCAAGTGCTTATTTTTGCAGGGTGAATAAACTGTAAGCAAGTTTTGTTTTCTCCAACTCTTTGCAAGCCATACACAATTAGGATGCAAGTGTTAACATGATGTCTGCATTTAGCCTCTGGGGAAAATTTTGTCTTGATTCGTTTTGTTTGCTTTTATATCTTCCTCAGAATCTTACCAGGAAATGTTATGATTTGCATGCATTTCAATTACTTCAGTTGGAGGACTAAGAACAAGAACATATTTCCAAACACATGACCAATGCTCTATGGCTTGACCTTCTAGCTTTTGAAAGGCTATATAGCCCTAGAAAATAGGATATGGCACAAACATTGGAGCCATGATCCATGTCCCAGGAAGAACAGGCTTAGCCATGATCCATGTCCCAGGGACAGGCTTAATGTCTCAGGCAATGATATTGCCCATCATTCCATTAGGTTTTGGAGTGTATTACTCTGTGGTGATTACTTTTGTACATTGGGTGTGTGCGGCTCAATGCTATTCTTTCTATATGTGTGTGAGGTGTATTTCTGGATCAGATTAGCATCTGAATTGGCGGATAGTTATGATCTAATGCATGAGGGAAATAATGAAATAGAAAGGTGGGGGGGGAGAAGTTACTCTCTGTCTCTAAGTGTCTTCATCTCCTGCCTGACTGAGACACCATTGGACATCTGGTTCTTAGGCTTTCAGACTTGACATGAAAGCACACAGTTTTGGGCACCCTACATGTAGAGGGCAGATAGTTATCATTGGTACCTTCCATAACCACACAAGCCAATTCCATCTAGTAAAGTTACCATAAAGAATTGTGTACACATCTCCTTAGCTCTGTTTCTCTGGAGAACTCTGACTGATACAGAAAGTGATCATAGGAAGTGGGATTTTTTTCTCTAATCGATATCTGAAAATTGCCCAAGACCACAACAAATAGATGCTGAGTAAATACTCTGAGAGTTTTTACATGTATGCTATGGGGAGACACCATGACCATGGAAACTCTTATAAAGAAAGCATTTAATTGGGGTGGCTAATGGTTTCAGAGGTTTCATCCATTATCATCATGGTGGGACATGATGGCATGCAGGCAGACCTACTGCTAGAGAAGATGCTGAGAGTTCTACATCTTGATCTGCAGGCAGCAGGAAGTGAACTCTTTTCCACACTGAGTATAGACTGAGCATAGGAAATCTCCAAGTGTGTCACAGTGACACACTTCCTCCAACAAGGCCATACTCACTCCAACAAAGGCACACCTAATAGTTCTATTCCCTTTGGGGGGTCATTTTCTTTCAAACCACCACAAGTATTGTTGACCAGGATCCTAGTGAGGACTCAGAAGAAAAGAGGAAAGCTGTAGAGAAAGATTTCATATTCTTAGAGAATACATAAATAAAATGCAGAGGTTACAGGTAGAGATACAGACAAAGTGGGAAAAACAAGACTGTATTATGTTTGTACTCTCACATTTCCAGAAAAATAATTTAAAAGTAAACTAGATACTTTGGGTAGATTTCCAAAAGAAAGAGTTGAAGGGGCTTGATTCCTTCTGACTGCTTTTAAGTGAAGAAGCAATTAACAAAACAGAACCAGAACATCACAGATTTGCGTTCTCAATCTGTCCATATTAGAAGAGGTGTGAAAGGATGTTTGGAATGGAATAGATGACTCAGGAAGGCTGACGCACCAATTGATAAGACAATCAGTCCAGACATGAGCTATAGACATAATCACCCATTTCAGAAGAGGCCAGGAACAGATGTGGGATTTTTACCAGCAGAAACTTTGCCATATGGAACTAAAGCTAACAGCACAGGATGAAGGACGTCTGGAAACATACTATTTCAGTTGCAAAAAGAGTAATGATGGAGAAGGCAATTCAGAGCCCATCAGATCTGTTGTTCTCACTACAGACTCAGGGAACAGGGCTACTTTCTCCCACACAGTTTCAAAATTACCCAAACCTAATGGGACGCAGACTATATTGGCTCCCGCTAAAGTCAGGCACATAGCCCTGTGCAGGAGAAAGGAACCACAAATCTTTGAGAGGTACTGAATGTCTGTCACATAGGTACACTATACAAGGAAACAAGATTAAGTTTGGGAAGTGTAAATATATTAAGAAACAACAGAAATACCTTGGGATTTGGGGGATATTCCAGCACTGGTCTCCAGTATCCTTCCCTTTCTTTCACTCATTATTTTTTCATTTCTTCCCTAAGTCACTCATTCTTTCATGTAGACATGTACTAAGTTCCTTCCTGACAGGATTTGTGCTAGGTGGCAGAATAAAAGATATGATTAAAATTCAGCTCCATCATGAAGAAGTTCATAGTCTAACATGCAAATAAATGTGTAAAATATTACTATCGCAAAAATAGATGAGAAACTAGATAGGATAGAAATGTGTATTTTCAAAAAATATTTTTATTAATTCTTTGAGAATACCATACAATATATTTTATTATATTCACTCCCTTCCCCCAATGGGACATGAAGAAATGTTTACTTTTATAAATATACATTTCTTCTCCTATGCATTTATCTAATACTCTATCATAGCATGTGGTACATGGTATACTAAGAATAAAATTGTTAATTCTCTCTGAATACAATGGGTACATTTACAAAGACAGTATCAGAGATGATCACTAAAGGATGATTGCAAATTTTCCATACAACTAGTTATTGCTACAAAATCTAGTAGTTGGTTGCAAGCTGATCAGGTAGGTGGTTTTGAATTAATTCCTCTACTTGCCAGTGCTTTATGAGTTACTGACAACACCACTCTGTGTTGTCTTTACTTTATCATTTGTAAAATAACAATAACTAGAATGGCTATCACTTAGGATCATTCTGGAGTTAAATTATAAGGAAGTACATATAAGGTCACATCTATACATAATAAATAGCAAGTACAATTTTATATCATCACTGATATAAAATACCAATAGAGGAAAGGGTATGCTGAAACAATAGTATCTATAAATACTGTTACGAACTCCATTTTACATGCAGTGTCTCTGAGCTCTATCTCAGTAGCAACTGAAATAGGTGATCATGCTTTCCCACTATCCTTTGAGGGATGGTATCTGCAGTATAGAACACAGGCCCTGTGAGTCAACCTTGGTTGATATGTCAGTCAGCTTTAAAACGTTGTTATTGACTTCCTGAAATAAATAACTAAAGTCAAGCCTCATACTTTCAAAGGATCTAATGTTATTGGGCATGTAACAAATCAAAACATCATGGCAGGGATATGCAGTGAGAAAAAGTGATTATCTCATGGTGACTATGGAGGAAAGGTGGAGAGAAAGGGGCGGGGATTCTAATATCTTCTTCAGGAATGTGCTCCAAATGCCTTAACATCTTTCAACTTGGCCCCATCCATGATCTCCCAGTAATATCAGGGGCTGACAACAAGCCTTTAATAGATTGGCCTATAGGGGATGTTTCAGATCCAACCATGGCAGTGATGAAGAACTGATTGATATTGCTTAAGTATTAGGTCCTGGACCAGAGGATGAAACCATATGTTGAGAACTACTTCTGGTCATTTTCTTACCTGAATATTGGTCCTTGTCTAGGCCTTTAGATGAGGTGTGTCTTTGTCCCTGAAGCTGTGCCTTGCTTACCACATTGCAAACTATTCTCTTCTGGATTTGAAGGCCTCCCTATAGAAATACTTAAAGGGGCATATTAGCCCATTTCTTGCCAGTCCTTCACTCTCTATTCTCTTCTGAGAGAGTTCCTGAAGGAGTCATGGCAGGCAGGGAAATGAAGAGGTGAGAATGAAAACTCAGTTCAGTTTGACTTCATCAAACTGTATCAGACTTCTAGAGAGTCTGATGCCAGGCAGTTTATTGCCAGTTTATTTACAAACATAATTTGGGGAAAAATTCTTCTTGTGTAACACAATCCCTAGTGCACAAGGAGGCAACAATTACATCAAAACTCAACTCCGGGTACATGTCATTTCTTCCAAGAAGATGGTTTCTAGCAGAGATAGGATACGTGTACTAGCTAAAGGGCCTGAAGAAGGATTTGGCTTGATCTTGGTCATACAGATAGTGTAGAGGCCATTTGGGATATTAGTCACTTCTGGTCTTGGTTGTAAGAGCTTGGGGAAGCTCCTGGCTATACAGACAATGCAAGGGTCATTTAAACTATTAGGTATCTCTGGTTCTGGTTGTGGGAGCTTGGGAGACTCTAGCCCTATGTGTAATGTAAGTGTCATTTAGATTACTGGTGAATCTCCGGTCCTGGTTGTGGGAGCTTGATATAGCCTGGTCCAGAAGATATAAGAGACAGCCATACTATTAATCACCTCCAATACCTAGCCTTCTGGAAAAACAGGTTATATGTCCTTCCCTTTGAAAGGACAATCCTGGTTGCTTAACATTCCTGGCTTTCCATGGAGATCTGTGGGAGCAAGTACTTTAATGCTCTCAACAATCTTCACCCTTTGAACTCCATTTTAACAAGAAATTCCTACCTCAAGTTCTTTACTGCATCCATAGGGCCTAGGGCAGGTTTGGGGTAGAGTGGATGCTTGATATAGTGAGAGAGCATAAAGCATAATGACTACAAAAATGAGAGGTTAAGGGAGTTATGATCATATCCTGGATGGAGGTCATTCACTGAGAATCACCATAAGGTGATGGGAATCAGAACAGTTAAGAAACCATGAGATGGAGAAACATTAATACTAAGCATCATGAGTACACACGAAAGAGGCACCAATCGATGGCTGTAGGATTTGCCCACACATGTTGTAAGCCTTAACTAGTTATGGCCCTGATAATTTGCTGAACCTCTGAGGAAGCTTCTACTGAGAAACTCTCCTGGTTGCTCTGTTTTATTCTCAGAGGTTTGAGTCAAAGGAGTTTTTTTAGCTAGAATTCAAGTATAATTAGACCCTAGACTACCATTTGTAGAAAATGTGCCTTTGCATTTGGAATTCTACAGTTGATTAAATGTGGGACCATCCAAAGCAGCTTCACATGGACACTCATCATAAGTCACAACAACATCTTTGCATTCAACACATGAATAATTCCTGTACTATAACAGTGAGGGTCACCTCCCTCCTACCTTCTCTTGACTCTCTTCCAACATTTCAGTCTCTTGGCTCTCCTGTATCATCATTCAGTTCCTCCCATCTAGGTTTACATCCTAGAATATGGCAGTGTCTTAATCTATTGTCCTTTCTATAAAGTCATTTTAAATAAAAGAAGTGTGAGGCTATTCTTCGCATCTCTCAGACAAAGAAAAAACATGTTGGCGGAAAACCTCCAGTAGCAGGATTTAGAACATTGTAGGAATGCTCTTCCTGTGTCAAGAATTGGATCTTTTTTCTTTACTTTCAGTATGATGGAAATAGAAGAAAAACATCATAATATTTTATAATAGAGATCCAGTGAGATGACTCTGTTAGTAAAGATGCTTGCTGTCAAGCCAAGGGACCAAAATTCAATCCACTGAACCACATGATGGAAGGAAAGAAGTGACTCCAACAAGTTGTTCTTCTGATCTCCACACATGAACCATGGCTTGAGTATCCACTTATAAACAAATGTGATAGAACATTTCAGTGAAATTATTACAATTCAATTCAAATTAGCAACAATATTAGCATATTTGGAGTGAAACGCAGCGATTGTTTTTCTGAGCACAGTTTAGAGGAGTGAAGTGATGGCTCAGCATGCACTGTTCTTGGAGAAGACTCATGTCGAGTTCCCAATAATCTGTAACTCCAGTTCCAGGGGGACTTACATCCTTTTCTGGCCTCCACAGACACCTGCATTTACCTACACATGCCCATACAAAAACATACGCACACATACACAGCATTAAACATAAAACGAACGTTATAAAGCATATATAGCCTACTGGCTATAAGCAGCCTAAATGAAATAATCTTAAGTCTTACGCTGCTGGGTACTTCTGGTATAGAATACCCAGTCGGCAAAGAATGATTGAAGCAAATAGGCAAAAGCGAAAGTGAATCTACACCAAGAATGGACTCTGGGTGGGATTCCACATAACAAAGAAATCTTCTGTACCAACAAATCTGCAGCATTCTTAAACCCTGTCACCTATTCCTCTTCTTTAAAACTAGTTGCAGGGGTAAAGTGATATGCCAGTGTCAAAAGTGTATGTTCCATAATATACCATAGTGATTGCATTGGCCACTACATATATTGGCCTTGATGTTTGAATCCTGATGGTTCTAACATCTATGTAAGACAACATAATAACCAACATTAATACACAGATTTTTACTTCAGATGCACAGTGAAGAAGTCACACAAGATTCTTGAGGAATTCATGAGTTAACTATGGCAATGGTTATAATTTTTCTTCCTCATGTGAGGTAATGTTTTCCTAGGGATATTTAGCAATATTTAACCATCAATCATCTTGTATCATATCAGAAATGCACCTGTGTTCCCACTAATCTGACATGGTGTGATAATCACATTGGCAAGACGCTAAAGCAGCAAATAAATGTGAGAGAAGAGAAAAATGCAGAAAGCCCTGTTTTATATGGGCATTTAGCAGGAGTGTTGTTGGCCCAGCTTTGCTTATATTTCAGTTGAAACCACAATTGCAAAATAAAAATCCATTATCTTATACTGGAATCAATAGGAGCTAGAATATATATTCCTTCTGTGAACAATGAACATTACTCAAAAAAGAGATATTGTTTATGAGGTAATGAGAATAATTCCCAGGAAGATAACAAGGCAGTGCATGAGAACCTGGAGTCTTCTCACCCCCCAGTAGTAACATCTGCTTTGAGTCAAACAATATCTCAATTACCCACAAAGTCTTTCATTACTTGAAAGAAAAGATGGCCTTCGTGTTGATGTTGCTACCTGAGATGGGCACAGGAATTACACGGCTTAGGGAGATCAAGAGACTATAGGAGAAATTCAAAAGATCCATTAAGACAGTTGTCAATTTCCTCTTCTAATAGATTATTTGGATCTAAGTCTATTCACTTAGATATCTTACTAGTAACTCCACTCTTTGGTTCATCTTTGAGGTCTTTACAGTATCTATTAGAGCTTTAAATATTGTTACCTAAGTTTATATATTGTGAAATTGTTCATATGTAGTATTTTAATGTTTGATTAAAGTATAAAAATTATATTTTGTTGTATGTAAGTAATACATTCGTTTATGTTTCGCTATTGCACATAATAAGCTGTATCTTATTATGTTCAATTAAAATCGAAATTACATGTTGATAAGTCAGTTCTTCATCACTGTGGCAGAGTCACTGACACAAACAACCTGACTGGGGAAACGCTTATATTGGTGTGTGGTTTCAAAGGAAACTAAGTCCATCATAGCTAAAAATGCTCTCTGTGTGGCTCTGTTGTGACAGCTGGAAGATGAGATAATTACTGCTCATATCATAGTGGATCAGGAGAAGACACAGACAGAAGCTTAAACCAGAAGGAGGTATGACCTGCAAAGTCCCACATCTTGTCACCTAATCCCACCAGCTGGGTCCTACCGACTCAAGGCAATACCACAAGTTGAAACTCTAGAACGCATAATGTAAACCTGTGAAATATGTTTCAGAATCAAATAAGAACAGTTTGTACTTTAAGGGTGTGTGTCTGTGTGTATGTGTGTGTGTGTGTGTGTGCGCGCGCGTGTGTGTGTGTGTGTGTGTGTGTGTGTGTGACAGCACAAGTTGAGATTTGGACAACTTGCAGGGCCTGTCTTTTCCTTTCACCATATGGGTCCTGGTGCTTGAGCTCCAGCTGTCAGGCTTGGTGGCCAAACCTTTACCCACTGTGTCTTGTTGCTACTCTTCTTTGTTAATTTACATTGGATCCTTGTACATATCTACTCCAGGCAAGCAGCTCTAAGCCTTATGAGTTATTAAGGTAAGTTAAAGTCAGTATCTCAATTAAGGAGAATATATGCATGTAAATACTGTTTACATGATGTGAGATAATGCTCTTGTTCACTGTAAAGATGTGTCACTCATATTGGCTTAACAAAATAATTACTGGCCAATAGCCAGGGAGGAAGTATAAGTGGGGCTACCAGACAAAGAGAATCATGGGAAAAGGAAAGTCAGAGACACAGTCATCAGCCAGATGCAGAGGAATCAAGATGAGAATGCCTTACTGAGAAAAAGTACTAAGTCATGTGGCTAAACAACGATAAGTATTATGGGTTAGTTTTAGTTCTAAGAGCTTGTTAGTAATAAGCCTGAGCAACAGGCCAAACAATTTATAATTAATATAAGCCTCTGTGCTTATATTATTTGGGGCTGAATGGCTGTAGTACCAGGCAGGACAGAAACTTCAGTCTACATCTTTCTTGAATAAAATCCTCAATTGTATAATTAATAACCTAATAGAAAAGTAAAACAGTTCAATCAGTAATTTTTGCCTACTCTAGTACCTTTGTTGAAGGTTCTGAATCTTTACTTTTCAGTTTAACACATATATTAATGAGTACTAGAGAATGACTCATGGAGTGGATGAAATGAGCCATGTCTGACATCTCTGCAATCAGTTAGAGGTTAATATCAGTTGCTCCATAACTATCTTTAACCAAATGAGCCTAGCTGGAAACTTCTACACCATGACGAGGCTTTAGGTTCAGAAGGACTGCTGACCTGTGACACCCGATGAAGGAGCAAATAACAAAGGACTGAGATGGCTCAGTGGGAAAGGCACTTGCCTTGCCACCAAGCCTGACAACCCTAGTTCAGTGCCCCGGACACATGTGGTGAAAGGAGAGAAATGACTCCCACAAGTCCTTGTTTGACCACACACACACACACACACACACACACACACACACACACACACACTCAGACACACACACAGACACACACACACTCAGACACACACACACTCAGACGCACACACACTCAGGCACACACACAGACACACACACTCACATGCGCATGCACACACACAGACACACACACAGACACACATACCTGCATGCGCGCGCGCGCACACACACACACAGACAAACACACTCACACACACCCACACTCGCATGCGCACACACACAGACACAGACACACACACACACTAAATGTCACTTTTCTAAAAAGGAATGAATAACAGAAGAGGTAGTATATAACTGAAATGGAAGAAGGCCACTTCTTCAATAACAAAACACTTTCTGGCCTTCTGGCTGCACACAGGTAACACTCCAAATTGAATAAGAGATCATGTAAATGTCCTAGAGTAAGACATATATTCCTGAGAAAGAAATGTAGACAGTAGCTGCTAGTGACGAGAGTAGAGATGATGGCAGAGCCCAAGAGACTCGCAAAGGTCTATGCTATGAGACAGATGTGAGGAATGCAGTTGACAAATGGCACTCTTTTTTCTTTTGGTGTATTGAGACAGGGTTTCTCCGTGTTACAGCCCTAGCTGTCCCAGAACTCGCTTTGTAGACCAGGCTGGTCTCAAACTCACAGAGAAGATACGCCTGCCTCTGACTTTCCAGTGCTGGCGTTAAAAGTTTCAACCAACATGCCCAGCCCCACAAATTCTTAAGAGAGTGAAATGTTTTTTTTTTCTGGGTAACTGCACGAAAAGAAACCTGTCTAGGAGCAGTGTCCCCAGCAGGTGACTCAGTGGTCCTGGCAGCCTCCATGAGATAGGTTGGCTGCCGGAGAGGAGACTTTCAGACAAATCAGAATGGCTGTCTCAAACAACCTCTCCCTGCTTTTTGGCTGAGCTTCCAAAACCTATGTGGGTATTTCTAGAACTGAAGACAAAATCTTGAAGCTAGAAAGTGAGCCCTAGTCAGGCCCCAACCTACACTCAGAGTTCAATTCACTTTCCTATGTTAAATTGTTTTCATTGTTGTTGTTGTTGTGTTTTGTTTTAAACAGAGTGTTTCTGGTTATTAGTATTGGATGAGCCCTAAAAACATGTACATAGAAGCAGCATTAGATACACTCAGTAGGTCTGTCCCACTTGGGATTAGATAACCTAAGGAGCAATAAATAACTCTGGAGAAAACTGATTCTTCCTCCCTCAGCAGCCATTGACTGGTTGTCGCTCTTTATATAAGGGTAGAACCTATAAAATATCTCTCCTCCCTGTGACAGGTCACCTGGACTGCAGTACATTAATGCAGGTCTTTCTTGTTTAGGCAACCATACTGCTAAAACTGTATATGTACAGCTTTTCTGCCCTGTCTAGAAGACACAATCTAACACCAAATATAAGAAGATTGTTTAAAAACAATAAGAATGAACAACTATCCAATGGAAATGAGCATTGAAAAATGACCAGTGAATTACACTTCAGGCCAAAATTGGCAAGCAACACATGAACATGTGCTTATACACATTCACAATTAAAGGAAGGACAGTATGATCTACTAGGGTTAGGTGGCTGCAGTGGCTCGAGAGCATTCGTCCCTCCAGAATTGGTGATGACATTACAGGCCAGGGTTTTGGAATGATTGATCATAAAAGCCCCACACTCAAAAGAAAAGGTCCATGCCTATAGAGAACAGTCTTCAGAAAGCTGCATGCCCCATTTGGCCTTTGGCATTGTCAACCATACAAGTTCACATGTCCAATGCCATCCGTGAGGAGCAAGCTTTCTCGACACCAAACATGCCAGTGTCTCCCTCCCAGACTTCTCAGCCTGTAGAACTACACCAAGCAAATTTTTATCAATTATAAATTGTCCAGTCTATAGACTACTATTATGATAGCATGAATAGACTTCAATAACAAATATATACACTAGTTGACAAGTGTAAAGTTATTGGTTGAGAATACTAATATACATAAATATATCTGATTATATATAATATTATATTCATAATCCTACTTAAAATGAGATTTTTCATATTTCAGCATCAACAATATCTTGTCACAACTTTAAATTGTGCATAAATAAACATATATGAAATTTTCAAAAACAATTAAATTTTTTTTTATTTTTGGAAACAGGGTTTCTCTGTGTAGCCCTATTTGTCCTGACACTTGATCTGTAGACCAGGAGGTCTCAAAGTCACAGAGATCCACTTGCCTCTTCTGGGATTAAAAGTGTGCACCGCTACCGCCCAGCAATAAATTAAAATCTTTAAAATTGCACATTACCTAGGAGTCCTACAAATATAGGAATGTATATAAAAATAAGCACAAAAAGTTTATTATTTTTTTATAAACCAAGAGAAGAGAATAAATGACAGCAAGGGAAGTAAAGTAAACTTAAGTGGCCATCAGTTGGGGGCTGGGTTGAATGAACTTCAGTAATTAGCAAAGCAACATAATATCAAAAGGCAAGGAAAACCAGAGCAGGCAGCACAGACATTTTACCAAAACCCACCAACAATGAGAACTTTCCAGAAAGTTTTCTATAATGTGATCCCACTTGTGCCAAGCATTCTACAATGCTGTGAATTTATAGAAAACACAGTAAGACCAGGGAATAGTCTTCTAAATGCCAATAACACTACCCTGAGGGAAAATGGGAGGGGGCAATTTTACTTTTTTTTTTTTTTACTATTTACAATTATCTAGTTTTGATTTTCCATGAATCATTACACTGATTTCTTTTTAAAAACTTTAAATCACTGAAAATCAGAAAACGGACATTATGAGTGGTAGATGCAGGGTGACAGTCAATTCTCCCGCAGCACTCCACGCAATGGCTGGCAGAGAGCAGATATCCAGCAGTGCTCTCCCCAGTGGCTAGCAGACGAGAAAAACAAGGACTGACGTCGGAATCAGACAACCATGTGTTTCTCTTCTTACTATAGTATAGCTTCTTCACTCTTTTTAATTTTAAGGAAAGACAGTTCTCAAATTAAAAACTTATTTATCCATGATTTAAAGAAAAATGTAACTCAGTTCAAGCCTTGGTATCGTGTGTGTGTGTGTGTGTGTGTGTGTGTGTGTGTGTGTGTGTGTGTGTGTGTGTGTTTATCCCCTGGGTTCCCCTTGGCCTGAATCCATGTAAGTGTATACCTAAACTCTCTGGAAGAAAGGACCTAAATAAACAGAATTCTTTAGGAAATCTCTACAGAAGCAATTCAAGAGAGAGAGGGAGAGAAAGTCACAGAAAAACTACTCTGTTTCTATATCAGGGTACACAGAGCCTGAAGCAAACACATGACCAGTGACATGCTTGGCCTATCCAGGAGCCAGGAGTCACTGTTCTTTGAAGTAGGCAGTTGTAATCCTGTAGATGGCAATCAACATCATATAGGGTGGTCCTGACTTCAGTGTTTGCCTAGATCAGGAAATAGCAAACTGATTGTGACATCAACTCCAGATGAAGCCAGTGAGTCACTTGTTTGTCTTGGTCAGGCTCATGCCTGGAGTGATGAACTCTCTTGCTCCCAATCTCTTCAGGGCACTAGACACGGCCTTTCCTCACCTGTAAACAGAATCAGGATGTGTCCTGAAGTTCAGCCAAGTGTCTGGCCTTGGGTAAGACACATAGATGGTGAGGGAGCTGGGAGGAGCGTGGAAGGGACAGAGGCAGTAACCTCCACTTGCTGCTGCACATTATGCGAGGTGCCAGTGTCCCTGTGCAGCTCAGGAGAAAAGAAACAGGTCCACCCGTGACAGCCTCAGAAATGCAACTCAGGTTTGTGCTGAGGAAGAGAAAGGGAGGAAATGTAAAAGGAATGGGCAGCAAGCGCAACAACAGATCTCATAGATGTTGGTGCTACAAAGCAGAGAGAGAGAGAAAGACAGTGCTTGGGGACACTTATGAGGAAGACACAGACACACACGCCAGTATAAGTTCAAAGCATCTCTTCGTGTCTCAGTCTCTTTATCCACAAGAGAGGCGTTGATGTATTTACACACGTATTGAAAACAGAAACTCTCTTGAGTATGATTTTTTTCCAGGCATTGACCAGGACACTTAGTAAAACGGAAACGTGGATAATTATCATAACAGACATTGTGGTTCTATCTTGATTTCTAAAATAAAAAAAATCAGGCTTCTAAAAGTAGGAAAATAATTGTCATCTTGAATAACAGTTTCTGGAGAAAGGACAGAGAAGCCATGTGGACAAATGCCAGTGACTTTGGCCAGCGTCAAGGTGATGCCCCATTTCTGTCAGAGAATAGAACACTTGTACTTATGAGGAGAGCCAAAGACTCAATTAGGAAAAAGTAACCTTTGGCATTAGTCACTGATCTGAAAGACTTTTTTTCTGACCTGGTTGAAATGACAAAACAGTAAAGTCATGGGCACCAAGTGATCTTACTTCGGCTGTATGATAGGCAGAGAGCAGAGTGTGACTTAGGGAACATCTTACCTGTTACCTTAAGTACTACTTATCTGCTTAGCATATGAGATTACTTCCTACCACAGTTTAAAAGGTGATGGCTGGGAGAGGCCTGGAGCCTGGAAATGCTGAACAATGGAAAGCCTAGAATCAGTATTTTCTGACCTAGGCCTATGTGTCTCTGTGGAACTAACGAAGGAAATTATCAGGGACATGGCTATATTGAATATTATACTTTATACTATAGCTATATCCCTGGGGGAAATGCACCCATTATGAGGTGGGCTGTCCCCTAAGTCACACTCCTCTCTCTGTCTATCGTGTGGCTGAAGTAAAGATCATTTGGTGCAGATCAAACTTTGAAATCTAGGCTCAGATTCCTCATAATACCTGGTGTGTGTGGAACTGGAAAATACTCTCTCTCTGTTTTTCTCTCTGAACTTTTCCCCTTTCCCCCAGTCAATCCAGGAGCAGCTTCTGTGTTTCAGTGCCTCAGGGAGAAATGGTAGTGAGCAGAAATAAAAGGAGCAAATGAAACTTCCTGAATTATTTCTTTCAAAACTGGCTGAGGAAGAATAGGCTCAAATAAAAAGCATAGAGACTTGAGAAAAGCAGAGAAACAGAGAGGTTTTACCATTAGAGAAATATAGGGATGCCCTGTAAGGTCTTATTTCTGTCTGTTCCACAAATGGCCGCAAGTTTTCCCTTGGGGGTATGAGTCAATGGCTACTGGGACTTCCTGCCTTAAAAAAAAACATTCCAGTGTGCAAAGAATGGCATGGAAAAACTCAGTCCCTGGTCCTGATGGAGCACACTGCTAGGAATAGCAGAAGTTACTAGTCAGGAGTGCAGACTTCATGCTCAGTGCTTTGAGGCAGGTATCTCAGCATATTGACATGGACTCAGTCACAGGTGCCAAAGACTCATTCCTCTGACCTTGATAAAACTCTAGTCAGGCTCTCACACTCTCTTCTCAACAACACTTCAAACCTACCCCTACACAAATATAGACATTGAGCCATGGAGGAGATGAAATGCATATTTCATTTAGAGCAGGGTGCTTAGTTTCTTATCCTCAGTGTCTTGTGCAGCCATGAGTCTCTGTATTCACCACTGTTCACTGGAAAAAAGGGCTTCTCTGATTAAGGCCAAGAGTATAACTTTCTATTGTTATAAATAAAAGTTATTTAGATGGCAGTTTGATGTTATGTCAAGTTGCTAATCTATAGTATTCAGTTCTTTCCTTAGAGGTATGATCTTTTCTGTAGTGTGTGTGTGTGTGTGTGTGTTCACCAGGTTTATAGTGCAACAATACTGTTAGACATAAATTCTTCCCTGCAGAATGGATCTCAAATCCAATAAGAGAATAGTTTGTTGCACTCATGACAATCTAGCCAGTAAATTGGCCTTAGGATTCACAGCTGGGCAAGACCATTGATTCCTTTTATGCAAAGTCTCTCCTTAAAGAGACTTCACAGCACCTGTGAGGACTATTGAACAATAGCCAGGAGGGAAAAAGTTCCCGACTCACTTCCAGCTTTATGTATTGATAGAATCAGAGTATGTGATGTCTTCAACAATAGAGTCTTAACATCTCATTCTAGTGGGTAACCAAGATGATTAGCAAGAGTCTGTGTTTGGGTACCTCTTGAATTGACATGTAGGTATCCTATTTCTGTCACTGGGGCTTTTGTCAAACAACAAAATTATTCCATTAAAAACTATAGATTCTCAATGTCAGCATTTACAACACACACACACACACTCACACTCACATGCACATACACACACTTGCACACATACCTTAAATACTACCACAATTTCTAATAATTCAAAGCTATGTTTCTAGAACGATAGTCCACTTCACCACATTAAATTCCAATCTACAGAAACTCACAGCTGCCAAGAGAATTTGCTGTGTTCTCCAGAAAACATCTAAAGATGTTTCCTAATATTATTTGGGGGACAAAAGGTTGACTTCCTCAGATGCTGGTTAGCAAGGTCAAAGAGACTAAACACATTGACAATACTCATTCCTGATTCTCACCACTTGTATTTTGGGTCCCTCTGGTCCTCACTTCATTTTTCCTTCCAAGTCCCCATTACCTCTACATGACATTCAGCTTGTTCCCCTCCCCTGCTGTCTCCTCCATGACACTATTTTTCCCATTACTGGTAAACTGTTTGCTACTTTTGTGTCTAGCTTTCCTTACCTCTGACAGAGGTGTTCTAGGAATGACTTTGGTGAAGTGGATTACCTCACCAACCTGGAAGATGAAAAGAATTATATTAGAAACTGAGTTGGTTATCATCAAACAAGTGCATGCGTTTTTTTTTTGTTCATTTGTTTGGTTTTTTTTTTTACCACAGTTATTTCTGTGGGCTGAGATGCATACCCCAGACCTAAAGAGAAAATGGATACTAGTGTTACTATTTAGCTAGTGAAACTATTCTAAAGAGGACAGTTTAATGGGAAACAACTATACTATGCAAATCAAACAAAAGTCATTGATTTCTTCTATCCAAGGTATAGCACTGTTCCTAAGTCAGGCTGGTGAAAAACAGTGTAAGTCCCTCATGTATGATAGCAGAGAACTCAAAGACCCACTAAGTGAGCACATACATGCATGCTCCCATTGAAGAAAATTCCATTCTGATTAGTGGGATCCATGTCTTTAGACAGCACCTGGGACTGAATCTCCAGTAAGAGACACTGATGGTGTTCAGGGCTTTCCCTCTAAAGGGGAATGTTATATTCTGATAGTGTCAGATTGAATTCCAGAGGACTGTCAAGCCATGTGAAGACTGGTATGTCACATATTTAGAAAGTACCATCTGATATCTTAGAAATTATCTTGTATTATTAGAAGGGATCCTTGAGATACTTTTTTAAAATATAGTCAGGACCTTTCCTCCTCAGAGAAAGCCTTCAGATTCAAGGATAAAGATTCACTCCATCTACCAACATAATCTTAAAAAGGTCTATGTTCAGCCCATCCAATCCATAGAAGAACACCTTAGAACTTAAAGGATGTATGCCTTAATATTAAGAAGTTTGTCTTTGAAAGAGTAAGTTGAGAATTAATCCATTTCTGAAAATTCTACCTTTTACAAACACACCCATTTCAACTTTCCTAAATTATCAAATTTAGTGTCTTTACAAAAAAAAATGTTCTTCCCTGGACAATAGAAGAACTAAATGACTTTCAATTAAATAATAAGCAGGGTCATTAATTATTCCTTTTATTACAATATTTTAATTTTTAAAAATTCTTTGAAAATTTTATATAAGGTAAAATGATTATATATAACATATATATATATATATATATATATATATATATATATAATCCCTCCATTTCCCCTTCAAATTCCCTATGGAACCCACTATCACATCTCCCTCTTAATTTCATGTTTTCCTTTTAAATTTGCATTATTAGATTTTTTTTTAATTCAGAGTCCAATTAGTGTTGTCCATATGTGCATGGCCATGGGGTCATCCACTAGGTCACACAGAGCCTACCAGTGGCTATACTCACAAAGAAAAGTGTGATCAGCTGCCAATATCTCTTCAGCAAGAGCCACTCCCAGACCCATGCTGGAATTTTTGACCCACTTGACCTTGTGCAGATTGTGTGTAGGTAACCACAGTTACTGTGAGTTCATCGGTGTGACAGTTATATCATGTCCAGAGGAGAGCATTTCAGAGCATTCCTCCACATCCTCTGGCTTTTACATTCTTATTCTTCTTTTTTCCACCATGTTCCCTGAGCCTTGGAGGGCATGGGGTCATCACAGGATATCTCCTCTATGGCAGAGCATTCACAGTCACTTATTCTCAGGGCTTTGAACAGTAGTGACATTAATTATTACCATTCTCTCTCTCTCTCTCTCTCTCTCTCTCTCTCTCACACACACACACACACATACACTCATACACATTCACATGCATTCACACACACATGGACACAGACTGGTACATAGAAAGGAGAAGGGAGGAACCTGAGTCCTGTTGTGGAGGAAATAACCATTTTTGTGGAAGATACATTTTTTATGCATTAATTTCATTTCCAGTTTTTCAACTCTTCTGGGTTTTGTGGTCATGTTGTTCCCAAAATGCCCTTGAAACTGAGATAATTATATTAGGAAAAAATTACTTCGAAGCATGTTGAAATAGTGCATATAAGCAACAGGACAGAATGACTGGGAACATGCTATCTTTCCATGGTGCACACAGGCGGAGCAGAACATTTGCTTATGTGCTATGTAATTCTGATTTGTTCCATGTGATACTCTGATTAGAAACTATTGTGCTGAATGTGTCTTTGTCTGAAACACTCATGCTGGAGTAACAATTTTATCCTGTCCTATTTCATAAGTTTTGAAAAAGAAGTCATTGTACCATGCAGAGCTTTGTTTGAAGGTGACATCACTTTCTAAGAGTCATTATAGCCAATCATTAACTGAGCCCATATGGGAAGGTGTGCGGGGCAACAGTCAGTGCGAGGCAGGGGCCTTGAAGCGAGTCTTCACCCTGGATCTCACCTGGTTTGACTTCCAACCAAGCCAGAACTGAGGCAAGGAGGAGAGCTGGGCCACTTCACCTCTGCCTCTCCATCTTTTCCAGCCTTAGAATGCTGACAGAGACAGGTTCTAGTTTTTCACATTTCTTTACTGAAGGAGAGGGCATAGAGCCAAAGCTGAGGAAGTCCTTGTTTTCCAGGGCAACGATGGTGTGAGACAGAATGAGAAAAGAAAGACCTAAGCTCCTTACAAGAAAAACAAAAACTGAATCCCTTATGAAAAGACAAAGTTCAGCATGAAGTTAAAGATCCACTCATCCTCAGGTTCCCTCTCACAGCAAGTTTTCCATGGATTCTGCCTAGAGGAAAGAATGTAATCCCTGGGAGCTTCAGCCCCATAGCCAGTTCCATCTCTCTACCTCGAGCAATCAACATCCTTAATGATCCCTGGCCTTCTATAGCCGTGACACACTTTCGTTCCTAAAGAGAAAGGACATTTCAGGAGCAGTGGTGTGTTCTGCAGAGAACGCTACATTAGCCTAGTTCCAATTCCCATGAGCCATCCTTGTCTCAGGAGACAGCAAGTGAATTATTGAACATGTTATATATGTGCATGTCATTCTATTTAGCTTACAACCCTCATCTCATGGAAACAACAGCACACTCTCGAGGCCTTAGCCCAACCCTGACTGTAAAATCAGAAGTTCAAGAAGAATTGCTTACCTGTAATGCCAAATCTTGTAAGAAATTCAACTCAGTTCTGATAAGGCCAATCCTGTACAGCCTTCGTCCCTGTTGGATTGCAAGAGATCGATTTTACCCATAGATATACTACTGGGGTTGTAAAAGATTCTTCCCACGCAATTGAAAACCTAGCACACTCAGGCCTGGGTTATGTAACATACAGCTGTGATGGCCGCTATATGTGACTATTTGTATCATACACATGAATAATGACCTTCCTCAATTTTTCTACATTCCTTAGGAAACTACACACTCAATTATCATATTACTCATCAATTATTCATGGTTAATAAGTCCATGAACAATGTGTTCTGAGGAAGTAGAAACACCTGTGGTGCCATTATCCCAAATGTCTCTACATACTCATATACAGAGACTTCAGGAAGGGACACAGCAAGGACACAGGCAAGTGCTTTATACTTTCTGAAGAACTGGGTAATATTTATTCTAAGAAAGTACATAATATTACCTAGGGGGTTAAATTTTTCTAGGGTCCAGTTTTTTGTCAAAATAAGTAAATAGAAATTTAAAATAAATTGAGCATGTGCATACAACATGTTTTTTGGGGAAATGTACCACAGTAGAAGTAAAACATTTATAGAGGCCCCAGTGCTCCAGACTGCCACAACAGATTTTGGGTGTTTTCTGTAGACAGAAGTTTCTGTCCCACATGGTCATAAGAACTCTACAGTTTTCAGTGACTGGGGGACCCCCAATAGAACAAGGTGTGTTTGGGGTCTTTGGCAAAAGCTGTGTTTGGCTATTGATAAATCCCAAACATTTCAGTCTCACAGTCTCTTTCTTCAAGTTCGATTGTGTATTGGATAGGCAAGAGTTGCCATTTTCAGACTAAAATACACATTGTATGGGCCAGCAGTGAAAGAACATGATTCATGACAACTGACAGAGCCCAAGACAAGGAGACTCCTTGAGAGAGTGAAACATGGATGAGGTGGCAGGGACTAAATAATTGCTGATGGAAATCTCACCAGGTTCCAAAGATGGCACCTGGATTGCAGCTATGAACTCCATATTTTCAGACACACTATTTGATTTCTTTTTTTCTTTATGATTTCTAGTCATTGACTAACTTTTATTGTAGCAAAAATATTTTCAAAACATTTCTGTTGTTTGTTTTTGATTGTTGTTGTTGTTGTTTGTCAAGCTTGGCTCTGGCTATCCTGGAACTTGCCCTGTAGACTAGACTGACTTTAAACTCACAGAAATCCTCTTGCCTCTGCCTGCTGAGTGCTGACATTAAAAACATGGCCACCACCTCCATGCTAAAAATATTCTTAAATGTATAGTTCTGGGTCATTCACATTGTTTGTTTGACTTTTATCACCATCTGTCTCAGAGCTTTTCATCTTCTCTCACCGAAGCCCTGAACCCAGTAAATAATAACTCTTAATTTCTCTCTGTGCTGAGCTCCTAGCAGCACCATTCCACTTCCTCAGGTAACTAGCCCCTTCGTGAGGACTTTGTGCAAATTAGGAAATGCCTGTAAAAGAACCCGGAATGCATAAAGGCCAATTAGGAAGTAGTATTTCTTGCTAATGCTGCTATCATTGTTATTAGCTGTAATGTGTACTCTTCCCACCAGCCACCTGGGTCCTGCAGCTGTCTCAACCCCCAAATATCATACGAAACATTATATTAGTTATGAAGCTGTTGGCCGTATGCTTGGTTTCTTATCTTCTATCTCTGACTTAATTATTAACCCATAACTGCTAATCTGAGTATTTCCACGTGGTCTACTCTTACAAGAGAAAGGGTCCAGACCTCTTATTCCAAATTGTGACCGACTGTGCCTCTGTTTCCCAGAATCCTTCTCAACTCCTAGTCCCACCTATCTTGTTTCCCTATTGGCCAACAGTGCTTTATTTAATAAACTAGTAAGACAACATATACACAAAAGAACTTCCCCCATCAATTAGCTTAGGAATTATTTCTAAAGAAAGAATACACATGCAACCTAGTGTTCAAACTCTTAGGATACCCTAAAATAGTAAAGTATCATTGGACATTTTTGAACAGCACGTAAATTAATAGACTTGAGTCTGGAAACTTCTCATGACAGTAAAACTATCTAATGAGCATTTACAAAGTTAAATAATTTCATAAAACCCTACTGAGTGTCTATAAGGTAAAAGTAAATAAAGCTTCTGAAAGAACTAAAGAGTTAAATTCACTTTTAGTTCTTTTTGGGTAGAGGCATTTCTACCAAAAGAAAAGTCAGGTAGGAATGCAGAAGACTGCTCATGGTTGCCTGCACCTTTGACCCCAGAAGCAACTGAATGTATTCATGATAGAAACCCCACTTTCCAGCCCCCCCAAAAAGTTGGCAACTATAAATGCTCTGAATATCCCAAGTTCAACATGAGATGCAAACTGAACCCAGCCATATTGAGATTAAACTCAGGAAAGGTCCTTTTCCCCTCTGAAGGATGTCTGCCTTGGGAATGAGAAGCTGCTTAAGAATATACTAGCAAGGTCCATGGAGACCAACAAGCTCCTAATCACATTGATTCAGGGGATGAAATAAAGAAGAAAATAAAACAACAGAGGAGCTGCCAAGGGAAGAAATCCCAAGGGCTTGATTAAAGCTTGTGCAAAACCAACCTTTCCCTCGGTGCCATTTATTCTCCTTTCCCCATTCTTTATGTAGTTAGGTAGTGTCTTGGTTCACTAGGCTGTTATAACAGAATTCCATGATTGCGTGACTTACACAATAATGCCTTTCCCCTCACAGTTCAAGAAACTAGGTAGTCTACCTGCAAGGCTAGGAGATGAGTATGCCAAAACCTTTTCCTTGGTTCACAGATAGTTGAAGGTAAAATGGTTGATATTCATTGAATTAACACTGTCATACATTATATCAAATAATTTTCATGGCAATTGTATTATATAAGGCAGAAGGGAAGCCAGAGAGATAAAGGAATCTGTTCAATCTGTCAGTAAACCTGGGTCTACCTTCCCACAAAGCATGTGAAAATTACATTGTACCACAGAACTCTTATGAATGCTTTTCCAGTTGGCAGCTGGAGGTGCATTTCTGTCTGTCCTAAGTAAGACATCACCCTACCAAATATATGACCTCACTCTGTATGCTCTAAGTGGACTGCCAGAGCAACTGGAACAGGGGCAGTGGTATTTCCTTGATGTCACTGAAACCTGCTAAGCCAGGCTTCACAGAGAGAAGGAAAACATCCTGATTTCTGCAGCATAGTCAATGATGGCACAAGATAAAGGCAAACATTTGGGTTGGCACCTGTCAAACGATTACTCATGGGCCATGCTATCAGAGAGCAGAAAGAATTGCTTTCATAGTCATTTGGAGAGGTGGGGCATGGTGATAGCAGTTGCTGTAGCTTGGTTATGTTTCCCCATGCTTTGTTTTCCCTTATACCCACAAAATCTGTTAGTCTACTGCTAACCTACAATTCCTAAGAGTCAGTCATCAGCTCCTAGATTGGGATCCAATACTATAGTTGGTTTCCCCACACACACAGTCTTTCATTCTACCTGTTCTAACAGGTAACCTCACTGCAAACAGAGAAGATTCCTAGGGACACAGAGGCAGAGAGGCTTTCATATATCCCCAGGGTATGCAGACACTTACTTCTCTATTTTCATATGGTTGTGTCTCAGCAAGATCTTAGTAAGTGTTGTTGGCCCCTTTTCTGTCTTTTGTGGCTTGCAAAGAGGACCTATCTCTAGCCTTCAATGTGACCCTTTCATCCCCCAATTTAACTGAATCTACCTAAGATCAGTTTCTGGAGCCATATTGAAATAAAGGTATCACAGTTCCAAAGAATCATGCTTTTTCCATCACATAAGCCAATGCAATGATCCAGTTCATATAATAATGTATCCCTTATTCTTTCTGGCCCCTAACTAGGTAAGAAAACCTTATAAATCTCCTCAATGATAATGCCAGATTTATATTCATTCTTGGTGGATTTGTAACATCTAATTAAAACAAATTCTGGAGCTTATCTTGGTCGTGGTGCACACCTACAATTCCAGCACTTAGAGCTTGAGGCAGAAAGATTGCCTAAGCTAAAGAGAGTCTGAGGGTAACCTGATTACTTAACACAACCTGAGCTTTAAAAATGGGGAAGTGGTTCAGCAGTAAAAATCACTTGTTGTTCTCCAGAGGACCTGAGTTGGGTTTCCTAGAACCCAGCTCCGACAGCTCACGTCCACCTATAACTCCAGCTCCAGGAAAATCTGAAACTCTCTTCTGGCCTTCACAGATAATCTGCAAATAGGTAGGATATGCTCACACAGACACGTGCACATAAATGTTTTTAAATCAATTTTTAAAAGCAACAACAAAACAAAACAATCAAAAGGTAGTCCAAAAAAAGGAGATAGTAGTGATTTTAAAAAGGAATGTCACCGGGTGTTGGTGGCACACGCCTTTAATCCCAGCACTGGGGAGGCAGAGGCAGTAGGATTTCTGTGAGTTCGAGGCCAGCTTGGTCTACAGATCGAGTTCCAGGACAGCCTCCAATACAGAGAAACCCTGTCTCAAAAAACCAAAAAAAAAAAAAAAAGGAGAGAATAGTGATTTTAAAAAGGAATATCCCCAGACCCAAGTCTATTCTGTCTGTTTACCATACAGGAGGTACCAAGGTGTGGAGGCAAAGAAGACAGATTTATTACAAAATCTAATTACTGAGTAGATAGAAGACAGTTGTTCATTCCTGTTTTCCCAAAAAGGCTGCTTTAGGAATGGCTTGTGTGGGTGGAGGATGGGTGGGTACCTTCTCACAGGGGGCAAGGTTTGTGGGAAGGTTGTATACCTGAGCATAACTGCGTAGTCACAGACATGTTCTCGGTTCAAATCCCAAGAAACGCAGAGATTGTTCTTGTTTACTGGTTAGTTTGCCTTCCTTCAGCTCCCAGGATAGTCCACTACACAAGCCAGCACAGGGCATCCAAACAGAGAAGAAAAACAAGGTTTGGGAGAATGTAAATGTGGGGTCCTTAATTCTTGGCCTCAGTTAGACACTGATTCAGAAGAAATTTCCATTTATCATAGCATGCTGGTTTAATATAATGAGCAGAAATGGCTACTACTCTGACTTTGTAGTGAAGAATTTAAGAAACATCAATAATGATGATTTCAGTATTGGTTTGGCCTTTTCAAGGTTGTGAATTCTGGACTCTATAATTATGTGCTTTCAGTGCATGCCAAAAGTTGGCTCAGATCCCTTTGTGTGTTATACAACTACTAGTGGTGCCCTCCATTAAACTACCCCAAATTTAACACTTTTCAGACTTTAGATGAATAATGATGATGAACCTTCCTGAGCCCCCTGTCATTGAGGTTCACTTTGCTCTCAGGAGAACCTTTCGAAAAGAACATCGACAAGATTGCCCTTCTGTGAGATGCGGTAAGTCTAAGAAAAAATGGAATCACAGTTGCCATCTCCTTCTCCATTATAGTAACTTTAGATACCCATTCTTCACACACAGCACCAGGAAAGTTCATTTTATTCAGCTCTCTAAAGAGAATCAATCTTACACTACTCTGCTAGATTTAAATGACCATCCTCTACAATAGCCTGCATATATTTCTATATTTTGTGTGACTTATTGTCTCACACACAAACACACACACACGCTTTATCACTTTAATGATACCATATTAAATGCCATAATTTTTTAAACCTGATTTAAATACTTTAAAAATATCATGCCTTTAGTTTATGGGTCTTTCAAGTTCATTGCTGTTAAAAGATTTACCTTCTTCATACATTTTTCATGGGATCCCACCATCTTCAAGCTAGCATTGATGGGTTTAATTCTTCTTTTTTCTAAAGTGGCTACTAGTGTATTTTGAATTTTTCTGTGTTATTTCATCTATGTTTTAACATTTATTAGCACATATTCATTGTACAAAAGGATGTTTTTATAACTACATTCTCATTCAAGTGTGAAACCTTCCTACATTTTAGATCTTTCTCAGTGTGTCTACACATGATCGGTCCCACATACCGATCTCCCTGCCGTCATACAATCTTAAATGTAATAGTAGAGGCAATGTATCTTGAAAAATACCTTCAAATTCTATCCACCACAGTCATAGCTGTGATACTATCAACCAACTATGTCTAAATTGTGCCACCCATTTGACTACAACACATATATTGTTTTCTGTAAAAGATGCTTAGAATATATTTAAATGCTTCCTGTGGTCCTGAAGCAATTAGAGAATTACAGATTCAAATAGCATCATTCTGTGGCCTTGACTTCAGAGGAAGGGTATGCTAACCAAATGAGCAAGCCATCCTTCCCTGCTGAGCAAGTAATGGCAGAGGTGGCTCTCATCTCAGAGGCAGAATGAGATGCCAGGGACTGCATTAGAATATTTCATTACCCACTAAAGTAAGGTCATACTCACCACTTGAGTTGGAAATTCAGCCATCCTGCAGTTTACACACATGCCTGTCATTTCTAAAAAGCCTAGAGTTTGTCAGCTGAATGGGATTAAGATGCTTTCTTCATTGACATGACACCCAGTTTCAGCTATTTCTATGCATTTCTGTTTATTGTTATTGACATGCAGCTATTGTCATAGATGTAATGATATCTGGATGCTTTATAACATGTTTCACACAACAAACGGCAAATTATTCCAAGTAATTTGATTGGGTTCTTGCATAATACTGCTGAAAAACAGGAAAAGGAAATGGGAGAACTTTGTCCCAAGTCTTTATATACCGAAGTTAAGGAGAACAAGAAAACCAAGGAAGAAAAAGAAGCTCCCTCTTAAGCCATTACTACCATTCTGGAAATTTCAGTCTTTCCCCATGTGTCCTTTGAAGGAAGCTAACCTGCACCTTCATTTAGTTCAACCCTACAAACAAAGTCTGGTTTTAAGGAAATGAAAATATCCAACATCTGACCACTGCATCTTGTATGCATGGAAGCATCATAAGGTCCCCATCAACATTGACAATGATTATGCATCACACTTTCTAAATTAAGGAGATAGAAATGTCAACTACCCTGATTTGACCATTATGCATTGTTTACATATGTCAAATTATAACACCATACTCTCTCTCTCAGTTATGTACAATATATACAATTAAATATATAAATATATACAATTAAAAATAATAATTGGGGTTAGGTGCATAAAGTGCATGCTGTGCAAGCAGTAGGATTTAAGTATGGATCCCCAACACCAATGTAGAAACATAGGAGTGAGTCTGACAACCCAGCTCACTAAAATAGAGAGGAAAGCAATAGAGGAACCACGTAATGGTGACCTCTGGCCTATGCATACATACACACACACACACACATACACACACACACTTACACACAGTCACACAGAGACACAGACACACATGCCCCCATGTACACACAATGCATGTACATGCGATTTATTAAATTTAAATGAAAATAATTCGTTTTAAAAAACTTCACTAAGCATGTCTTTATTTTAATTATTAAAATTTTAATTTTAAATAGCTTGTTTTACATGTCAATCCCAGTTCCCTCTCCCTCCCCTCCTCCTGCACCCCTCCATCCCCCCCAGCCTCCCACCCTATTGCCAATTCCTTCCACATAGGGGATATCTAGAGTCTGTCATTTCACTCAGGGAAGGGTCCAGGCACTCCCCTAAGAGTCCAGGCTGAGAGAGCATCCCTCTTTGTGCTATGGACACACGAAGTCCGTTTGTATGCTAGGGATAAACACTGATCCATTGCCCAGGGCCCCATAGGTTGCCCAGGCCTCCTCACTGACACTTACATTCAGGGGGTACAGATCAGTCCCATGTTGGACTCCCCCGCTGTCGGTCTGGGGTCCAAGAGCTCTCCCCTGTTCAGATCAGCTGTCTCTGCTGGTTTTGCCAACCCATTCTTTGCCAATTTGCTCTTCGCTCCTCTCTCTCTGTCACTGGGTTCCATGGGTTCAGTTCAGGGTTTAACTGTGGGTGTTTGCCTCTGCTTCCATCAGTCACTGGATGAAGGCTCCAGGATGGTTATAGACATCAAGTTCATTATCAGGAAGGGGCATTCGAGGTGGTCTCTCCACCACTGCTTAGCTTGCCAATTGGTGTCATCCCTTTAGATCACTAGAGGTCACACTGGTGCCTGATCTGTCTTCTAACCTATGATTCCCTCTTCCCCATATTCTACCCCCCCAACCCAACCTTCCTGTTCCACCATAACCTACTCTCTCTTCCTCTTCTCCCCCTCTCTTCTTCCCAGCTCCCACTCCCCCCCACCTGCCCCTCGCCGTGTTCCCCATCTGTTCAGAGGATCTTGCCTCATTCCTCTTCTCTTGGGTACTATGCATATCTTTTAGGTTCTTTCCTGTTTCCCAGACTCTCTACCAGTGGAAGTGCAGACTGGCACTATCCTGATCCATGTCTAAAATCCATATATGAGTGAGTACATACCATGTTTGTCTTTTTGCGACTGGGTTACCTCACTCAGGATGGTTTCTTCCAGTGCTATCCATTTACCTGCAAATTTCAAGATTCCATTGTTTTTTTCTGCTGAGTAATACTCCATTGTGTAAATGTACCACATTTTCTCTATCCACTCTTCAGTTGAGGGGCATCTAGGTTGCTTCCAGGTTCTGGCTATTACAAACAATGCTGCTATGAACATAGTGGAGCAGATGCCCTTGTTGTATGAATTTGCCTTGTTTCCTTCATTTGTTTGGTTGTTTTTTCTTGGTGCTCTTTAGATTCTTTGAGAGATTTGTTTATTTCTTGAATTTTCCCCCATTTCATGTATTTTTTTGTTTTTTCTTCTATTTCTTTAAGGGATTTCCTCATTTCTTCTTTGAGGGTCTCTATCATCTTCATAAAATAATTTTTAAGGTCTGTCTCCTCTGCTTCATCTATGTAGTGCTTTTCAGGTCTTGCTGGTGTTGGTTCCCTAGATTCTGGTGGAGTCATATTGGTCTTTCTATTGCTGAGTGATCTCTTATTCTGTCTTCTTCCCATCTCTTCTTCCAGTGGGTGCTGGTGGGGTCTTTCTGTCTCCACTGGGCTCCTTCCTTCCTGAAGCTGAAGCTGGGGATGCTGACACTGAAGCTTAAGCTGAAGCTGGGGTTGCCGAAGGTTGGGGCCTGGAAGGGCTGATGTCTTTTCTGTGTGGGCAGGTCTTCTGGATGCCAGGAGTAGCCCCTGGAAGCTCGAGGGGATGGGTGTTGGGCAGGGGATGGGGAGTGTCTCCCCTCCCCCAGACCTAATCTCACCTGAAGCTGGGCTTGCAGGAGTTTGGGGCCTGGAAGGGCTGATGTCTTTCTTCACTAAACATTTCAATAATGAAAATTTAAAGGAAAATGTTTCAAAGCCTTTGAAACTATGTTGGGGATGAATATACTTCATAAAATGTTGTAAAAACTATAATACAAATTACATATTTAAAAGCCAATTTGCTAAACTATATGCTGCCAATTATTCCTCTGTGTATTCTAGTATTTTATATATTAAAAGATATCCAGTGTATGCTCTCTGGTTACTTTTGGAAATCAGATTGTAAGTTGTTTCTGTTTTCTTCCTTAAAATTTCTCAGTAATTTTTGAATTTTATTCCTTTGTGACCAAATCTGAAATAAACACCATTTTTAAGAGAAAAAGAAAATATATCGAGTTTAAATTGCACACTGGAGCTTTCAGTGGGACATAGCTGAGCCTTTGCCATGGACAGCAAATTACTTCCTTCCTTCCTGTGGTGCTCATGTGCTGTGATAAATTCTTCCTAGCTGAGATGACACAATGCAAGGGCCAGTCTCACCTCTGGCTCTGAGTCTTGCACCAGTGGAAAGCAACTGAGATCAGAAAGTCAAGTCACAAAGCAGGCTGTGTGCACCACTCACAAGTTTGTGTCATTTGCTGATCAGCTACAGTGCTTCAAAGTCCACTCTCCCCTCCGTTCCTCAGCTCTGTTGTTGTGAAGGCATCTTCCACAAGTCACTGTCTTTTAAAGGGGAAAAGGGTGAGATTCATTGCCTCAGATTCGATTTTTAGATTCCCTCCCTAGAGCAGAAGTTCTTCCCCAGAATCTGCCCTGTTGGGTTAGAACTCAAGGCTGGAAGCCACAGTTCAAGAATCGTAAACAGCAAAGACAAGGAAGGGTGCTCTTCACATTCGGCAGCCCTTACCCTGTCCTTGTCCCCTTTAACTCCCCGTAAACTGTTCTGGTTTTGTCTGAAACTAGACAAAGAGTTTCTTTGAAACAAGACGGTCCGGAACCCACTTGCCTATTTCCTCTGTTTTCCCACCAGACTGGGAAACAAAGTTCAAATGTAGACTGTGAGCTGGGAACCTGCGTGCTGAGTTCCTCATGCAGGGCAGACTGCCAGCTCCCTGCTCTCTGGTCACTTTCTGGGCTCCTCTCTTCTGCTCCAAGAGCCACTTGACAAAAAGCAACGTGTTCTCATGGCCCTGTGACCTTGTAGCCCTGTCTCCTTTTCCTCTCTGCCCTCAAGGGAATTAAGGTAGTCCTCAGCTACCTTGAATTCTCATGTCAATACACTCGTGATTTGCCTTTCAAAAGGAATGAAGGCAGATCAGGGCCCAGCCACTTGACTTTTTTCTATAGGAACCACCAGGGTTTATTTGTGACCATTTTAAAGTCTGTATCCCATGTGATCTTCTCTGTAGATGCTGACTGTTGAGGAAAAGAGTTCTGGAAACGTTGAGGAGCATGGTGAGACATGAGACATAAAGCAGGCTAGCCTAAATGAGACTGGCAGCCTTAGAGTTGAAGGTGTTTGACTTGGTAGACTGTAGAATAAGAGAGACATTACAAAGCTTCCAATTCCAAAGGAGCAGGTAAAACTGCACCAAGACCTGGGAGAGGCTCAGTTGATAAAAGTGCTCATCATATAAGCATGAGACTAGACTTCAATCCCCAGCAAGCGGCTGAAAAGCCTAGTGTGCACGTCTGTAACTCCAAAGCTGGAATTCCAGTTACCTAGCCCTAATGGATGAGCTCTGGAACCCTATGTCAAAATAAGATAGCTTATGCCCCTGGGGGTTATCTGGCCTTTACATGTATATGCATATACATGGCATATACCCACACATACAAGGAAAATACTCAACAAGATTGGGGAAAGCACATCCACAGCAGCATAAAACATCGCAAATAGAGCTTTTGAAACTGTGTATGGATTAAATGTGAGGATTAACATCCCAAACCTAACAGCTCTGTCCCCAAGATGGCACTATCAGGAGGTTACAGGCCTTTGGGAGATGTGACTTCCTGCAAGGTTCCTAGTCTTTGGAGCCATTCCCCAGAAGATGATCTAGTGCCCTTATCAGAGCCCAGAGCAACAGGACCATCCAGTCTTGGACGGGAACCTAAAGCACCCTGAGGTAAATGGCACTCTTTGAATGTATTCTGTTACAGCAGTGCAAAGCTGATCTCTAACACAAACTTCCTTCCCCTGGAACACCATGATTCCTGCAGAACACAGCCAGCTCCCCACTCTACCCTACATGGTTACACAGAAGGTGAATCTGTAAAGAAGATGGAAGGAATACATGTTAAATGACTTTGATATCTCAATTACTGCCTTAGATGTGGTAATCTGAAAAGTCATGTCTGTGACCATGTAAGGCTGTAATTCTTATCTCTATTTTCTTTCCAATGGTAATAATATTGGAGCTTATGGGGTTTAAACAAGTGACCCACAGTCCCAGAACCAGCAATGTAGCAGTAAGCTTGCACACCCTGCAGTGTGGCTAGAATCCATGAGGGGAGCCATGTCCTCCCTTATACCAGACGCTCTCTCTGTTGAAATCCAAACACCAAAGTCCTCCAAGATTCTCCGTGAGTGTGTCCTAACCCGTCCTCTTCTGACCAATCCTATTTCCCCAGTTCTTGGTTCACCCAGTCCACCCTCTGCCACCTTCCTTTCTCCCATTTCTCCTTTCTCTTATTTAAGCACAAATCTAATCACTCACCCTTGCTCAAAACCCTTCAGTGACTTGCCGCTGACCGAAGGTGAAGACGGTGTCTCAAGCACAGCTCTGCTGAGACCTTATCCTCTGTCTCCACTCTCTCCCACAGACTGTACTCCAACCACAGTGGGCTTCCTTATTTCCCTCAAATACATGCTGTTTCCTGTCAGGACTTTGCCTCTTGCCATAATTTCATGCCGGAACACTTTCTCCTTCAGCAATTCTCGGCTTTTTAGGTTCAGGATTGTATTACATTTTTAAAAAAATTATTAAGAATCCTAAAAAAATATGAGGGCTACATCTGTCAATATTTACATGTTATAGGTTGAGATGGGAATTTCAAAATATTTCATTTACTTAAAAAAATAAAGCATCATCTTATGCCAGGTCTCATGCTCATTAGTAGATGATCAACACAAAATGAGCTCAATGATAATTTTGGAGATTTTTCTGTCTCATAATGCTTTATCTGCCCTCCCCATTTTTTCTTGTCCTACAGGTATTTCACTTATATATTACAGTTTCCCATTTTGTGTTTTTAGAGGATTTCTATGCTAATGTGTATATTTCTGTATCTATATGTGTTTCTCATGCTTTTCCTTGGTTCTATGTTTTTCTGCTTGTTTTATCCTATTCAGGTTTGTTTGGTTTAATCTCATTTTATTATTTTTCCTTTTTCTTCCTATATTTCCTTTCTTTTTGGTAGACTGTTTTCTAATGAAAGAGAATGGGAAATTTCCAGGCAAATGGATCCAGAAAGACAAACATCATATGTACTCTCTTACAAATGGATATTAGCTGCTAAGTAAAGTATCATACTACAAGCTACAGAGTCAGAGAGGTTACCTAACAAAGAATGCAATCACCTCTGGTAAGAGGAAATAGAAGAGATTTTGCAGGTGGACTGGGAGAAGTGGGATGGGAACTGGAGAAATCAGGATTGGGGAGGTGGAACTTGGAGGAGTGGAAAGAGGGGAGGCTATGGTGAGATATATTATATGAGAGAAGAATAAATAAAAAGGGAAAAAGCGCCAGGCGGTGGTGGCGCACGCCTTTAATCCCAGCACTCGGGAGGCAGAGGCAGGCAGAGATCTCTGTGAGTTCGAGGCCAGGCTGGACCCACAGCCCCAAAACTATACAGAGAAACCCTGTCTCGAAAAAACAAACAAAAAAAAAAAAGGGAAAAAGCAGGGGAAAGAATGGTTATTACCCGATGAATACAATTAATTAAGGTACTCTGGTTGACCGTGCAAAATCAACAAATTTAAACAGGGTACAAGATTATTCTTTTTCTTTCTTTCTTTCTTTCTTTCTTTCTTTCTTTCTCTCTCTCTCTCTCTCTTTCCTTCTGGTTTTTTGTTGTTGTTGTTGCATTGTTTTGTTTTGTTTGGCTTTGTTCAAGACAAGGTTTCTCTGTTTAGCCTTGGCTGTCCTGGAACTCACCCTGTAGACCAAACTGGCATCAAACTCGTAGAGATCCGCCTGCCTCTGCCTCCCAAATGCTGAGATTAAAGGTGTGCAGTGCCACCACCCAGTTTCAACATATATTCTTATCCATTTAGCAAGTCAATCACATTGATTTGATCATTTAATGTGCACTAAAATAGAAAAATATTTCTTTATCAATATGGATAATTTATATGCATACTGTTGTATAAGTAATTAATGTAAATATATTTAATTTAAAAATAAATTTTAAAAGTATATAGTTAAAAAAGAAGAAGCTGACATACAGTCCCAAATGCAGCACTAAGTCCTACCACTTCATAGAGTGTTGCTTCAGACTAATTATGTAGCTTCCGTTCCTTCTTCTGAAAATTATGAATAAGCTTTGAAAGGTATTTTGGCAATAATTAAATGACAGAGTGTCTGCAAAATGCCTAAGAGTTGTTTAGTAAATGGTACCCTTGCTGGTAATCCCTACTCCAGAGTAGACTCCTTGTGTGAAAAGTGATCTACACACCACAGCTCTGTCATTCACAGGATACCACCTGGGCAGCTGAAAATGAGGTCTGTCGGAGCATGTGTAGGACTCACAAGGACTGTTGTATTGTCCTGTGAAAAAGAACCAGACCTCCACTACACAATGGGTGCCTCAAGCAGACTCCCAGGAACTGGCCCTCAGAACTCTGCTAAGAGTATGAGGTCATTTTATAAAACGGCACCTACTGTGTGCATTTCTCATGTATCTCAAGGTGACTGAGTTGGTGTGACCCTTCTGAGAAATAGTGACCCTAACTTCAGACCAGGATTTCCAGGCTAGAAAAGAATAGATTTGAATCTTTGATACGTTTCTCTTAATGCCCTCGGTATCTTCTTAGGGCAGCTTCTCTGTCATTGGTACTGTCTGTATTGGGGGTTGGTAGGGAAAAGAGAAAAGAAATGAGAACAGACATCAGCTAATTGTGCCAAGAATCACCAGTCTGCTGAAAACGTTTGGAATCGGAGAGCATGAAACACAAACAAGGTTTGGGAATTACTTGTGTGGGTTTTGTTCCTCAGACTAACCCATTGCTCCTTAGAAATAGTCAGAATCCACCATCCGGAACATAGCTATTATATAAGTCCTGTGGGTTGGAAAGGAGATTGGACTCCATGGCTGCCCCCGCCCTCCACCCCAGTTTGCTCAACTGCTACTCAAGTAACATATATGGCTTCTGAATATGCCAAGAGACCCAAAGGATGACGCCTGGAAATGAAATCCGTTCCTGGCAAGCAGAGTGACAGGAGACCCCAGAAGACTACGCCTGCAAGGAATCTACGGTGCCTGTGGCTAACTCTGAGCCCCAGTTTAATCTTAAAGTCATCATCTGGGATAATCCTTTCAAATCTGTTCCCCTGCTTAAGAGGCACTGGGCCTGAGAGCAAGTTCCCGCTCAGAGTCCTTTACATCAGCCGGTCAGAGTCAGCTTTCAGCAAACATAGACATCACATCAAACCTTCCAACAGATGTCCCCTTCACAGAAGGCTGGAGCAGAACCAACGCTGGAGAGGTCTAACAAGGAAACAGTCAAGCCAAGCTTTCCCAGTGGATAGGCATAGCTCGCTCACAGAAAACCCACTCTAGGGCTGACAGTGAGTTTCAGGAAGTGTATGAGCAAATTCCCTGCCACCCAGCAGGCCCCACACGGCAGGTCCACAGATACAGGCACTGTGTACTCACTGAAGCAGCTGGCAGCTTCACAGCTCTCAATAACGAATGTTAGTAACCAGCATAAGAGGATTTGCCCCCATCTTTCTGTGTTCCCCAACCCCTGTCCGGAGAAACGGTATAGAAGTTTCTTATTTATGTTCTGATTTTCCCCTCTTCCGGGCATCAGTGCCTTACAGGAAAGCCAATATCGGAGGGGTGCCAAGTGTTAACTAAGAGCATTCCACACACATTCCAGGCCACCAAGAGGTTCAGGGTCACGGAGTCAGACTTTGAATTTGAACAGTTAATGACTTTTGCAGGGGCCTAGGTGAGCAAAGGGAAACCCAAGAGATAAAGGTGGGAAGTAGACTTTCCTTTTAAAGTTATTTAAGATGCTTCGCTTTGATGGCTCTGAAGGCAAAGGAGTGCAGGCCCTCTAGTAGGGAAATGAAAGCTAGTGAGTTTAATTTTGTGACTCTCAGTAGGATAGGGGATCTGCTTAGTATTTATTTGTCAGGCACCAAGCAAAAAAACACAGTTTTACTAGCAGGATAGTGTTCTTGTTGTTTCTTTTGTGAGTTGTGAGTAAGGGCGGAGAATTGATGTCTTTAAAAAAAAACACCAGTCCAACATTGCCTGTTTTTAAGTTAATGTGTGTGTTTGTGGTGCGCATGTGTGTAGTATATATGTGTACATATGGTGCAGTCATACAGTGTGTGTGTGTGTGGTAAATATGTACGCATATGGTGCAGTCATACAGGGTGTGTGTGTGTGTGTGTGTGTGGTGTATATATGTGTGTGTTTGGTGTGTATGTGTGTAGTATATATGTATGCATATGGTGCAGTCATACAGTGTGTATGTGTATGGTGTATTTATGTGTGTGTTTGGTGTGTATGCATGTAGTATATATGTATGCATATGGTGCAGTCATACAATGTGTGTGTATGGTGTATATATATGTGTGTGTGTGTGTGTATGTGTGTATGGCATGTGTGTACATATATATGTTCTGGTGGAAGCTCTGCCCCAGCCCCTGGCATCCATATACCCGAAGAGTCTGGAATGTTCTGGTGGAACTCCCCCTCCCCGCCTCCCTAAATCCTGCCCCATTCCAGAAAGCTGGCCAAACAGGGCTCCTCCCCCAGAGGCATTCAAGACCACCCCCACATGCTATTTAAAATGCTCCCCAGAAAATAGACACATGATTTTTTTTATCTTTCCCATCTTCTCTCTGGGGGTGGGGCAGAAAAATCATCCAGGAGCATTTTTTTCCATTAAATCTGGACTTTTTCTAATTTAGCTTGCTTTTGTCTGATTTGGATTGCTGTGTCAGTGGAGAGGCTTATGGGGTTTATGTGTGTGGTATGTATGTATGTGTATGGTATATATGTATATGAATATGTGTGTGGTGTGTATATATATACATATATAAGTGTGTGTGTGTGTGTAAGGATGTGGTGTATATGTATCCATATGGTGTATATATATGATATATTTGGGTGAGTGTGTGTATGCGTGTACTTATGTATCCATGTCTGCATAAATGTATATGAGGGAGTGTGCACTCTTGTGGTGGCCAGAGTGTGGCCATCAGGTGTTTCCCTCAGTTGCTCACCACATTACCATTATTCTTTTTTGAGAAGAGTGTCTTCACTGAACCTGGAACCCATCATTTTGCCTAGACTGGGTGGCTAGTGAGCTCTGAGGATTTTCTATTTCTATAATCCCATATTAGATTTACAAAGGCATGTCGCCATATTGGGCTTTTTACATATGTGTTGGGTGTACAAACTCAGGTCCAAGGACACACTTGCAGCAAGCACTTATCCATCAAGCCATTTTCAACCCCTTAACTTTAGTTTTTTCTTCTAGCTACAGTCCAGAACACATTGAAAGCATTCTCTGTGCCAGGTATGATGCCATCACTGAGAATCTTAAAACCAGTGAGGCTTTAGTGCGGCAGAGACTTTGACATTGAGGAACAATTGTACCACAAGTTAGGATGATATATTCACCAGAGAGCTTAGGAAAAGTCCAAGCAAGAATGTGTAAAGATGTAGCTAGCCATGATAGTAAAGGGTTGTTAGAATAAAGAAGACACACATGTGTAAAAATACCTGGAGTTCAGTACCCACGAATGCCTAGCCCTCTTCACACACTGCTGCTGAAGGATGAACTTCAAAACTTGTATTTTTCTGGATTAAACCCACTCTTTAATCTCTGGGCAGTCTTGCTCCCTTGCCCCACACTGAGACAAGCACCATTTGCATAGATCTATGCATAGAATAGAATACTGAGCAAGAGGAGTCACCTCTAAGTCCTGTCCTGTTGCAGTTGGGGTTAACTCACTCCTTGCCTGTCTGTGGCACTTCATCTCAGCACCAGGCCAAGAGAGAACTGAAGCATAACTGAGCTTGTGTCCTCATGTGCTTACATTCAGTGGTGCTATTCATGAAATGCTTGGGTTCTTCCTGGAACCAGTAAAAGCCATAAGCCAAATCCACAAACTAGATTCGTGGGTGGCTGATTTGAGATAGGCAGTGCAAGGAAAAAAAAAAATGTCCAAATCCCTATGTTAAGAAGTTCACTTGTATTTTGTCATTCAAACATTGAGTGCATATTAATTACCACCATCCCACTCTTGATTTTTACAGCCATACTGTCTTCTTGTTCTTGAACTTGTAGTCTCAAGAACCATGAGGAAATCAATTTCTATAGTGTAATCCACAGAGCCTATGGACTATCTCTATAGAAACTCAGACTAAGCACTATATAATGCAAACCCTGCTACATGGGACTCAAAGGGGTTACTTCAGTATGTAGTGAGTAAAATGATCATGCTGGGTATTTGCTTGCTAAATCCAGTGCATACTTCTAACCACTGGACTGCACAGTCTAATTTACCATGGAAATATCATAGTCTGTTATACCAACAGATTCAGAAAATAAAGATTAAACAAACTCAAGAGATGCCATAGTCAAATATTGGACATGAGTGTGACCTCTGTGGCTGGGAAGGAACACCACCTGTCACTGACACGTCATGCTAAGCCTGCTCATTCCTTCCCCTGGGATATCCACAGATGATTCCACAGCAAGCACATTGCTTCCCTGCACAGTTTGTACAGACATATCTCTACAATGTTCTCACTGAGTCACCTTTTCTGCTCCAAGTTAAGTTGAAACAACTGCACAGAGAGCTGAACTCAGAAAGGGGACCAATATCCATGAGTTTCCTCTGTGGTGCTTGAGTGTATGATTCGCAGTGAGTGGAGACATAGAAAAATACTGGACCTAGCATATCTCTTAACCCTTGCATAATTATTAAGTTTTCCCAAACAATGGTTATTAATGGTTTGAAAGGCAAGACCACATGATGCCAATTTACATCTATTGGAACTTAAAACAGACTGCTTACTTCACAGTGCTAGATTAGGTCCTTAACTTACTCTGGACTCCCTGCAATGTTTCCTAGAATTCTTGGTAGTTAGCATTTTTTTTTCGCTTCAGGAATCCAATGAACTGTGCTCACAATATTTCATTTAGACTGTTATTTTTCTACTGCTGTGCTAAGATACCATGGCCAAGGCAATTTATAAAATGATGAGTTTACTGGGGCTCACAGTTTCAGAGAGCTAGAGGCCATGACCATTGTAATGAGGTACATGGCAGCAGGCAGGCCAGCATAGTGTTGGAGCAACAGTTGAAGGCTTACGTCTAATTCAAAAGCATGAGGCAAGAGAGAGGCAGAAAGAGATAACTGGGAATAGAATGGGCTTTTGAAACTTCCAAGTCCACCATCAGTCCACACCTCCTAATCCTTCCCATATAGTTCCACCAACTGGAGACAAAGCATTCCAATATATGAGCCTATGTGAGCCATTCTCATTCAAACTACCATATAGATATAATTTGTATTTTCAATATATTATTTATTTGTGGTTAATACACAATTCAGTTTGTCTTTTAGTCATTAAAGAATATAATCTTCTACAAACACTGAGTTTCGACTGCTCCGCATGACACAGTTGGCATAACTCAGCAGGTGAAGGCCAAACCACCACACCTGACAACCATAGTGGGAGAAGAAAACAGAATTCCACAGGCTTTCACCTAACCACCATCTGCACATTGTGGTACAACGCACCCCCCTCACACACAAAAATAAACAGATATATGTAATAAAATACATATATGTTTAATGTTCTACATGCCCAGAACTAATTTTGAAGAGTACCATGGGGTGGTGAAAGGTATGTAAAGCTAACAAAAGGCAGGACTCTGTAACATTATACAGACATGGATAGGTGTTTACAGAGAACCCAATACACCAAGTGCAATTGGAGGAAGTTGACTTTTTTCAAGGAATTGGATAATGGGAGTCAGAATATGTGCCAATACTCAGTGACAGTGCCTGAGGAGACAGAAATTCTGAGAGAGAAGTAAGCTCAGTTACTCTGAGAGTACCAAGAAGAAAATCAGTGGATTATTGAAAATGGTTTGTGAGGGATAAAAACTGGATAATTACACAAATGTAATGTTCCTCAATAAACTTCCTTTAGAGACAGATTTCAAAAGTAACAATGCAAAGAACAACTGACTTCAGGATATCCATCCCAGTTGATAGATGTACAGTACCACTCTTATATCTAAGCTCATGGAATAATGCAGGAGAAGGAGCGGACAGATGGGAAAAACAGAAGTCTACTGTGCTGTGAGATTGTGTCTTCTAGCTATAACAGGGAAGACACATTGCTGTCTAAACAAGACCTGAACTATGATAGTACCAGTTGATGCCCCATTGTAGGTAGAGAAATCTCATGAGACCACACTCCTACATGAATAGCTTTAAGAAATTACTGACTACATAGAGAGGGAAGATTAGTCTTCCCGAAGGATGAGACCCCCGGTTTGCTACCCAATATAAAGTTGTAAGCCCTAGAAGCAGAAGTATACACATTCAAGCTATACTAAATGGACTCAGCAGATTGCATCATATGTATTAACAATAGTTTAAAAGAAGGAGTTCATGAACTTGAAAGATAGTAAGAGGAGACTGGGAGGGGTAGGAAGGAGGGAAGAAAAAATGATGCTAATATATTTTAATTAAAATTTTAAGATAACAATACAGAAGCATTTACCAATATGAGAAAAAAATGAAATCTATAAAAGAAGCCAGACAGGCCTGAGCAGTAGGTGCTTGGGCACAAAGGAGAGAGTCTGATGTAGTCCTACCTCTACATCTGTACACAAGGGCTGCATACTTACCCACACTCATCGTTTTAGTGTCTCCAGGTTCTAATATCTTACCCAAGAAAATTAACCTCTGCTGATAGAAACGCTGGTGCTTAGAGAGAGAGGCTCTCATTCAGTGACTGCCATGGAAAATCTCCTGTCCCCAGCCTCTACACTGTGAACTTCTCCCCATTTAGGGGAAAAATCAGGCAGTGTCTATTAGCAAATGTAATTTCAGTCTGTCTTCAAATATATTTTTAGCTGAGAAGAGCATTTGAAGATCATAACTCTTGCAAGAACAGACTGGCTGTGATTGTGGTTTAGAGAGGTTTCTTTGGCTCATCCCTAGGGCACTTTCCAAAGTTTGTGTCACATTCCTTGTCGCTCTGCTCTTGGATTTTTATCTTTGATGGCCACCAATGTCTTGTTCACTGCCATGTCCCTGGCACGTGCCATAGATGTCTCCGTACTGAAGGTTGTCTACCTTGGCTCTGTATTCCTGTCAGCCATCTTCCATGTGTTTTTATTGGAAAACATCTGCCCTAGTCTAGAGCCTGGACTGGAAGCAGGTACACAATAAACATGTGCTTTTACAAAATATGCAAGTTAATTAAAATACTTCAGATTAGATAAATCTTCAGAGCTCTGTCACTAAAGGGAGTGCATTACACACACTCTCTCTTGTTTACCTTTCCAAGTATTTAACAAAAAACAACTTGATTAGGAATTTGATGGATATGGAATTCTTGGTTTGAGAGAATCTTTCCTCCAGGTAACCCAAAGTTTTCTGACTTCACCACTTGCCCATGACTCTTATTTCCAGTCTTCAAACAACATTTTCTCTATTGTTCTCAAGCCCATTCCATGCTCATTCTAAATCTGATAACTGTTCTTGCTGCTAAAGAATTTTACTTTTATTTTGTGTATCTTATAGTCTTTTGTTTTTCTAGGAATTTGTGTGTGTGTGTGTGTGTGTGTGTGTGTGTGTTGTGATTTTCAATGGTACAAGTCTATGATATTGAATTAGAAAATAAATATCACTCTGTTCTTTCTGTATAGATGGCCTAAAGAGCACTAATGGACTTTTTCTCTGCTTCTATTTTAGAACATTTCCAAGAACTTCCCCAAATCAGCATGTACAATTTCAGAACCATGTTTGTCCACCCTGTCTTAACCGTTTGCCTTACCTTGGGTAAACCACCTGCGAATTTAAGATGAAGTTAATACGGACTACATTTGTGACTCCATAAGGTCAACAACCCCTGTGCTTCAGGAGCTGGGCTAGCAACGGGAATAAGAATGAATTGGTATAATGGTTACCTTTTGCCAACTTTACACAAACTCAAGTCATCTGGGAAATGGGAACCTAGACTGAGGAGTTGCCCCATCAGATTGGCCTGTAGGTATGTCTGTGGGACATTGCCTTGACTGATCCATTTGAAGAGGGCTCAGCCCACGGAGGGCAGCACCAGCCCCTGGACAGATGGTCCTGGGATGTCTAAGAAATGAAACTAAGCGAGCTAGTGTGCAGAGTTCCTCTGTGTTCCAGCTTGAGTTTCTGCCTTGATTTCCCTCATTGATGGCCGATGATCAGGGCTGTTAAGCCAAACAACCTCCTTCTTCCCAAAGTTAGTAACAAACTAGGATAGGAGAGCTGAGTCAAGTCAATGTTCCAAGTAGGAGCATGTGCTCGGACTGCTGGGTCCTCACAGTTGTTAAGGAAAAGGCAGAAATCCAAACTTTTATAGAAAATATACTCATTTAAGAGTATTGAAAAGTAATTTAGATTTTATAATCCACAAGACTAGTCCAAGCAAATGTATCTGTGAAACAGATTTCATTTCTGGACCACCAGTGGGAACTACTGAGGCCAACCTGAGAGTGAGACCAAAACATGACAAGTTTCCAGGAAGATTCGGCATGAAGGTGGGTGTGATTTTGTTTAGGGGCAGGGGTCCCATTGGTGTGTTTTTAGAGATGGGAAAGAGCCAACAGTATGATCTAAGTGTGTAGGAATACTCTGCCCACTTTAGCCAAGTCAAGGTCCAACCACAACAGATACCAACATAAGCAAAAACCAGATGCCATATGGAGAATCTACATAGAAAGTGCTTGTCTAGAAGCTACTTGTCCTATAAAGGAAGTAAAAATGGGCTGCAGTAAAGAGGGGACTGCATATGAGAAAGGCTTCTTTGAAGGAACTAGGCAAGAGCCTCTTTCTCAACCCCACTGCAGGGAGGACCTAGATGCTGCCTGTTTCTACAGGGAAACTCAGAGAACATCCCTGACAATGGGACTTGGCTCACACATGAGAAAAAGCCACCTAATGGGTTGGACCATCTTGAGGGGTCCACATACACATATACCCTCTGTATTCATAACTGCTGTCAGAGGGAGGGAGAGGCTAGCCTGCATCTGCTCTCCAGAGACAGCATATGACTTACCAGCTGATTCTTATGAGAGTTAAAAGTGCTATGGAAGGACTGAATGGCCTTGTTCTTCCATGGAGCTTTCCCCAGAGAGACAAAGGACAGGACTCACCTCTCTGCCTTCCAGGGCCTTTCCCAGCCCCTTCTACTTTTGTCTGCTCCATCCGGGAACTATAAGGTATCTGCCCTGAGATCCCCAGATGGCCTTTCCCACTAAGCCCCATTCTTATTTATCTTCTATGGAGAGAGCTCTCTTTAGGTCTGAGTCTCCAAGCTGAGGGAGTGTCCAGTAAAACCCAGTCCAGGGTAGCACTGATCTCATTATCTAGGGACATTTTCATTTAAAGAGCAGCTTTATTCACAGATGAATGTGCCAATAGGGTGGGAGGCTGCAATTTGCATTCACTGTGACTCCTAACACTGAATTGTTTCTGTGCTGGATTCAGCCTTCCCTTTTGCATCCAGTAGCTCCCAGGTCTGTATCCATAAGATCTCCAAATCCAAACAATAGAGCCCTCCATTTAGAAACTGAAACTCCAGCTTCAGGGAACAAAGCCAACCGCCAGCCCTCCCTGACTTTGCCTAGCACTTACTGTTTGTGTCATAATTTTGGCACTTGATTATATTCAGTCTAGCACGTGATTATATTCCTGTTCTCTAATGCTGTTTTTCAATTGCTTGTAACTGTTGCACCTTTTGCCAATAGTATTGTAAGTTCTTGAACAGCAGAAACTTCCCACCCTTTGCCACAGATCCTCATGCTGAGCAGTGCTTTGCTCAGAACAGACACGCAGTAAACCCTGCTTCAGAGAACAGAGTGCAGCGAGTACCCAGTTCCACCTTCAACCTGGCATTCAGTTAATGAGGAAGAAAGGCAGAAGGAACTCACCCTGTCCTTTCCTTGCTAAAAAATCCTAAGTATCTTTTCTGGGATCCTGATGAGAAAGGCCTGATATTCCTGAGATGATTTCAATGTGGCATGTCCCAAGGGAGGCTCGCCTTATGGGAAGCAAGGGTCTGGGTGCATAGCAGCCATGACTCATTGTCAAGTATGTGTGGGAGACTCTATGGTTGCAATTTCATGTAGAAAGTGTTTCTCATACATTCCACTTGTTCCCACACACAACCTTCCTGGACCGCAAGGTTGCCATGGCATCCATCTGTCCTATAACTGTGACCAAGTCTCACTGCTGCTTGTGATCCTTGGACCATCGAAATCAGAAGAATGGAATGTGGGTCACATGTCAGTTTTAATAAATTAGTCACATGCACAGTGAAGTCTGAGAACTAACTTGCTCTAAAGATGACTTTATCAGGTTCCCCCCTCAGGGAGACACTTGGTTACTGGAGAGCTGTCCTGAGTTCTAAATGACACTTTGTTCCTCCAGAAAAGAAGTTCCACACACCAGGTATAGCATACCTTATCTTCAAACCATGTAGTCACAGTTTAAGAGAATTTAGTCCAGACACAGGACAAGTAGAATAGTGCTAATAAGAACTACTGTGAGTGAAAACATTATTCCCAGGTTGGTAGCCCCGGTTCAACATGCTGGACCAGCCTGCAAGTTACAAGGACAATATAGTGGTGAAAGCCCAAAACCTCACCAACCTTCAATGCTCAATAGTACCTCAGTCCCTCGACAAATGTAGAGAACTTACTGTAATGCTTCCACTTTCCGTCATGAGCCTCAGCTTTGATTCAAGATTTTGCAGTCTGCCTGCTTGTAGCACTTGTCCTGCCCTCCCCTGAGACAGACAGACTCTGTACAAGCCTAAGCCCCAAATGAAATCTTGCTTTCACCATAGCATCTTCTTTGTCAAAACAAACTAGACCTATAACTATCTTGTGAACTCTTTCTCAACAAGACTCTATATCTCTGGGATGAAAAACAAAGTAACTTACACTCTGCTCTGCACCTGGTCTATCCCCCTGACTATTACAGACTTACATGTCATTCAGTACAGGGGTATCTTCAAACACTTCAACTGGTTTGGCCCATCCTCTCAGGAAGTACCCTGAATGAGTCCAATAGCCCAAGACCCTCCTCTTCCATCTTAAAAGCTAAGCATCTTCCACACCTAACTAGTCCAGTTGGTTGGACTGTCTTCCCTTGAGTGACACTTATGGGAAACCCTAAGAAAAATCCAGATCTTATTGCTGCATGGGCTGGCCTAAGAAGGATCCTCAATATGGCAATATCAAGAAATATTTAAGAGATGATGAGATGTTTATCCTTAAGAATTCAAGCATTTTCTTGAGACTCCTGACCTGGTAAGCTACAATGAAAATGATAGCAAGAATTGGAAGAAAACTACATGAATAATAATTTCAGTCAAAAAATATTCTGTTAGAAAACTGCATTTCCAACCTCTACTGCTAAAATACCTGTACTTCATACACTGCCCTTGCTGTCTTCTTCTAGCTAGAAGATTACAGTTTGAGAAAATGCCCAAAGGTCTGGGCTGGACTTTGCTTCTAGTAATATTATTACTGTAAAAAGAAACGATGCGTGTTATCAGAGAACCTTTCTAACCATTTCAGCAAATACTTTTCCCATACATACTATTCCTCCTAAGTGGATTAGATTACAAAGTAAAGTCATTACTAACATTAGAAACATAGTCAATTAAGACTATGGAAAAGTGTTAAAGGAGACAGAGACAAAAAAGTGTGATTTTTCAAATCCTTACGAACCCAGAACATCATGAGTGAGTTCAAGACATTTTGGTTTTGCTTTAATCTGATTCTAAATGTGCCCTGGTTCTTCCCTTTTAGAAAAAAAAAGTAAGAAAAAAAAAACACAAGTATGAGACCTATTTGGGGTTTTCCAGGAACCCACAGCCAAAGAGACTAGGTTTTAAAAGAGAATTTTGATTTTAAAGTCTTAAAATTCTTAAAGGATGTGGGACTTTTAAAGTTGAACTGTTTTACATTGTGACATTAATGTGAGATCTTGGGTATACATAAAAATTTATGGTTTAATAGTGATGTGTTTTTGTGTCAAGTTGACAAGGGGTCAATTGTCCTGGTTAGTTTTTGTCAACTTGGCACAAACTGTAGTAACCTGAGAAGAGAGAACCTCAGTTAAGGAACTGGCCCCATCAGATTGGCCTGTGGACATGCCAGTGGGGTCTAGTCTTAACTGATGATCAACACAGGAGGGCCTAGCCCACTATGGGCAGTGTAACCCTTGGGCAAACGGTCCTGGCTTCTATAAGAAGGCTGCCCCACATGATATAACAGACTTTGGAGATGCCTGATGAAGAGTCTCACCCTCCCTGGAGAGTGCAGTGGGAATTGGGTGGGGGGGGGGGTGGGGGGAGGAGGGGAGAGAGAGGGTGCTGGGATTGACATGTGAAGCAAGCTTGTTACTAATTTAAATAAAAAAAAAAGGGGAAAAAAAGAAAGCTAATTGAATGGAAATGGAGGAAGAGAGCCAGTAAACAGTGTTACTCAGTTCAGTACCTGACTATGAGTTCTTTTCTTTTTTAATCTTTTTTTTTATTTAGTATCCAGTTATGTCAGCACCATTTGTTGAATATGCTTTCTTTTTTCCATCGTATAATCTTAGCTTCTTTGTCAAAAATCAAGTGTTCATAGGTGTGTGGGTTCTTTCAAGGTCTGTGAAGAATTGGGCTGGGATTTTAATGAGGATTGCATTGAATCTGTAGATTGTTTTTGGCAAGATTGCCATTTTACCTACATTGATCCTACCTATCCAAGAGAATGGGAGACCTTTCCGTTTTCTGGTTTATTCTTTAATCTGACTATGGGTTCTTATCTTGATGATGGACTGTAACTGTAAGTCAAATAAACTCTTTATTCCCTGAGTTTCTTTTGGTCATAGTGTTTTATGAAGATCTAAAACTGGCTAGAACAGCTGGGATGGGAAGTACCGACTGTCATTTGTCAGTACTACAGGTGGCAGTCCGGGTTCCACCTCAGGATCACCCAAGTTCGCAGTTCCGGGGAAGGAGGCTGACATTTCACTCTCAACAACAGCGATGCATGGTGCTTCAGTGCAAATCCTGCTGGTTGTACACAGCTAACCAAAGCCTTCCATTTCAAACAATCAGGATTTCCTTCTAAGAATAAGGAAATTGCACCTGGCAGTCTTATATAGTATAAGCAAACCTGAAACAAGGAAAGTTAAATACCATTCTTTTAAATGATTTTAAATTTACTGTCTCAAAGAAACACACACTTGATGGGAACCCTCAGGAGCCATTAAACCATCACAGAATATGATTTTCCATGTACTGAAATAACTATGAATTTTTTTCTTAAGAAGCAAACAGCACCTCCCCAAATGAAAACAAAATCCTAAAAATGAATTGCTAAAATTCCACTAAATGACAAATTCTCCTAGAAATTTCTTCCTGGTACATAACTCCCAGATGCCATCCTCTGGAAAAGAATTGTTTTTTTTAGGGTACTTAAAATACATTCTGCCAAACATAATAATAATGTTCCTCCCAAGAACCAAAGAATTTTAAAAAAAACTTAAAGAAATCTCTCTTAAAATCATTGGTCAAAGGGGCACAAGAATCTCCAAAACAATACAAGCTTTTGTGTTGTCTTTAGTTCCTTCCAAAACTGCCACACACTTTGGAAACAAAACTAAGAGGAATCAAGGAATTGTCCTGGAAGCCTCCTCTCTGAGCACAAGCTCTCATAGAATCAGAGAGAGATGCAAACTATCAAGAGAGAAAACCATTAGTCCTATCACCCGCTGTAAAGTCTATGAACCACAATGAGCCGCCTCACAAGATATTCCCAATTAAGCATTTGTGACACTTGCATCATGGGTAACTACAAACTGCTTCTAACTGTATCCTAAATGCTTATCCTTATACCCCTGATAGGTATAGCCCTTACCTTTCTGAGAAGCTTCTCTTTACAGATAGTTGTTACTACAGAGATCCACAACTGGTCAAAATGTAGAGAATGAGTGATCATGGGTGCTATAGAGGCTAGAATAAGAATGGCCCCCATAGATTCAAATATTTATTTATTTGTTTGTTTGTTTATTTTTTTATGTAAATTAGAAACAAACTTGCTTCACATGTCAATCCCAGCTTCCTCTCCCTCCCCTGGTCTCCACCAACACCCCAACCGTATACCCAGCTCCCACTCTGTTCCCCAGGGAGAATGAGGTCCTCCAAGGGGGATCTCCAAAGTCTGTCATATCATGCTGGGCAGGGCCTAGCCCCCCTCCCATGTGTCCAGGCTGAGAGAGCATCCCTCCATGTAGGATGGGCTTGCAAAGTCCATCTGTATGCCAGGGATAAATACTGATCTACCACCCAAGGCCCCATAGATTGCTGAGGCCTCCTCACTGACACCCATATTCAGGGGTTCTGGATCAGTCCCATGCTGGCCTCTCAGCCATCAGTCTGGGGTCCATGAGCTCTCCCTTGTTCAGGTCAGCAGTTTCTGTGGGGTTCACCAGTCCAGTCTTGACCCCTTTGCTCATCACTCCTTTGTCTCTGCAACTGGGTTCCAGGAGATAAGCTCAATGTTTAGCTGTGGGTGTCTGCCTCTGCTTCCATCAGACACTGGATGAAGGCTCTAGGATGGCATATAAGGTAGTTGTCAATCTCATTATTGGGGAAGGGCATTTAAGGTAGCCTCTTCACTACTGTTTAGATTATCAGTTGGTGTCATCCTTGTATATCTCTGGAAATCCCACTAGTGTCAGATCTCTCCTCAAACCTATAACGACTCCCTCTGTTATGGTATCTCTTATCCTGCTCTCCTCCATTCTTCCCCACTCTGCCTTCCTGCACCCCCATGTCCTCCTCTCCCCTCCTCTTCTCCTCCTCTCTTTTTCCCAGCTCCCTCTCCCCTCCCTTCCTCTCAGAGGATCCTATCCCATTTCTCTTCTCTGGGGTACTATGCATTTCTCTCTTATGGTCCTCTGTTTCCCAGACTCTCTGGCAGTGGGAATGTAGGCTGGCAATCCCCTGATAAATGTCTAAAATCCATATATGAATGAGTATATGCCATGTTTGTCTTTTTGTGACTGGATTACTTCACTCAGGATGGTTTCTTCTAGTGCCATCCATTTGCCTACAAATTTCAAGATTACATTGGTTTTATCCTCTGAGAAGTACTCCACTGTATAAATGTACGGCACTTTCTCTATCCACTCTTCAGTTGAGGGCATCTAGGTTGCTTCCATGATCTAGCTATTACAAATAATGCTGCTATGAACATAGTGGAACAGATATCCTTGTATGAATGGGCATCTTTTGGGTATATGCCTAAGAGTGGAATTGCTGGGTCTTGTGGTAGATTGATTCCCATTTTCCTGAGGAATCTCCATACTGATTCCCAAAGTGGCTGTGTGAGTTTGTACTCCCACTAGCAGTGGAGGAGTGTTCCCCTTTCTCCACATCCTCTCCAGCATACACTGTGATTGGTATTTTTATTTTAGCCATTCTGAAAAGAGGAAGACAGTATCTCAGAGATGTTTTGATTTGCATTTCACTAATGGCTAAGGATGTTGAGCACTTTCTTAAGTGTCTCTTGGCCATTTTAGACTCCTCTATTGAGAATTCCCTATTTAGTTATGTACCCAACTTATTAATTGTCTCCTTTGGTGTTTTGGAGACTTGCTTCTTGAGTTCTTTGTAAATTATGGAGATCAGTCCTCTGTCAGATATGGGGTTAGTGAATATCTTTTCCCATTCTGTGGGCTGCCTTTTTGTCTTGTTGACTGTGTCCTTTACCTTACAGAAGCTTCTCAGTTTCAGGAGGTCCCATTTATTAATTGTCAATCTCAGTGTCTGTGCTACTGGTGTTATGTTCAGGAAATAGTCTCCTGTACCAATTCGTTCAAGGGTACCTCCTACTTTCTCTTCTAAGAGGTTCAGTGTGGATGGATTTATGTTGAGGTCTTTGATCCATTTGGACTTAAGTTTTGTGCATGGTGATTGACATGGATCTATCTGCAGTCTTATACATGCCAGTGTCCAGTTATGCCGGCACCATTTGTTGAAGATGCTTTCTTTTTCCATTGTATAATTTTATCTTCTTTGTCAAAATTATAGGTCATGAATCTGAGAGGAAGTGGGTGAGAGAGGAGTTGGAACATAGTGGGGTGACAATTATATAAATACAGTAGACTGTATGAAATTCTAAAAGAAATAAAAAATAAATTAATTTAATTAAAAATTAAAGCAAAACCAAGAGGATGGGCTAGAGAGTTTGCTAATGGTTATGAATACTTACCGTTCTTGCTGAGGACCTGAGTAAAGTTCCCAGCACCCATATCAAATGGCTCACATCAACCTGTGACTCCAGTCCCTGAAGTATACCAATTCCTGGCCTCCATGGGCACCTGAACCCACATGCACATGTGCACAGAATTAAAATCAAATATTAAGAACATAAAGCACAGAGGGGAGTCCTCACAGGCATCCACCACTCTCATTTCTCAGCAGCAGCTCACTGAGTACTATGTCCTTAAAAATTCTCTCCCCTCATTTTTTCTCACTAAAGGTGGAAAATACAAGTTGATTTCTGCAGGCTTTGGGTCCGTGAATGTTTGCGCCATGTGTTTGCCAGCTTTTCGTCAGCTTTCTGTGCATGGCCAAAAGGAAGCTCACCTGTCTTTGAGCTCAGAGAAATGAGTGAGCCGAAGAACTTGACACAAAGGCAATCCTGTCATCCCGAAGAGCAGGAATAGGAAATTTGTCTCCAATTTAAAAAAAAAAAAAGGAGTTATTGAAAAGGCAGTGAAAGATTTACCACTTTCCTTTTTCCCTTTCAAAAAAAATGAAGTCAAAGGCTATTCCTTGTTTGAATGAGAACAAAGACCTTGGAGGATCAAGGTGAAGGTAAATATTTGAAGTAATATGTCATTGTAGTTTCCATAATGGCCTGCACTCTTTGAACTCTGACAGCTTTCCCATCTACGTTGGTTGAGTTTTTTCTTATTTGCTCTCTTAGACTGTCAGCCACCAAAGCGGCTCATAAACACAAGGGCACCGAAAGGCATCCAGCCAACACGACCTCAGGAGTATTTACATACTGCGATGGAGACCATGAGATAATGTTAGTTTCTATATTGCTGTACTTTCTGCCAATTACTATTCCAGTATGTCCCTCAGGGGTGTAGTAAGTATTGGTTTAAGATAAAAGGGCAGAGGCAAACACTGGTGTGTGACATGAGGTGTGATTTTCCAAGAGGCCATTGTTCTTAACAGACTGCCTGGACCTCATCACCTGCAGCTCTGGGCGCCCAGTTGTGGAGTGCAGTAGGTGCTGAGCTGTGTGGTCAGCGAGTCAACAGAGGGTTTGCAGTCGAGAAACACTGCACTTGGGAGTGGCAAAGATGCTTTTGTTCTGGAAGGTACACAGCTAAGACAAACCTGATGTGAGACATTAAAAGCTGGTCCTGGGAGAAATGTGGACAGGGACAGGGACAGGAGAAATGGCTGAAGAAGAAATACCACTGCACCCCAAGCTGAAGTCAGGTAAAATGAAAAAAAAAAAAGACATGAATGGGAAAATAACACAACAGTGAAAGGAACACTGAAATGGGTTCTCAGACCGGGCTTCAGGGGCCACTGAGGAACTAGAATTTATGCCACTTAGAACTGGTGCTTAGACCACTCCCACCCTTTGGCCTATAACATGCAGAAGGAACCAAATAACTAGATAATCACCTTGCACCCAGAGGCTCCTAGTATATATCAAGAGGTTACCAACTGCTGTTTTCTAGAGTCTCCGTGTCTTTATACATTAGTTTATTAGTGACATGCCCATGTTCCTTCATCATCAGTTACATAGCCCTGGTTTTCTCCCAGTGTTTAAAGTTGCCACTTTTTCTGTCTTCTTAGAAAAGTATTCAGACTAGCTAGGTCATATTGTTAGATTTCTCTTATTCTAGCCCCACATTAGAATGCCAAGATGTTGTTGTTTGTTTTTTACTCTCTTGGCTCTTTTGGGGGGCCCACCACCCTGCTCCCAAATAAAATTCACAGAGACTTATTCTTTCTTATAAATGCCCAGCCTTAGTTCGGCTTGTTTCTAGCCAGATTTTCTTATCTTAAATTATGCCATCTACCTTTTGCCTCTAGGCTGATACGTTTTTTAATTTCTGTATCTCTCTCTCTCTATATATATATATTTTTTTCCCCAAGGCTTGCTGGCTGGATGCCTGGCCTCTGATGCCCTCTTCTCCTTGTTCTCTCCTCCTCCTCCTCCTCCCAGTCTTCTCCTTGTAATTATTCTCTTTTTGCCAGCTCCGCCTATCTTTTCTCGTGCCTTGTTATTGGTCATTCAGCTCTTTATTAGACCATCAGGTATTTTATTTTATTTTATTTTTAGATTTTTTTATTATTTTAAATAGCTTGTTTTACATGTCAATCCCAGTTCCCTCTCCCAACCCTCCTCCCACACCCCCCTCCACCCCCCCCAGCCTCCCACCCTATTGCCAATTCCTTCCACATAGGGGATATCTAGAGTCTGTCACTTCACTCAGGGTAGGGTCCAGGCACTCCCCTAAGAGTCCAGGCTGAAAGAGCATCCCTCTTTGTGTTATGTCTGTTTGTATTCCAGGGATAAACACTGGTCCACTACTCAGGGCCCCATAGGTTGCCCAGGCCTCCTCATTGACTCTCACATTCGGGAGTCTGGATCAGTCCCATGCTGATCGTAGACCATCAGGTATTTTTGACAGGCAAAGAATCACAACTTCACAGAGTTAAACAAATGCAACATAAAAGAATGCAACACATATCTGCATCAATAAAACAAATATTCCACAGTATAAACAAATGTAACACACCTTAAAATATTATTTTACAACAGGACCCATTCTCCCAAATTACAATCCTTAAGACCCAAATACAATCCTCCAATTTTATAGTTTCTAAGTCAGAATTAAATGATATCCACCAATACAAATAACAAGAGGTGAGGACTATACTCCTTTATGCAAGGGGAAAAAATGTTCTAACCTACAAGATAAAGAGCCAAATGAAGCTTTTCAGTGAAAATCTACAGTTCTGTCTGCTCCAGGCACCTGGTGAAACACACAGCCCACACACAACCCTGAGATGCTGGGTGCCGTGTTCAAGCCCTTCAGCTGCAGATTTCCACACTGGCCTGGAGCCCTTTGGCAAGGCATCCTGTGACCTGAGAACAGGTAGGTCCCCGGTGAGCAGGTCAACTCTCGAGTGCTCTAAAGCACCTTCTCCATCTGTCCATTCAGGGTCAGGCTCTCCAGGGGTCCCTTAAATTCCTTTCATGCAAGTCAGGTAGATGCACCCCAGTTCTGGGGGGGGGGACGGTTTCAAAAGAGATCTCTCCCAAAGTTAACTATCAGTCACAGCTTCTTATTGAAACAAAGAGTAGGCAGAATGGTCATGGCACACATCGCTAATCCTAGTCCTTGGGAGGCAGAGGCAAGACGATCTCTGTGAGTTCGAGGACAGCCAAGGCTACACCCACAGAGAAACAGAGAAACCCTCTCTTGAAAGACAGGGGGGATAAAATCAAACTAGAGAACAGGCTCCAGAGCTTCAGCAGGAATGAGGGGGATCCCTTCTCTGTGTGGTACTAACTCTCCAGCTATGACCAATGTCTTTGTCTTCCCTATGCTCTGTCAAAATACATCTGTCAGGACAGGAATTATCAACAACATTAAAAAAATCTGCAAATCTCCTAAAATGTTTCAATAAAAGAGAAAAGTGGCAAAAGTAATCATTTCAGAGTCTGGAAAGGAAACAGAGGAAGGGGATGTTCATCCGTAAACAACTGATATCCTGATAAGTGGGGCTCCGCTGCCCTCGGGCCTGGGCTGCTCCCACTACCCTCTAGCTCAAGTGTACTGCTGAGACTAACGGAGCAGACCTTAAACCACCAGCATCACAGTGAGAAGCACCCACCCAGCCTGTTTGAACTGCCAATAAAAGCATTCAGACTGGCAGGGGGCAATAGGGATTCTCACATGTGCTGCAGCCGAAAGATGCAGCCACAACCAGAGTGTACAGCTGACAGACAGGCTACTCAAGACACTAGACAGGGAAATTCTAGAAATGAGAGAGTTTTAAGGCTCAGATGAGGCCCCATGATGGCTGTCACACAGCATACGCTCACAGCAGAGACCCATCGAAGCCCGGTGGAATGTAAAAGCCAGGATGCATTCAAAACCTCCTTGAACTTTGAATTTGCTCCTGGTGCACAGCCAGACATGGAAGCTGTGCTGAAGATGTGTGCTCCTCTCATCACTCCCTGGCTGACTGCCAAGTGAGGCAGACCCAGGGCAACCCACAGAAAATGGACTACAGAGAGGGAAATAAGAATGGAAACAAACCCTCTCTGCATCACAGGGATGAAGGTTGTGCAGATGGACTCTGAGCAATTAACCAAAACAACAATAACAGAAGCAATAGCGAAGAAGAAGAAGAAGAAGAAGAAGAAGAAGAAGAAGAAGAAGAAGAAGAAGAAGAAGAAGACGACAAAGAAAGAGCAACTGTGAAACTTGATGTTGAACTTAACATGAAGAAATTACCCAAAAACAAAGAAGAAAGGAAAATGATTGGAAGCGGCCTATTGGAAAACAACACCCAGTCATTATGTATGCACCCAGAGCCTCCCAAAAAGACAGGCAAAGAAAAATCTGGGGGGGGGGTGGTTAAAAAGCAAACATCATGTGCGCTGATAAGTTCTGAAAATCCTGAAAAAGTGTACATCCAGAAAAAGATAAATGAAGTGAAGAAGCATAGAAAAAAAGAAGAAAAGAAAAAGAAAAGGATGGCTGGCTCCACAGGATGCTGTGGACTCCTTCCTAAGAAATAAAGCCCTCTAGCCTAGAATTTTACATCCCGTAAAGTTCTGTGTGTTAAGTAGGTCTGGCCCTCTGATGCCAGTTTACCCACAATACTGTTCCCCACAGGCACGCCCACATGACTGATCTAGGCTGGTCTTCAACTGATGCTCTTCTCTCAATGATTCTGGGGTGTGTCAAAAGAAGCATTTAAAGTAAAATTAAAGGTAAAAGCAAAAGCCTTGGCTTTGGAGGTCCCTAGCCTGAGCAGTAGCACATGATATGAAAGTCACAGACAAAGTGACAAGGAAGGAGGCTGGTGCTGTGCTGTGGTGAGCCTCTTGCATTCCATATGGAGCAGTGCTGCATTCAAGCGAGTGTGAACTAGTCTCTGCAGCAACTACTCAAGGCAAAGTGAGAGTAAAAGCTAGAAGGCAAAGGATTCAAAACAAGACACTGGAATGCATATGTTTGGCAAAGGACATCCATTCAAGCTATATAAAGGACTTCAATGGGCCTGGAGAGAAGGCTAAGAACTCCTGCACAAGACCCGGGTTCAGTTCCCTGAACCCATGTGGCAGCTCACAATCATCTCTAAATCCAGTTCAAGTGGACTGGATGCTCTCTTCTGATTTACATAGGCACACACACACAATGTGAAGAAATATATGATTTTTAAACACATTTTTTTCGAGGCACAGTTTCTCTGTGACTTTGGAGGCTGTCCTGGAACTAGCTCTTGTAGACCAACTCACAGAGATCCGCCTGCATCTGCCTCCCCAGTGCTGGGATTAAAGGCGTCTGCCACCACCTCCCAGCTTTAAGCACATTTTTAAAAAGATAATTTTAAAAACACTTTCTAAAAAACACATACACTTTTTAAAATATCAAAAAGAGAACTATACAATAAAGTAGCTTTATAGTCTTAGACATTTCTGCTTGTATTCCCTCACTTAATTGCTGTTAACGTTTCATACATAACTCAAAATGTCATTTTTACCTCCTAAGTACATATAATTTTGAGTTAATCAAAGCTTTAAAAAATTAAGACTGTTTTAAAGTACAAATGACTGGGTTAAAATGGGCAAAAATCTTAGCTATTTCACCAAAGAAGATGTAAAGATGTCTGGCATTGTTAGTCATCGGGGGTGTACAAGGGAAAACCTGGAGCAGACACAGTGATACACCCCCTAGAGTGGTTAAAATTAAAACGACAAATGTTACTCACAATCTTGCCATTCCTTTCCTCAGTGTTCATCCCAAAGAAATGAAAGCACATGTCCACCAGGCATGTTGCACAGGAATGCCCGTTACTGCCTTATTTACGGCAGCCCTAACTGAAAGCAGCATAGCATTTCTCAGAGACACAGACAAACAAACTGTGGCATCTTTCTGCAATGCAATATGGACTGGACAAAGGAGAGAGGATGATAGACAGAAACAAGCAAGAGCACGCATGCATGAATCCCTGCAGAAACATGTCAGACAGGCAGGACGGTAAGACACCAGCATGTGAACTTCAACAAGAGGAAGACAAGCACAGCTACTGTGGGTGGAGGCAAGTCATGAATGAGGTTGGCTTTTGGTGATGATACTGGGAATGAGAGAACTGTCTAGGGCACAGAAGTATCTGCATACATATCGATATCTTAACTGAAATGTATATAGTTTTACAATGTAAAATTTATGCATTTTACTGCAATTCTATTTAGGTAATACAATTTTATATACTTCAGTAAAACACACACACACACTTACACTCACACACACACACACACACATCCTTATGCCTTCTTTTCTGTCTTGACTATGACTGCTCTTCAAAGCTGCTAAATACAGGATGGTACACTTCAGGTGCCATAAATTCTGTGAGGGCCCAGTCCTGATCAAGACTTTTAGTTCTAGGTTGTGATCATCCCCAAACCAATGAAATAAAAAGGCTTCCCAAACAAAAGTGAGTAACTGGTTTTGTGGTTAATCCGCCCCCAACTGCTGTATTGACAGGTGTCCGACGGAACCCAAGGAGAAAAGATACCGATGGTTTGAGGCATCATTTAATATATTATATGTCACTTGGATAATGTAAGCATGACCCTCTCTAATTAAAAATCAACAAACTGTTTGAGGAATAAGGATCACATTGAGGATGACGCACTGAGTTGAAGAGAGGTTTTTACACAACAGCTGCATCCCCAAGTTCCCTAAAAATGGTTCCTACACCCACTAATTATCTCTCATCAGATTCAGTAAATAGGTTTATTCAGAAACTAGCAATAACTGTGAAATGGCAAGTATTGTAATGGCTGAAACACATGCAGCTAACAGTAGACGTTTTCTGAAGGAACTGAAACAATCTTTGCTGCCATGGTGAAGAACTAAGGATCAGCATGGAGTAGCAAGGACACAGTCATGTTTATTATGAGGTGGACACATTCTTGCAGTCCTCAGAGACTACTCACAGCACAGGGGAGAAACTGATAAAAGATGAGTGTAAGAAACCTGAGTACAAGGAGAGGAGGTCAACTTACAACCTTCTATTCATGAATCCAGTCTCCAGTAAAGGCGTTGGCTCAGTGACCATTTTTGGTTTTGTTTTATTTTGGTTTCTTCTGGGTTTGTTTTGGTTTGTTTTTGTTGTTTTTTTCCCACACAGACACCTGACTGTCCTAAGCTCACTATGTAGACTGAACTGGGATGGCCTTGAACTCACAGAGATCCACTTGCCCCTGCCTCTGCCTCCCAAGTTCTGGAATTAAAGATGTGCACCACCACACTTGGTGGAAGAGCTTTTAAATGTAATGCTAAAGAACTTTGGTTTGCTGAGTAAAATAATGCCATCTTTAAAATAAAATTGAGAATGAGCAGGAGAAATTAATAACAAGCTAAGAACATAGGTCAGGGGACTGGAGAGATGGCTCAGCACTTAAAGCACACACTGGTCTTGCAGAGAAACTCAATTGGAGCCCACCAACATCAATTAGTAATCAAGAAAATGCCCCACCAGCCAATCTGAGGGTGGAGAGACTTTCCTCCCAAGTGTGACAACATGACAAATAAGATTACCTATCAAAAAATCTTTGTGACTTTAATAATTATCATTTCACAGACATTAATGAACTAAAAAAATACCCTATTGATCCATTTGAAGGAAATGACAAAAGCAGAGGGAGATGACTCATTTTGCTTGTGTATCTATCCACTTAGGAAACTCACCTCCATGGGTTGCTGGGAGATAAAGTCAGCAAAAGGGGGGGTGGATCTCAAAAACTGATGAGATTGCTTTGTTTTCTTTCATGAACTATGGTGGAGAGCTGTGGCAGATAGCAGAAGGTCTTTAGAAATCCTCACACATTCCAGTTGTTTTTGAAATTGTCCAGCTTTTGATCAGGTGACCCATAAAACAGACTGAGGCTCCGAGCTTGCTGAAGATGCTGAGTGAGGAACAGTTTTGAGGACTGGGAAAGACAGAGATGACTTCATGACGCATGCGTTACAGGAACATCAGCTTCCCGGATGGGAGCTCCGGGCCTGGGTTGGTTCTGCAGGGCAGTTCTGTCCTGAAGCATATGGGTCCTGCACTGGGCATGGCTGCCCCTGGGAAGAGGGCATTCTCTCCAGGAGGCAGGGCTGATGGGACTGCCAAGGCAATTCCTGGAATCAGCTGGGGATATTCGGGTGCCTCAATCCAACAGTCCTGAAGTGAGGACTTGCGACTCACAACTGACCCCACTTCTGTCTCAGAAATCCTGAACCTCTGATAATTGCATTGCCACAGCTGCCTATTTACATAAACATTGCCTATTTACATAAACAGCTGCCTATTTACAGGAAACCAGCATTTCCCAAATCATTTGTCTCTGATTCTGTTAGATTTTTAGTCTTTTGTCACCTCTAGAAAATCTGAGCTTCTAGTCTCTATTTTGATCTGCGTTTTCCATGAACTACTGATAATGTTTAGAGTATGTCTGAAACCCAGTCCCAGATCTGAGGGAGAAGGGGTTTCCATATCAAGGCAGAACTCTGGCCTTCCTCTGTCTGTATCAAAATCTTTTCATTTGAGAGAGGGCTTCCTGAAGCTGAGAACCCATGATCTCAGACTTAGGATTTTAAAGTAAAGCACTGTTTGTTGATACAGCTGAGAGTGATTTTCAGTTGAGGGTGTGGAATTTACTGCCACTGATGACAAAAATACACTGCTTTCTGTACTTGAGTTGAAATGTAACAAATCCATCCTTCCATATTACTGAAGCCTTAGGCTGATGTGTGGCTTATGGAATGAACAGTGGTTTCCTGCTTTCTTGAGTAGAAGAAGGTCAGAACAGCCTGTCCATCGCTGGTATGCAAGGGCGGTACCCAAGCTGGAAGGTACATGGTTGCTTTGTCCCAAAGAACAGATGCTTTGGAATTACTGTGGTCAGGTAATTGGGGGTACACTGATAAAGTGAGAAAAACATACAGGATAAAACGAGGGGGAGAGGAGGCTTATTTGTGAGAGGGAAAGAGAATCAAGAGTTGTGTTTGTTAGGTTTTGGCTGGGATTCCTGGGGCCATGCTCACCTGCAGTAGCCTCTTTTCTCTCTCACCCTCACAGCTAACTCTATAATTCCCACTGGCAGTCTTCCAAGAGGGTCTGTCTGCGAGATGACAGCTCTCACTTCTCTGAGGAAGTTTACTGTAAGCAAGCAGACCACAGCAACTATATACCACAGGATGGACACCAGCCAGAGGCCCATAGCTTTCCCCTTCCACTACAAACCAGATATGAGACCTACTGTGGGCTAGTCATCAAAAACCCACAAGAGGAGAGTGTCACATTGCCCTGTGGGGTCTGAACTTTCTTCCAAACTCCTGACATGCTGTCCTTCTGTGACATTAGTAACTCATCTCGTACATCACTTACCCCCAAAACAATCTGCACCAGTGTCCCCCTTTAGCCCAAAACCTTATTCTTTTCAGTATTTGTCTTCTTTGACCAGTAATACCTAGGTAAATATTAATTCAAATAAAAAGTGACATGGACTGATTCCTTGCTTGTCATCAAAACTTACGCTCCAGGTGTAAGCTGAGTTAAATGATGGTAATAATACCATATGGTGATTATGGTGATGATGATTGTGGTGGTGACAAAGATGATGATGATTGTGGTGATGATGGTGCTGATAGTAATGACGGTGATGATGATGGTGGTGGTGATGACCATATGGGGAGTGAAATGTAAAAGAAGAAATAAAAGGATATCAGCAACCAAAACCACAACCAAGATAGCAAATAGATGATAATTACAATGAGGACTTTAGGAGTCCATGAACTTTTTCCAAGTTCTTCTCCAAAGGAAAAATCACTATCATTTTTTATCTTTCCTTACAAGCTTTGAATAAATGAAGATTTGATATTGAAGCAACAGGCCTTACACAAAAATCCAAGGTGCTTGGAGTGAGAAAGTATTTTAAGTGACAGTTTTGCCCCATAAGAGCTGTTTAATTTTGGTACCATTATTCATCTCCTCAAGACTTACCTGGTAAAAGAAACGCAGAAAGTGACATAAAAATCAGTCAATAAGGGGAAAAAGAGTTGGTTCAGCAGTTAGGATAGCATATTGCTTTTACAAAGGGCCCAAGTTTACCCTATTAACCAGGTCTGGCATCTCACAAATGTCTGTAACCCCAGGTCCAGGGATCCAATACCCTCTTCTGTCCTCCATGGGCACCTGCCCTCATGTGCACATATCCACACTTGGAATACACATATACATATAATTAAAAATAAAATAAATACATATAAAAGTAGTGGTTTGTCTTCTCTGAGATGCAGAACAATCTTAATGTCAGATTTTGTAAGAGGTGATGGGTTTCTGTGGTGAGCTCTCTGAACCAAGACATAAACCACCCATATTCTTCTGTCTCCACTTAGACGTGGTGCATACCAGGTGAAGGGATGTTTAAGGGTTTTTTTTGTCTTTGAGTTGGTGGCCTAATACTTTCTTCTCTGGATTCCAAGAAGACACAGAAACATTGAATAATATAAAACTCAGGCATATAATAAATTCAAGATGTCCCAGTATTTTGTGATAATAATACTTACCTTCTTTTGAAAATCTCCATCATAAATATGTAACCATTTTTTAAACGTAGCATACTAATTTTCCTTATGGTGACTCTGTGGCATTATATGACTCCAACACACACCTGAACTTCCTTTGAGTCACCAAAGATTAGAGGTGGGCAGTATTTGTTGGTATGACATAATTAATTGATTTCACCTCTTTCTGATGTGGTCCTCAGTAGATATTTGTATTTTAGCTAACCAAAGGTCCTATTGTTGCTGTACATGATAGCCAGGGTTTCACTGTAGCTACAGATCACTCAGAAAAGGTAAAGATGAAGGCAGATGCTCCTTTTCATTCATCTTTCAGATGGATTTTTCCTCTGCAGACTTTAACCATCACCTTTATCAGATAAATAGTTACACTGTTATTCCCTAGTGGATATGTAACTTTTTTCATATCATGTCTTGTTCCTTTGTGAGATATATAATTTTTCAATGTATCTCTTAGAATGAGTACTTATTTGTTGACCCAGTTGAGTAACCAATTCAGAAAACTTCTCTCTCATCCTGCTTCCCTCATTTCCTTTGATTTGGAACTTTGGGAAGCCCCCTTTAAAGATGTCTTTATGTATATGAAAATTTCTCCTGCATGCATGTGCACAATGTGCATACCTCATGCCTGCTGAGATCAGAAGAGTGTTCGATCCCCTGGAACGGAAGTTACAGAAGGTTGTGAGCTACTCTGTAGGTGCTGGGAATTGAACCTGGGTTCTCTTCAAGAGCTCTTAACCCTCTTTTGGAAGACCTTTGAGGAGACTACAGTTCACACTAATGAAGAATATAACAAAAAAGACAAATAGAAAATTCTCTTCACAGGAATCCATCTAAAACTAAACATCTAAAGAGCTCCTGGACACATACAGTAGATTAATCGTTTACTGGTAAAATGTCTCCCAACTCCCTCTTCTAAAATCACTAAGCCAGACATGCTGTCTTATCCCAACCATACCTCAGAACAACCCCAGTTTACTACCATGTATGGCTCGCCTGTACTTTAAGTGACATGGTGACAATAAGCAAAGGTCTAGCTCCCCCGATTCTCTGAAAATTTAGACTGGTAATAAGTTATTAAAAAAGGGTGTGTCTTCCCATATGGAATAGATTCCAAGATAATTGCATCTTTTCATTTTCATAGATCTATGAATTATACTCAGGGGTGGGGGAGTAGTTACAGGATTCCAAAGTAATCTGAAAAATCCATTCATGTGACAGGATAATCTTTCCCTCTCAGAGCTCTGTCCATTTTTGGTCAATTCCCTTGTCTATGTCTGAAGACTCCAGGGTGTCATCTGGAGACAGCCACCTGCATCTGATTTCTCTCTTATGAAACACTCTGCATCTGATTTCTCTCTTATGAAGCACTGGGGTCAAATCCAATGAGGGCATCACTGGAGAAATTCCAGTTCTACTTAATGTCCATGGAAAATGATCATTGTGGAATTGCAAGCCTTGCCCCTGCCTGTGTGAAATGCACCCCTCCCTCCCTCCAGTTCTCAGTCTTTCAAGACATGTCAGCTTGTAATCACGTCTTCAGAACTCTGCCTAACTGCTGACAGTTAGAATGAATGACTCCTGCCTTTGCATTCACTGTAACATATCAGTATCCTCCTTTGCCACACCTGTCTACCCTTCCTCTGTTGATCTTTGTTTCTTTTTCTCCTTCAGACACTCAAAAAGACTTCTGGACTTCCAAACACATAGGTCACATGAAAAAACTGAGGCATGTTATTTTGGTTCTGATACCTAAATACTTTTATGTTCAAGAGATCTAGCAGAATTTCATGAGCAAGCATTACGTTAATGTTTCTTGACTTTATTTTGTACTCATGCTGTAATCCTACACATCGCAGAGACTCAAAGTGGAAATTTGTGGTTTTGAGGGTTGTGCATAGCTCAGATTTCTCTATGCATCTCTTGAAGCCAACACCAAATTCTAACCCCAAAGGACAGGAATTTATAGCAGTTTATGTAGTCCTGTCCCAAGCTACGACAGAGCAGTCTGTTTTCCTATATCTCCCACAGTGAACTCTCTCCCTACATGTATAAATTCTTTCCGCAAAGCCAACCCTTCATGAATGAAGCATAATCAAACACAACTAGAAGAATTAGCACAAAGAAAAAGTGTACCACAAAAAATATTTGAGCAGTTTGTCATAACATGAGTTGAAAAGGCACATACATACATACACACACACACACACACACACACACACACACACGTGTCCCAAAGTGCATGGACGAATGACTCTTTTTTTCTTTCTGGAACATACTAAATGATTTATATCCCTAAAACAAAGACTCTATTCAATTGAGTAATAACACATTTTAAATCTCTGTGTGACTGACCCTCTGATCATTTTCTAAATGTGACCCTTGAATACATCAGAGCATAAGACCAAAGCTATATGAACAACTTCTAAACTTCTCTAAAGATGGAATATACTGATTTTCTCTTGTAACCAATCATGTTAGTGATGTGACTTATGACTTAGCTTTAGTTCTACTCTCAAACTTCCATCATTTTGTTCTTTGTGTAAAAGTACCAAGGTAAATTAATAAGTTAGTAGCAGAAAGGCTATTTAAGAGTTTATTTCTCAATTGTGTATACTTATACCACTTCTCTAGGGAGACTAAAGAGAGAAAGTCAAAGAATGAATCTAAACATTAAAAAAACCTGTTTAGAATTAGTGAAATACTTTTATTAGGCATCCATGAGCAAAGACCCACTGAGAAAGAAGAGGCAGCTTCTGCACAGGACAATGAATACACCCATATTGCAGCATCTGAGGGACCAGGTGCAAAATTCCCCAGAAGAGGGTCCTTCCGTATCCAGAGACCTGGGCAGTGCTGTCACTGTGAAGGAGATCAGCTAGACACCCTCCCTTCCATTCCTTCCTCTAGCATTATATGCTTCCTCGCATATTGATACCTGACTCCACACGTTATGCATTGTGAACACACTGTTAGAACCAAGAATGCAGGGCCATTTTCAGTAGCATCTTGTTGAGAAACCCTATATCCAATAATTACAATAAGGCTGTTATGCTTTTCTGAGGTCCTAGAGAAGAAATGAAGACCATGGTTCACTTTGTTATCAGATTATTTTGTTACAATTATTTATAACACTAAAGGGAGAAAAATGTCTTCCCTTTTAAGGAACCATGTCATAAAATAATGGCTACAGCTTCCATCCAGGCAAGGCACTCAAGAAACAGTGTTCTAAGGGTAGTAAAGGGCACACAAATCACCTTGTAAAGATACCCTTTGGAGAACTTGTCAATGTCAGAAGAAAGGAAATGAAGTGTTTCAAAACTGGGGACTACAGACTGAAGCAGGGATGAGCAACAGGAAAAGTCTTCTAAACACTTCAGAATGCACTTACAATTCCCACATACCCACAGAAAAAATCAATAGCATACCTAAACGCTAGTTTAATGGAGGGATACTCTCTTAGCCTGGATACACAGGGGAGGGCCTAGGCTCTGCCCCAAATGACTTGACAGAGCTTGACGATCCCTCATGGAAGGCCTCACCTTCTCTGGGGAGTGGAAGGGGAATGGGATGTGGGGGGATTAGTGAGGGGCATGGGAGGATGGGAGGCAGAGGGAACTGGGATTATATGTAAAATAAGATTGTTTCTAATTTAAATAAAAATTTTAAAAAATAAAAAATAATTATTTCAAAGCTTTTCTAAACTGTGGGTTCAGAAAATGTCCATTATATATTTTATGTGTGTATTCATGCATATGTACCAAACTAAGGATGGGGTCCTCATATCAGTAAAACAACAAAATATGTATTTTATGGGACTCTCATTCCCAAGTACTTGTCTCGATGAATAAATCTATAGCTAATTGCTGACAAGAATAACAGTTTTATCACAGTTTAGAATTACCCATAAAGAACATTAATATCTAACACAATATAAGAAAATATTTTAAAGATAAAGTCATTTCACAAATAGAAGAGTGTGTCTAGATAAGATTACTGAAAACATGTCAGATCACCCAAGATTACACATTAAAAGCAAGTGTAATTTCAATCAAAGTGTCAAAGGGGCTTATTTATTTTCTTTATATTGACTTGACAAAAAATTCAAAATTTTCCTGGGAGGATAAATCATACCGTGTGAAAGAAAAACATTACAAATAAGACAAAAACAAAACCAATAACAATCTTCTTAGTACTTGGCCCAAACCACCCACCAGCTCTCTGCAATCCTTTTGCCCTGTAATTTTTCTGATTGCTCAATTACAAGTATGTTCCACCATATTCAACAGAAATTCAATCATGTTATCACTTTTGCTCTTCTCTTCTTTTTAAAAATTTATTTGGCTACAAAATGATAGACTTTCATACACATTTCATTTTGTAACTGGTGTCTCCCTTCCCTCAGCTCCCCACTCATCCATCTGCCCCCTCCCCTTCTCTTTTTACCATCAGCACTCCCCAGGTTCACTTTGTTCTAGTGTCTTCCCCCACACCCTTCATTTAGAGCCTCTTTTCTAGTCACAGAAGCTCCCCTTTTAGACTTCACCCACATTTTCTCTTGCCCAGATAAACATACTTAACAGTTAGAGGCAAAGATCCCTGTTTGAAAGAGTAAATACAGTATTTGTCTTTCTGATTCTTGCTATCCAGTCATCTGTTGATGGGTATACAGACTGAATCCTTTTGTTTGCTGTTGTTAGTAGAAGGAGCAGCCACAAACATGGATGTGCAAGTGTCTCTGTAGGAGGCTGTGGCATCCTTTGGGTATGCACATGAGAGTGGTACTGTTGAGTTCCTCCACACTGATTTCCACAGTGTTGTCACTAGCTTATATTCAATAGTGTACAAAGCTTCTCCGTTTCCCATACCCACACCACTGTTTGTTGCCATTTGTTTTCTTGATGGTCACCATTCTTATTGGTGTGAAATGTAGTCTTGAAGTAGTTTTGATATGTCTCTGCTTGGTAGAGTTATTGAACACTTTGAAAATATGTACTAGACATTGTATCCCTTCTTTTGAAAACTGTTCACACCTTTGGCCCATTTATTGACTGTCAACTTTGTTTCTATGGTATTTACCTTTTTTACAATTCTCTGTATATTTTGGCTTATGAGCCCCTTGTTTGGGGTATAGCTGGCAAGACTGTTTCCTAGTCTATAGACTTTCCCTTTATTCTATTGATAGTTCCTTTTGCTGTGTGGAAGCTTTAGATTTCATATGGTATCTCTTGTCAATTTTTAGGGGTTTGAAGAAGGAATTAATTAAACCTTCACATCTCATTGGACTGGGAACTGAACTGTTCAGTAAGAGCTTTACCACTGAGCTGGACCCCACCTCAGAAAGTTAAGAAGGAAATGCAACTGCTTATAAGATACAGTGTCAAATTCTTAGATGAATAAAGAATTGTTTCAGTATAGGCAAAATAAAAGCAACAATGCTAATGTCAGTCCTTATACAACCATTTAAATTTCAGATATATTCAAGAGATAGATATAAACAAGAGCATCACTAGTGTAAAATATAAAAATATTAAATATCTTTTTGATCTTAGGATAAGACCATTATAGTTAAGAGCAAAATCAATATAACCCAATGCTAAAAGTCAAACTTTTCAATGTCAAAAATGCTACAAAATTTAAAGTAAGTGAAAAAATCTACACACACACATACACACACACACACACACACACACACACACACACACACACACACAAGAAACCAGTGGCTCTAAAATAATTAAGATCCTAAAGTATTTCAAGAGCCTCAAAATTGTAACAAAAGCTACAAAGACCCTAAAATGTGTTCAATATAAACAGACAATTAACAATAGAAGAAACAAACATAGCAAATGAATCCTTATCCTTTCTAACAAAAGACAAAAATTTAAACAATAAAATACTTTCTTTTGCTCACAAAGTTGGCAGTGACTGAAACAAATACTGCTTTGCTGCAGAAAGATAGCAACTTTTAACCCCAGTATCAGTAAAAAGTAAAATCATTCCTAAATCCTGAGAGGGTAGATTATGTGTCCAATGCCTTTAAGAGTTGCACACTTTGAATCAAAAACCCCTCCAAGAAAGTATGCCATAGTTTTCTAAAGTTTATCACATGTTAATATTAATCAAAATATTTATGCTGCAGAAATAGTAAAAGAAACAACTAGGTAGAATAATGCCATTAAAATAGGGTAATAGTTATGCAGTATTTTATATTCTATAGCTTAGTAAACAAAAGTCATATTTTAAAAAGTGTTCTTGATCTTTTAAAATCATAGCACACACACACACACACAAATACAGACATTTAAATAGGATAATAGTTACGTAGTACTTTATATTCTATGGCTCAGTAAACAACAGTCATATTTTAAAATGTGTTCTTGATTTTGTAAAATCATCACACACACACATCACTCATTCACTACTAACAGAATTGGTAAACTCTAAAAAGCTATCAATACCTGTCCTCAAGCAATTCCAATTATTTTTACTCCCTTAAGTTTTTGTGTTGTTGTTTGCTTGCTTGCTTGCTTGAGACAGTTTCTTTATGTAGCATTGGCTGTCCTGGAACTCCCTCTGTAGAGCAGGCTGGCCTCAAACTCACAGAGATCCTCCTGATTCTGCCTCTGGGATTAAAGGAGTAAGCCGCCACTGACCAGCTCTATTAAGTTTTTATGTGTATGTATATAAAAGCTATAAAAGTTCATAAAATATTTTATGTAGATTTAAAGTGACTCAGTTCCTCTCCAGAAAATAGAATTAAATTAGGAAAGAAAAATGTAAAGTAACTAAAGGGGAACAGGGTGTTGTATCAATGTCTCTAAAGATATATGTCTCATAAAATTCTTTAGTAATCTTTTTGCATTTCTTTGCCCACATCTTCATGTTGTAAAGAGTTGCTGGCAACCTTTGATTTTAATTTAGTTCTTGGAAATCTGCACTGGACCAGCTGGGGAAATGGACAAGTATGTTTTAGTGGATATTTGCTTTGTCTTATGAACATCTGCCTAAATTGCTCATATTTAGCTATTGGAAAGTTACTGAGATGTGCAGAGGAAGGTTTAGAATTTAACAATGTCAACAATATTTTTTAAAATCTCAAGTTTATTTCTCCCTAAGGAGATGACATATAAAAACTAAACTTTGGCAGCTTTGGGGCATTTTCTATAACTAGACACATGTTACTGTCCTGAATGAAATAGATACTTAATTCATATTCCTTCCCAATCCATGGCAGCATCCAACCTTTAAAGCACTCACAGCTAACTGTCATCCATGGACACCAGAGACAAGTTAGAAAGAGCTATGGGGATGAAGCAGAGGCCCATGGTGCCCACCTAGCTGTCCACTTAAGAAGCAAGGGAATCATGAGATTCTCAGGCAAATGGATGACACTAGAAGAAACCATTCTGAGTGAGGTAACCCAGTCACAAAAAGAGAAACATGGCATTACTCTCTCATATATGGATTTTAGACATAGATCTGGGGAGTGCCAGCCTACAATCCTATGGCCAGAGAGTCTGGGAAACAGAAACTTCATTTAGTGGCTAATCGAAGAAGAGGCAGACTCCCTCGGTTAAGTACTGAGCTGAACTCAAGAAAGCCAGTAACAGAGAGGGAGGACTGATGATCAAAGGGATTAAGACTGGGCTGGTTTAACCCCCAGAAACAGCTGACCAAAGGTTAACTCTTGAATCCCAGGCATCAGCCTGGGAATCCAGCATGGGACTGATCAAGACCCCCTGAATCTGAGTGTCAGTAAGGAGGCCTAGGTAATCTATTGAGCCTTGGGCAGCAGATCAGTACCCATCCCAAGTATACACACGGACTTTGGACTCCCATAGAACAATGTGAGGTGCACTCTCACCCTGAACTCTTGGGGAAGGGTCTAGGCCCTGCCCTATATGAAATGACAGACTATGGACACCCCCATGGAGGGCCTCACCCTCCCTGGGGGAATGAGGGGATAACGGGGAGGGGGTTGGGGGGAGGGTACGGGAGGAGGGGAGGGAAAGGGAGAGGGACCTGGAACTGACTTGTGAAGCAACCTTGTTTCTTATCTAAATTTAAACTGGAAAATAAAATAATAATAATAATAAAAAAATTGTTAGCAAAAAAAAAAAAAAAGAAGCAAGGGGTACCCCTGAGAACTGAGTTCTTAGAAAGCCATACAAATCTGGAGTGTGCCACTTTACTTCTCAAAGTCTCAACTTTTTATCTGAAAATAGGGATTAAAAGCAACAACAGCAGCCCCATGACTTAAAATAGGGAGTAATTTTTACAGAAAGGACACCATGGCAGTAGAGAAGACCGGGAGTTCTAATGTCTACTCTGTGGTAACATTGCCATGAGAAGGTGTAATATCAGATTTCAGTCAGCCCTAGGACCTGGTGTTAGCAGTGTCTTCCAATGGTTTCATGAATCACAGGGTGACTGTTCCATCTAATATGTACAGCTGCTGACAAGGGGCAAAGGACATAAATGGTCCCTAAGAAAGCCCAGATCAAGGGTAAATCAGAGGGGAGTGTTTAAATTACTCTTCTCTCTGAGGCATGCCAGAAATGGTTCTTCCAAGAACAATAGCTGTCATAAGAGCAATAATCCTCTCTCTCAGAGTTATCACTGATGGCAGGTAACGTGCAGCCTAACTGCTTTACTCAAATATGTACCAGGGGAAAATTCCATCCTTCTTCCAGAATTCTCCAAGGAACTCTCATCCTCCCGTCGTGAGGGACTCTTCCGAGCCTTCCCTGCCCTGTCTTCTCCCCTCAGCATCCTTTCTCCCCCCTTCATGCTCTGCAGAAGAAACTACAGGTCCTGTGGAAATGAAACAAAGAGCTTTTAAACCAAGACCATCACCTGCCTCCACCCCAGAAAGATGAGTTTCTGGTGAAAAGAAACATTCCTAGAGAAATATTTTTGAGACTTCTGTGTTAGAACGATACTACTAGTGTCTAGCCAAGGTTAGGAAGCACCAAGACGTTCTCCCGGAACCCACATCCTGATCACTTCAGGGAGTTTAACAAAACCTTGATTAATGAGTCCAAAACACAAAATGTTTTGTATTGCAATTTCTTGTGCTTATGTGAACTGAAAGAAAACTTTAGAAACAAGGGAAAGCATGACCACACTTATTCTAAATGTTTATCATAAAAAACTACAGCCACCTCCTCTCAATACCTGCACATGGCGAGGCCTCCAAAATTCCAATAGAAATGAGGGAGAAACAAATAAAGCTCTGCCCCTAACTGAGGAGCTATTTATTGACAGAGAGTAGCTACTGGGGGTAGAATTGTTCTTTTGGGGGCATGGCCACTGGTGGGTCATCTGTGCCCCAGGGGATGGACCCACACTTGCACATATTTGAATAGCATTAAATGTCCTTAGTGGGTTATTACAAAAGAACAAGAGGAGGAAAGGGTTGAAGGGGAGAAGAGGAGGAGGAAATGAAGGTGTGGGTGGCTATGGCTATGTTTCATTGTATACAGGTATGAGATGTTCAAAGAACAAAATAAACTTAGTCATTCTTATTTTGTGTGCATTTTTCACCAACATTCTTCCAAATAACTGAAAAGAATAAAAAATGTATCCATCTGTATTCTTTCAATTTGGCAATACATTTGGCAATATTTACTATGAGCATATATATAGTGTTAGCCTAGCCGGAGCCTCAGGCATTTAAAGCCAGAGCATGTAAAGAAAGCATGGGCTTCTGTGATGTGTTTCTGGTGCTTGTGTGTGGGAACCATCACTTACCAGCTGTGTGTTTTCTTGCGACTGCTGCAACAAATTGTCACACACCAGGTGGTACAAAACAGCTTAGTTATTTTCTCACCATTCTGGAGACCAGTTGTCTAAAATCAAGGCACTGGCAGTGTTGGATTTTCTAGTGTTCCATTTCCCTTACAGTGTATGTTAGTGGACTGTAGTCTTTGCACATTTCTTTTTTGTTTCTTTTCTCTAACATTTAGAGAGGGAGAGAGAGAGAGAGGAAGGGAGGGAGGGAGGGAGGGAGGGAGGGAGGGAGGGAGGGAGGGAGGGAGGGAGGGAGAGAGGGAGGGAGGGAGGGAGAGTTGTTTCTTTCCTTGCATCATGTGAATCCCAGTGATCAAACTCAGGTCATCAGACTTGGGGACAAGAATCTCTACCTAAGCCATCTACTTAGTCCACCTTTGGCATTTCTTATCTTTGATTGCTGCCTCTATCTTCATGTCATTTTTAAAGTATATATTAAAACTCTCTTGTGTTATGAGGCTATCTGAGACCCTAAACACAGAAAGACCTCAAAATCGGAAGGTTAAACACATCTACCAAAAGGCTATTTCTAAATAAGGTCATATCCACAAGTATTACATTTAAGAGCTGGAACAAATCTCTTAGGACCACTGTTTAGTCCACTATATCAACTGGGTGTCTTTGAGCAGGTTTCTGACTTTACATCTCAATTCTCTTTTGTATAAAGTGATTAGAATAATATTCATTGAATAACGATCAAGATTAAAGTAAATATAAAAAGTACTGGGTATGCACTTGGTGATAGTCAATGATTGTTAACTGCTGATGTTGTCAGTAGGTTCATCATTTCATTGTTAAAAACCTAAATGGTCTAGAGATTAGAACACATACATTCTGCCCTACCCCCAGTATTTATACCCTAAAAACAGAATGGATACCCAGTGATTCAGAACCTGACTAAATTTGTAACTCACAGAATACTGTATATTACTAAGATCATCTTTTGTTCTTTTTCTCTTCTTCCTTCTCATGTTTTTACTGGCATATAACAATTATACATGATAATGGGTTCGTTATGACATTTTAATTCATGTATACATTATATTTTGATTGGATTCACAAAATCCTGACTATCATTAAAGGACATATTTTCTGAGCCCTATGACATTATAGGGGACAGACTACAAGTTTGTTATTGAAATGGTGACATGAATACTGACTTCTTTTCAGATGAGGAAATAACACAAGATGCTGCTGCTCTCAAAGGATGCCCATACTCAAGCCATCCATGCTGACAAATGAGGCATCATTTTAATTCCTGGTATGACTTGAAAAGGATGTAGACTTGATAGGGAGAGGGAAGGGCAAGAGAGAGTGGGATGATGAGTGTGACAGAATGTATTTTATGCATGTATGAAATAGTAAAATTATATATCAATTAAAAAGAAATCTCGGCTTTGGGGGCCACCCTATGAGACTCTCCTGAGGCAAAACCATTTTCCTAGTCTTCCCCATTGGCTCTTGTTTCCCTACATTGACACACTGATATACAAACCAAAGACAATATGCAGGATCCTTTCACCTCATAATGCTTGCTACTACCAGTGGAAGTCAGCAGTTGTCACTAAATGAGCCTGATTCTCCAAAGAATCAAATACCTGGACCTGCCCCTTTCAGTATTAATGTCCACTAGAGTGATGTGTTAGCACTCTGAAAAGAAAACACCATAATAAAAACTGAACATAGCAATATCCCTTGCCAGTGTCTTGCTTCTGCTTCTTAGTCATAGAAATAAAAATCTGTAACTCCTCTCAGTTGAATTCCTGGCTAGTCCTTCATCTGCATATTTATCTATAGTTCTCCACGCCTAGAAGAAAAGCAAGAATTTCACAGAGTCAATTATATTAGACATACATCTCCGAATAACTTTCTTTCCATTTACAAGTCATTTCGTGTATTTAGTCAAAACAATCAGCTTGTATAGAGAAGCGACTTTCAATATACTTAAGTATCTGATTAATTTTACCCCAAATTGTGAAAGACAAATTTAAATGATATAGAATTAAAAATAGTAATAATAGTCACAAGCTTAATACAAATAAGTTTTTTATGCCGAGTAGATGTTTGCTTTTAATTTTTTCCTTTTTTATTTTTTGATTACATCTTACATTACAACCATAGTTCTCCCTCCCACCTCTCCTCCCACCCTCCTCATTTCCCCCCCAGTCCACTCCTCCTTATGGGTAAGGGCTCCCATGAGGAGTCAACATAGTCTGGCACAATAGGTTGAGGCAGGTCCAGGACCCTCTCTGATGCATTAAGACTGAGCATGGCACCCCACCATAGGGAATGGGCTTCAATAAGCTAGCTCATATACTGGAATTATATCATGGCCCTACTGCCACTGAGCATGGCATCTCACCTTAAGGAATGGTCTCCAACAAGCTAGTTCATGTACCAGATTTGTATCATGGTCCTACTGCCAGGGGCCCCTGTGTGAGTCCCAATGTTAAAAATATTAATAGAGAGAGCCACTATGGACTTAAGGAGAAACCTGGTGCTAGGGTGACTCTCAAGAATCCACAAGGAGAACCCCAACTAAGACTCCTAGCAATAGTAGAGAGGATGCCTGAACTGGCCTTCCCCTGTATTTAGATTGATGAATACCCCCAACTATCATCATAGAACCCTCATTCAGTAATTGATGGAACCAGATGCAGAGATCCACAACCAAGAACCAGGCCAAGCTCCAGGAGTCCAGGCAAAGAGGCGGAGGAGGAAACATATGAACAAGTGAGGTCAAGATCATGATGGAGACATCTACCAAGACAGATGAACCAAACTTGTAGAAACTCATGAACTCTAGACCTACAACTGTGGAGACTCCAGGGGAACCTAACTAGACAGTTGTGAGGCTTTTAATTCTTAAACAAACAAAAAGAAACACACAAGAAAACGACTTGGAATTCGAAAATTGAAAGCGAAATATTTTTGGAAGTGTTTATGGAGAAATGAAAAGAAGATTTAAATGCCAATGTCATAAGTCAAGAGATGGAAAGATAAGAGAAGATGTAAGTTATTTCTTTGTTTAGATTAAATATACATAAAATCCAGGTCTATTTAGGGCTAATGGGTGACCAAGTTCAAGAGTCTAGTGTTTCATGATTGTATAAAATGCAGGTGGCAAGATAAGTCACTCCCCTTGTGTCTCACTTTGATCACCCCTGTATTCTCTGAAGAAAAGGATCACTCCCTCCAATGCTGTGACCACACTATTTGTTGAATTCTCCTAAAATTGGAGAACATCTTATTGATAAGTTGAGAGTAATGAGATCAAACAAATGACTTTGTAATTTCTTCAGAGGAGAAAATAAAATAATACTGAAGTTCAAATAAGCCCATTTATGGAAAGTGAAGTCTAAGCTGGTAACAGTGTGAGCAGTGACACCATGAAATATAAGGGAAATAGATTTCCAACACAAATCACAGCCAGAAGTGGGCTGGTCATGGCTGACTTGTATGAGGCAGAACTTTACATTATGTTCCTTTCCTGAAAGTTATTCTAGCTCTGTTGTCCAGTACTAATCATCTAGAAAATGAAGTGAGAAACCTAGCTACCACTACAGCACTCTATTTTTTATATTCAGTCTCACTGAAGTCTTGTGACATTTTCCTCACTGCCACTAATATGTGTAGTATGTGGACAATTGTTCCTTGAAGTTGGAGGAGAATAATTAAAAGTGACTTGGTATTGGAAAGTGTCCTCACATAAAATGCTTCACAACCAAAGATTTTAAACTTTGCAGTGCTCAGTAAAATCCCCCGCCCCAAAAAACATAAACCCCAGGGTATTTGACAACTCCACATTGGAAATGTGACGACAACTTGCATCTTTGTTCACATGGGGCACATGCATTTCAGTTTCAAGGACTTTTCAGAAGACAAGGGTGACACCAAATACAACATGGATAAGGAATGGAAATTGCTTTAGACATTGCCCTTTGAACAAGCAAGCTAGAAGATGCCAGAGTCTGACACTCCCTGTTTCTTTGATGTAAGTCTTCCAAACATAATCCATGTACTTACTGGCAAATTTCCTAATGTCCCTGGTAAGATTCAAAGTAAATCACTGGTTGGCCCCAATATTTCTGTACTGGCTTTGGCTTTCCACCATCAGGTTTTTGAAAGAATGGGGGTAGGAGAGGGAGATTGGGGGAGAGGAAAGGAGAGGAGAGGACAGAAGAGGAGATGGGAGAGGAGGGGAGGGGAGGGCAGGAGAGGGGAGGGCAGGAGAAGAGAGGAGAGGAGAAGAGAGAGACAGAGAGAGAAGGAGAATATCCATTGGGCTCTTAAATACATTGTCCCTTAGTTATTTGGTCTGAAAATAAAAGAAGAACGAAGAATTAAAGTGTTTGGGATTGGGGTGAACAATCTGACTCCTGTGAGCCTTTCATATGTAGCTCATTTAATTCTGGAACATCTGCATGACAGCTGCTGCCTAGGTTCACAGTAACCTTTCATTACACAGCACCACAGAATGAGAAACAGATACCCTTGGGAGTATGGTGTGCATGTGCATGTGTGTAATTTGTAGGAAATCTAATTGACAAAGCTTACATAGAAACCAACGGCAAATGAGTTGAACCCATTAAAGCAATATGGTTATGAATAGTCACCAGGGATACATTGGGAAACCATCGGATTAATGAGTCAGAAGATGATTTTTGTCATATAGTTTGGGAATAGAAATTCCATCAACCATCTTCAAAGACAGACAAAATAAGTGATATGATTGGAATATGAAGCTAAGTTGGAGAGGCCTCAGCTTTTGCTGCTCCTTAGTCTGGCGAAGATTTACCTCTTATGTCATGTTTTCACCACTAGGTTTCAAATGCGTTATGTAAAGGATGTCTATGCTTTTAGGAAAATCAGAACCATGCTTTAATCATCCCCTATGACATTTTCTATGAGTTTTTATTTTATATCCAATGCTAACAGATTCCCACAACTCAATAAATATGAGAAATACCAAATCACATAGAGTTCCTATGTATAAAACCTATCAGAGCCTTGAATTCACCAATGTGTATTACTGTTCTAAAAGGGTTAGGTTTGCTCTGGTTGGGACTTCCACAAGCTTAGGACAATTGTTTTAACTAATAAAATGGAATTATCCAATATGTATTACTTTTCCCTACCACTCAAAATATTTGACAAGTTCGAACCAGTCCTCAGAAGTAATAGGCCAACAAACCGTAGTGACTTCCGCAAAGTGTCCTTTCTCTTCAATCTACAGCACACTTAGAGTAAGATGAGAAGAAAACTTGCATTCTCTTTTGAGGAATCTGATGTATTAATACCCAGGTTATTGCTGCCAGTTGGGAACTCATTGCTATTTTATTACTGTGGGTATGGCTTTGAAATTATTTTACTTAACTTTTATTGAACTGTTTCTACTTGGTGCTATTTAAGTCAGAGAATACCTTTATTATCAGTTGTGTTACAAAGACCAGAGCATTTCTAAGCAATGTCACCAAAATGAAAAGGAAAGACGCAAATCTTCTACCACATACCTAGACTATGAGTCAATTGGCTGCACAGTGTCCCGACCAGGAGGAGGTAGAAATGACTGAAACAAAGGGCAGTCAGACTATGGACAGGAACTTTGGGCAGAAAAGAAATATTTTAAGTCGAAAGTTTTATACTTTTATTTAGCAGGTGTGAAGTTACACATACGTGAGGGTGACTAGGACTGTTACCATTAGTGAGGCATGGGTTTGGATGTAAGGTCTTGGATGCTAAAAAACAAAAGAAGTTGAGGATAAATGTAGAAAAATAAATGGAAAGCAGAGATTACATTCAGGCAGAAAAAATTTTAAAAAATGAAAACAACCTAAAAGATCCGAAGGACTATAAAAGGATTAATTTATAACTGTAGAACATGCCTAAGGCATGCATAACTTCATTACTGTGCAGGATGTTGTCCAATACCCAATATTCCTTATGTGTCCTAATAAATGTACCCAAAGATAGCATTTTAAGCTACATAGAAAATACTGAAGCCCAGACATATGTCAATGCCAGGGCCTGGGCAGGCCAACCCTAAGGCAAGATATTCTGGAACACCTTGTTGGCTGGCAAACATTCTTTGACGGCAGTGGTTTGGAACCCAATAGGCATTTATTTCAGTCTCTCTGGAGCTTTTACACAGTAAAGGAGCAATCAAATAATACTGGCTTCATTTCTTGAAGCATTGGTTTTGATCCACCTAAAAGGAAACAGTTGAGGGGAGAAAGATGGATGAGAGAAGTGAGTAGGGATAATGTGTTTCACAGCTTAAAATCAAATGTCATTGGAAAAATGTCCAGAAAGCAATTCAGAGTGAAAATATTTGCCTTCTGGCTAAATAGGCAGTACCCTTTTATTGCAAAATGGAAATAAACAGTCCATCTCATTTATACCATAAAAGGGCAATCTGCAAATAACCCAAATCCCAAAATAAAGGCATTGCCCAACATACTAAGACATGACTCAACAAGGTCTTGACTTTAAAGTTTCATCAATGGTCATGGCAATAGAGATGGCAGGGGTTATGATTCATTAAAAAGTCTCAAGTACTCTAGCGCCAACACCCGAGAACATGTATAGTGAATGCACTGTTCATCTTTTACTCTGTTTATTTAGCCATTGTCCTGAGATACTAAAACCCGCATCCAGACCTGATGTCTTGGCAAAAAAAAAATGCTATTAGCAACAGGCAGTAATTTATCAAAGAGAAAAATAAATCCAAAATGAACAGTGATTACAGTAAGTAGATGAAGAGTTGGCAGAAGGGAAGAAATGATCAAGGTGTCTATCTGTCCACTGATTCACTAATGCATTGCGCACCTACTACACTGGGCACTATGCATATAGAAAGGAATGAAAAATGATCACCTAGAAAAGAAGCAACAGATGCATTGCCGTAGATGTTTCTGTGAAAACTGTGGTGTTTTACATCTCAGTATCCAAGTCCTCTCAATCACTCTGTATCACTTAACCCCAAAACATAGATGAGGTAGACAGCTTGGGAAAACACAAAGTTGTAAAGGTTGAGTTTGGTTAAAGCCTTTTCCTAGAAAGGGTGAGAGTGATGAACATTTGTTAGATGACTTCTTCCACCACTCTCTATATATTGAATAAAGTAAAGGGCATTGATAAGAAGTGTTTCCATGGTTTCTTAACCTCCAAACATCTGTATCTATATCCTACGATGCATAAGAAGACTCCTTGTAAGCTAAGCCAGGGTGATCAGGATGCTTACTACCTTAGATGTACATCAACAGGGGGCATCATCAGAGTAAACAGCCCTGCATCCTTCACTGTTCTCATCAGCATGCCAGCATACTAAACCTAAGGGAGGACAGATTCCTTTCAATTTATGGTTTCAGAGAGACTTTGGTCCATCATGGCAGGGAAGACAGAGTGCACGGTGCTGTTCTCAAGCGATACTTCTCACATGATTGCACATCAGGAAGCAAGGAGTAGCTGGGACTGGAGGCCAAGTCGCATCTTCAACAACTACTTCCACCAGCTGAGTCTTTTAGAGACTTCCTGGACTCCAAAATACTATCAGCCACTGGGAAAAAAAAAAGCGTTCAAACCATGACCCAGTGGGGGGCTTTTCAAATTCGACCCACAAAAAAAAATCATGCTTCGTAGGCACAGCCATAGCTATTGAAATTTCAGGAAAAAAGACGTGTAAATCCACTATTTATATTTAATAAGCATCTACTGTGTTTCAGAAGTCTTTCTGGCATAAGATCTCCACATGTGATGAAGATCGCTTCATGCTCTACTCACATGAGGAGAAAATGATCAAGGAAAGCAAATTGACATTTGCTTTTTGCTAACTGACATTTCTACAAGCTCTTGACAGAACAGTAAACTGAGGCAATAGGATGGAGAGAGACTAGGGCCTTAGATCACGTGGTCAGCGAAGGCCTGAGGGTAAGGGACAACTTCACTGAGAAATGAGGCTTCCAGGATAGGGAGATTTGAGGCAGAGTTCTTTAGCAAGGAAGAGAGGGGTATTAAGGGCAGAGGCTAGGGGTGTAACACATAGATTATGCTGAAATGAAAGCAGTCCTGTCCAGAAAGGTTCGAAACCTCCTGTAGCTAAAATAAAATAAAAAATTGGGGAACAAAGTAAGATTTTTAGGACTAAGTGCTATGGAATCGAGGGGAAGGTTTCAGTTAAGAAATTAGAGTCATTTCATTTCAGAAAATGACTCATGAAGCAGTTCTCAGAGGTGCAAAGACAGAAAAAGCAGTTCTCTAGAAGACAGTGAGTAGAAATGAGGTGTATACATAACATGTCAAATAAAGGTGAACGCAAAGACTTCCTATTTCCCCGTAGAACTAAGAACAAAAGATCTTTGGCAACCATGAGGCCAGAGTGTGAGGATGGGCAACCTCCAGGTTCAGCCTGGTATCTCTCGCAGACAGTTACAGATATAAGTTAGTGACCCAGCAGGAACACAAGGTAACCCTCCATGTTGTCTCCTGGAAACAGACTCAGAGATCTGATCTTTTTCTCCATTTCTAATAGCTGCTCTCAATGGCCAGGGATGGCGTAAATTAAACTGCTCAAGCATGTCTTCCATGTATTGAGGGTGAAATAGCAAGCTTAAAGCATTTTTTTTAAACATGAAGTATATTCTGTAGAGTCATCAACTATCTCATTTATTCAGTTCATCATTTGGAAATGTTAAACAGTTTTACATGTATTGGATTATATTTGAGATAGAGGACTATTCAGCCTTATCTCCCATTCAGTAACAATGGGCACAAGTTTTATTTACTTGGTTATCTATTTACTTACTTACTTTTATGTAAATGTGTGTTTTGTCTGCATATAAGTCTGTGAACCACATGCATGCAGTGCCTGTAGGGGGTCAGAAGAGGGTACCTGGTGTCCTGGGACTGGAGTTACAGGTTGTGAGTCACCATGTGGTTGCTGGGAAGTGAACCAGGCTCCTCTGGAAGAGCAGCCAGTGCTCTCACGCACTGACCCACCTCTCTAGCCCCATCACATGGTTTGAGAACCTTTAATGTTACTGATATATAACATCATGCCACTGGGCATTCCTTCCTCAGAGTACAATACATTGCAATTATCATTGCATTAGTCCTGGGAGGGGCATCAACAGTCACTCTCCACACTTTCTGCTAATAAGGAAGGAGATTCCCTGAGGCAAGATGGTGCAGCTACTTAAGGGCAGACTCTTGGATGAATCCCTCGTTCAACTTGAACTGAGCAGGTTATCTGCCCCATCCACCCTAGACCAATATACAAATCAAGAACAAATAAACAACCCAATGGCAACCTTGGGCTTTGCAAATCTACAGTCACTTGGGCCACTGCCACTAGGAGCTGCTTACTGTACTTTTGGGGTTTTTGTTTTGTTTTTTGTTCTGATTTTTTATTTAAATTAGAAACAAGCTTTTTTGACATGTCAATCCTAGTTCCTTCTCCCTCCCTTCCTCCCCTGGCCCCCACTGACTCCTTATCCTGTCCCCTTTCTGCTCCCCGGGAGGGTGAGGCCTTCCATGGGGGATCTTCAAAGTGTGTCTAGGCTGAGAGAGTATCCCTCTGTGTGGAGTGGGCTCCCAAAGTCCATCTGTATACTTCAGATAAATACTGATCCACTAACAGGCTCCATCGATTTCCCAGACTTCCAAATTGACATCCACATTCAAGAGGTCTGTAACAGTCCAATGCTGGCTTCCCAGCTATCATTCTTGGGTCCATGAGCTCCCCCCTTGTTCAGGTCAGCTGTTTCTGTAGGTTTCTCCAGCCTGGTATTGACCCCTTTGCTCATCACTCCTTCCTCTCTGAAACTGGATTCCAGGAGTTCAGCTCAGTGTTTAGCTGCGTCTGCTTCTGCTTCTATCAGCTACTGGATGAAGGCTCTAGGATGGCATAAAAGGTAGTCATCAATCTCGTTATCAGAGAAGGACATTTAAGATAGCCTGTCCACTATTGCTTAGATTGTTAGTTGGGGTCATCCTTGTAGATCTCTGGACATTTCCCTAATGCCAGATTTCACTTTAAACCTATAATGGCTCCCTCTATTATGGTATCTCTTTTCTTGCTCTCTTCTATTCTTCCCCTGATTCGGTCTTACTGTTCCCTCACGTCCTCCTCTCCCTTCCTCTTCTTCCCTTCTCTTTCTCCTAACTCCCTCTCCCCTCCCCCCATGCTCCTAATTTCCTCTTCTCCAGGGACTCTCTTAGAGTCCTCTTTGTTTCCTAGCTTCTCTGGTGGTGTGGATTACAGGCTGGTAATCCTTTGCTTTGTGTTTAAAATCCATATATGAGTGAGTACATACCATGTTTGTCTTTTTGTGACTGGGTTACCTCAGTCAGGATGGTTTCTTCTAGTTCCATCTATTTGCCTGTGAATTTCAAGATTCCATTGTTTTTTTTTTTCCTCTTAGTAGTATTCCATTGTGTAAATGTACCACATTTTCTTTATCCATTCTTCAGTTGAGGGACATCTAGGTTGTTTCCAGGTTCTGGCTATTACAAATAATGCTGCTATGAACATAGTTGAACAGATGTCCTTGTTGTATGAATGCACATCATTTGACTATATGCCTAAGAGTGGAGTTGCTAGATCTTGTGGTAGACTGATTCCCATTTTCCTGAAGAATCTCCATACTTATTCCCAAAGTGGCTGTATGAGTTTGCACTCCCACCAGCAGTGAAGGGATGTTCCTCTTTCTTATAAATCCAGTCAAACTGAACCTCTTAGAAGAGAAAGTATGAGGTACCCTCGAACAAATTGGTACAGGAGACCACTTAAGGTATTTTGTAAGGTTCTAATCTCTTGAGATCTGAGTTCTGTTTTCCAACCACATTCACAAACAGTGGGAACAGTCACAGAGATGCTCACTTCAGAGTTGTGGCCTCTTTTCAGCATTTTTGTGGTTGCCTTGGACTTTCATCCATCTCTAAATGGACCAGGTTCATTGATTTACCCTAAGTATCTGTTTTTAAGTTATTAAAATAGCCATCTTAATTGGGAAATAGTTCATGAGTTGGGTTATTTTAATTTTCTGTTTTAAATAAATTCTACATTAGCTAAATAATTAATGTCTATGATATTTCTCATCCCACTTAACCAACAAGACCCATGACAAAAATATTCATTTTGTCAAAGAGAACAAAAGCCTTATCCATAGTCCCCAAAACATCTTAAATTATTTATTTATTTGTTTGTTTCAGTTAAACTTTTAAATTGTGAATATTTATGGTGGACAATGATTTAAAATATGTGCATATTATAAAGTGACTGCCTAAAGCCAATTAGCATTATTTCACATGGCTATTATTTTTTGTTTGTTTTGGGAGCATTTAAAGTCTATTTTTGTGATTTTCAACCACAGATTATTGTAGACAGAGGTTTTCTGTTCCAATCACCTGTTCTCAAATAGCTAGCTCAGAGGCTGAATATGAATTTAAATGTCCACCAATTGCTCAAGCTTATTACTAACTAGCTCTTACATTTACTTTAACCCATTTCTATTAATCTATGTATTGCCATGTGGCTCATAGCTTTACCTGCCCTCTAGCATGTCTTGCTTCCTGGGCAGCTGGCTTGAGTTTCTCTGACTCTGCTCTTCCCCTCCGCCCCCAGCATTGTTAGTTTGACTTTCCAGCCTACCCTTAATTTTCCTTGCTATAAGCCAATTAACCTTTTTATTAACCAATGAGAGTAATACATATTCACATCATACAGAAGGATAATTCCACAGCAGGTTATTCAACAGATTTCTTGCTCTTATCCTCTCAATTGCAATTCTATAACCTTTGACTCTATATTTCTCATCAAACTTCAGCCTTGACAATCATCATTCTAGTCCCTGCTTCTATTAGTTTAAATTTTAATTTCCATGTAAGTGTAAGATCACACAGTATTTATTTTTGCCTGATTTGTTTCACTTAACACAATGTCCCTCTGGTTTAGTCCCATTGTAAATAAGTCTATTCTTTTAATGATAAATAGTATTCTGTAATATTATGCATTTATACCACATTTCTTTGTCTATTATTCACCCACTGTTGGACATATACCTACTGTATATAGTGCTACAATTAACACAGGAATGCAAATATCTCATATGCTGGTTTTATTTCCTTGGTTTATGTCTTAGTTAGCATGAATTATCATTTTGAAAATCCTAGAATCATCTGAAAAGAAAGGCTTAATTAAGGAGTTGCCTAGACCACATTGGCCTGTGCAAATGTTTGTGGTGAATCATCTTAATTATTAACTGATGCAGGAGGAGGACCCAGCCCACTATGGGAAGCAGCATCTCTAGGCAGATGGTACTGAGCTACCTAAGAAACCTATATAAGCATGAGCCTGAAAAGAAGCCAGAAATCCAACTAGAAAGTAGAGCTCCTCCATGGCCTCTGTTTCAATAGCTGCATCCAGGTTCCAGCCTTGAGTTTCTGCCATGATTTCCTTCATTTACACATTGTGACGTGGAAGTGTAAATCAAGTTGCTTTTGGTCAGAGTGTTCTGTTACAGAACCAAAATGAAACTAGTCCAGAATATATATGCTGCTTAGGAGGATTCATGGATAACACAATAATCTAATTTTCAAGCTTTTGAGGAGCATCCTCTGACTTTATAATCCCATCAGTGAAGAACAATAGTTCTTCTGTCTTGACAATGTTGTCAACACTCGCATCATTCATCTTTTTGGTAAGATCCATTCTAACATGTTTGAGGTGCCAATTTGTGACTATAATTTGCATTTCCCTGATGATTATGAATGTTACATAATTTTCATCTATCTTTGGCCCTCTGTCTCCTTTTAAGAAATATCTCTATTTTTTGCATCATTATTTGCTTTTTGTTATGAGTTGGGTTCCTGATATGCTTTCTAAATTAACCCATTTCCAGTTGTCTGGTTTGCAAGTATTTTCTCCCAATCTCTGTTTGCTTCTTCACTCTGTTGATGGTATCCTTCACTGTGCAGCTTTGTAATAATCTCATTTCCACATTTGTTGTTATGTGACTAAGGTCCAGGTGCATTCTGCACATGAACACCCAATTCACTCAGCATCATTATAGAATAACTGGCCCTTTCTTCCATCATATGTTCTTGACATCTTTTACCAAAAAAACACAATCTAAACATTTATATAAAGTTCTTGGTATTCATTTAATTGCATTGGTCAACACCATAACCTTGCTGTTTTGATCACTGCAAATTTGTAGCATGCTTTGAAATCAGGTAGCATGTTCTTTTGTTCCATATTGCTTTGTCTATTTAGAGTCATCTGTGGTTCCAAACAAAATTTAGGAGTTTTTTTATTACTGTGTCCACAAAGAATGACATTGAGCTGGGCAGTGGTGGCACACACCTTTAATCCCAGCACTTGAGAGGCAGAAGCAGGTGAGTCTCTGTGAGACTGAGGCCAGCCTGGTCTATAGAGCAAGTTCCATGACAGCCAAGGCTGCTACACAGAGAAACCCTGTTTCAAAGAAAATAAAAGGAAAAAAAGAATGTCATTGGAATTCTGATACAGAATATATTGAGTCTATTTATAATTTTGAGTAATATGGATGTTTTTAAAATATGAATTTTTCAAATCCATGAAATAGAATATATTTCCACTTAGTATATCCTCTTCAGTATCTTTCATAAATATTTTAGAAGTTTGAATATTCCAGTCTTTTACTCCTTTGCCTAACTTTACCCGTAAATATTTCTCTTTTTTGTAGTTTTTACAAGTTGTTTTCTAAATTTCTTCTTAAATTTTGTTCTTTTCTAGTGTATATGATACTGATGGTTTTGTGAAATTATTCTGTAATTTGAAACTTGACTGAATTAATTGACAAGTTCCAACAAATTTTTGGTAGAGGTTTAAAGGTTTCCTATATGTTTAGATAAGGAGAGTAGAGACTTCTTTCTTTTCAAATTCAAAGGAACCTTTTAACCTAGAGAGAATTACTACAAGTTCAATAATTTTTTTCTAAGACAGTGGTTCTCATCCTTCCTACTACCCTTTAATACAGTTCCTCATGTGGTGATCACACCCACCTTGTTGCTACTTCATAAGTGTGATTTTGCTACTATTATGAATTGTAAATGTAATCTAATATTAGGATATCTGATATATGACCCCTGAGAGGGTCGTGATCCCCAGGTTGAGAACTGATGTTCTAAGAAGTCACTACAATACTATGATAAATAAAGCAAGCAGTCAACACGAAGGAAGTATGAGAAAACCAATCCAATAGAGACCACTCTGATAATAGACAGCTGTAATTGTATGTGATTTTCCTTAGAATGTTCAATCATTTGATTCAGTAAACTAATAAAGTTTGTACTTCTACATGATGCAATGGATCAAAACCAAGGTCTTGCACATGCTAGGCAACTGCTCAGCCCCTTGAGTTGCAGCCCCAGATCCTCGATGCCTTTTCTTTTCCTCTCTTGACTAATTTCTCTGACTACAACTTCTAATTCTATGATGAACAGAAATAGCAAGAGTGGACATGTTTGTTTTGTTCCTGGCTTTAAAGGGAAACCTTTAAAATTTTCCATCATTGACTTGGATGTTAGCCCTGGGCTTGTACTATGTAGCCTTTATCATTGCTAATTTACTGAGGTGTTTTAATCATAAGATGAAAGAATGTTGAAATTTGTCCAGTGCTCTGCCTGTAATTCCTGATATAACTGAATGTTTTGGTCCTTCATTTTGCTGATGCAGCCTCTTATGTTCATTAAATTTCATGTGTTGAATCTTACTCATATCCCAGGGAATAAATCCCACTTGACAGTGAGGGATAATGTTTATTATATGCTATCCAATTTTATTTGCTAATTTTTTAGTTAGTACTTTTGTATCCATGTTCAGTGACAATGTTGACTTGCAGATTTCTTTTATTTTTTTCCTTTTGGTTTTGTTATAAAGGTAATGCTGGTCTCAAATAATGCATTTGGAAGTAGCTCCTGCTCTTCATACCTTGGAAGGGTTTTGGAAGAATTGTTGTTCTTAAATATTTGATGATACTGAGCAGTGAAGCCATTAGGTCATGGCCTATTCTAACTGGTATTTATCTTTAAGATATTGTTCATTGAGTTACAAAAAAACCACTCAACGTAGTGCTTTAAATACTATGCAGAGATTCCCTAAACCATCTGTGTGAACACTGATGTTCAAACATATTAGGAGTATTCTTAAATTAAAGAGGTAGTGAATAAGCCGGGCGGTGGTGGCGCACGCCTTTAATCCCAGCACTCGGGAGGCAGAGGCAGGCGGATCTCTGTGAGTTCGAGGCCAGGCTGGACCGACAGCCTCCAAAACAATACAGAGAAACCATGTCTCGTATAGTGAATAGAATCAAAGTGATCTTGACAAAATATGTAAAAAAATTGATTGTTCAATTCGATCTTATACCAAGTTGAGTTTATGAGCCCCAAAACAACCAGTTATCCATCATGTTCTTAAAATCCTGAGTGTCCATGGTCAACCTGTGTGGACCTTCTCAGAAGTCTCCTCAGGGAGTTAAGTTGGAACGAGGGACAGGGTTTACTTGATCTTTCATATTCTTCTACTTTCCACAGAATATTAATAGATTCTCAGGAGTTCTGAGTGCTGATCATGGTTATATTCAAACCTAGTTTATTTATCAGACAGGAGAGAGTTCCTAAAACTATACTCACCACATCCCTGACACATACAGATTTTCAAAAAGTGACCAAAATCGCTTATTCAAAATGTAAAATGAGTCTTAAAGTGTGAACATTTGTAAAAAGAAAACCTATAATTAAAAAGCAAAGTAAATTGTAAGTATCTGTTGTCAGATATAATGAAAGACAGGGTAAAAGAAACTGAGGTTCAGATCTAAATTGTTCCATTTTCCACTGCCAAAATATCCAGGAAATCTGGGCACCATGAAAAGACCAAACCTAAGAATAATAGGGATAGAAAAAGGTGGAGTCCAGGTCAAAGGTACAGAAAACATAGTCAACAAAATCAGAGAAAACTTTCTCTAACTAAAAGAGAACATGCCTATGAAAGGACAAGAAGCATTGAGAACACCAAATATACTGGACCAAAAGAAAGTCCACTTGCTACACAATAATCAAAACACTAAACATACAGAATAAAAAGAGACTGTTCAGAGCTGCAAAGGGAAAAGGCCAAGTAACATATAAAGGCGTATCTATTATAATTACATCTGATTTCTCAATGGAAACTCTGAAAGCCAGATGGTGCTGGATAGATGTTCTGCAGACACTAAGAGACCACGGATTCCAACCCTGATTAATATACCTAGCAAAGCTTTCAACTACCATAGACAGGGAAAACACAATATTCTATGACAAAATCATATTTAAACAATACCTATCAACAAATCCAGTCCTACAGAAAATACTAGAAGGAAAACTTCTACCCAAGGAAATTAGCTACACCCACAAAAACATAGGCAATAGATAATCCCACACCAGCAATTCCAAAAGAAGGAAAACACACACACATACACAATACCAACAACAACAACACAACCAAAAATATCAGGAACTATCAATTACTGGTCATTAATATCTCTAATTATTAACCATCTCGATTCACTTATAAAAATACACAGGCTAAAAGAATGGATATGAAAACAGGATACATCCTTCTGCTGCATACAAGAAACACATCTCAACCTGAAAGACAGACATTACCTCAGAGTTAAGGTTTGGGAAAAGATTTTTCAATGAAACAGACCTAAGAATCAAGTTGGTGTAGTTATCCTAACAACTAATATAATAGACTTCAAACTAAAGTTAATCAAAAGAGATAAAGAATGACATTTCATATTTGTCACAGGAAAAATCCATCAAGATGAAGTCTCAATTCTGAACAACTATGCCCCAAATACAAGGGCACCCACGTTTATAAGAGAAACATTAAAGCTTAAATCACGCATCAAACCCCGCACACTAGTAGTGGGAGACTACAACATCCCACTCTCAGCATTAGACAGGACTGCAAGACAGAAACTTAACAGAGAAATAAAGGAATTAACAAATGCTATTACTCAAATGAACTTAACAAACATCTATAGAACATTACACCCAAACAAAAAAAGATATACTTTCTTTTCAGCACCGCATGGAACCTCCCTCATTCTTAAAATACTTTCTTCTAGAACTCTTGGATATCACATTTATTGGATTTTTGCATTCCTATTTTAAGTAGAATGTCTGGGTTTTCTTTGCCACTTCCTCTTTATTTTCATGGCATCTTATTCCATGGAGGAAGGGATGCATAGAATAAAATGCTTAAAAGTCAAATTTCTCAATCATTCAAACCCCAGAGCATCGAGGTCAGTTTTCAGATAAAGAGCTAGGAATCACATGGGGGAAACTACCCTCTGCTCATGGATAGTTATATGCCATGTTCTGAGAGTTGATGGAGTAGAATTTGACCACATAGTAGGGATGTCTCAAACAATCCTCACTTCAGTATGACTGTATCAATGCATGTCTTTGCACCAGTCCAGGGGCATGACCTACTAAGGCATTAAGAGAGTCTAGAAAAGACAGACACAGAGACAGAAAAATACTGGGAAATCAGGTGGACAGGGTGCTTTGCTAGAGAAACCACAACACCCTGGAAGCTTGCTGTGCCTATTATATGGAGTTGAACAAGGAGATGGGGAATTGCCTTTAGCTGAATGAGACACTGTCAATATCTGCACATGGACCAGAAAGGAAGGCTTTGCCATTTCCCTCTGGGTCTGAGACCAGAATCCTTGACGTGGCCATGTTTGTGTCAATAGTACACGTTCAGTCAGGGCTTCTTCCACATCAAGTACGTTAGATGTGACATACCTGAGGAACATTTTTACACTGTCAAAATCCAGCTTGGAACCAGCAATTTAATCTCAAAGATATCTATTAACAAATAGATTTATGCTAGATTTTTTGTTTTCTATTTTTTAATGAATTTTAACTTCAAATTCAAATTAGAGTAGGATTGTTGAAAAAAGTAAAACAATTCAATTTGAGAGCATCTAAATAAACATGTCTTAGGGGCGTGGGGCAGAAAAGGGGAAGACACAAGTAAGTATGCGCTAAGGAACAGAAGCAGAGTAAGTCAATCACCAGTTTAAACCCTTGGGTTCTAAATGAGGCATGTTTTTTCTTCAGAATGATGTACTTTTGCCAGATAACCACACAAGAACTAGTACTCTTGAAGGCCATTGAGGATAGACCTCTTCCATGGTTGGATTTGGACGCCACTTTTTTCTGTTTCTCTGATAATGCTAAAAAGGAAAATACCACAACTTCCCTTTATTTATATATCCTAGTCAAAAGAAAGGGATGCCTCTAACCTTTCATGCTTTGAAGATTAGAACATTATTATATACTCTTGTCTTTTTCCATAAGGGTCAATCTGAGGCACTTGAGAAAGTGCTCAACATCCTTAGCCATCAGGGAAATGCAAATCAAAACAACTCTGAGATACCATCTCACTCCTGTCAGAATGGCTAAAATCAAAAACACCAACGACAAGACAATTTATGCTGGAGAGGATGTGGTGAAAGGGGAACACTCCTCCATTGCTGGTGGGAGTGCCAACTTGTTCAGCCACTTTGGAAATCAGTATGGAGATTCCTCAGAAAAATAGGAATAAACTTACCACAAGACCCAGCAACTCCACTCTTAGGCATATATCCAAAAGATGCCCATTCATACAACAAGGATGTCTGTTCCACTATGTTCATAACAGCATTATTTGTAATAGCCAGAACTTGGAAGCAACCTAGATGTCCCTCAACTGAAGAGTGGATAGAGAAAATGTGGTACATTTACACAACGGAGTACTATTCAGCAGAAAAAAAAAAAAACAATGGAATCCTGAGATTTGCAGGCAAATGGATGGCACTAGAAGAAACCATCCTGAGTGAGGTAACGCAGTCACAAAAAGAGAAACCTGGCATGTACTCTCTCATATATGGATTTTAGACATAGATCTAGGGAGGGCAAGCCTACAATCCCATGGCCAGAGAGTCTGGGAAACAGAAACTTTACTCAGTGGCTGATGGAAGAAGAGGCAGACTCCCACGGCTAAGCACTGAGCTGAACTCAAGAAATCCAGTGACAGAGACTGAGGACTGATGACCAAAGGGATTAAGACTGGGCCGGTTTAACCCCCAGAAACAGCTGGCCTGACAAGGGTTAGCTCTTGAATCCCAGGCTAATGCTTGGGAATCCAGCATGGGACTGATCAAGACCCCCTGAATGTGGGTGTCAGTGAGGAGGCCTAGGTAATCTATTGAGCCTTGGGTAGTAGATCAGTATTTATCCCGGGTATATAAATGGACTTTGGACTCCCATCCAACAATGAGAGATGCATTCTCACCCTGAACTCTTGGGGGGAGGGTCTAGGCCCTGCCCTGGATGAAATGACAGACTATGGACACCCACATGGAGGGCCTCACCCTCCCTGGGGAAATGAGGGGATATTGGGGGGGGGCTGGTGGGAGGGCGCGGGAAGAGGAGAGGGAAACGGAGAGGGACCTGGAATTGACATGTGAAGCAACCTTGTTTGTAATTTAAATTTAAATTTAAAAATAAAAAAATTAAAATAAAGAGTCAATCCTTTTGGGCCTATCAATCACGTGGTTTCTTCCTTCTGTATTTTCCTGTTTCAGATACTGACCTTTTCTTGGCAGTTTTCAAGAGTATAGCTTGCCTATATTACTCACTTCCTCTAAACTTTCCTTTGTCCATTTCTAAATTATTTTATTAATGAAACTAGGAACCCGGAAGAGAACCCCAGTTTCTCTGGTAACATTTTACCCCATCTTCCAGGAAGAATTCAGCTTTATTAAATACTAAATTTTCTGGGTAGAACTGTCTCCATTTTAAAATCTGGGACACATGGAGTCTAAGAGGATACTAAATAGTGACAAGGAACCAGATATTCATTACACACTTACCTTCTTCCCAGCTCTGGTGTGTGTGATTCGCACAGGTAATATCACTAGATATATAGACAATATAGGGACATTAATATGACCAAATTTTACAGGTAAAAAAATTGAGGCTTCAACGATGATTTAATCCACCAAGATTGGCCAGCAAGCAAGGAGTCGAGATTAAAAGTGCGGCTTGAGTCCGTGGCCTCTCTGCTCCTGGGCCCAGGTGCTCTAGGCCTCACCTACCTGCTGGCTGAGGTGCAGCTGCAATATGACTCCTGACAGCAATGATGATTTGTGTCTCTTGTTCAAATATGTACGAACACTGGGAAGGAACAACTGTGTCATTATGTTCAATGCACGTCTGTTAAGACACAGTAATTCACCACTTCAGTAGTTTCCTTGCCACAAATCATACAATAATTATTTCCAAGCTGATCAAGCCCAAACCTATTATTGACAGAAAGTTCTTGTGTTTCCTCAGTAAAGTGCATTTTGTCACTTGCTCTAGGGCTGGATTTAACATCTGTTGCTGGGAAGGAACACTCTGAAAACTTTCCTTAAATCTCATAAGACTGTAATCACATAAAAGAACAGCCCAATTAAGAGGTACAGGCAGTGCTGGATACTCATTGGCCATATGTCTCAGTTAGGGTTTCTATTGCTGTGGCAAAACACCAAGACCAAAAAACAAGTTGGCTTACACTTGAATATCACTGTTCATCGATGAAGGAAGTCAGGACAGGAACTCAAATATGATAGTAATCTGGAGACAGGCACTGAAGCAGAGGCCATGAGGGAGTGCTGCTTACTGGCTTGCTCTCATGGCTTGCTTAGCCTGCTTTCTTACAGAATCCGGGACCACCAGCCCAGATATGGCATCACCCACAATGAACTGGGCCCTCTCTCATCAATCACTAATTAAGAAAATGCCCTATAGGCTTGCCAATGGCTCTGGTCTTATGGAGGCATTTTCTTAACTGAGTTCCCTCCCCTCGAATGACTTTAGCTTGTGTCAGTTTGACATAAAGTTATCCAGCACACCATGTGTTTGCAGGTTTCAAAGGAAAACAGCTATATACCTGTCTATTGCTAGAGGTCAAAAAGCCACACCAGCTGCTCAGCTATTCCTAGCATGATGTACCCAACATGAAAAGAGCTAGACAAAGATCCCTCACAGTCAGAGTGCAGGCAAGCAGAAAGCCTGACTGAATATCAAGAGTGCTCGGTTCATGTGGCAGCTTAGCTTTATGTCCCTGGTAACTGTGTAAAGAGGGCAGGGTTTAGCCAGCTGGGGAATGTGACTAACCTCTCCAATTGCAATATTTGGACTCTTCTCTCTCAATAGACACTACTTCCCACTAACCATCTTCTTTGTGTCACATGAATCCTCTGCTTGTCCAGTTAAGCCCCAGGTTTACACCCACAAAGTTTCTTCCATCCCTGCCTGTTGCTCTAATTGTCCCATTAGGCATCAGTCCTAGAAGAATGAAGAGTATTACTACTAACCCTTAACTTTCCCTCCATCTTTGATCACTCAAGAGCCACTAAATAGTGATCACAAATATTGAGAGTGACTGTCATCTGAACCAAGCAACAAAGTTCATCTTAGAGAGTTCAGCTTCACCCCCACTGCTCCCACAAAAGGATTGTCTCAATTGGGCTTCTTGACTGCTTACTGGAGACAGGAGCTGAGGTTAAAGTACATGGAGGGGCATTGCTCACTGGCTTGCTCCTCAAGGCTTGGTGGAAAGAGTCACAAAGCCCTCACCTGAGTATTCAGCTACTCATACTACCTACTTACCAACTCTGCCTTAATTTAACATGCCCTAGGAGGGAGGCCAGAGTATACAGTCAATGAAAGACTTGGGGCAGGGGCACTCCATCTGTGCAGTTATGGGGAAGTCGTCATCCCTGGTACAGCTTTTGGGGGAAGCAGTCACAACATTTCTGTAGGTAACCCCTTACCTACACTCTATAAGCAAGCCCAATAATTAACTGGTTCTTCAGGATGAACTTTGGTAGAACTGTGCCTTGATTTGTCATTAGGACCTTAAGAAGAGGTGTAGACACTGTTTGTGTCCCTCATGGAAAATGAATTTTAGCAACAAGAGGATTGATATGTCTGCCTGCTTCTATTGAAAAGTGAAGAAAGGACCAGCATTCTTTGTTCTTGCCTTCCCACACACTTGCATACCCTCTAGCTTTTGAGTAGTCATGCTCTCTGCTTCCCAGAACCATAACAGCAACCCATGTAGAATTGAATGGAATGCACAAAGTTCTCCATTCACATGGTCTAGTCCACCATGATGATCCCTGAGAGAACAGATAGCACTGTGGGACAGTAGGGGGCACTGTGCTTTCAATCCTGCAGCCTTGCCAATGACCACACCCACAGGAAAGAGGAAGGAAGCATTGGTCGCTCAGTCCTCTGGAGTCATCTTGTCTTCACACAGTCTTGCCTAGTCCACTTCTATTGTTGCAACCACTTCCCTCTTAGGTTTTGCTTTACTTAAGGAAGTCAAAGCTTTTTAAAAGCCAGTACCAATTATTGTGATTGAGATGAAATGGCCAACAACTTAAATATTGTTTTAAAACAACAGTCTCCAAAACAGAATTTACAGAGCAATTCTAAAGCTATGATTTTAGTTATCACAACATTTAAAGACTTTCATCCCATATTGTTGCATTAATTTTTCTTGGGATACTGGAACAGTCATCCCAGATAAGGAACAAACAACGGAATGGCAAAAACTGCCTATTCCATGGAGTCTAACTTGTTAACCAATGCGTTTGTTGGACTTATTCACAGAGCATGAATTATGGGTTACTTTCATGTTCATGGGTGACCCCATACCAACAGCTGTATTACCACAAAGCACCCCACAATCATAGCTGATAACCTCATAGAAGTCACATCATGGAGTCCCCTTTCAGTTAGCCTTCTATTTCCCACAGTTTAGAATCTCCAAAGACAATTTGTAGCCGGAGAAGACTGTATGCAATTATGACTGGACTACCATATGAGGATCCTGTGACCTTCTCCTCCCTGTTTCTACTAGAGGATATCAACAACCACAATACCACTACCATGGACCTAGATACTTTGCTTAATTAGTTGCCGTGGCTACTAGGGCAAGATTATCTCTATTTCACACTAGAGATGGAATGATCATGGTATGCCAGGAAGGGAAAAGCCATATGTATGTTAGCTCTTAATTCATCCCCACTCACTCAAGATAGGAACATAGGCCTGAACAATCATGCCCTGTTACGGGCTGAGTGACACTAAAATCCATCCAGTCATTTCTAAAAAGACCTTTTGCTCTGGGAATAGGTTGTATCTACCCAGAAGAAGAAAAGTGTTCTTCTAGAATGCTAAAAGACTGATATGGACCAATGCCAACCTGCTAACCTAGTTGATGGCAGTCACCTTATCATTTTTATATTGACCACTATGCCAGTCCTCCGTTGCTCTTATAGTTGATTTTAATTATGTATACATACACATACTCATGTACTAACAAGACCATGATCTTCACAGACTTGATTATTACATGCTTCAGAAGGACTGAAGTTGAGAAAACTGTGCTTTTCACTCCTAGGGCTTTAGACTCTCCACTAAGTCATAAGGACACAGACATATTCTCAATGGAAAACTCATCAGTGAGCTATAATTCATCAGAAAAAACAATTGCTATATGAACACAAAGTTATCTCAGTTTTTCTGTGATGGTAACCCTTTAAGAAGATCAGTAAACTACAACTTGGTGACCCAAGCCAGTGCATGCCTTATTTCTGAACTTCTGGAGTGTGAAAGGTGGTTTTTATATTGTTAAGCTCTTGTCTAAGCTTATCTAAGCTACTCCATATTATGTAAAACAGTGGTTTTTCAGAGTGTGCCTTGTCATGAGGGACTCCATTTTACATGTGTCATTTGATTCCATTTTGAAGATGAAGGCTGACTCTGCGTCTGGGTGGTTATGTGAAAGGCACCATCTGTCTAACACCATCCATGCATCACATACTGACAAATGGCTTTTCCTGAGATGAGGAAGGGTGCCACCCTATAAATTCGTCATAGTGAATTGGGACTATAGAACATGAGTATATTAAAAGTACACCAGGAAAATAAAAACAGGCCTAAGAACTTAATAGACACACCAAACCAAAGAAAGGCATAAACCCCCTCATGTGGACCCCACAATAAAAGATCACTGGGGTGGTGATGAGTCTTCTGACATGACATCTGACCCCAGGACCCAAAGAGAACTCTTGACTGTTCCAGGAACTTCAGTTCTACTCAGCCCCTACTGCTGACACATCCTAAATGACATCTTCTCATACTCCTGTTCATTTGTCTGAACACGCTGCCTGTCCATCTCCCTGTTCAGCTGTGTGGACTCACTTCTGCCCTTTGTCTAACTTCACTCTTCTGATGCAGAATCCTGCCTCTGAAGCCAGCAGCCAGCAGCTGCTCTAGCTCCTTCAGCCACTAACTAGATCAGGGTCCTTATCTCTGTAATACAGACTCTATTTGCATTTCTATTGGTCTCCCTGCTCCTTGGGACCTTTAAAACCTCTTAAGCTCTGCCATGGCCTCTTAATCCTTCATAGTCATTCTGAAACCTATACAAATACTTACGTAGAGACAGAATTGCTGTGTGATGTGTAATGTATAATCTGAAAGTTAATATTAGTAGTCAAGATTGAAATAACAAGAACCCTTTGTTTGCCTCAACCAGGGTTATTGAGCAAAGTGGGAGTATCTAGTAAATTTCTATCATTAAAATCACCATACCAGGGGCTAGAGAGATGGCTTAGTGGTTAAGAGCAGTGGCTGCTCTTCCAAAGGACCTGTTTTCAATTCTCAGCATCGATATAGCAGCTCACAAACTGTCTGCAACTCCAGTTGCAGGGGATCAGACACCATCACATAGTTGCACATGCAGGCAAAACACCAATGTACTCAAAGTGAAAATCACCATGCCTTGTGTATTAATAGTTATTAAATAAATGTTGACCTTGGAGAAAGACACAAATGTGTTTGTCGGTGTTTCTGCTGTAACATGCTGATGACATGAATATATTGCAGAAATAGTATTGAAACTCATATATCCAGCTCCTGAACTGTAAAATATATGATGAAGAATACCACTGTCAAAATTACATACAAAGAGTTCTCTATGATTTCTGCCAGTCCATTATCACGAAGCACTTAACAGAAATAAGAAGGATAGATCTGAACATCTATATTACTTTCCTGATGCTGTGATAAAGCACCGTGAACAAAAAAGCAAGCTACAAAAGGAGGAGTTAATTTGGACATGGAGTTCCAGAAGGCTACTAGTTCATCCAGAAGGCAATTAGTTACAGAAAGTCTATCATGTGTGCCCACAGAGCAAGAAGCTAAAAGCCCACATCTTGAACCACACACAAAAGAAGAAAGCAAATTGGAAGTAGGTGAAACTTCAAATTCTCAAAGCCCACCTCCAGTGATGTACTTGTTCCAGCAAAACTGTACTTCTTAAACACTCTCAAACAGCAGTACAAACTAGGGATCACATACTCAAATATTACAACTGATGGGGGATGTTTCTCATTCAAACCTCCACACACTACATGAAGGTTTTATTTTTTTTGGACCTCTATTTATTAAGGATTGGTCAACAAATGTTCATTGAAATACTTTGTGTTTGAGTTGGCAAATGTTTGAGAAGACCAATAATCTTCATGTGTTCCCATCATCTACTCTACTCAAATTCTGTTATCCATCCCTGTGATTCAATAACAGTGCTACTGAGACCCTGAACTGTGTTGCTGGTGCTCAACACTGCTGGATTGGCTCTGGTTTCTCAACTTAGATTTCAACTTAGATTTTCAAATCTTCTTCTGATGATTTAGAGCAGACGGGGAAGGCTCTCTCTGAGACTAGTCTGTTCTAATGTGACAGTGTTTCTACCATACAAAGGAGCTGGTAAATGTCCATCTTTATATGAAATTAGGTGCCCTGTCACTTGGAGAATTGGAAACTGAACACTTGGTGGCAATGCCAGACTTGGAGCACAGCCAAGTTGACTCAGTCAGAACAAACTCTTCCTTACTTTGTGTTGGTGTTTCATTCCAGTTTGAGTAATTCATTTGACAGAAGATGTGGGTTTTCTTTTCAGCCTGAAACTGAGAAAGGTCATAGTAAGTCAAGGAGATCATCACTCTCCCTGGGGGAATGAGGGGATAACGGGGGGGGGGGGTTGGGGGGAGGACATGGGAGGAGGGGAGGGAAAGGGAGAGGGACCTGGAACTGACTTGTGAAGCAACCTTGTTTCTTATCTAAATTTAAACTGGAAAATAAAATAAATAAATAAAAATTTAAAAAAGATCATATTACATTCAGGGACACTGGGAGTCTAAGGTAACATCTCTTACCAGGACCTGGGGACACCTGTGACAAGGTTTCTCAGTGTTTTATCCCAACTCATTTACTAAAGAATTATCTTTGTGTACTTTTTAAAAATTCTGTATCCCAGTACCAATACATAAGGAATAAGAATTCCTTAGAGTGGAATCCTAGGCTTACTCCTATGAATAGTAAATTTTCAGAAGCACTGACTTTAAAAGTCAATTATTATCTTTGGGGTTTTTTTATTCAGTGAAATTATTTGCACACATGTGATAACTCAAGAAAAAGGATTAATTCCAGACACAAAGCTAAATTTCCCATAGCCCCATTTTCTAGACAACTGGCAAGCCCTCATTCCCTGAGAAGCCATTCTCCCTCCTTGTCCTTGGAGTGCAGAGCTCCATGCAGATATATACACAATAGATCTCCCACAGTTACCACATCTCCCAGAAAGCAGTGTTAGTAACTGCTTACTTATCAGGGCTCCTCTGAGTGCAGCTGAATGTCCTGCTTTGTGACCTGGAGTCACTGGCATCCCATGGACAATCATCCCTGAATGGGGACCATTGGGAGCTCCTCGTGGGCCACAACTGGCCGATCAGCTTCTGATACATCTGTGGGAAGCCCAGCTGGGTGAGGACAGTGTTGGTTGCTCGGGATCTCATCTTTACTCAGGCCACATACTTTATCTCTGTTATCTTCAGCAAAACAGGATGGTTATTAACCATACAACTCTACTTACCCAACAGAGTTTATAAAAATAACAGAATTTTAGAACAAAGAGGGAGAATTTCAGGCTACTACCTTAAACCTTTATCAAGAATGACATCAAGTGTCAGAGATTCTAAGGAACCTATGTAAATTTCTTACCTTCATTTTTAAAAAAAAAATGTGACTGTCACTTACATTGTCTTATTGGACCCAAGGATACACATGCTGGCAGATTCATGAGACTACTGGCCCTTTCTCAAATGTTCCTTCTACTTAGTGAATGAGCACAATAAAAAGGACTAAATATAAAATGTCTTTGTAATGTGGAGAGCTTGCTCAGTGGGTATAAGTGAGTAATATCTTCTAATCCCTAGCCGGGTATGATTGAGCATGCCTGTATTCCCAGCATTGAGGGATGGAAACAGGCAGGCTCAGAGAGTTTGCTGGCCACCCACCCTAGTCTCAGGTTCAGTGAGAGACCCTGTCTCAAGGAATGTCCTCCTCTGGTCTCCATATGTATGCATATGAGTATAAATACCCACCCACCCACCCACTCACATGTGTGTGTCATACATATATCACACTATACATACACAAATGCAAACAGACATATAAATGAAATGCAGTAGTATGTCTGTAACCTCACCATGACTCTGAACACAGATTTCAGTTTCCAAATGGAAGCAAAGATCCACTAGCCATACAGTATAATAAATAGACTTGCCGCCGTCTGACAGGTGGCCATTTCCCTGTGGAAAGGACATGTTCCTAAGCAGCTTCCTTAATGATAACCAATTAATTCTTTCATTCATGTATCTCCAAGCAATTATCTAACCTTTTAAAACCCAAATTCTCATAACCAGGCTTTCTACCTATAAATATTGCCTCAACCTCTATGATATTTGCTTAAGGAAATACCAGACTTCCTTCCCACACTTTATGCTTTTAGACTGTCCAGAGGGTTGAAGGAGAATTGAGGCTGAGCTGGAGTATGAAATAGAAAAAAATTAAACAAACAAAATCTAATTGTACACACTCAGCAAAAACTCATTGATTAACAAGTTGATGAGCCTATATTCTTGATTAACGGTGATCTCCAAGAAGTCATGTGTTAAATCCAAACACGGCTAGGAAAGGAAAAAAACATGACTAAATCCTTGACAAGTTGCAAAACCTGAATCAATCAAAATAGGAGATCCATTCATTAGTCATGCGAGAAGCACTGAATACTTCCCTGTTACTATACCTTCCCATGAGCACTACCCACTGGTTGACTAGGAACATACACAGGAAGGAAGAAAGCACACAAATAGTAAGAGTATCATCATACACTTATATAATAAATATATAACTAATTAATAAAATAATAATAGTATAAGCTCTAGGAAATACTCAGATAGAAGACACATGATGTGTCAATAGAGAAAGTGAATATGAAAATCAAGTTGAATAGCTGAGTGTTTGAAAAGGTTTACTATATATATCCTCTACTAACAGTCTTGAAATTTTGCAATATCAAGTTGTCCCTGGTCATATTAAAAATGGTGAGCAGAACCCCTTCCCTTCCCTCTTCTTTCCCTCTCCCCAACCACTAATCTTGTTTAAAAATATGTGCTTCATTTAAAAAGAAAATAAAAAAGAGACTTGGCGGATTTATTCTTCTCCTCAGGATAATTGAGATATCGCTGAATTAGATATATCATTATGAAAACACAAAGCTGTTAAGTATTTGTGTTGAGCATAAGCTTTAAGGTCATAAATCAAGTGTAGGACTCCCTTGTCATCCAACTCTAATTCACCCTTGATTGTGTACTCATGAATTTGTATAGCAGCCCATTAACCACAGTCATAAATATTTTGTAGGGAGACTCTTGCATCCCACAATGATATTATTTCATTGGCCACCTCTTAAAAGCAGCATTAAATATCTAAGGAATATAAAATATACTGTTGGGGAAGTCCTGTGTATATGTCAATAAATTACTTCTGGCCAATAGGAATCTAGATAGGTGGGGCTAGGAGTCCAGGAGGATTCTGGGAAGGAGAAACACAGGAGAGTTCGAGATGTAACGCCATGGGGTAGGAGCCCGGAACTATTCTCTGGTAAGAGACATACTTAGATTAACAATTATGGGGTAATTACTTAAAGCAGAGCTAGCCAGTAAGAGACAAGCAAGGCCAACAGCTTTATAATTAATATAGCCTCCTGTGTGTTTATTTGGGGACTACAATGCGGCAGAGCCCAGGCAGCTGGCGGGGGATAAACCAAAGCGGCTAGCAAAGAAAAAGCTTCTCTTAACAATATACCATGGTATTTCATCTATACTTCAAATATAGAAATGTTGAAGATTCATACAAATTTAGAAACTTGTCTAACCTTACATGAGTTACCTGAGAAACCAGATCAGGGCAGTCAGCTTCAACCTGCTCTACCAAGACAAGAATATCCCATGAAGCATCTGTACAAACCAAATGTTGTGAAATATGACTTTGGCCTTTACTTTATTCAGTAGGACAATGAGTCCTTTTAGTCCCTTAATTTCTGTTGGGAATTTGCCTGCAGTAGTCTTTGTTCTCGCCCCAAATGGAGTCTCAACTTTACGTGATTAATTCAATATTAAGAATTGGAAGACTCTGTGAGTTTGAGGCCAGCCTGGTCTACCGAGTGAGTTCCAGGACAGCCTCCAAAACAATACAGAGAAACCCTGTCTCGAAAAACCAAAAAAAAAAAAAAAAGAATTGGAAGAACAGAAACAGCCAGTTAAAAGGTGACATGTTGCCTTAACTTTCTTAATCTTAATTAATGCCTTAATATTATCAAAGACAAAACAATCACCTTATTTCAAAAAATATATAAATAAAAAGAAATGTATCAAGCTTTCTCAAATGTAATCAGACTTTCTTTGTGGGACATGGAGGCTTAATGTTAATTATGAAAGCTTGGTCTTAGCTTAGGGTTTTTCCAACCAGCTCTTATAACTTAAATTAGCCTGTCTCTTTTAATCTACATTCTGCTGTGTGGCTCAATTACCTCTCTCCTGTACCATATGTCTGACTTCTTCAGAGTCCCTGGCGAAATTACATGCCTCGATTTCTTCTCCTAGCTTTTCTCTCTGCCTGGAAGCCCCACCTATCCTCTCCTGCCTAGCTATTGACCAGTTAGCTCTTTATTAAATCAATCTGAAAGCACCTTAGGCAGAGACTCATCTTTACAGTGTAAACAAATATTCTGCAACAAAGAATATAAATTAAGTTGACTCCTATGAAATAGCTTTTTTGTTTTGCTTTATTGCCCTACATTTGAGAAGTCTTCATATCCTCTCTAGAGTAGGGATGGTGAATGAAGTGTCCTCCAGTCTTTTCGACCTTGAAAGTCAGTGATATTAAGCAGTTGTAGAAACTACAGCTGTAGGCATGCCATTTCCCTGAGTAGAACCCATAGAGACCACCCACAGCTGAGAATACCAAGCTTGTACTTCTAAGTCAAGGCACGGAAATCCTGCCACCCAGCCCACAGGGATGTATTTCAGTGTCTCCTCCATCATCTCTCTAAAACCCTTTTGCTGTCAGCATCCTCTGAGTACCCAATTCCTCAGTTGGGAAACCCATGCCCTGCTGCCTGCTTTCTGTATGTCCAGGAGATCTTTCATCACATATGTACCTGTCGGGCGGGCACTGTTTATATTTAAAGTGCATATTTCGTTCTTTCTAAAGTATTCCTTCCAAAACGATCACCCCATTCCTGTTAAATCCTTCTATTCTGCGTTTTGCTCATCTGTACTCTGATTATTTATTTATTCGTGTGTCTCAGCCCACTATCCCACCTAATGTGGACTGTAATCTTTACGAAAGAGGGGTCATGGCTTATTCATTTTTAGTACTTCAAGTGCAGCAAGGAGTCTTGTTGTTTTTTCCTAAGTGCACTGAACCTAATGTTCCTTTTATTTTATGTTCAGTTCCTTCCATAACTGTTTTAAGAAGAAATACCAATGGGCTCTGTGCAATTGCAGGTTTCAATATTTTGCTATAATAAATTTGTCATTAGCAAGAGGATAATAAAATAAAAGCCAAAATAATGGAAAGTTTAAGTCCATCTGGGAAGGGCCAACTCCTGCCTCACAGAATCTCACACAGAACAGAGCATCAGTTAACTTTGGTCATCTGGGTGAAGAGTCAGGTCTTCCCAGGCCCTCTGACTACAGAGAATGATGGCAGAGACTGAAGCTCAATACGAACATCTGTGAATGAACACAATGTGTGACTACTGAAAGAGAATACTGAAGACTCTGCTATAGGTAAGTACAGTCGGATGGTTAATAGTGTTCCTGTTTTGATGAAGATAACAGAGATAAAGGGCATGGCCTGAGTAAAGATGAGATCCTCGCTCAAATGGGCTTCCCACAGATGTGTCAGAAGCTGATGGGCCAGTTGTGGCCCATGAGGAGCTCCCAATGGTCCCCATCCTGGGATGATTGTCCATGGGATGCCAGTCACTCCAGGTCACAGAGCAGGATATTCAGCTGCACCCAGAGGAGCTCTGATAAGTGAGCAGTTACTAACACTGCTTTCTGGGTGAAGTGGAACTGTGGGAGGTCTACTGTGCTTATACCTGCATGGAGCTCTGCATTCCAAGGACAAGGAAAAGATGGCTTCCCAGAATTCATCACATTCTACAAGGTGTGCAAACTATACACAAACTGTCTTCTTAATTGGAAGGCTGTAAGATATAAACAAATACAGCAACCCTGGTTTCCAGGACAACCTCTGATATTGTGTCCTCTGATGATCATGACAAAGATAAGTAAACCCTGAAGCACAGCAATTCAGCAGGGGTCTAAAGGGAACCCAAGCTCCATATGAAGCAATAAGCTACACATGCAAATGCTTTCCCTAGGCCACTTTTCCCGTGTTTTGTGATGTGCTCCCTCTGCTGATTTTTGGCCAGTGTGACAGGAACTTAGGGGAGAACCTTGAATCTCAGTGGCAGAGCAGTGAATTGGAATGTGTCTTCACAAAGACTTTCTAAGGAAGCAGATCCCCAGCAGTGGAAACACATTCTCGTTGACTCATTCATCCTAGTGTAGCACTAGGGACTTGCCATGGGCTCATAGCCCCACACTGCAGTTTAAGGACACTCCCTGATATCTTCAGGGCTTTAACCCCAAGCCCCTCTGCATGCAAAGCACTAATAATCCCCCCCTGGATATTGTCTCTCACTGCATCTGTTCCTATCTGTCCCCTTGTCTAGTCTTGTGGAAGATGCTGAAAGGAAGACATTTACATAACTGTCAAGTGAGCAGTTAAAAATCTTATTTACAAGATCTTGGGGTACATAGAAAGAGGTTAAGTGAGAGGATTCAGTCATCTAAGAAGCTCAGTCTTCTTAAATTACTAACAGTATTATAGCTAAACCTTGTCTTTGTCAATGGGCATAATCATTCCTAAATGAAGAACAAAAGAGAAAATTCTCCACCCACCCCCTTTTACCATGGATCAACTGCAAATGTCTTGTAGACCATTCAATACCACCTACATTTGTAGGGAAACGAGGCCTTTGCTTTGAAGAGCATCACTTTGGTCATAGCAATCTGTGTGTACCCCAAAGAGCATCCAGAGAGGAAAGACATGTCTTTGATGCTTCCCCTGATGTGACCCCTTTTCAGAATGAATTGGTGTGGGTATATTTAGAATTTTACTGGATTTTGATAGAAGAATTTAAAAGCTTAATAAAAAATTCAAGGAGATATTGCAAATGTATTGAGGACTCTCAGAACTGTGCCCCATACTGGTTTGACTAATTTACACTCCCATAAGCATGTAAAAGCTTCTCTATATCTTCCCAGCATCTGTTAATTTTTGTTTTTGAAAAAAAATGTTTTAACATATTCAGTCTCTTTTCCCTAGTTCCTCCTGTAACCACCCTTTCTTCCAACCTATTCCTTCCCATCCCTGAACTTCTTGAGTTTATTTTGTTTTGTTCAGCTACTCCTGAGAGTGGGTCCTGCCCTGGGATGTTGTCCACCAAACTGACTCTTTCTCTCCTAGCATCTCTCAGATGCCAATAGCTCTTCAGCTAATGGTGGAGTCTCCTGCATCATTTTTTTATCAACTGTTTTATATTTGTCCTAGGAGGATATGTAGTAACTACTATGCCTTGTTTTCCTTCCCAGTTCAGCAGACCACCTCTCTTTTCTGATCTGGCAATTTTCCATGTACTATAGTTGCTGCATATAAAACAGTTCCTTGTAATCCAAGCTGTCATTCTGCACAGACCCAAGGCTCAAGTCTAGTAACATAGAAACACGTAAGAGATGCCATAGTCACAAACAATAGGAACATGGCTATTAAAACTATTCAATTTAAGAACAAGAGTAGAGATAGACCTTGGATATGTATAGGGTAAGAGTGTACATATGTTCATGTGTCCAACAAAAGTATTTATTTTCAGTCAGTGGCCTTAGACTTGGGAGATGCCTTAGGTAGGGTTTTCTTAATAAATAATGATTTTTAATAAATAAAGGTTTAATAAATAACAATGATATCAACTATCATGAATTGTGTTAAATTAAGAGCTATTGCATAAAAAATATAGGAAACTCAGGGAGAGTTCAATTATTAGATTCTTTTGCTCTTTGCTTTAACTATTAAATCTAAAAAGTATTTCTACATAATCTGGATCTTTCCCCAAAGTATATAAGTTCAGAAACACTCCCCATGAAAACCATTCCTGGCTGCAGATTCTAATCAAGGACTCATGAAAACTAAAGTGGTCTTTGGACCATTTATTGACCAATTAGCATTACAATTACAGATTCTTGAGAAAAGGCAACCAAAGGCTGCCAATGCCTGTCCTTTAAAGGCACATTATATTCTCACCAGATTACACAAAATGGAAATATTGACTCCTTGCAGAAGGCCCTGATGCTCACAGAGTTTCAATCTCATTGCAACCCTGTGCCTTATCAAAGCACCCAGGCTTTACTGACATACTGTTTTGACTACAAATAAACAGACAAAGCACTGAAAATCCATAAAACACATTGTGTCTGCATAGATTTATTTCACTGATCATTCCTAAGCCTCTTCTTCAGCCTTATGCTGGCCCCAATGTGCAAAGAACTACCTTCACTTCAAACCTTCTTGACTCACAAATGTTACTGCGTCTGACTTGAATTTATCACAGCCCTACCCATACAGGCCTGAGTTTCCAAGTCACTGAGGACTCTTTATACTACTTTCCATAGTGGATTTACTAATTTTAATTCTTATCTAGAGCAAGTTCCTTTTTCTCTATATCTTCCTATCATCTGTGTTTAACCAGCCTGGGTTTCCATATGTGCTTACCCTCATATGTGTTCTTTTTGAAGTATGGCTTAGAAAACCACAGAGATTAAATGGCCTTATCAGAAGTGCCTGTCCATATAAGCTGCACACCTGAACTTTGTATCTGAAGTAACCTTCCTTTCACATACCATTCTTACAATAGCACAGTGAAGGGCGACCATAGTTGAGTCTTACAAACAGCATGCGAATGGTTTTAGAACTTCTTGATAGGAAATACCAATGGATGAATGCCTTTCAATCTTCTATTCCTTCCCAATGTGGCTCTTTATTCTCCCCACTCTGTCATCTGTTTAATTCTACTTATAATAATTTCACTGACCCCAGTCCAAAGATGTTATAAAATGATACTGCAGAAAACCTTTCCTAAGTAATTCTTTTCAAGGATGCTCAGTCATTGTTTTCTTTTTGGAAATCCTCCCTGTTCTCCCTCTCTCTTGTGCATTTCATAGTGTCATCCTTCAAAGGCTGCCTTATTTTCTTTGGTGAGGAGAATGCATGTGTACATGTATGTGGAGATCATAGGATGGCTGTAGGTGTCTTCTTCAATCACTTGCCCCTGTGTTTTTTGAGACAGGGTCTCTCACTGGGCCTTGAGTTTACTGAGAAGCACTTTACCCAGGCCCCAAAGTCACCTTCTTCCCAAGAGAAAAAGAAGTCTTTCTTGTCCAGAAGTCATATTAAATTTCTCTTATGATTTCTGATAACATATTAGATCAACTTTGTTGAAAAATTGTACCAAAATGCTCCTTTGAACAAATTGTTTGATGCATCTACACCCCCACACACAAATTTATTTCACTCTTTCTCAAGGTCTGTCTGTGCCCTAATGGATGTTCTTTCCAACCCATACTGTTTAAAAACATGTCATGCATTTCAAAAGGAGAGAAAAGTATGTTGGTGAATTGGTTTTTAGCCTACCACAATTCTGTGTTAATCATTCTCACTCAAACCATTTGAATCATTGAGCTATCTTTCCTATTAGACTTAGCTCATCATCCATTATGCCTGTCAGATGCCTTGATACCCAGCCCCAGGACAGCAAACTGTAATGGAAATACCTTTTCTAAGAGGTAGTGATGTACAGAAGAGTCAGAACTAGGCATACAAAGCCCTGTTCTGATGAAGTAAAGAACAGTTAGGGGTCTAGAGTTAATAGGAACAAAGTAGGTCAAGGAAGTTACATGACCGTTAAGATGAGTAAGAGGTTTGCTTTATGAAGGTGCCCACAAGTGTGACTTGTTTCTGTTATTGGAATAAGAAAGGAGATGAGAAAAAAACATTTCTGAGTTTAAATATGTGACACATCCAGGAAGGGTAAATGATGAAGAACTAGAGTGAAATACACAAGGAGAATGGTTTCTGCAGTGATAGAAGATGGCTGGAAGAGTTTTCCAAGGAAATGCACGTTCAATACAGGGACCAAAGACATCTTGCTTTTGCACTGTGATTCATTCTCTCTCATGCTCTTTCTCTCTTCATCCCCATCACTGGAGCCCATACACAATCCCTGCCCTTGATCTGAGAACTCCAATGCGCTGTTACCTGGACAACAAAGGTGTGGAAAGCTGAGTTGAAGTTCAGATAAAGGTCCAGCACAGGTTCTCATTGTTCCCTTTCTGAGTGTCCACCACAGGCACAGGGTGGTTCAGATTACAATAGATTTCCATTCTAAATGAGCCCCTAATTAAAAGTAATACCCTTTCTCCATCTGCTCATAATTCCCACAAACCTTTTATGCCTTTGGGCTCAATTTCTCAGGCTCGGTCTGTGCCCCGGAAAGTTTGAAGTGCTTTGCCAGGAGTTAGAGTGGGAGAATGAACTTTCTTCTTTTCAAATCAATCTTTGAAAGTAAATTAGGTGAAAATCACTTGAGATGTCTATCTGCATACTTTGGATGTTACTAGCTCAAAAGAACAGCTCTTTGTCCTAAGACTGAACCAAACAGGAAGGCACAAAACAGATGTTGACGCAGATGTTATCCATTAAATTTGTAATTTCAAAATAACTAGTACAACCTAAAGTGTGAAAAGGTCATTGCCCAATGGTGCAGTGCTTTTCTGCTTGTATGTGATGTGGGAAAGAAGGATGTACATGGGGCAACTCAGAAGGTGCAAGGAGTGACCACTTTTGTTTCATAATCAGTACTGACTTTCTGTGTACCTCCTTGAGATTGAAGAAACTCAACTTTGCTCAATATGATAATGACACAGCTTGGGCATGAAGAAATTTCCCCTTTTCTTCTATGCAATTTGTTAACTTTCTAAGCAATTTGCAATGTGGGGGAAAATCCCACTAATATATGAGTTCTGAGATCTCCTACTTCACTCTTGTCTCCTTCCTTACTGGCATCATCCTCCAGCAGAACAAGCCAAGACAAACATTCACAGGAAAGACAAATTTTAAAGCAACTGGACACTGGAAATGCTTGTACAGAATTACACAGATCCACTGATCTATGTGTCTCACCCCAAGTTCAACCATGTTTACATTTTCAGGTAGCCCTCAGAGGAAAGATCTATGTATTCTGAAGACCTGGAAGGCATGTTTTGAAAACATGATGCGTACAGTGAGCTCTGAGAGCAGTCTTCTTGGTAAAGGGACTGGATACAGTTCTTCTCACTCACTTGTGGAGACTGGCAGGGGCCATGGTTGTCCTTAGCATTTAATTTAGTCTTAGGATTAAGTCAACCATGTATGATGGTGTGGATGGTACCATCTCCAGGCTTCTCCACCTATGAGATACTGGATAGGCCTCTATGGCAGTGAAGCCACATTCTGCCTTTTTGGGAGCATGGTCAGGATTTGAAGACAGCAGTGACAAGTGGCACAATGGGCTAAAAATCATCTTGATCTTGGCGGAGACACTGAGAAAATCTGTCCTTCATATCTGACCACTCAGAACCACTGTTTTCTTTATTTGGTCCTGTCTCCAACATTCACAGGTAACAAATGAGTCACTGTACACTCAAAAGAAAGAGATGCTGACACACAGCACCTTTAGGAAACAAAAACACATTTATCTCCTCTTTGAATTCTCAAGTCGAAGCTTTGCTGGGAGAAGTGGGCAGTGTTACTCTGTGAAGTGCCAGCTTACTCAAACCTAGCTCAGAGACAGCGATTCTTCTAGTCCACCCCATCACAGATCTTCCCATCTTCACAAGGCGTAAAGCCTTTCTCAAACACAGTCCATGCCACCATGGGAGTTAATGCAACAAGCAGAACTCTCTATAATGTGCCTAATTTTGAAAGATAGGCACATGCAAAAGTATTTGATATTTAGAAAGCAAAGGTATAGGGTACAGATTTATGCATGTCTAAACAAAAGTAAACAGGGTATAGAATTATGAATTCATGAAAGCAGAAGACTGTCAGCCATTCCATCAGGGGATTGCATTGAAAGTTCCTTATGAAACACTTAAAACTTGTCATTGGTTAGCCTGGAATAACTCTGGATACATAGAGTTTATGTTTACCAACCTCTTGTATCAATTAAAATAAAAGACACGAGTACTATAGGCTGTAAGCACAATCTGAGACTTTATCCATCTGTCCTTTCCTTATCCAACTTTTCTATAGTCTTTCAGTTTTCTTTGTTCATATTCAGTTAACACTGACCCCACTCAGACAATAAAAACCTAGCAGCCATGTCTGGTCCTGAACTTCTGGGCTGACCATTGCACTCCAAGACTGTCCTGCAAAGTGATTGTGTACTTCATAAGCAGATTAAGCAGCAATTTTACATCTTTCTTGCTATGATATTTGCAATGATGCTGCTTATGGAGTCCAACAATGCATATGAGACTCACCCAGTAATTGGCATGTGAACTATACGAGTGTGTAACTCATTCAGCTGAAGTTAATGGACTATAGGTAAAGGCACTGATATTTTTCCTTTGCCTTTCACAGATACCTATAGCAATACAGTTGCCCTGGAGGGGAAGCAGGAGATGCTGAGTCACATTAGATGGCTAACTCCTGTTCAGAAGTGAACCAAATCTGTGACTTAATTTCTTTCTTTAGTTTCACAACTGTGAAACCTGAAATTATGACTGAGTCCCCACCAAAGGTCTGTGGAAGCATTGTTTCACTCAAGTATTTATTCCAGAAATTTTTGTTGAACACCTATAAACACCTTTAGCTAAGCACCTGCAGCTAGACACATATAGCTCAACACCTATAGGCAAACACCTATAGCATTCTTGTTTAATGCTAGGTTTCCAGAAATCTGCTCAGAAAAAGAGCCCCCCACTCAGCTCACTCTCTCTCATTTTCTGTGTTTACACTCTTTCATATTGTAATAGTCCAATAACACACATAAAAACAGATAACCCCGGGAATTACACACACACACACACACACACACACACATACACACACGCATGCACGCACGCACGCACGCGTGGGTGTGTGTGTTTCAGAACAATAGAAAGTTCTGAGTATTAATGCAAGGACCCAAGTTTCTTCCATTCTTGTGACTGTCACATTCAATGATGAACGTTTAAGGTTGATGATAGACTGCAACCTGAAACCCAAATAGACCCTTTCCTCCTCAAGTTGGTTTTTCTTAGTGCTTTCTCACAGTAACAGAAAAATGAACTAGAAAAATATGCATATGTTCATATATGCTTATGCATGCTAAAGACATAAGATCTTGCTTGCTTTACCTTGACTCACTTAGACATTTGTTTCCTTTAGGGAATTATGAATTATGCAAAAACCAAGGCTTGGAGGATTTGTTCCACAGTAGGTGCTAAGTGAAAGGCATCATGCTGAGTTTGTAACTTGAGTCACTTGAATTGGTTTACAGTAAAATAGGCCAGAGTCTGCCAACTGTTCACATGCAGAGACAGAGAAAGGAAAGATGTCAGATATAGAATAAAAAAAGAGAGAGGGGGAAATAAAAGAGAGTAACTCAAAGTATTTAAGAGGTCCTTATCTCAGACTCCCTTGCTTGTGTCCTGTTCTTAAAGTGGCCACTCTAGAAGCTGTATGTGAACAAGCTGCCCAGCATTACTCCTCTAGAGAGCTGTGCAGAGTCAATAGAGGATTCTGAAGAAACCAACCAAGCTCAGTGACACCTACTTCAAACAAGCCCTCAATGGGTCTAGTTATCACTTCCCCAAACCACACTAATCTACAGTATAGAAGTTTAGTAAGTGTGGGTTGGGTGGAATGGAACTGCAAAGCCCTAAATTAGTATTGCTGAGAGCAACTTGGGCAGCAAGGATCCTGCCCCACCTCCTCTGGAGCTGGATGCTCAGGCCCTGGCACCACTTGCTATCAAAATCAATCAAGCAACTCTCCTGATGATGATTAATCCTTGCTGAGAAGGTGCCAGGGGGTAAATGATGTATCAATGATCCTATAGTCAGCTCTAATAGGCCAGGACCAATGGGAAGATCTGGCAAATTGCTGGGACAGCCAGGCATGTCTTGATGCAACATAAAAGTGTTAACTTAGCCTAATAATGTTTTTCTTGGATAATAATGAATATCCTGATGGAGGGATCTTCTATTCCCTCTTATGCCGACACCTATTCACCTAGGTTGACAAGCAGAAGAGACTCAAAGCTGTTTACTGTTCTTCTAGAGAAAAACTAATGTTCATTTTCAAATTCTGACTCATTCTTTTATCAGATAAGACTACAGACTATAGGCTCAGGGCCAGGTGTAAAGCAAAGAGCAATAAAAATTTAGCATTTGCTCTCCTGAAATTTACTCTGTGTTTGGGAAGAAAGACAGTAATCCATGGGCATGTAAGACAACTGACTGTGGTAAGCAGTCTCTAAAGAACTCAGCAAACACTGTGGAGCCTGCTTAGTCAGGGAAAGGCTTTTGAAAAAAATCCTGCAGTCTGAGGGTAGGAAGGATCCAGCTATATAAAGAGCATCTGAAAGTATGTTCCAGGCAAAGAAAATGGATTTTGATCTTCGCAGATCTCTGTGAATCCAAGGACAGAAGTTGACCAGGGATTGAGCCCAAGAAAGATGTGCACAGAAGTGTGGCTCAGCCTGGCCTGATGCTACCTGGAAAGAAGGCAGAGTGAAGCACTGTCTTGCTTTCATATTTTAGGATTCATATGAGTTCTTCTGATATTTGGGAACTCCATATGGTGAATGACACAGCACACCCAAAGCTACAGAAGACACAGAGGCTTCTGTACTGATCAAGCAGAATCCAGAGAGCCTTGACATTCTCATCGGTTAGTCACAAGTGCTCAAACTAGAGTTAAAGGGTCCTTACCACAGTGCAAAGCAAGGGAGATTGCAGGATCCACCGGCCAGCAGAGACAAGACTACCCACAGCTGGCCTGAGGGAAAGGCCTGGGCTAGGAAATCAGCTTAGCAGCCAGGTCGTTTATCATTGGGTTATAAGTTCATGTAAGATAAATATATAGTTCCTAATAAAAACAGACATCCAGACAAGGAGGTTCTTTGACAATGAACAAGACTCATGCTTCCTTCGCTCTGGCAGGCATAATAGGCCTTGTTCCAGGCCATTTCCGTTAGAGCACAGAGATGATAAAAGGAAGGATTCATTTTCTTCACAGAGTGTCTCCTACGTAATTGCCCCCAGGCGCTGGGACCATTTTCAGTCTTGTTTTGTTACAAGTAAATAAATTCTCAGCAGATAAATTTCCTAAAGGCTAGTATGGCCTGGCCAAAGCAGCACCGGTGTGGCAACTTCAGACCAGGACGATCCAGACTGTTTAAAGACACATCTAGAAAGGCCTTCCTGAGGCAAGAATGCCATGACCAAGCCTACATCATGAGCTTGTTTAACTTGGCATTTGCTTGAACGGCACTGTTTCTTCAGGCCTAATTCAGATGTAAATCCAATGTTATTCATCTATAGCCTGAGCCTAGTCATTAAAAAACAGGCCAGAGTTTCCCACTCTTCCTGCATCAGGTTTTACTGCATGAATGAAGAAAGCTTGTTACATGATCATATCCATTCTGTTATCACAAATGTGAACCAAAGACAGCTAGAGACAAAGGGAAGCCCCTCTGTCTTCATAAGAAATACTTAATCAAGCTTGTAACTTTGCAGTGATGTGTGTTCATTAGTTATTTCTAAATTGGAATACATATTAGTAATATTTATTGACTTTTTCCTGGAAATTTTTCTTTCATTTCCATCATCTGTATGTTTGAGGATGTGTGTATGTCTGTAAATGTCAATAAGTATGTGTGTGTGTGAGTGTGTGTGTGTGTGTGTGTGTGTGCGTCCAAGCATGTGCGTGCACGCGCGTACACACACACACACACACACACACACACAGACACACACATGCTGATAAACAACACCTCCCCATACAGAAATGCATATATCTTTCATCCATCAAAAGTTTCCAAACAGAGACAGGCAGAAATCTACCACGTTTGGCTTGGGGCCCCCTGAGGTGGTGAAAACATGACTTTTTATGAACTTAAAAGCAGTGCAAAACTTTCCAGAGAGTGATAACCTAATCCTGAGCATGTTGGCATATGCAGCTCTTCAAGTCCCAACAGCTTTTTTCTGTAGCTGCAGAGGGAGCAAGAGAAAGCACCGGGCCTAGCCCTTCCAGAGAATGGCAGAATCTGAGCTTCTCTCCAGGAGTAAGCAGTGGTGGCAGCTCAGGCATTCACCCACAGCCGCATTCACTGGACCTGCTGGCTCTGTAATGATGTGGTTGTCAATTTCGGAAAGACTGGAGACCAAGGAGTGTGAGACAGAGGAGGTGGTTAGTCACCAAAATGGCCAGAAGATTGGGTTGACATTAATGTCTGAGATTTGTCTTGATAAGAACTGCTGAAGAAAGGAAAAGGTTGTTATGCACTCCCTTTTCTTCAAGAAATAGCCCTTAATTGACCCGCTGGAGGCCTTTCATTGGATCAGCAAACAGGTAGCAGAGACTGAGATGGAAGAGGACACAATGGTGAGAACAGGGAAGGGGGAAGGAATAGCATTCAACCTCTCTAATCACAACTTCTCAGACTTCATCTAACCCTGCTATTTCTCCATGTTAACTATAAGAGACCAACCTAAGAGTTGGGACATCAACCTACAGGAAGGTACAGGGCCATCTTCCCAGCCAGGCATGTTCAGTAAAAGACACCGCATGAAAGAAAGACAGGATATCATCACCATGCACAGAATTCCCAAGAGCAGCCATCCCTACCACTTTTCTACACAGCCTGCTCACAGCTCCACCCACCTGGGCTGTCTCCTGCCACTCATCTTTAGTATCCAATCCTGTTTCCAAACAGTTCTGTAGAAAGGAACATATTGTGGCACTTTTTTTTCTGGGTCAAAAGAAAAAAAAAACAGTGATTGAGACATGCTCTAGCAAGGTTTGCTTCACTATGAAAATACCGCAAACTGGGGCCCCATGAGGAAATGAGTGAGTTGCTTTTCAGGATGTTAAATGCAAACCCTACAGAGTCCAAAACAAGTCTAAGTAAAGCAGTCACTCCTTAAATGTTAGGCCACCCAGAAATATTAGCCAAACTGTGTCCCGTGTGTCCCTTGGTTTGCAGAGTCCATCTCATAAAGTCATCAAACTAACAGGACCAAGAGTAAATCTGTTACATCTTACTTGACCATACTGGAAATAAAGCAGTTCTTAGAGAAATTCCCCAGCCCCTCTGCCTTGACAAACATGGGAAGGAGGGAAAAGAAATGTCTTTAACCAGATCCTGTAATTCATAAGGCTTATCTCTACCCAATGCACACACAGCGCAGCATGACTGTGAGCTTGGAAGTTGAGAAAGATACAAATGTGAGTTGTTTTCATCCCTGTGGGAATGACTGTAGGGGAGGGAAGCAAGCTGAGACATTTCCTCATCCTTCATGACTTAAATAGGCTTGGTGGTCCTGCTCCACACACAGGGACTTTGCAGGTTCTTCTCCACGGTTCTCATTACCTCATGTGTGGCTACCTACTCCTTAAATTTGAATTTTGGTTCCTGTGAAGCAAGAACTCAGGACTTTGTTGTTATTTGGTTATGGAGCTTGGGTTTGACTTTGCTTTCTCTACTCATAGTTTAGCTTGGAGCTGAAGATGTCTGAAAGTTGTACAAGAAGCACATTGATACTCTTGGCAAGGCTTTCCCCAAAAGTAGCTGTCCACAGAGGAGACTATGCAAGTTCTCTGCGTTAAAGGAAACAATGGTTTACAAACCCCTGGGCAAAGTATCTCTGGTTCTTAGTTTCCTATCAAGACGGAGATTTCAATCAGACATCAAGCCTGGCATTCCTTAACTGTCCACTTCTATCACCCAGCCATATTCCAAAGCTCCAAGTTCCAAGCAGTTAACAAGACAACAAATGAAGACTAGTCAAAAACTATAGAGTTCATTCCACTCAGGTAATTGCTTTGAACTTTCAAACCAGAATGGTTTTCATGGGATCTGGAACCCATTTTGCTATTTTCATGTGGAAACATGGCCCATTAGTAAACAGGTTTTATTAATTACACCCAAGCTTTAGACACACAGTAGCCAGTGCGTAAGAGTTCTTCTAGCATACACATTGGTCTCAGGAATAAAAGATTTCATTCTCTGTTAGGAAAGCAAGAAAGGATTCAGGCACTATTGTGCATTCCTGTAATCTCCATACTCAGGAGCTGGAGCAGGGGGATGGTGACTTGAAAGCAGCCTGGGCCAAAGAAGAAGACCCTATCTTAAAATAATTGAACAGCTAGGAACATTACTGCTATAAAAAGTTGTGGCAAGGGCATTATTTAGTGAGGCTTTGTGTGTATACAGCTGTCTATACACACTGACTGTCTTAGCTTGCCTGGGGTTGGTGGAGAAGCCATTCCTGACATGTGGTGCTTTCCTTACTGAAGGAAGTCACCAGTAAAATGGAACTGGGCATGTGTGAACACAGACTGGCAAGTTCCAAAAGTCCATCCTCATGCCTTCCAACAGGCATACCTGCCAGCTTACCTAAGCTAGGTCTCTGTAGGCACAGTCAGTGGTCATTGGCACCTAGGAAATTCCTAGATCTCAGGTCTACTTGCTGTGGGGTTACTCATGGGAGCCCTCATTGCTCAGTTCCTCTCTAGAGTCTGTCCTTGGGCAGACAACCATCGTTTCTGTCTCCTTTCCCTTTCATTGATTTCCTCCCGAAGTCTGTAGCTCAGTCTTAACCTTCTCAGTCTTTCCTTCTGACTGTCTATTTGTTATAATCATCTTCCATTCTGCTGGCATCCTAAACCCAACACAAACTAAACCTAAGTCCGTGTTGCCCCTTTACTGTTACTTTTTCTTTGACACATGGAATTTGTGAAGATGGTCATCATCCTCTCATCTTTGCATCTAAACTTCAGGTTCCTCCTCTCAGCCTCCTTCTCCACAGTCTGCTCCCCCTCAAGGCATCATATGCTCCAGAACCGATGGTAGAGAATTCAACCACTGATCCTTCAGCCCCTTTGCCCCAAGCCATACAAATGCCTCTCCCGCCCTGCATCCCCTCACCTCCCATCCTGGACTAATTTCACTGCTGCTGTCAGAGCCCTGATCAGATTTGCTCCTCTGCTGAACCCTTATGACAAACAGCTTTTCCTCTGTTTCTATATGCCCAAGTTTCCCCAAACACTGGGAGTCCTTATGGTACCTCCAGGAAGTACTGTCTGCCCTATAGGAAATCATCTTTGTATCCGAAGTCCCCAATCTCTTGCTGCTCTACTGTTCTACTTGAGATCATACTTACTTTTTATATACTTGTATCTTCTCTTCTAGGCTACAATGTCCTCAAGGGCAAGGTTTGTATGCAATTTCTCTCTCATCTATCCTTTAAATAAATAAGAAACATCAGGTTTGGCTTGATGGTCCTTTCGATGTCTGTTTTGTTTAACTTCTGGGAGCTTCTTCCAGAGCCTCGATGTTTCCACTTACTTCTTTTCAGGTTTGCCAATCACAATAAAAGAGACCTAAGAGCTTAGGGCATCCAGTCCCCTGCCGTAGTGCATCCATATCACTCTAAAATTCCAAAATGCCATTAGGGGCCAGCAGGGCCCAGGTAAATGTGCTTTGCTCCCATGTAATTGAGAAATGGAAATTCCTTTGAGGTGTAACCTGAATTCCTTCCGTGCCCTCTGTCTTCACCTTCATAATTAGCACAGTTTTCCAGAAGAGGCCAACATCACTCTCAATCTCGCACACTATCTCTTCCATACTCACTGGGCAGATAGAAATGTGCTAAGCTGCCTCAGCACTGATCTGTTTTATACAGGAAAATAGACAGAGGGCAATAAAAGGTACAAGCAAGTTAAAAGGGACAAACACCTATGTGAAGTCTTGCCAAAGGATTTCTCCTGGGTCCTGTCAACTCACCCAGTACAGAGTGACCTGCAGAAGTTTGGGAGAGGGGGTAAAAATGATTTTGGGGAGAGTTTATTTCTCACCTCCACATTTCCCCCCAGGAACTCCAGCTTTTGGTTTAGAGCTCCAGGTCTCAAACTCCAGCCATCACAGGGACAATACATGCAATCAAGAGAAAGCCTCCTACAGATAATGCCTATATTGACCTTGATGTTCAGGACACCTACAGCCCAAGTCATAGCTGTGCTCCAAGCTGGACTCTGCTGTTTCAGATCCAAGAGAGAGGCATGTGTGTGGTCCTTTCAAGGGGCACCCACTTCATACAGTAAAGGTCCTACCATATGATAACAAAAATAGTTCCAAATGGGTAAGGCCCATCAGGGCATATTCACCAGCCAGAGTACTGGGACATGGTTCTGAAGGGCTCTACTGTGTCAAGCACAGCTCCTTTCATGTCTAAATTGTCTGTTGGGAGGCCCAAGGTTTTCAGGAGAGAGCTGGGTCAGAAACTACTCTTTATTTCAGCAAAGGCACAGTGAAGGTACTCTTTCTTAGTAAGTGGATCATTTACTAGCTACTGGCATAGCATAGTGACAGATGGAAGGAGAGCCTTGACCTCATGAGCCATAGAGTGCAGTACAGGAGATGCACAACAGCCCAATGATCGAACAGATGGAAGACTGTGGTGAGAGCTAGAATTACTAAATTCAGAACTGTGGCTATAAAGATTATCTCAAAGAGAGATGGCCTTTGCAAGCACGCAGATATTAGACTGACACACTTCCCTGGTGTGAGCAAATCTCAGACTGAAATCTGAAGAAGAATTATAATAAACAAGTCAGCCAGGGAATAGACATTCCTTTCAAAGAATCAGAAAACCAAGGATAAGCATCAGGTGGTCACAAGAACCAGAAGAGGCTGAGCAGTGGTGGTGCAGGCCTTTAATCCCAGCACTTGGGAGGCAGAGGCAGGCAGATCTCTGTGAGTTTGAGACCAGACGGGTCTACAAGAGCTAGTTCCAGGACAGCCTCCAAAATCACAGAGAAACCCTGTCTCAAACACACACACACACACACACACACACACACACACACACACACACACACACACACGACTAGAAGAAAAACATGGTTAGAAAGCAAGGACAGAGACCAGTTTGAGAGGAAAGGAAATTGCATAATGTCAGCTGATCCTCGACCTTGAGGAACTATCTACCCCAGGAACAAAACATGTTGCCTGCAAAATGCTTAAGCCTACACTAGGAGGCTGGTGGGGACACATAATCGGTCAATGCCAAGGACCACTGAAGGATTCGTGAGCCAGATGCAGTGGTGCACCCCTGTAACCTCAGCATTTAAGAGCTGGGTGATGTAAGTGAGAGGATCATGAGTTCAAGACCCTGTCTGGGTAATAAATGCAGTGCTGTGCATGTTGCATTAGATGCTCATCTGTCATCCCTGGGGAGAAGGAATCCATCCTTTAGGGCTCTGATTGCTCCCATATAAATGCAAATGATTAGGCAGAATGGGAAAGGCCATGGAGGTTAAGGATGCTGTGCTGTTAATGTTTTTCCCAGTCAACTCTGATCATCACATTCCTAAGAGTCAAGTTTGCTTCTCAGATGCTCAACAGCTTAGGGAGAAGTCACTATTATCTCTGTTTGACAGATGGGGACATGAATGGTCAGAGAAGCCATTTACTAAAGAAAGTCCAACCCAGGTTTAGGTGACAGATCTTGATGGTTCTTCCACATTTGTACCTAATCATGGTATTGCTCCGTGGTCTGTGCTGGGCATTTATATAAGATGTTATCTTGTCCACTCAGAATGAGGTGGTTGTCACACACTTACACAGGCACTTTTGCAGATAGATATAACAGAATGCAGCATGAGCTTTGGAGCTACACAATACTGCCTTTTATAGACGTTTTTTCTTCGTGAAAGAAAATATCTCTGGAATGGGCAAAGCTGTTAGCTAACTTTGATGAGTGTGTCAGGTATTGTGTTCAATTCCTTGAATATATTTAATCCTAAAAGACTTTGATTTAAAACAATTTAAAAGACATTGATTTAAAAATTCTATCTACATTTTACATACAGAAATATTGTGACTGACACTGGTCAAGGAAAAGTCTCAGGGTTGAGTGAAAACCAGATAAAGACACATAATTCACAAAGGGAAAGTAGAGTAATAGTAAAGTTTAGTAACACTCAAATGCACACACAACTCTCGCATATGCATGCACATACATACGCATGCGTGCACACGCAAACACACACACACACCAAACCATACAAACAAACAAAAACCATGGACCCTGTTTTGCAATGACCAACTACTCCTGGATATAGGCCTGCCCAAGATAAGGGAGGAGCTGAAGAAATTAAAAGAATATGATCAAAATACATTGTATAAAAATTTTTAATAAAAGAAATCAACTAATAATGTCAAGTGTGTATGAAAGCAGGGATTGGTCTGAAACGGAAAGCCGTGGGAAGACATGAGACCCTGTGGTTTAAAGCTGACCTTAAAGTATAGGACACTAACTGCAGAACAGCTCAGCATCCCAGCACTAGGCCAGATGGGCAAAGTCATTCTGCTTTCCGGAGTTGTTTTGACATTAAAATGTGAATGTTCTCAAAATAAGGAGGGGGTTAGAAACTCTGAGGAATGTTCATGCTTAGTAGCCAACAGAGCAGGCTAAATATTCATTAAGGGGCTTCCATTTCAAATGATCACTTTTCCATAGTGATGTCTGAACTGGGGAGCAACACGACGAGAAAGAAATTCTCACCTAGTCCTATTCTGAATTTGCCACAGAGAAGAGACCCCAAGACTTGCAACCTCTCCGTGTAAGGTGGGATCCAGCACAGGTTTCTCTGGCCACTTATTCATGTGTTGAGGCCAAGCTGTTTTGGTCATGAGCCAGTATTCCGCTCTCTCTAGCACACAGTTACAGATCCTATACACAGATCTTTTCCTAAAAGCAGACTCGCTCCTGGATTATAACTTCATTATCACTTTTAAATCCAAAGAACAAATGTTCAATGCCAAAATCGGTGCAAATGTCTGAAACCCAAACCAGCAAGTCTCCCTGGACCAAATGATGTCCAGCCCCATGTACAGAGCATTACTTCCATCATTTCCAGATGCTGTCTGCTGTGTGTTTGTAGGGAGCAGTGTGGGATGAATGTCCTCCTCTCTGGCTCTCCACCTACTAGCTGGCTAGTAGGAGCTGTTTTGACTCCTTGAGCTGGGGGTGGGGGAGAGGTATGGGTTGTCTGAAAGCCTTGCTGCTAGGGCGAATGTGTTCATCCCGCTGCCTTCAGAGAGAATTTTCTGCTGGTTCCAGGGGCTCTATGGCCCAACTGTTCTAACATCTATTCACTCATTTGTGTATTTAACCACAACCTCTTCAATCCTTTGACCACCCGTGTGTTAGCTACAGATGCAGACACCCAGGCCACAATACTGGATGATCAGCAGAGCCAGGCTTCAGATTTAGTCCTTCCTTCTAAGTGCACGGAGCACATTTTAGCACCTGCCTGGGTGGAGGCTTTTTTTGATAAATACAGTATTTAATCAAGCTTACTGATGTATTGGTTCCCCACACACTTAACTGGTTGACCAGTTTCACTGAAGGAGAATATTTGGAGAAAAACACGGGAGGGGAGGGCAGTGGAGGGCAACTGAGGGTAGAGAAGAGAAGGGAAGGGGAGGGGAAGGGAGGTATGAGGAAGGGAGGGGAAGGGACAGGAGGAGAGAGATAAGGCTAGATAAGACAGAGGCTCCAGCACAGAGCAGACCAGGGCACCAGGCACCAAGACAAAGTGAGTGGAGTTAGATGCAGGATCAGCTTGGGAATGCTGCCATCTGAATGGTGATATCACTCCGTCTAAGACAGAAAATAAAGAAACAAGGAATAACTGGGGTCATCTCAGGAAATACAAATTTTACAGACAAACCATATGGCGGCAGCCTTTCCCACCTCTCTATATATGTTTAAATATACAGTTACTTCTTTCCCCTGGGTCAAGGAATTGATTGAGAAGCTATGTGACTCAGTCTTGAAATTCACAAAGAATTTCCTTTCATTTACTTATTTTTAATTTCCTGTAGTAGTCAGGTTAAAGATTTGGTTTCTTTTGTTATATTTGCTCCTGAGTAATTATTCTTTGGATAAGCTTTATACTATTTCATATTCAAATTCAAGTTGTTTATTGAAGGCATATAGAAATATAATCAATTTTTATGTATTTACTTTCTAGTGAATGGCAAATGAGCCAGTTTGTTCCATTATTTATTTTAATTGTATATCTATAGAGCCATTCAGTTTTTGACATACTGCAAAATTTCTATCCATTTTTCTTGTCTTATTGCACTGGTTACTAACAGTGCAATACTGAATCAAAACAGTGATAATTGCTGCTATTGTTTCATCCCCAATGCCAGATAAGATACCTTCCAATATTTTACAACTAATGTTTTCCATACAATTATTTTGTTTGATGATTTCATGTGTGAGTATTGAATCTATATCATTTTGACGCCTTCCTCTCCCTTCTCCCTCTCAAATTCATGACATTTTCTTCTTTAATTATTGTTTACATATTACTATTTATATACACATATGTGTATATCAATACAACCCTACTGAGTCCATTTGGTGTTGTGCCATGTGTTTAGACCTTAATGCTTGGAATTAGATAACCTATTAGAGAGCTCTTTATCTTATTCTTTCTACATCCCTTAATTGCCTACAGATCTTCATCTAGGAGGGTGACCTTGTGAAGTCTGCCCCATCCACATTGGCATGTCAACTGGTGTTGTCATTGTAAAGATCCTCTCAAGCAAATTTTTAAGGTCAAAGAGCAAAATTTAATTTTATTCATGAACCAGTGTTGAAGTCTACCAAATATGCCCTGCATCTATTAACAATATCATATACTTTTCCTCCTTTATAAGGCCTATAAGTAAATTTCTTGATATAAAATGCTAAACCAACTTTGCCTTTATAATTTTATTTTAATTTGTATTTTTTTATTCTGCACATATGCACATGATTTGGCAGGGGGATCTTGTGTGCCATAGCACCTTTGTGGAGGTCAAAGGGCTATGATTTGTGGAATTTGTTCTCTGTTTCCACCTAATGTGGGTTCTAAGAATCAAATGCAGATCACACAGCAGGCTCCTTTGGCTGTAGAATTGTGAATTCTTCAACTTGACTTTTTGTAATACAAAATCATTTCAAATGGCATTAGATTCATTTTGCTAGTATTCTGGCTAGTATTTTTACATATGTGACAATGAGAGAGGTTAACCTGCAGAATTTTTGTTTCAGCACATTGTTCTAATTTTGGTAATAAAGTTTACTGCTCTCGAAAGAAACAGGAACCAGAGTTTTGCCTCTTCTGCTCTGGGAAGTTTGTGATCAGTTCTCCATTACAGTTTTTATAGATAGCACCTAATATCTGTCCAATAAACCCTTACTGAATTAACGAACAGTTTAATAATGAATAAATGGAAATTTACTAATGTCTAAGAGTAAGCAAAACCCAGTTCTTTCTCTCCAACAGTGTGAGCAAATGTGCCACAGACACAGGCAGGCTTGTCCTCAGAGTGGAATGCCTGCTGTTTTTAGGATTGAGCAGTTACAACAGAGTCCATATGGACTGCAAGCTGAAATATTTATTAGCTGATATTTTTTAGGAAAACTCTCCCAACTCCTTCTCTAAGCACACTATTCAGTAAAGTGCTGGAGAGCGGCCAGCATGTACCCAGCCAGGGAAACCTACAGGAAGGAAATAGCTTCCATCTCACCAATGAAGGAAAGGAGGGTGCTACAAAGGCGGTGCTTGGTAACACAAGCAACACTCCAATTTTTTTCATGATGACACCTGTTTAGGTCTATTATCAAGGGTCACAATGTGAAGGGACATATGTCTACAATTGACACTCTATTCGAAATCCCTATGTATTGTCCAGCTGTCCCCTTCTCCCCAGGGGCTTTGATTAAATCTTTCCCTGAATTTCGGGGCTTTCGTTGCCTCTCTTTTTGTTGTACCAATAGTAGGAATTCACTGAACTCAAACAAAACAATGAATGAGCCCATGTGGATCTTAGGATGATGGTAGCAATTCAGCAGATGCCGGGAGCCTAACAAAGGCTCACATTCAACTGTCCTGACTTCTTTCTTCTTAAAATGAAGAATTCCTAATGCTTGAGCCATTCAATGTGCAACTGAGCGGAAGGTCTTCACTGCTGGAAGATGTTTAAGGAACTCTTGCTTTCAATTTCCATTTTTCCTTCCCACCCATTAACAAGTACTTTCATTCTTTAAACAAAGATTTCTACTGTCAATATGGTTTCATAAACATAAAAAGAGTCCAAAGTAGGGTCTAAAACACCCAAAATTGCCTTTGTTGTCTTTAAATTAGTATGTCTGGAGCTTTTGTGCTATTACTCATTTTTTACCATGTACTGTGATCATGCAGGACCTCAAGATGTTATAAATCTACAAATATTTAAAAAAAATAAATATGAACACCAGAAAGATAATGTCTGTTGGCCAACAAAACATAACAAATAACTAATCACATTTTTAAGATGGTAAGAGATCACTTCAATATGATTTTGTATTATGTTAAGTGGAATAGTAATTATCTTTTATCAAAGCATTATGAAGCCCTGAAAACCAATTGTAGATAGGAGTAAAGGAATATGAAAATAATTATCCAGAAAATAACCAAGGATATCAGACAGTGTCACTAAGTGTTCAGTGCATTCTAAAAACTATATAAGGAGATTAAAAAAATACTGAAAGAAAATATGTTTTGAGCAAATATATATAATTCAGATTTGTACTAAAGATAAGAGAAAGCATTTTCTTTTCAAAATACCTTTTTCTGAAAGGGTTTCTATATTATTCTAGAGGTGCTGGATGTGAACATATATATGTGTGCACAAACACATACACAAATATCTACTTATTCCTTCAAATCATGGTACATTGTTTATTATTCTGAATAGTAATGGAGGCACAGCCTTTCACTGCAGCACTTGGGAGGCTGAGACAACAGGATTGCTAGAAGTCTGACGCCATGTTAGGCTGACAGCATAGTAAATGCAAGGGTGTGTGTGTGTGCATGTGTGCATGTGCACATGTATATTAGTGTGTATGTGTGTACATCTATATATGTATAAATCTACATATGTGTTATGTGTATACAGGAAGAGCAATTTTGCTTCATTTACTTTTGTATTCAATTTACTAAATTTGTATTTATTTTTAACTTTTCAGAATATTTTGTTCATTTAAAAAGTATGCCTTAGGATACAGTCAATTAATGAAGAATTCAAGGGAAAGAATAAGTAAATGAATTAGAAGTGTGTGTGTGTGTGTGTGTGTGTGTGTGTGTGTAACATAACTAGGGAAGTTCTTGTTCTATAAACAAAAGGGAATTATAAAAGAGGCATGGATCAGTGGGTGATGGGCAGGGAAGGGGACCCCAGAATGACCCAAGCTCACCTGGAGCTGGGCACGCAGGTTGGGGAAAACCGGGGGTATGGGAGTCAGTGAGGAGGCCTGGACAACCTATCGGACCCTGGGCAGTAGATCAGTATTTATCCCTGGCGTACAAATGGACTTTGTGTGTCCATACCACAAAGAGGGATGCTCTCTCAGCCTGGACTCTTGGGAGAGGGCCTGGACCCTGCCCTGAATGAAATGACAGACTCTGGAGGTCCCCTATGTGGAAGGGAATGGGGATGGGAGGAGGCTGGGGGGATGGTGAGGGGGTACAGGAGGAGGGGAGAGAGAGGGAGCTGGGATTGACATGTGGAGCAAGCTTTTTTCTAAAAAAAAAAGTAATAAAAAGTAATGAAAAAAAAACAGGCATGGAGAAAGAAGAATAAAAAATATCTGAGTTCCTGGTCTAGTGACCTTAAATAAATTGATGAGTTTGTGATTACCAAACTTTGGTTCAGGACAAAAGAGTCGAATAGAAAGTCTCAGCTAACATAGAAGACTCATGCAGAAAGAAAGAACAGTATGACAAGGTAAGTGAGTTTAGTTCATTGGAAGTGTCGCATACGGGCAATATTAGTGGATGATATCAACAGATACAGCAGACTGACCTGCAAAGACACTTCATTCATAGTGTTGATTGCATTTGCTATCCCTGGAGCTAAGATTGCTCTTGGAGCAACTGTCTCATATTCTGAAAGTGGAAGCGCTAGTGTCTTCTACTTGACGATAGCAACATTTATTCTTCTGGCAGCGTAAGACAGACACTTTAGTGTTGAGCTGTAAAACCTGTCAATACTGCAAAGGAGAAGGCATTGTACATTAGCAGGAACTCATGGACTATAAATGGAGAGGAATTCTATATCAATAAAGTCTTAAATTACCTCATTTCTTAATGCAGACCTTATACTTTTAGAAATGCCTTTTTATTTATACTGCCTAAGCAAACTATTTTTACTTTTTCTTGGTCAAATTAGTGAATATTAAAGTACTTAATAATTGATAAAGTTTAACAGGTCTATGGAAACAATATACATGATCACCAATGAATTCATAAATGCATATTATTTCTTAATAATTGGCTAAAAATCTCATAATTCAAACAAAGGAATGTTTCATAGTTTTCAAAAGTAATCCTGTCAGCAGGAGAACCTCTGAGATACTGAACAGGGAAAAATGTATCACTATTTTCCTTTGGATTTTGGGAAATAAATAGTGCCCTGCTATATAACCCAAACTTGCTTGGTATTTACTATGTAGCACAAGTTGGCCTTGAATGTCTTCTGAGCATGATGATTGCAGGCCTATGTCACCACACTTGTCACAGAAAATTAAACAACTCACCATTATTTGAAGGAAGAAATAGACATAGATATCTGCATCTGTGTGTGCATGCATGTGCATATCACATACAAGGCCTCAGGAGAATTGTATACATACGATGGCCCAGAAGAATTGTATAACAGATCAAGAGACTTGGCAGCAAATGAGGAAACTGAGGTATAGAATGTGAGGTTTATATGCTAAAGTTTCATGCATTTTTACCTTTAATCATAAACATTTATTTCTCAAAAATAATTGCTTGTGAGCAAAATTAGCAAATAAGCTTTCCTATTGTATTTTCATGTTACCCCCTGACCGAAGATGTCTGGAATGTTTAAAAAAACAAACTAATAATCGTACCAATAATTAATAACCTTGTTTCTTAGAAAATCTAACATAATTTTCCTTATTCCCATTTCTATTTCCATTATTTCCTTTCTGGAAAAGGGACTTTTTATTTTAAGGCAGCTAGTTTTCCAAGTTAGGTTGCCACCTCATTTGTGACAGGTATTTAGGAAATTTCAGATGATAACAGAAACAAAAATAAATAAACACAAAATTGCAGAAGTCTACCCAAGTGACCGTGCAGGGTGTGGGGGGACACCATCCAAAGGAAGTGCTAGTTCAGCTACTGAAAGCACTGTTGAAAAAGAGGGAGCGAGAGAACAGCCCAGGCCTGTTTGCGCTATCCCAGTTAAGACTCAGTCTTCTGTGCCCAGAAGTCAATGGGCAAGAGCCTTTGGTTTTCCCTTCTGACTCAGCCTGGAAAGTATGCCAGAGCTTTAGCTGGAGGTCAGTGGGGGATGACACAAGGTAAGAGCTAAGCATGGCAGAGTGCAGACACAAGTATCAGTGGGGTAAGAGGCAGAATGCAGCAAAAGTAGGATAGACAATCGAGACTCTGACTCCAGCATTTGGATCCAATCCACCTATCTGGTCATGTGTAAAGAGAAAGCGGAAATCTCTAGACTGCGGTGAAGTACACATTTATAGAAATGATATGGTGTACTCTGCCTAGGGTCCTAATCTAAATGGAAACAGAGTATCCTATGTTTATCTATGTAACTCTGGAATAGGGTCTGCCTACTAGGAAGAAAAGGCTGGAAGGCACCAGCTGGGGTTCACCTGCTTGTGGGTCCACCTGGGCTGTGAGCATCACTCAGAAGGTGGGGGTAGGGAAGACTGAGCTCAGTGAGCAGACAGACAGAGCACTCAACTCAGACACATGGGACCAAGAAGTCAAGCAGCAAGATCAAGTCCAGACCCCAGCCACTGGGAGAGGCGTGTAAGTCATCCCTAAGATGGGACACTTGCTGCTCCTTTTGGTGTCTTGCTTTCCTGTATCAGAGAACTTAATACGACAGTCCATTAAAGTTACTTGATTGGTGGCTCCATGTGAGTGTCTCCAAGCCTGCTCTGTACAGCCTCTGATACTTTTTACCGTCTCTCCATTATTCTTTTGCTTGCTTACCATACTTCCAACTGGAAGTCAGACACTTTCTCTGAAGTGATCCATCATCATTGTGAACTCAGTACCATCTTCTAAAGCCAAATGCAGCTTCTTCCCTTCCCTTCTCACACCATCATGCTGATGTAACAAAATATCTGAGGCAGGGTGCAAAAAAGGAGAATGCTTGAAACAGAATGATGTTCTCCCTAACATTCTTGAAGTGGGGTCGCCTGTTGAGTTGTTCTGTTATTTTCTTAACCATGTGCCTTCCAGCTATACCAGCAAGTCAGAAATAACCCATTTTTATCTGGTCATTCTATTTCTGGTTTAATGAAGTTTAATTTTTAAAAAGTGAAGCAAAGTTTTACAGATTTTAAGAAACTCCCTTAAATGGATTTGAGAAGAAGCCTCCTGGACACCCACTACATTTCAAGATTGGTACAGCGGTGATTTTTGACACATTTGTAACCAAAACTTAGCATTTAGAATCAGCCTAAAAAAACCGAGAATATTCTTCTAGACCCTCTAAAAGGTGCAATGGAGTAAAAGTAATTTGTTATGGAACTCCAGTGATTATAGAAGAGAATGTGAAAGTGGTATTTTGTTGCTATCCTGGAGACTGGCATTCTTCTGTTGGCATAATTGTAATAGGAAATTAAACAATATGCAGAACCATGAATGGCATTTTAGGTGGCGGCGTCTGGACTCACACTGTGCTGGAAGAATATTGAGCTTGGACTGGAGCCTGGCTTAGCCATTTCTAGCTCTGTGGCTCTGGGCAAGTAATTTGACATCTCTGCACTTTGGTTCTTTTTTCTGCAAAATAAATGTCAACTCCCTGACACAAACCTGTCTTAAGGATGTAACAGGATACTATAAGTGAAAACATCTTAGGAAACGCAAAAGCCTTATCCTAAGAGAATGTCCTAATTGTTGAACTAATTGAATCAAGGATGGACACAGTGCTAAGCCCATTAAACAATTTACCCCTCAGCTAGCATAGCTTTATTTTCTACATGGGACAGGATAATTAGGAAGATGAACTGAAGAAATAGCCTGCCTCCACCTTAGGCTTAATAGTCATCTTATAGTAAAGACAAACTGGGTTCATTACTGTTTATGATTAAACCTCTATTTCTCAAGGATTGGGCTGTGTCCTACCTGTAACCTTAACTACAAATGGTTCTGTACTGCCTGTTCCAGGAATGGAAAGCACGTCTTTTTTTTTTAAGAAAAAAACTTAATAATCATCTTGTAACCCTACCTTTGTTTCAAAATTGTTGTTACGGCTACCTTGTTATGACTTCTTGTTATTACGACCACCTTAAAATCATGTCTTTACTTCAGGAGATCACTGGATCTAACTTGTTATGCTTATGTCCTGTTCCTATAACCCCCACTATTTTGTATACAAAACTCCCCATTTAAAAGTCCCCTACCACGGAGCTATAAAAACCTTGTGTTTCTCACATCCAATGTTGACACCTCAAGCCCTGCCTTAGGAGAAGGCAGCCCTGTGTACATGAATTAAAAAGCTTGCTTTAATTATTTGACCATGGTAATATAGGTTGATGGTCTTTCTCCCCCTCCATCTTTGGGATGAACAAAACGTTTAAACCAATGTTCATCTTTAAATTATTTTGAGACTCTTCAAACCACATGATGACTGTCAAGGTGACAGGCAGCGAAACTCACAGAGTAAGTGTCCTAGTCTCCGTTAGACTTCATGATCTAACAGGGAGGTCAGTACTCTTTAATCCTGCAATATCATACTGCACTGCTGTAGTGAATTTTCCTTCCCTCTATACCCAATCCTTCTGACACAGCACCTGGGCTACACCTTTGTGAAGTTATATATTGCAGTCTGTAATGCTTCCCACACAGTGTAAGTGACCTTTATTTTATCTCATAGTGGTGCTTTGATTTCCTGCTTTTTAACTGAACTCAAAAATGATGGTTTTGTTTCTTTCTCTTGGTTTTTTTAATTACTATCTCCCAGTTCCTCATTCTCTGTCCCTCTATCTCTGTATCTGCGTCTGCCTGGCTGTCTGTCTCTGTCTCTCCCTGCCTCTCTCTCTCTCTCTTTCTCTCTCTCTCTCTCTCTCTCTCTCTCTCTCTGTCACACACACACACACACACACACGCACGCACGCACGCACGCACCCACGCACGCACGCACGCACGCACACACACACCCTGGTCCAGTCATTTAACATCCTAAGTGAGATCCCAGGCCTTTCAGCAGGGCTGTGGCATAGCCCCAGTGCAGTTCCTCCCAGGCACACCTCAGCTGAAGTCTTTGGAATTCTCTGATTGTTATGCTGTCCACCCATAGACATTTACCACAAAAGAAATTACTTATTCCAGGAAGGAGATGCCAAGCCTCTTATTTAAAAATATCAAATGAGTAATTCTCAAAGCATATTTTTGTTTTCATAAAGCCCATAACATTCTAATTACTTTTAAATAAATAAAAAATCCTGTAAATCTTACTTAAATTGTCTATGCAAAGCCACCTTTTCCTAGAAGCTGAGAGTTCCCATCTGCCTAAAGTTCTCTGACTTAACCTCCTCTGTTTACTCTACCACCCACACGGGAAGGAGCCTGCTGAACCGAGGAGATACCAGTTCTAGCTCTATGGCCTATCACTTTTCTTAGGAAGGCATCAACTGGACCCATCAGACCTCCTGATGACAGCTGTCAATTGCAATAAAGAGCAAAGAAAAGCAAAGAGCTCTGCTCCATCTACTGTGTGACTTGTTCCATGACAATAGTGTCTGATAAGCCAAACACATGCCCCATTCCTGAGGATACCAATGATAGCAGAAAAGCCAAAGGCATGAAAGCATTTCAACCCATAGCATCAGGAGCCGGGAGAACGCCTAAAACTGTGCACCCAGCCTGACTACAGATGGCAAGCTACTGATCGATGGGACTTCCAGTTACTGTAACGCCACTGACACTCAGAAGCAGGTATGTTCTGGAAGTCAATCACAGGCCTCGTGGACTGTCTACCCACCAATCAAGTAGCAGTGGGCACTTAATCTCCACACCATCACTTTTCTTCTGTGTTCCAATTCTCAATTACACAGAATTTCTCCAACCCCATCAAAATGGCCACACTAGGGTACAGTGACAAATTTAAGTTCTTCATAGTTTCAATCGTGAATGGTAAATCATTTAAAATGGTATTTATTAGATGAAATTCTATAGCCAGGTATTGCTTGACTATAATCCTAGCATCCAAGCCAATCTGGGCTACACAGTGAAAGAAAGAGAGGGTAGGGAAGAAGAGAGGGACAAAGGGAGGGAGGGGAGAAAGAGGGAGGAAGGGAGAGAGGAAGAAAGGAAGGAAGGAAGGAAGGAAGGAAGGAAGGAAGGAATAAGGAGAGGCTAGAGAGGGGTTGGATCAGTGTTTAATAGCCTTTACTGTTCTTCTAGAGGACCAGAGTTCTCTGTTTCCAGTACCCAGGTTGGCATATCACACTACCTGTAATTCCAACTCCAAGAAATCATATGCCCTCCCCTGTAATCAGATTGATGAACATCCTAATCGTCATCATAGAACCTTTATCCAGTAACTAATGGAAACAGATGCAGAGATCCACAGCTAAGCACTGGGTCAAGCCCTGGGGTCCAAGTGAAGAGATGGAGGGGAGATCATATGGGCAAAGAGATCAAGATCATGATGGAGAAACCCACAGAGACAGCTGACCTGAGATAGTGAGAGTTTACAGACTCTGGGGAACCTGTGTAGAACCTAACTAGGCCCTCTGAATGTGGGTGACAGTTCTGTGGCTTGAACAGTCCATGAGAGCCTTGGCAGTGGGACCAGGATTTATCCCTATGCATGAACTGACTTTTTGGAGCCCATTCCCTATGGAGGGATACCTTGCTCAGCCTCGACACAGGGGGAAAGGGCTTGGTCCTGCCTCAACTTGATATGCCAGACTTTGTTGGCCTTTCATGGAAGGCCTTACCCTTACTGAGGAGTGGATGAGGGGTTGGGGGGGGGCGGAAGGCGGAGGGGGGAAGCAGGAGGAGGAACTGTGGTTGGTATATAAAATGAAAAAATAAGCTTTAAATAAATAAAAAATATTAAAAAAGCATATGCCCTCTTTGGCCTCCACAGGCATCTGCACTCACCACCCCCAACACACACACACACGCACTCAAAATAAAATCTTTTATAAAAATCTGTAGAAGGTTTAAAGAAAACTAAAACAAAGTCCACTAGAGTTAGATAAACCTAGGTGAAGAATTTTCAAACATGTCACCAAATGTATCATCCACAAATAAAAAACAAGTTTACTGAACTTTACCACATTTATAGCAATTTACTAACTTATATAATGTAGCTAGTGCAACAATCCTGACTATATAACTTGGTTGTTGTAAAGTACCAAATAGCCATTGCATAAACAAATTCTAACCAACCTATCAAAGTTTATTCCAAATGAGAGAGATTCCATATAATCATTACTAAACTATACTTTTATGGTGATAATGATATAGGTTTTATTGTTAGTAACAATATTTCTGGGTGACATTCCTGCTTACAGACCACTGTAGAGTGTGTCACCCTTCACTCTCATCCTTCTCCATGTTGGAACTCAATAAGGGAAATATGTTGATGTGCCATCTCAGGTTCTACCATGGCTAAATGTTATTCAAAGTAACAGGCAGAGGTCAGAGGAGACAACTTGAAGGAGACACCACTAGCCAAATTTAGTACAGTTGAAGCACCAAAACATGCAATCATGCTAATGGATTATGACCTAAATGAATTAAAATTCATGTTTTTATAGTAGATACATAGATTAATAGTGATGCATACATACAGTTAGACAGACAAACAGACAGACAATAAGAATTTTTCATTAAGGTAAATTCCAATTCAAAAAACTACAAAATAAATGAAGAGATGAGAGAACAGAGAAAACCAGAAGCCACCACGTTAAACTCATGATCACAGTTAGCAGCATCAACAAGACACACTGATATCATGTGCCTCCTGGTATGCTGAGGAAGACATAACATGACTTTCATGGTACTTAGGCATAAAATATATAACTTGAGTCTAATCCAGACAAAATGTCAGACAAACCCAAATTGAGAGATATTTGATAAGCAACCACAACTCTGGAAATGTCAAGATGGAGAAAGACCAAGGAACTATTTCACGATAAAAGACCAAGGAGACATAACAATGGTATTTCACACAATTCTGGATGAGACCAGAAAAAAACATCAATGAAAGATGTCACTGGGACACTGACAAAATTTGAAAATGGAGGGGATACTAGATACTGAGATTGTGGCCATATTCAGTCTCCAGACACTGATATTTGTACTTTGTTCATAAGAGACAATCCTTTGTTAGGAGATAAATATTGAAGGAAAGGATTACAATGTCTCCAACTTCTTTGCAAATTCTACAAAAACAATTAGAGGACAAGAAAACTAGGAGACAAAATTTTAAAATAGATTTAACTATTCCAAATGCTTGTAGAAGAGCCAATTACATAGGAATCACTGCATATTTTATATGAATTTTCATAGAGAAAAAAGTATCTGGAACTGCTCTGTTGAAGACTCAATAATGAGGGGGTAAAGAGTTGAGAAATGCACACCCAGAGATAGGGGACAGAACAAAGAGACTGAAGAAAAAGCAAAAGCAAATGACAGCCCAGGCAAGGAAATTGCCCAGAAATTACCTTGCATTTAAGATCTACATTTCAGACACCTACAGCTAAACACTGAGCTGAACTCCTGGAACCCGGTGACAGAAAGGGAGGACTGATGAGCAAAGAAGTCAAGACTTGTTTACCCCACAGAAACAGCTGACCTGAACAAGGGGGAGCTCTTGAACTCCAGACTGATGGCTGAGAGGCCAGCATGAGACTGATTCAGACCCCCTGAATGTGGGTGTCAGTGAGGAGGCCTAGGCAATCTATGGGGCCTTTGGTAGTATATCATATTTATCCCTGTCATACAAACTGACTTTGGGTGCCCATCCCACAATGAGGGATGCTGTCTCAGCCTGGACTCTTGGGGGGGAGGGCGGAGGCCCTGCCCTGAACGAAATGACAGACTCTGGATATCCTCCATAGAGGGCCTCAACCTCCTTGAAGAACAGAGTGGGGATGGGTGGGGGGGCTGGAGGGCCTGGTGGGAAGGCATGGGAGGAGGGGAGGGAAAGGGAGCTGAGATTGACATGTGAAGCAACTTTGTTTCTAATTTAAATTTAAAAAGAAAGAAATAGATCTACATTTCTGAAATTGAAAATTTTCCAGGTTGTAGTGGCTCATGCCATTAATCCCAGCACTAAGGAGGCAGAGGCAGAGCCTGGTCTATGGAGCAAGTTCCAAGACAGCCAGGGCTACACAGAGAAGCTCTGTCTCAAAAAAAAAAAACAAGAAAACAAAAACAGAGAGAAACAGGGAAGATCCAAGCACCAGCAGAAGAAGGGATAGCAAGGAAATATCTGCATCGCCACAGAGATGATTTTTATTGTTGCCTCTGCGAAGCGAGTGGTGTGACTCTTCCTTCAATGCAGGACTTGAGGATGGTTGACTTGGATCTCTCAGTTATTCACACACACACACCTTGCTTCACAGAGGACAGAGCAGAGCACAGGCAGTATATAACAGCAGCAGTGAGAGCAAAAGCAAAACAGAAACACTGCCTAAGTATAAAAAGTAACAGAGACTATTATAAATAGCCCCTCATGGAGATCTTTGAGACACTGACAAATATTGTTAGGCATGGATCTCTGAAAGGACAGTTCAAGAGCAAAGAGATTAAAATAATCTTTCATTCATTCATCGATTTCAGTGTGCCAGGCACTGTTGGCTTTAAGCCATTTGGAACCTTTGTTTTTAGTAAACTTGCCAACTAGAAAAGAGAGGATTCTAAAATTCATCTCTCAGTGTGTTAAACTAATGTGGCCTTGTTGCAAATCACCATCCTTTATATGTTTTTCCACGTTTCTGTTATTATCACTCTATAGCTGCCTGCTAACCACCACTGACAGTCCAACACCAGGACAGGTAACAAGATGGACACTCTATGTCCATGCAACCGTGTATGTTAAGCCAGCAGACACTTCCCCACGGACCGTGAAAGAGGAGGGAGACCATGCAGATCTTGATCTCAAATTCTGGGTTCACACAGACTGTGCTGTCCCATAGCATTCCCTCACTGGATTAATTAACTCAGAATTGCCTCTTAGTGGCAATTCAGATTTCTGTTTTTAATTTCCTCCTTGCTGAAAAGTAAATAGGCCTAACCACATATTCAAGCCCCTTTGCATGGGCTTTTGTGCCATAAGCAGGCCAGGATTCCCTGGGAAACATCTGGACTACCGCCAAGGAGATATTCAGTTTCTTTGTTGTCATTCAGGATAACCTAGCTAACCGCAGTCTTTTTCCACCACCACTCTGCAGTGTACCTGAGCTAGAGCCAAGAGACCATCCTACAAAATGTACATGAGAAATGAAAAAAGAAAATAAGGAAAAGAGGAGCCAGACTGAGGAATAAAAGTTGTGAATATTTTATCTTATTTTCTCATTATACATTTTTCTCTCCCCACTTCACAAAAATATTCAGTTCTAGAATGCACTGTCATATTTGGAGATATTTCTCCTCTCTGCCCAGCCCAAGAAGATTATAGGATAATTAATATGAAGTACATTCCTGGGACCTCACTCCCTGGGGCATATGCCAGGATTTTTGGCTTTGGGAGGCGGGGGCAGGGTGGCAAATGCCTTAGGGGGCTTCTAAAGACAAGCAGATGGCTCTAACAGGCCTGTGCCAGCGGGTGGTTTGTAATTCCTGCCCTCTCGACACTGTTTCTGTACCACACCCTTTCCCATCCGCCCAAAAATTAATGAGCAGTGAATTTTTTTTTTTTTTGGTTTTTACGAGACAGGGTTTCTCTGTATTGTTTTCGAGGCTGTCGGTCCAGCCCAGCCTCGAACTCACAGCGATCTGCCTGCCTCTGCTGGGATTAAAGGCGTGCGCCACCACCGCCCAGCTGTGGAGCAGTGAATTTCTAAGTAAAGATTTGAGAGAAATGGCAGCAGCATGAGGCCAGAGCACAGGCAGCAAAGAAGCCCTCAGGGGCTCCTCGTCTTCTCTTTGGAACAGCTCTGAGTGTTCTAAAGAACTACCTTTTCATTCTGAACTCTGCCACTTTCCTCAGATACTCAGGTGGTAGGAATGGTGTAGACACACACAAACATAAGGGATACAGGCCATGTGCCCAGAAGACAGCATATGAGGAACAGTCAGCTGAAATGAGAATAGCCCAGGGTTTGGGGCCAGACACATACGGCTGGGATCATCAGGCCCAAATTCAAACTCTGCTCTTAGGGGCAAAGACTATCAGCCAGTTGGAAAGGAAAGCAGATAAAGTGGATTTTTTCTTCCTGGTGAGACACCAAAGTATACAGGGCACATTACTGACGAAAAGATAAAACTTTGAAAAGGGAACTAATTTAGAAAAATAGCTTTATCCCATCAGAAAAATGAGAAATATATGCAAATGAACAGAACAGGACTGTTTCTTCTCAGGGACCAATTCCAAGTCTGGTCCCACTAGACAGAAAAGGTTAACCAGGAAGGTCATAGGGATCTTCATCCAACGGAGAGATGCTCTTTGGATCCTGCAAAGAAAACAAACACTCTAGAGAAGTCATGTGGACTCTTTGACATGCCACTAAATGACACAATGAGAAAAACCTTCACCATTTTATCACAAACACAGATGCAAAGTCATGCGGCTGCCCAGTTCTTTCTCATGCTGACATTTAATACAAGATACAAGATCTGGTCGGTGAAGCACAATCTAAAGGAGACTGCTCGGCTTGGGGTGGATTAGTTCATACTGGCAGACTTCAGATAGTTCTTAACCATCAGGGGATTAGGAGGCTGCAAAAAGCCAGCGTAGTGAGTGAATAATAACATCTTTCTCAGGCTCTTTGGAGCAAAGACTATTAGGCAGTTGGGAAGGAACATGGATAAATTGGAGTTTTTCTTCCTGATGAGACTACCAAAGTGTAAGGACACATCACTGACTAAATAAGGTCACTGGGTTTAGACTGAGCGACGACTGTATGTAAACTGAGTACCCTCCCAGTTTACACCCTGCTGCCCCAGAATAATTGTTGTCTCTGCCTCCATTCAGTCCCAAAGTGGCACCAGTTAGGTGAAGCACTGTGTCCTCTCGTTAATTCTAAATATCTGATGTTTTCACACTGCTGCAAAAGCTTGGAAGCAGGTAAGTGGGAACGCCGTGCTCTTTAAGAAGTAGTCTTGACTATGATGAGCAGTGAAGGAAGTGGTGACGTTAAATTCCCTAGCTTCTCTTCTGTGAGACCTCAGTGCTTTGTCTTATTGTCACCCCTAGCACAGACACATTGTATCACAGGTGCATGTAATGAATGAATTCATTAGTGATTGAGATCATAGGTTAACATTTAATACATAGTGGGATAGATTATTACAAATCATCGCCTAGATCCTTCTCCTTGCCCGTTTCTTCCAAAAGCATTAAAAAGAACACAACCATCTCACAAACCCTTCCTTAGTACAACTACAAGTATCCACCAACGATGCTGACTCTCCCAAATTCAGTGCGGTCACTGAATTGAGATGCTGACTTTCAGTATATTGCAGAGATCCTGTCTAGGGTGTTGTTTCCCATCCAGTCCTCACTCTGCCAGACCAGCAATATTTCTAACATGGGATCCCCTAGTGCAGGAAATTCCACTTCGAGGACTCAGACATGAATGCCCGTCTATTATTGTTAAATTGCATGTGTTTAGAAGTAGTTTTTTCCTGTTGGAGGTAGAGAGTACGGCATGTACATTGTGGTTCCCAAAGGCGACGAAAACAAATTCTGTTCTTAGATACGAAAATGCCCCGCAAATCTAAAAACAGTCCACTTAAAATGTTTTTAATGTTTCATTTTTCATATGCTACAGAATATTACACTCAGACCTGAAGAAAACATGGTTTACCTCTTTCTGGCAACTGGCTTAAGAGGTACTCAAATTCAATTCAGTTTGCTATATGGGACTCTCTCATGAGAAACAAAATAGTGCATTTCAATCACCCTGTGACATCTTGAAACAGTCCTAACGTTATCAAGATCTTTCACCCCTTACCATTCAAGACTCTGTGACAACACAGCCGCACTCTAAGTAGGCAACAACACTGCCCTGAAAACCTTACCAGTAGTTAATATCACATCAAATTTTGTCTCATTAAAGGGCACTAGGGAGTCCTCTGGGTTGAGAAGAAAGATGCGGGACATGTGAAGGAGCACTAAAAGAGTGTCTGTGAAAACGGCACCTCATTCTTCTTATTCTGCCTTTAATGACATGCGTGAAGAAGATGCTAACAGAGGCCACACTGAATGGAAATGGGGGGTGGTCTTCCTTTTTCTTTTTTAATTAATTCTTTGAAAATTTCAAACACTATATTTTGATCATAGCCATCCCCCAATTCCTCCAAGATCCATGCCTTCTTCCCTATCTACCAACTTTGTGTCTTCATTTCTTCTTAGCCCATGGAGTCCAATCTGTGCTGCCTCTGCTGGAGCTTGCTCAACCTACTTCTTCCATTGGCCAGGCTAAGTGGGAATGTATGTTGAGTTTGGTCTCTTTCTGCTTTGCTTGCATATGTCATTTAAGATCTAGTATACATTAACCTTGCCTTTCTATCGACATTAGTGCCCAGAGTAAATAAGCTCTCACAAAAGTAGTCTTCAGGTATCATGGAAATTCTTTTAAGGTTTTTCTTTCCTTTTCTCTTTCTCAGTAGAGAAACCAACTGGGTTTGAAACAGGTAGACTATCCCCATCTCTTCTTTTCATTCTAAAATATAATTGTTGAAAGCTTAATAGAAAACATCAAAAACAAATAAGAATCCAGCTTTACCTTTACACTTTCTGGGAAGAGATTCACTTACATCTAAGATATTTTAATGGAATAAAAATAAGGAATATGAAATTACTAATTTCACTAGGAAGTATAAAGAGGACTTATAAGGTGTTGAACTTGGAGTTGGTCCTCCTGGGGGGAAGATGAGCTCACTTTTTACAGTCTCAAGTGGAGGAAAGACAATAAGCAGAATCATAAACCAAGGACAGTTGCTGCCTGCTCAGTCACCTGAATGTTCTCACACATTTGTTGGTTGGTGGGTAAGAGATATTAAAGACTCCCCCAAAACTAACATTTCTAGCTGGGATTGAAAAAAAGTAAAAATAGGGAGATGATGAATTCTCTCTTGAACAGGGGATGAAAGTAAGCCATCAGATGCCCAGCTGGCAGGTCAAGTGAGCAAGCAGAGATGCGGACCTAGAGAAATAGAACACATGCAACATAAGAGACAATAATTTGGAATTAATTACAGAATGACATCCAGTGAAGTGGTTTATGAAAAACGATAAAAATCCCACATAATGTCAACATCAAATGCCTGGAGTAAAGGATAGAGAATAAGAGAGGAAAAACAGGAAGACAGAAATAGGATGGGAGCTGGGAAGTAAACACAGAGCTGGGGGAAGATGTGCACATATTTTATGAACTGGACTCAGTTATTATGATCCAGTGTTGCACAGATGGAAGAGCCATGGGGGCGGCACTGGTCTATAGGTGCCAAGGATCCTATACAGGCTTCTTTCTCTGTTAATGTGAAAAACACCATGATCAAAAGCAGCTTGGAGAGGGAAGGGTTTATTTTAGCTTACATTTCCAGGTAACACCTTATCACTTAGAGAAGTTAGGACAGAAACTCAAGGCAGGAACCAGGAGGCAGGAATTGAAGTAGAAGAAACAAAGGAACACAAATTATTGAGTTTCTCTTCCAAGACTTGCTCAAATACTTTCTTAGACAGTTCAGAATAACCTCTCTGGGCCGCAGTGGTCTGGGCCCTCCCACAACAATTATTAATCAAGAAAATGCCCCATAGATACACCCACATGTCAAGCTCATAGATGCATCCTCAGCTGAGGTTGCCTCTTGCTGGGGTGACTCTTATTTTTATCAAGTTGACAATCACCAACTAGTGCATCAGTCTATGGGTGGCATTTGTGTTAAATCTAATCTGTGTCTAAATCATTGGATGAGATTAGTACCACAATTTTTTGAGTAACATAATCAATTTTAGATGATGTCAGAATATAGGTTTCTCTTTCCTGTCTTTAATAAATTTTCACATTTAGAACAGATGTTGAGAATTCACTCTTTAATTTAATTAAATATGGAAAATTCAGAAAGCCCACATTACTGGAATTTATATGACCAAGTGCTGCTTCATGGTGAGGGGAGGTGGAAATAGAAAGGAATTTTTCTGAGTATATGCCAGCTATCTTTCAGTGACTTCCTTGATCATATTATTTATCTGCATTAGCATTTTTGTGGTCTGGAAATTACAAACAATTTTTAATAGTCCTCCGAAAAGAATTTGAAATGTGGAACAATCTGTAGAAAACAAATTTTTGTATAATTCTGTCAGAATCTAGAGAAAATATCTTGTTGCTCTAACTCACTTCTGCTTAGGAAGTTGTCCAACAGGAGATAAAAGAGAAGTTGAGACTTAAAGAGGCTTTCCCCCTTATTCAACTGAGAATTCTCAAATATTCAATACTTTAAATCATGCTGCTTCTTCTGGTACTTCCTCACAATCAGGTCATGGGTAACAGGACAAAGGCCTGATAGCTATTGATCCCATGTTTATTTAATGCAGCTTAGATAATTTTGTTCATTTGAAAACTGCAAAATGAATCACATGGTAATTTTGTTTTCAGAGCTATAAAGCTTAACAGCAATAATAAATAACAGTAGGAAAATAATCAAAATACTACATAAAATATGATGAGTGATTAAAGAAGTTCACATTTTTAATTTTTAAAATATGATGAAATAGATACTATATAAAATATAAATACACATTATAGAAAATATAAATATCTGGGTAAAATATTCTAAATATTTCTCTAAATAATTACTAGGACACAGAGATAAAGTAGCCCATGATATAAAGCAAAATGACATGAGAATGAGATTATAGAGCAGACATGACTAGAGCTGATGTTTTCTTCATCAACATCTGTAAATCTGAGTAGGCTACAGGTTTTATTCAGGAGGCACAGCAAACTAAAATGCAGAAATGATAAAAGAAACTAGAATATAACTATACACTAAGATGGAGTATGATAGTCTGAATGGGAATGGCACCCACAGGCTAATACATTTGAAGGCTCAGTTCTCAGTGGGTAGAATTGTTTAGGAAGAATAAGGAGGTATGGCCTTGTTGGAAGAGATGTATCATTGGGGGAGGGCTTGGAAGTTTCATACACAGGTTAAATGTTGTATAGATGTTAAGATTTCATTCTTGATTAAATATGGGAAATTCAGAAAGCCCACATTACTGGAATTTATATGACCAAGCACTACTACATAGTAAGGAGAGGTGGAAATGGAAAGGAATTTTTCTAGCCATGTACAAGCTCAGATCCCCAGAAACATTCTCCTCTGTCTCTGTCTCTCCTCCCTCTCTCTTACACACACACACACACACACACACACACACACACACACCAGGAAGAAACTAGATCAGAAGAATCTATTAACCATTAAAGAAATCTACACATTCTCATAACAAATTGCTTCATATATCTGTGGGATTTTACTTACATAAGGTTTTAAAACAAAACCAACAATGCATGTTAGAGGCCAACATCATACTAATCTTTAACTCTCATTGAAGAGGAGAAACAGGGATGAGGGTCATGCCAGGGATTTCTGTACTGCTGACAATATTTTGTGTTTCTTGCTGTATATGCTGGCCAAGGAAGACTGGTTATGACAGTTCACTATAGGTTCCCAGATAGCTGTGAGTGTGACCCATTACCTCAGTAGATGACAACATCATATTTCAATGTCAAAAGGTGAGATAAGCCTACCATTTTTTGGACGCATGTTTGAATTGAGTAAAATTTGCAGAAGAGAAAGAAGTATAGAGTGTATACTATTTTAGAAAATTCTGGCAAACATTAAGAAGTAGATGGTCCAACTTAAACAAATGTTTTTAGATAATAGAGAAAGAGAGATTACACCCTGTCCCCTGGTCCCCTGCATGCACACTTTGCAAGCCAAGTCAGATTTCTGTGCCATCATAGAGCAAAACAGTACAAGGAAAGAAAAGTTCATGCTGACCTAGCACTGGAAAACACCCTGATCAAAACCTAGAAAACTGAACACTGTCTGAAAAAAAGAACTGTGATCAGATAGTAAGTATTCTAGGAATACAACATGAAAAATAAAACTAACTCATTGATTGGAATAATGGACTAAAGGAGAAAATGCTGAATGATTATCTTTACACAAAGAGAAATAACAATCAATATAATTAGTAACTACTCAAGATAGATATTTTTAGTAAATAAGGACCAGCTTAGGCTCAAGAGTAGTTTTGTAAAAATACTACAAAAAAACACAAATTTATTAGTCAAGTATGAAACATTTAAATATCAGTATCTTTAAAAGAAAAAAGAATAAGTCAAGATGTCCCTAATCCTGAATGCAACTTGATGTCCATGGAAGTCAAATACAGACATATAGATACACACATGCACACACAGACACACAGACACACACACACACAGAGAGAGAGAGAGAGAGAGAGAGAGAGAGAATTTGAGGATAAAACAATTATTTGTGAATAACATAACTGTATCAAAATGCAAAAAATCATGGAACATTACTAGAGTTAATGAAATAATTTACATATGTGGTCTTTTCCAACACTGTATTCTACATGACACAATGACAAACTTCATTTTGTAGTCAGTGCAGATGCACATCCTTGGTCAAAGTGCTGAGACAGAGAGACTAAGTAATCATCCACAAATGGGACAACTCTATTGAACTCCATCCCTCTGCCTACCCCAATTCCTACCAAAGCTTAGGGAATTTCTCAGAAGAGGAGAAAGAATGTAAGACTGAATAATGGAGAGGAGTGCTATGAAATGCTGTCCTCTGGATATTACGTGGCTATGGGATTCACTCACATGCTCTGGTGTTCAAGACCTGTACAAGATCAAGCCAGCCACATTCCACATAAATGAGAGACATTCTTTCCAGGCCCTTTCGATGTCACAGAAACTATTGACAGTTGATAGCTGATTAAAGAGGGAGAACCCACTTTTTCTTTGAGAGTGCTTAGACTAAGTTTCTCACGCTCCAGAGGACCCCATAACCATCCACATATGGGCAACACTCACTGAATTTGATGTGTTATAATAAAGATACTGAGTTTGGTGAAGGGCATGTTGGGATGAATCTGAGGGAATCTGAGGAAGGAAATGAGAGTGGATATGGTTATAACTCATTGAACACATGTGTGACATTCTCAAGAATAAAGAAAATTATTACTAGAACACTAGTAGATAAAACACTAATAATAAAATACTAAAATACTAGTATATAACAATCAATTTCATTTATATTCATACAAACCAATAGTTACAAACTACAACAAATAGATGGCCATCTTCATCAACTGAAAGCTTCAACATTCTAAGCCAAAGACTTGATATCCTTAGCTCTCAGTTCTGACAACATGGTACTTCACAGATTCACCTCAGAGACCATGGTTTAATTGATGGGAGGTAGGGTTCATCCACCAGCTTTTTTAAAAAGGCTTCCCAGGTGGTCATAATGTACATAGGATCACCTTCACAGCTCATTAAAACTCAAATCCTAGACTCTTCAGAGATTCTCACTCATAGGTTAGCAGAAACTAAGAATCTTGACTGTGAGAACCAAAGCTCCAGAGAAACCTTCATCCATCAGGAGACTTCCATTAACATGTTGCTCAGGACATACCGCAAAAACAGAAAACACCCAAATGTCCACCAGCAAAAGATAGAACACTCACATAATAACCAAGCCACCCAATACTGTGTAACAGGGAAGTTTATGCTGCTGTTCATAGCGAAGAGGAGGTTATAACTGTTCGCACCTCTATATGCTTGCTCAAGCCTCTGAAGTGGCAGACATTGTGTGTGGACTCGGGACATGTTAACTGAAAAGTAATGGGTTAAAGAATGGATAATAAACTAAACAGTAGCCTGGCTTTGTGGACATTGCCCTCAGAATGGATTCAAGGCTGCCTCTGTATTTCTCTTCTAAAGAGAAAGCTGTTTATCTTCTAAAATGAGCATGGGGAGCAGCTGAGTGGGCAGGGAGAGGAAGAGATGGTGTCCTTGTCCTTTGTCATGCAGGTTTCTTTCCCATGTTCTATTCTGTATGGCCCCTGCCATGCCAAAACACAACTGTAAAAACGCTGTCTTGAAATGTCAACGTTTTGTTATGTTCTAAATTTAACTTGGGATTTGAGAATGCTTCTAACTTCCTGTTGTCCTACAAAAATGGATGAATTGATAAGTGCTTGGCCAGGAGAGGGGGAGCTCTGAAGCTCCCATTCAGCAAGCCTTGAAAACATCTTGAAAGATGGAGGGAAATGGAGAGGGGTGCCCTGTTTGTTTATTTCATGCTTCTCATGGACAAGCTGATCTGGCACTTGCCCTCTTGCCCATGAGTTCAGGGAGTTTCCTAATCCTGAAAACACTTCAGTGACCACCATTGTGTTGATTGTTAGCAACTCGCAGTAGGGCTGCCCACTGACTGCTAGCAGCACTCGGTAGGGCTCTCCACTGACTGACAGTGGTGCTCTGTGGGGCTGCCCACTGCTGTCCTCTGCCTTAAGCTCAACTACACACCAGGCAGTGGTGGCGCATACCTTTAATCCCAGCACTCAGGAGGCAGAGGCAGGTGGATCTCTGCGAGTTTGAGACCAGCCTGTTCTACAAGAGCTAGTTGCAGGATAGCCTCCAAAGCCACAGAGAAACCCTTTCTTGACCCCTCCCCCCCAAAAGAGCTCAACTACATATACACAAAAAGTATCCATCCTCTCCGTACCTGAAAAGATACATGGTTGTGCCCTGGGGTGTTGTGAGCACTAAATGGTCTCCCAAATCTCCCATTTTTAAGTTTCAAACCCTAAACCCTAAGGACATAACTGTATTTGGAGATGGATCCTTTACAGAAATAATTAACTTAGAGCTACATCCTTAAAACGGACCTTTTTTTAGTTAGGTTTCTGCTATGAGATAAAACACTGACAAAGCCAACTTGGGGAAGAAAGACATTACTTAGTTTAGTGCCAGATTGTGGTCCAGCATTGAAGGAAGAGAGGACAGGAGCTAAAGCAGAGCAGAGGCAGTAGTCGTGGGGAATGCTGCTTCCTGGTGTGCCCTCGGCCCATGTTCAGCTGTCTTTCTTTACCTCCCAGATCCACATGCCCAGGGGTGACACCACCCACCATGGGCAGAGCCCTCCCACTTCAATACACCCCATACACTGATCTGATGGGGGAATTTCTCAATTGAAGTTCCCTCTTTCTGGGTAACTCTAGTTCTTGTAAAGTTGACGACAAAACAAAAGGAAGCATCCAACCAGCATAGGTTCGTAATCCAGTACATTTTACATCTAGCATCCTCTTACAAAGACACGCACAGACCAAAGATGGCCACGTGAGGACATAACAAGAAGATGGTCATCTGTAATCCAAGGAAAGCCCTCAGAAGAACTAAATGCAGACACCTTGATCTTGAACTCCCTCTAGAACTCCAAGGCAATATATTCCTACTAGTGTCTCGAGTCACCTCTGGTGTCTGAACAGCACAAATTCCTTGGAAAGTCCCTTCTGGCCTCAAGAGGAAAACAAAAGACCAGAAACCCTGGGAATATTGGTAATTGCTCCAAGGGCTCCAACTTCCAGTTTTTAACAAGTGTTACTCCTTTTATGTGATAAATTTCTGACTTAACCTCCAAGTGAAACATTCTGTTTACTTAGGAGAACAACAGAACATAAGATCCATACTTTTGGGCCCTCCCTCCATAATATCCCAGTTCTAGCTATGTGAAAGTGGCTATCTACACACACACACACACACACACACACACACACACACACACACACACACAAATCCCAGATAGGAATAATAATCTCAAATGGTCCTTTGAATTTTGTGTAAGGATTAGAGAAATTAATTGTAAACTTTTGTCCTCGGCAGGGAAGATGGTACCTGATGAATGGTAGAATGATAATTATTATGATGATGATTGTTTAGAACAAACATTACTGTGAGCTAAGATTCAACATGTACTAACTCTTCACCTTCCTTCAACCAGGATACCATTGAGAGTCTCAAGACCTTAACTTACCCGAGATATGAACATGACTTTTATTTATGGATAATTTCCTAGCATCTGAAAATTACAAAATTTCCCCACTTCTTAAAATTCTTACGCTTTCTCTTGTCTTTTGTTGTTTGACTTTTTGCATGAAAGCCTTGGTGTCAGAAATTTTTATTCTTATTCTGGATTTTAACAAAAATAATATTGTATTTTGCCATTTTGTATTGCATTTATTGTAGGTTATTTTGAGGTTTAGGACATTGCTTTCTCAACTATAGATGCTTATGTTGAGTGGTTTGGGGTAATTATTCAGGTGTTTTCTCTGCATTTATCAAGATGTTTATATTTTTGTTTACTTCAATCTTCAATACTGTACATGGCATTCATACATTTAAAAGTTTGAGTTAGTTGCATCTTAGAAAGCATCCAGCTTAGATAATAATAATTCATTATTTATTGCTAATTTATTGCTCGGTTCCAGTCACTTATTTTCAATTTAACATTTTTATACCTTATACCTTCCCCAATATGTAGAAATGCTATATACTATTCCATTTTATTCTCTGTGCCTGGTTGTTTTGAGCATCAAGCTTTTATTTAGTTCATGAAATGAAATGAGAATATTCCATGTTTCATTGCTACCTATCCTTTGGGTGTGTATGGAACTCACTTCTAAAATTGTTGGGGATGAGGTTTTCTCTTTTCGTCTTTTCTTCTTTTCATGTGTTTGTGTATATGGTGCTTGTTCAAGTATGTGTGCATGTCCAAATGCATATGTGTGCATGTGTGTGTGCCAGTAAGCCTCATGTATACATGGGCGCACATGTGAGCAGAGAGGCCGAGGATGGGTACTGGGAATCTTCCTCCACTTCTCTGCCTCTGTATTCTTTGAGGCGGAGTCTTACAAACAAACATGGAGCTCATAGCTTACAAAATGGCAACTCTCAGAGCCTTTGGAGACCTCCTGTCCTCAACTTCTAAGACTGGAATCACACGTGGGTCGCCATACTCAATCATCATTTTCACTGGCTCTGGTGATATGAACTCAGGCCCTATTGCTTGGCATGCATTTTAACTCTGACTGGGGGCCCAGCGCCAAAGTTTCCTTTATTGAAAGACTCTATTCCCAGGAATTGGTCTGGTTCCTTTCAAATTTATATGGTCATTCAAAGATTTTTTCCTGAGTTAGTCTTGTGTACTGTTTTCTAGCATTTCTAATTTGACAACCTACAGTTATACAAACTAAAGTCTCTTTAATAAATACAGAATCTGTTATTATTCCATTTATTCTTCCTCTTTTTGCCCTTCATGAAGAAAACCTTTGTCAATACATTAAACCTTTTGAAAAGTAGAATAATTGTCTCCTGTAATAGCAGAATCGCATTTGAGCATTGCAGTATCCACAGCACATAGAGTCCTGTCAGACATAGGATATGAGTAAGGGATGGGAGAAGAGAGGAAAAATCATAAGGAAATTTGTGATGAAAAACCAAGTTTAATTGGTGCTTTTGACAGAAGATATTATTAAATGCATGGATCTTTCCAGAAGAAAAAGGGAGTGACAGCCAGATAAACAACATAATGCTAGTTGCATAAGTACTCAATTTTTGATTCACTAGAAATTCACTAAAAATTTGCAAAGTTATAGGAATTTCCTTTCACCTTCTAGTGATTTTAATCCAAACAAACAAACAAAAAACAATGGGTGCTAGTATTAGAGTCAAGTGACACTGAATTTGCTGATTTTTCTGTATATTGGTCAATATCTGATCTCATGACACATAGTACTCCATCACTGTTGTTCTATCTTGTGTGACTGATGTGCTGAGGGTGACTTGGCCATGCAGAAGAGGAAATGCTGAAAGGGACATAGGCTTTGCTTGTGTTTTTTAACACGGTCCTTCAGATGTTTGGTTGTGAAACAGAGGCATATGAGTCACTCTTACCTTCAGAAAGAACTCTCTCTAGTGAACAACAATCCTAACCCTTACATCTCTGCTCTTACAGCAAATTAAGCAAGGAGGAACAAGAAGATAGAGTAGCAACCTACACATTCCCTTCACTTATTTCATCCATGTATTTAGTAGGAGTTCTCTGGTGCTCTTTGAGCTAGCTGAGAATGAAGTTGGTTGCATGACTCTGTCAGAGGGAAAATTAAGGTTGTGTGTTATGGTTGAAGCACATACTTTGCAAACTCTAAGCAATAATTGTGTTGGATATATTTTACGATGTTTTCCCAGGGTAAATTGTTGAGTGCTAACTGCAGGTAAATGGGTTTCAGAACAAAAGACTTTTCCTAGCAACTCAAGGGATCACAGTGAAACTGCTCAGCACCAGGACTCAGTTCAAGGGGTGGACAGAGCCCCAGCACTGATGACAAAAGAAGTCTCAATAAGGACTATCTGGCAGGAAGACCAGATCCTCCTGGAAGTCAGGCTAGGTGGATGAGATGAGAGAGACATGCAGGTTGTAGATAGTAGAAGAAGATGGACATGTTGTAGAAAGTAGATTGACTAGAAAAGAAAAAATAATTATTTTAAGTACATGAACATTGAGTGTTATTTAATTATAGTAAACTATATTTTTTAAATGTGTAAGTGGCATAAGCAAGTGTTGTGAATATGGTTTGGTAGGTATATGAGATTATCCTGAATATTTATAGTACAACTATATGCCAGTGTCTGGTACATAAAAGATGCCCAACTGGTATTTTAAGAAAGATGCATAATATAAACCATATTGACCTGGGAGTTAAAATCTTAACTTCAGATCAAATTATTAACTAGCTATGTAACTTCAGGAAAACAATTGTGCTTCTTTGGGTCTCAAGACTGCATCCTACCAAGCAGAAGAAAAATTAAATGGCCACAAGATCATCTGTAGTTCAAGAACTCTACATCTCCTTTGGTGCTATAAGAAGAGTAGGCTCCCAAGACCATATAAGAGTATTTGCTCAAGTAATCACTGAGAAGAATGCTAATGACAGAGAAGTGAATGAGTTGTTCAAGGAGTGGCAAGTGATCCCATGTGGCTGAGAACTAACTGAGCAGCAGAAAGATGACAAAGGAGATAAGAAAGAATCATCTGAAAATGGCTATTGGAGGTGTGAAAAGTGAACAGGTAAAAATGAAGACAAACTTGAGGAATCCAAGTTCATATGTTAAGACAGATGGAGAGTCAGCAAGATTACTCAGATTAAAGGCATATGCCACCAAATCCAACAAACTAAATATGATCCCCAGATCATACATGGTGGAAGGACAGACTCTCATAACTTATTCTTTGATGCCCACACACCAAAAAATGCATACCCCTTCCACACACACATCACACACAATGAGTAAATGTGGAAAGTTAAGACAAATGAAATCTAAATACTATTTAAAATCAACTTATATTTTGATATGATAATTTGATCTTTACCTGTGTTGTACATTGGAATCAGAGAAACAAAGAGTAGGAGATGGAGACAGTAGATAAATAGAAAGATGAATAATAGATGATAGATAGATAGATAGATAGATAGATAGATAGACCAACAGACAGATGGACAGAGAGAGAGGAGAGAGAGAGAGAGAGAGAGAGAGAGAGAGAGAGAGAGAGAGAAAGAGAAAGAGAGTATCTATGTATCCCAGCTTAGCTTTGAACCTGAACCATCAATAAAGAGTGACACAGTAGAAATGGGATATTCTTAGCTATACGATGAAAATCATTGCCATGGTGCTTTACAGTTTATAAACTTTTAACAAACATTTGATTCTCATAGTCAACACAGAGGAGACTCCATAGATGTACTAGAACACAAAGCACCATTTGAAATCAGCAAAATGGTCAATTTAGGCATATTGGTGTTGGTAATTCACATATTCATGATCTTACTAACCCAAGGATGTAACAAGATGATCAAAGATTTGAAGGAGGCTCCAGGAAGTTCATATACAAAGAGCTCATTTATTACCTGAGAGATGTCCTGTATTTACTCTTGCATCCTTAGAAACCAAAGCTGTACTGGAGATATTACTGTAATGAGAGTGACAGTCAGATACTCTCAGGCTTGTAGTATAGATCCTGCTTCTATGGAAAACGCAGGTACTCAAGACCTCGAAGGAATGAATAGCACAGATAAGTGAAATTCCCACATTACCCCAAACCAGTTACAAAACATGAGGATGTGGGCGATGTTCATTACCACAGGAGCCTCTGGAGCCTGGGTGACACTAGGCATGCTAGTTATTACGTGGTTAAAATGGGGAAGGAAACTAATAGTTGCATGATTCCTGGAGTAGGCCCCAGCACATTCAGTGTCCACGAGAATCCTGAGATTATAATAATCATGATAACATAATTTTCCTCTCTTTGGGTGAGTACATTGCATTTTTAGAACTTTAATAATATGCTCAATGTTCTAAGATTCACATGGTCTGACTGGGATATGTCTATCTCTAAAGCTGCTGATGTTTCTGATAGACTACCAGCAGGTAAGAAAGACTGATAGACCATCATAAGCAAACATATGATCCGAGATGCCTGTGATGTCCTGGCCTCTGTGTGTGAAGATCTGCATGTCGTGTGAATAGGAGCTTTGCTGCTCATCTCATCTCACTGTCCGTGACAACCAGCACAGTACAAGAGGGCAGGGCCCCCAATCTGGGGTACATGAGATGCTCACATTGACATGTCCCTGCTGGCGTGTCCACTGGTGTGCGGAATCGTGGCTCACTGAGTCACCCCAGCATTGCTTAACAGACATCGCGTTTTCAACAGCATAGCATGCTAAGTGATGAAAGCAAATGAATAATAAGCACAAGAATGTGATCAATCAAACCTCCAATACCTGTTGTATCAGCTAGAACTGATAGAACTGGTGCCTTTAATTTCACAGGCTGCTAAGCCCTAAGGAAACACACGGCATTACACACACTGTCAAAATACACCAAACTGAATGATACCCACTTGGTATAAAGAACTGAGTGCCAAATTGTTAGTGCCTTAGTCTTACACAGATAAATTGCCCACAAAATGTGTGGCTTTACCAGCATCACATAATCTTGACTGACAACTGGACATATATGACATCAAAGCATACTGACGCTACCATATTGCCTCCAGCTATGACTGCCACTGCAGCCTCACTCCTGCTATACCCATGTTCCCCTTTACTCCCTTTGTGAATACTCCACCACAGCCACACCATCTTCTTGGAACACAGATTTATCTGTTGAGTTCCTATACCAAGCATTCTATGGTTTCCCCATATTATTAGAAGAGTTAAAACTTTCGGCTGTGTCTAAGCACCCTTGTCAACCTCACCTTTTGTTTTCCCAGCTGTCTTAGTACACTCTCTCACACTGCAATAAAACACTGACCAAAAACAACTTGGGAAGAAAAGGACTTATCTCTTTACAGGTTACAGTTCATTATCTAGGAGAGTCAGGGCAGGAACTCAAGGCAGGGACTGATGCAGAGACCATGGCTTGCTGTCCCAGTCTTGCTCAACTACCTTTCTTTAAACCCAGGATCATCTTTCCAGACACAGTGCTGCCCAAAGTGTACTGGGCTCTTCTTCATCAGCTAACAAACAAGAAAATGCTCCCATATACATGCCCACAGGCAAATCTGATGGAAGCAATTCCTCATCCTGGGTTCCCAAGTCTGACAAGTTGACAACCAAGATTAGCCATCACAACCCATGTCTGTATGTCAGAATTTTACCACATAGCTCAGCTTTACCTGAAACATAATCTGTTCCTCACCTGCAGCCTATCACCTTAGATAATTTCAGTCATCTTGTTCCTGCTGAAATACTTGTATGAGATTGTTCTCGTATAATGCGTGCAATGAACACATGCAAGGAAATGTTTCTAACATTTATTTGGCATTGGCTGACTGAATGGATGAATGAGCATGCTCATCCATTCCCAAAAGGATTTACTTTCCATAATTCGGAGAATCTGTGGAGAATCAAATTATCAGCCACTGACAGAGAATGACTCATCACACCCTGCTCACTTAGCTACTGCCAGTCCACATCACAGCATCTGGTCTACAGATTACTCTGTCACACCAGCCCCAGTCTAGGTATAAGCATAGAAATGAGCATGTAATGATGGGCAAAACCAGCTCCATCTTCTTGGTACGTATCCTAAAAGTATATCTCACCCCTGCAAGAAATGTCAGATGCTGAAACAATGGCATAAAGGACAAGGGCAAATGCAAATACAATGAAGATAAACCCCTAAATGAGTTAAGCCAGTAACTAGGATGAGTGCATGATACCATATCCTTATGCTATTCAAGTGCTCAGTGTTCTGAAGTAGAAGCAGGTGAAAATGAAAACTTAGCAATACCCTCATCTCAGAGAGATGTGGAAGGGGAAGCAGAGAGATTATAAGAGCCAGAGGGAATGTGATATCGGAGGTTCTTCTGTATGCTGCAAATAAGTGTTTCTTTTATTGGTTGATGAATAAAGCTTTTTTGGCCAATGGACAGACAGGATTTAACTAGGTAGGAATTCTGAACAAAGAGGCAGGGAAAAGAAAGACAAAGGACAGATGCCATGTAGTTACCGGGAAGGTACGACACCCAGGTATTCCCCAGTAAGATAAGGTCACATGGAGATATACAGATTAATAGTTATGGGTTAATAATTAAGAGAGACCTAGCCAGTAAGAAGCCTAAGCCACTGGCTAAACAATTATAAATATATAGTAAGTCTCCAAGTGGTTATTTCATTTAGCAGCTGTGGGACCCAGTGGGTGTATAGAAAACAAGTCCAGTGGGACCCAGACTAGACAGGAATATATCATTTACAAGGGATGGATGACACCAAGGAAGCACTGTCTTCCAGATACAACAGGAATGATGCACATATAAGCTCTGTGAATTTACTGTGGCAGCATGAACAGTCCCTGCATATGTCTAAACCAGATGGGTCTCAGTGCTAAGAGGGGGAAGTGAACACGAATTCCCATACCTAACCAAGAAGCTATCTGCAACCGACAACTGCATACAAAGGAAAAATCAGTTCTCTCAAATGGAGTCCCACTGAGTATATTAACTATGCTTAAGAGCAGGCCCCATGCCTAGCAGTGGATGGCCAACACACGCAGACACACACACACACACACACACACACAGACACACACACACTCACACACACACACACAGACAGACACACACACACACAGACACACACACACAGACACACACACACACACTCTCACACACACACACACACACACACACACACACACGTTAAGCTCTTCCCTGCCCTCACATCACTGGGGAATGCAGATTCCTTTGGCCTATCAACACAGAAGTCATTCCTGTATCGCCAGTGCTCTACAGGTGTGGGCATTCTACAGGTGCACCTTTCCACTGATCACATCAGGTGCCAGACCCACAGAAATGGCAGTGTAGTAATACACATATATGTATACACACATGGACAAATCAGAGGACCTGAGATCTTTGCTTCTCTGTAGAATGATTTACCCAATTGTAGCTTGGAATATGCCAAAGCAAGTTGTAACTAAATACTTTATCTCCGGGTTTGTCTTCCACATAATGTGTGAGTCACACGTGGAATCAAACAACTTAGATTTTCTGTCTGTACTCCATTTACTCCTTCAGACCCACATGTCAGGAAGTCTCCTGCTCCACATCTACCTGAGTCTCTTTGCTAAGCCTCAACAACCATGAGTTTTCTTTGAAGGTCCCTCTGTAGCTCTTGTGTGCATAAAGAAAGATGGAGAAAGCAAGACGAGGGGTGGGAACTGATGTCATCATCCAGGAATATCACAGCATATCAGAGAAGAAAAGCATCTATCTTAAACTAGGTGAGGTGTGCTGCCACTCCAAGTATAAGCAGCTGGCTACTATCTAGATAATGGTGGCATTACTTGGCATTCTGTCTTCACCATTGAGGAACAACACTTTGGGGCAGTTTTTTTAATCTTAAAGAAGCCCCTGAAAGAAACATAACTTTTTTTATAGAAGGACTACAACTTAGCATTTCATTCCATTATAAGTTATTGCTTATCTGAGATCCGAAAACAGTCTTTAATGATTTAGTGAAATCAAGAAAAAAATTGTACTTACTTCCAAATTTTTGCTAGTTTGATCAAAATTATGCCACTGTTCATTATGAGACTTCAGGCAATTGCTTAATTGTACCAAGCTCAACTTGGTTTGACTTCAAAAATGGAGATTTCCATCTTTATTCAATGTCACATGTTCATAAAACTCTGATCTCTGCACACACATGAAGAGACACAGGTCAGCAGAGAAGATGCAAAGCCTCTCCCAATCTGCATGCATAATCTCTTAATCACAATTATCTCAGCTGCTGAAGACAGGGAGCCAAGTTTGTAAACCAGCCATTGCGGGAAAGTGTGTACAAAGAGTGTTTTCCAAACATAGCAAGGCAGATGCACACATGAACTCAGCGTACCTGTGACAGCATACACAAGACCTATGCAAGCACCAAACAGACAAAATTCCAGCATGGACAGGAGGCCAATGGACATATAATTCCATCTATTATTTGATTGGTAGCTGTTGGGTTATTGGTCGAAAACCACATCTTCAAAAAAAAGAAAAGAAAAACAAGGTCCACTACACACCAGGCCAGACCCCAGTATGAAGGCTAGTTAGACAACATGAACTAAACTTGATGGAGAAGGAAGAAAGAAAAGACATAATCTCAAAGTCGGCTGTGCAGGGATCAGAGTGTTGGAAGGATGGTCACAGGAGTTGAAGGTGGTGAATATGTTCAAAACATATTGTATGAAATTCCCAAAGATTACTAAAATATTTTAATACAAGGTAGGTGCTGAAGATATGGTTCAGCATTGAAGAGCACTGGCTGCTCTTCTGGAGGAACTGGGTTCAATTTCCAGCACCCACATGGTGGCTCACAACTGTCACTCCATTTGCATGGAATCCAATGTCCTCTCCTGGCCTCCTCAGGCACTGGGCATGCACATGGTACATAGACTCACATTCAGGAAAACACTTGTTCACATAAAACAATAAAATAAATTTTAATTTGTTTAAACTAACAAGGTGGGCAACACTTGGGAGGCAATACCCAAGGTTGACTTCTTTTCTCCATTTGGATGTGCATGTACACAGATATACCTGCATCCATACACACCTCTGTACACACACGGGGGTGGGAGGTCTTCATTCAAATCATGAGAGCAGAATTCTATTGGAACCAGGCTCCTTCTAATTCTTGCACACCTTCAAACACAATTGGAGAGGCAGAATTGCCAATTCTTCCTTTTACCATGATATGAAATATCATAGAATACAAAGTAAGGATGGAAAACGGGGCATAGCTTACAAGAAGAGAGGCTTGGGGAGTATTTGTAGAGCCCTGGTTGGGATAGAAGGGCTAATAACAAGCATGGAGATGAACAAATAGGGTCAAGTTGTTATTATTGTTCTGGCTACCGTGGCTATTATTGCTATATTAAAAATAATTTTCCAGGTATGTTATGCCATGCTAGAGTCACAGTAAACTCACTGTGAAGATGGAAGAACAGGATTAATTTCAGCTGTGGGTCTGAGCAGGGTTGATTTTTGTCTATTTATATAAGTTGATTGTTTTCAATGTTGGTAGCTCTGTGCAAACCTCAATACTTCATAAATGAGCGATATACAGAAAGAAACAAGAAAGAGAACCTAAGAGTACAGCAGGGGCTATTGGAAAGGAGAAAGTGTCCAAGGGAAGAAAGTAGAAGTGTAAGAAGGAGGCAAAAATAAATCAGTGGACAGGACAGTGGCAGGGTTTATACACATATCACAGCGTCATGTTAAAACCCATTCATTTGTACAATTAGCATATAATAAGAAAAATGTGTTTAAGTTTTATACAAAATGCAAATTTTTGGAATAAGAAATTAGATTGACAAAAGCAATAATTTCCACACTAAATTTTTTAAAAATACTCTTCCCTCCTCTGATAGCTGGAACCATGTTTCCTTGATTTGGAGACCTTCCTGACTTCCCTACAGTATCTGATGCTGTCACACAGAGCACAGTGACTTCCCCTGCGGTCTCTGAAGGGCAGATGTTGCACTGTTCTGCCACAGATACCACTCAAGCCATGAGCAGAGCAGGAAGCGACATTGCATCACAGAACCTATGATAGCAAGCTAGCACGCGAGGAGAGCCCTGAAGTGTAGCAATTCAGGCCTCTCAAGTGCGTCACACAGGACTGATCATCCCATGACCTTTACTTCGCACCGTCTTTTTACATGAGGACTATGCTGGTTAGTTTTTGTCAACTTGACAATAAAACCTAGACATACCTGGGGACAGGGGATCTCATCTGAGGGACTGCTTCTATCAGACTGGCCTGTGGGTGGGTCTGGGGAGCAATTTCTTGATTTATGATTGACTAGGACAGCCTACCCCGCTATGAGCAGTGCCAACCCTGAGAAAATTGTACTGGTCTGTATATAAAAGGTAATAAACCAAGAAGAGCACTCTTCTGTGGTCTGTTTCAGTTCCTGCCTCCCCGTTCCCACCTTTAGTTTCTGCCTTGGCTTCCATTAATAATGGATCGTAACCTGTAAACTAAATAAACTCTTTCCTTCTCTCATTTGCTTTTCAGTCATGATATTTATCGCAGCAATAGACCAGTCAGCTAGAACTAAACCACAGTGGAGAACCTAAGAAATCCATTCACAGAAGTTAAAGTGAAAAGTCAAAGAATTGTGTGAAAAGTACAATAAAAAATAGTCTCGTTTTAAATCTAGTGAGGATTGTTAATTACTCTAAACTTCAGTTTCTTCCCCAACAAGTAGAGCTAATATTTTTATTACTTAATAGTTAATAACATTTTCCAAAACCGAACAGAGCTTATTCTAAAAATAAGGTCATATGGGCAGGTTTTTAAAAGAGACGTCAAACATCATCACCAATACAAACATCCAAAGTTGACCATTTCAGCATGCAAAGCAGTAAGAAATACTAACCTCAGTAGGCAAAACAGTGTGTTTTCCCCTATGGCCCTTGACCCTAAGACTCTGACGAAGCCAGATGTGTTTCCACAAAGCATGGGCAGAGCTTGTCTGTAACTCCTTTTCCATTGCCAGTGTCATCAGAAACAAAGGACAAAACTTTGTCATAACCCTGTTAGAGCTGGTGATGCAGGCTTCATTTGTGGGAAGCTATGGTCCTGGGTATGAGGACCATTGTAATGGGGTCTTCAGGGGACACTAGGCTTATCTCCAATGCCTATAGAAACCATTTAGTAATCATAACCAAAGGAGATGCAGCAGACAGTGCAGATGAAATTCCCAAGAGGAAACAGCAGGGATATGACATTGTCTGGCCAAGCCAAGACCACAGGATTGATGCCAAAGGCAGCCCAGAGCCATAGGGTACAGTCATATAAAGGCAGATATTTTTGTCTAAACTTAGCAGAATTGTTATTCAGAGCAGAGGTCACAAAAACAGAAGGGGAATTCTGTCCTCTAGGAGCCTGACCAAAGGGGAGGTGTTTTGAGTAAATGAATTGTCGGTTAAACAGCTGGCATTCTTCTCTAGATGCTCTGTCTGTAACCTATCTCAGCTATCAGCTCATCCTGTATCTTATCAAGTTACTTCTCCCACAGACTTCTGTTGCTTTTACCCATGCCACGTTTCTATGAGTGAAGAAGTAAAGGCTGGGAGAGGAGGGTCATAGCTCAATCAGAGACAGAGTAGGAAGCTCTGGGAAGAACCCATGCCATGGAATAAGCCTTCCTCTGACTAGGGATGGTTCTAAATGTGCTGCCCCAGATGTGGCCTGCATAGCCCTTTGTGCTTTCATCACACGAAGAAGGCAGCACTCTAATGATGGGTAGGGCCTTCAAGGCTTAAAGAAGACATAAGAAGGATCCTAATTGCAAAAGCCTGCAATCAACTGCTGGGTCAAAGTGCCAAGAAAAGGGATATAAACTCTTCATAGTATGTAAGGGATAGCCAGTGAAGATTTGGAGGCAAAGAAGTGACAAACATTTGCATTATAGTGCTGTGTGTGTCAAGGTTTCATCTGAGATCAGGGTGTAAAATCCATCAAAATGGAGGTGTCATACAAAAGATCACAGTGTCTAGAAGCAAGATGGTGCCTGTCTCTCCACAGTGCCTTCTTTATTAGACAAGTAACTAGTAAAGACAACTCAAAAGAGATGGTCAGAAGACAGGCATACTTCAGGACACCACATGAAAAGTAGTATGTTCTAGGATCACTTCTGTTGCTGTGATAAAATCCCCTGACCAAAAAAAAAAAACAACTCAAGTAAGAGTGGGCTGGTTTTATCTCACAGTTCCAGTGTGCAGTCCTTCACTCAGGAAAGTCTAAGCAGCATGAGCTTGAAGTAGTTGGTCACACCACATTCACAGTCAAGAGAACAAATGTGTGTATATCCACTTGTGTATGCTGGGGTCGGTTTCTCCACCCGTACAGCTCAGAACACCCTGCCTATGGAATGACGTTGCCAAAGTAGCCTGTGTCTTCTCACATCAACTAACTTAAAGGAAGACAATCTGCCACAACTCCTATGGAGACAGCATGTGTTTCTCTGGGTCTGGTTGTGTTTCTTGTGCTTTTTCTTTAACACCTTTCCTGCTGTCTGTTTTATCCTATTCTGATCAACTTGGTTACATTCCCTTAGATATCTGGGTTTTTTTCTAATGAGAGACAGAAATAAGGTAAATTCAGGATAGGAGGGAAGGTATGGGGAAACTGGGAGAACTCAGGGGAGAGAGCACCATAACTCAAATATATTATAAGAAAAAATTTATTTTCAATAAAAAGACAGTTCCCCCACAGACACCCATAGAGTAACTCAATGTAGACAGTCCCTCATTGACACTCTCCTGGGTGGTTCCAGATTGTGTCAGTTGGCAATGAAAGAAAATAATCACCCAATGAAGTTTAAAGTCTAAAGTTGAATGAAATTGTGCAAATAGAACTGTAAAATAAAGCAGAGGGAAATGTGTTCCAGCTAACCTGTGAACACGGCAGAAAGGGAGCCTGAGGAAAGGAAAGAGCACAGGAGAAGATGGGGACACCAGGGGCACATACTTCAGCAGAGAATCATTTCCAGAGTAGTGAGTGAACAAGGATACAAAATACAACAGAAAAAAAGTGAGGAAGAAGAGTATTTGAAAAGGCTGACAGAAAATCTTAGTGAGAGTTTCAGGATTATCAGGAACTAAATTTGAAATCAAAATATTTGGGCTCAAGGCACATGTGAAATAATTTCTTCCCACATAATACCTTCTGCTTATATATTCTTCCTGTTCCAACCTGCTTTCAATCAACATGGCATTGTGGGATACCTTCTTCACATGAGACGTCTTTCTTTTTTAGCACTTGGCAAAATGTTTTGTGTGATTACTGTTCTCAAAGTAGGCTCATTATCATATCATAACACCCTCCAGAGGTCCTGTCACCTATAGCCATAAGACTGGGTCACACCATTTTAATTTGACTACCTGAAGTCTTTCCCATATAGAAGAGTCTACAGAAGTGGCAAGCAATGACTAAGAGGTCATCTTCAACTGGTACCTCACTTCTGTAGCTGAAGCTTCCAACAAAACTCAGTAAGCATTCTGTAATAGAATTGAACTTAATGACAAGTCTTGCTCCATCAGTTCTTAAGATTATCTTCAGCTATGTAAGGAGTTTGAGGCCAGTCTGGTCTACATGAAACCTTGTCTCAAAAATGACAAAGGAACAAAGGCATCAGGAAAAAAGAATGAACTGAAAATGAGACTTCTCAGTGTAAAATGTATAGGACAGCACGTATTTGTGGGTGACTATGTTGGCCTTTGAAGAAATTCAAGCACTATAGAAAAATATCAACCACAACACCAAATTAAAACCACTTAACTGAAATTCCCAACTCTACACAATCTGATCACAGAGTTCTTCTCCAGCATTATCTGTTTCTCTTCATCAGTGAACATTCCATCAATAGCTCACATGTAAATGTGTGACAAACAAGCTCTTACTCTATGCAGGCATCCTGCCAATCATGACACCAAGTGCACACCAGCCTATCTTCCTTTAAACATTCCTGCTTCTGATCCTTAACTGACCAGTTTCCTCTTCCCCTCAGGAAGGCCTTTGCTATGATGATTACACACACATATAAAATGTCTAGCCTAGTGTATACAGGTATTTAGAAGCGTACCAGGAATTTGGTAAGTGGTCAGTAAATGTTTAAAGTGGTAGTGCTCATCATATCTTATTATTCAGCTGAAGATGCGTGTCACAACACAACCTCATGATGACCCTGGCTCATTGGTCAGGCTTACACAGTTCTTAAAATATTTGGCATTGCTTTTGTATTATATCTAGTATATGAAATTTCCCTTATATTTAATAGTTGAAATTCTTATTTTAGTAGCCTATCATATTTTATACTTCCCAAAATATGCTTCATAGCAATAATAATAGTAATTTCTATATGAGTGTGTGTGTGTGAATTTAGTGGACCTAAGAAAATATCTATTGTGAATGGGCAGCCAGAGTCTTGTTTCATTGCCAGAAACATTAATGCCTGTGACAGCCCTAATGGAAGGTGTGCAGCTATAGAACTTTCTTCTCACAGAGCCTTGACGGTGCCTTCATTTTTTTACCAGTCTAAACTGGCTTAAATTCACTCCTATCAGAAGCTGGAGGGTCAACTTTACATTTATTATCTCACCAATTCACCAACAGAACACCTTCAGGTGACCATGTCTTTGTTTTTGCTTTGTTAACTACAGCTTAACTGGGAGCCAAGCCAAGATTTTGCCTCTGCAAACTATTAAACTGGCATAGTCTGGTATCAGCTGGGATGACTGGTGTCTGGCAATAGATGTCATTGGCTGATGTTTTGACCATGCAAAGAAGTGATCACATCTGTTTGGGAGGTAATCAACAAAGAATATCAGAGAGAAATACCGCAGGGAGAAGAAATACATCTGTCTTCTTAGATGATAGTTTCAAAAACCAAGTGACAAATGACAAGTTGGAAATAGCACACTGTAGAATCCATGACAGCACTGGGAAATAGCTTGCATATGCAAGATGGACCACATATCTACCATCCCTGACTCAGAGGAACTGGTGCCCCAAAATGATAAGTTTTCCAGTATGACTAACTTGTTGAGTGGCTATCTGACACTTTCCCCATCGTGCTGATGGGGAAAGAGGTGTCAATGTAAGAAAACATTTGGTGCACAACGTCTCTTGTTGTTCTAGGGTTTACCTCCCCTTAACAAGTCCTCTGGGCTACAAAGAGACATCATCTTCAGTTCAGGTGGCCCACTGCTTTTGTTAGTTCCTACTCCGGGGACAACAAGGATCAAATGTATGGAGACACTCCGTCAGGACACTCCTTTTGGTGACTTAGTTTGGTATGTGTGTAATGTAGGAATAATCCTTGACCCTGTGTATCAAAATGCATTCCAATTTCCAATGAAACAAGTGTAAAAGCTCCCAATTAGACATTAAAATCCCTATTTTTCCAGGATAAGTCCAAAAATACAAATGGGCTACTCTAAAAGATAATTCTGAAAAGAGCTTTTAAAAATTGCTTACACCTGAAGCATTGACCCAATTAGTATAGTGTTTGTAGTGCAACCATAAGGACTTGAGTTCAAATCCAGGAACAGATCTGAAAACCCAGGCATGGAATGTCTGCTTATAATCCCAGTATTGGGAATGGGGAGACAGATGGACACCTAGCCATCTGGGCAAGCAACAGGCCAATGGGAGACCTTATCTCAAAATAAGACGAGTGGCATTCTTGAGGAACAATAGCTAAGGTTGTCCCCTGCTTTGCCACATGCACATGTGCATTCACACGGAGACACGTGACCTACTAAAGTCTCACAAAGAACAGCAGCAGATTTAGTGAGGATGATTCAAGACCCCCACCTTCCTACAGACCTAACATGCAGTTTTACACTAAGCAAGAAGTTAATCACTAAGTCCATCAGTTGGGGTCCCTCTATTGATTCCAGATGAAGCTGCTGTGTAGGTTCCCTTTAGCTGAGTCATAACCTAAGGTATAATGAACTAATTATCCAGCAAGTGCTGACGACTTTCACTCATACTTCTCACTCATGCTTTAATTATCCATGTAATAAAAACCCCGTAGTTATGCAAACTCCTCTGCTCAGGCAGGCCCAGAAATCCACTGAGGAGTGTAAGGGGTAGGAGGAGACAGCCACCCCAAACAATGGTGCACCTCACTCAGCCTCATCACATCCACATGTGCTCCCATTTAGTGTCCTGAGCAAAATTCACCTCACTATTAGTCTTCCCAGACACCACCAGTCCTTGAGGAAGATAGGGAAGAACTCTTTTAAGTCAAGGAGATTACCAAGGTAACTCTAGCCACAATTCTTGTGGGCACTGGGTTGTCTATTCTATGAACACGCTCTGAGTTAGGTGAGTAGAGTGACAGTCCTGGCTTTGTTAAGCACCAGTTACAGTGCTTCTGGTTTTTTGCTATGTTTCATTTTGTTTTTTGTTGGGGTTTTTTTTCTGTAAAATGAAGAGGTCTCTAGAAAGCAGTGTTGTGAACTCTTGGCTACATATCTAATCACTAGGCCCTAAACAAAGAGCAACAGCATCTTCTTATTCTCCGCTGTAACTTCAACATCAAACTTCTGGAACCTGATCATTGTCAAGTGTTACTCTTTAACGGTGCATACAAAAAACAGCAGCAACAACAAACAATGACCCAGTTCAATATATGTAGTTGATTCAGGCAAATGTGCCTCTCTTTTTGTCTCAATTTCCTAGCTGCTACCCCAAGTTGCCACTTGACTGGGATTACTCAATTAATACCTTGAATCTCATTGTCCCTTTCCAGAAACCATGCACAATCTTTTAGAAAGAACATATAAATAACCAGTGTGTCAGATATATCCACCAAGGACAACATAAGTGACTATGTGGAAAACAGTCACTAGGCTGGATGACAAGGTTTGTGATTAGAGATTCAGAACATTAAATGGATTCTGGGAAGAGAAATAAAAAGAAGTCCTCACAGGTGTTGACTAAGATTAAGTTAGCATTAGCCTGCAAAAAACTTAAAAACTAAAGCGTCATTTCTGAGTTTCCAAATTCCCCTCTTCAGTCCCATTCAAAATTTCAACAAAGGAGTCATCGTTTATCATATCTACATGTTTAAGTCTTTATGCTCTTATTGTGCAATTAAAGGCAAATGCCCAAAGAATTTCTAACACTAGAAAACACATGGTGACATCTTTGGCAGAACACAGAGAAGCAGGGAGGGTTTATACTTCTAATTCTCTGTTACAATTGAAATGTCCTAAGCTAGGGGCAAGAGCGACAGCTCCATAATAAAGTGCTTGTTGCATGTGCATAAGGACCTGAGTTTGAGAGCCAGAACCCATACTAAAAAGCCCTTGCTGGAATGCACTTGTAATCCCAAAGCTGGGAAGGCAGAGACTGGTGGCACCCTGGGGCTTGCTCCTAGAAGAATTGGCAAGCTCCAGTTCCAAGTAAAAGACCCTGACCCTGAAAGAAAGAGGGGGGGCTTATGAGGAAGGACAATGGCCTCCCTATGCATGCACACACACACATACACACACACACACCAACACATACACACACATTGTCCTAAGCTGAAACTTCCTGTAGGAGCTTTTCCTGCACCCAGTAGTCCAGGTGATGGGAAGAAGTCAAAGGGTCAAGTAACTTACCTAAATGGATCAAGGGAGTGCCTGTCCTATACCTGGTCTCCCCCCATCTTCCTGCTCCTGGACACCAGGGGTTCGGGGTTCTAGGTTTCCTGAGTGAACCCTTTCTGCTTCTAAAGCTACAACTACAGAACAAGGCAATCCTAACTCCCTCACAATATGCTTTGCCTTATCCCCAGATAACTTCAGGTTCTAAGTCCTCTGGACATCTAGCTCTTCGGGCCTGGTCTCATTTTCTGAGCAGGATCCATAGATAACCTGTCATCTGAAAATAATTTAGTTTAATTTAAAGACCAAGCAAGTTATTTGAAGCGATATTACAATAGGCTGCTGGTGATGGTACAAGATAGAAAAACAAACAGCTTCGTTATTGGGTTATGTGTCTAAAAACCCAGCACTGCCCAGAGAGAAGCCAAAATCAAGGAGGAGAAGAACACTGCAACCAAGACCTGGGACCTGAGTGTGATTAAGTGATTACATAAATGTCAATGTTGGTGCAGGTGAGACAGAATACAGCAGCAGAGAAGACTGCTCCTTCTAAGAGTGGTCACTAGTACTAGGAGCTTAATAAAGAAGGAAAATAATCGGCAGCTAATACTAAGTATAGCATTGTAAATACAGGCAGTTATCTATGAACATATGAAGCAATGTCCAGCATATGCAGAAGTTATGACATCCTAATGTAATCAAATTTACTGTAAATTCTCTTAAATGACAATTTAAGCTGAGTTGCTTAGTCTTCCTAACATACCACTCCTGGCTGTCAAACTGCAGCTGTCTAAAGTAATGTAAGACAGCACTGCTGAAGAAATTTGGCATCCAATTTGTCTAATATTCACCCCATTTTCATACCCAAAATATTGTATGAAACATTTTACTTTTCTATAAACCCCTATTACTCAATGCCTTAATATTCTGCTGGTATCTGAAATAAAATAGATTTTTCCACAGGAATTTTTGAAGGCTTTACAATTTCTACAACTATGGACCATATTCATTATTGTGAGGTAACCCCTGTCTATGAAAATCGGTTAAGAAGGGTTTGAATCTGCTGCGAGTCACCATCTTACTCCAGTCCATCTCGGTTTGCTCACTTACAAATGAGTACAATGATTTCTGTGACAGCCTGTACCCCAACTAATGGTCCCCTGCAAGAGACCTCATTACTGAGAGAGATCTCTACATTATCCAGACAACATCTTGCCAGAGTTGTAGAACAACACTTCTGTAGACCCTAAAAAGTCAATGTGCCAGATGGTAATGCTAAAGGAAGGATAAACATACAACCGAGATGGCAGACATGAGAAGTTCTTAGGAGGGGTATCCCCCAGTGCTAACCAGTGTGATGCCCGGACACACAGACACAGAAACAAGGCATGATTTCTAATGCACTTCCCAGTTTGTGAAAGTGTACAGATATTTTACAGATGAGATCATAAAGTGTCATTGTCACCATGAGAGTGGAACACTACGGCTGATACAGTTTTGGCAACAAGCTCCCTACAGGACAGCACATCTTCCTGATCACTCCATGGCAAGTGACTGGCTTATGACAGCTAAGTCCAGCCTGGTATGAGTTAGAAGGTGTTTTCTGTCTTGACCTTGAAGCAAAGTCCTGCTTTCATGAGCACGTCTAGGACCGAAGGCTCCTCCAAGTTCTCAGAGCTTCACAGGATGCCAACTACAGCACATTTGTTCAATAAACAATGGCTGTGTGTTGAGGATGAGCCTAGTGCTCCACTCTGTACATGGAGGGATGACAGTAAGTAAAGACGTGGACCCCTGTCTAGCAGAAAATTCTTGGAGTCACACATAACTCATTGCCAACCTTCTCTCCAGTGCTAGAGCCAAGAAATTTCTCCAAGGCCTCACTCACAACATCCTGAAGGTGACCTATGGGTGATAGCTGCAATCCTTAGATATCTCTCTGTCACCAGTTCTCTAACCTTGACCCTTCAATGCATGTGTATGGCTACCAGTCAAGCTTCCACCTTGGTTGGATTTCTTTTTCTAAGATAATCTACCTAGATGTACAGTCCAGGACTTCCTGGAAGATTAGAGCAGGACTTGTTTTGATACATTTCTGAGGGGAAAAATGGAAAGGCAGAAACACTCAGCACACTAATTGGGTGCCTCTTCTGGGCTCCCTAGACACACCCTTGTCCCTCTTCAGCTATGGACCTGGTACTCTCATTGGTGGCTGGGGTATTTCCTCCCCGGATGCTTTATATCTCTACTTTCATATATACTTCCTAAAATAAACTAAAAGCATTAAAGCCCTATCACTCTCTTCTACCTTATTAATTATCATCACCCACAATAAAACATGTTTTCATACTGTCTGCCTTCTCCCACTAGCACGTCCAGACGAGAGCTTTGTGTACCTTCTGTTTTCTGCTCATTGCCCAAACCAGGCATTTAAGAAGCACTTAATCAGTGTATGTTGAGTTAAAACAAAACAAGACAAGATGGATGAGGCAAACCCAGTTGTTTTAAGCCAGAGATCAGTTGTCTGAGCAGGAAGACGAACATTAGTTTAAAGCTGGCTTTGCCCACTAAACCACGCAGATGTTATTTTCTTTTCATCCTGGCAGCTTGTCCTTGCTCTCTTCTCCCAGGGTATGTTTAGCCCCAGAGCCTCAAGAAGGATTTAAACAAGGTTTATTAAAGACCAAGATTTGGACGCCTGCACATACCCAGGCTCAAGATCAGACTTGTGGTAAAACCACAGACAGGCACAGAATGACTGCGGGCTCCCCCATGATCAAAGCCTGGTCATAGCATAGAAATGGAAGATCATCTACAGGACAGTGAGATACCCAAGACACTCAATTGTTTCAACCACAGATGGTTTTGTTGTTTAAAATATTACATGTATAAATACATGTGTGTGATATTTACTGAGGAAAAGCTTTTGTTGCATGTATATGTTTATTCTAATTTGCTTAATTATAAATTTGTGTTTCTATCTACAAATTATGCATTTATGTTTGTATATATGCCGATATCTCATGTAATAACTACACACATAGGAAATTTCAAATCTGTTATGGAAGAGGGTTTTGTTTTGTTTTTTTAGGAATAGTGTGTTTATAGGTTAGAGAGCTTACACCCAATAGATTTGGAAAGCTAAATGTTTCATGGCCTTTATTTCCTCACTCTCAATGACCTAAAGCTGGAACATGGGGAAAGGAAATAGTTTGCCCAATGACCCACAGCTTATCAGAAGTACCACCCTTAGAAACCACTCGTCATCCACATTTCCTGCTCGTGACCACAGTAAAGGGACAGAAGGTAAACTCATACCCCAGTGTAAGGCCTCAAGACAGAGTTAGACACAGACTCACCATAGTCATATGTGCACTAACACTCACACCCTACAAACCACCAAATGAATGGAGAGTGCTCTTCACACGTTGACCAGGAAAATGGTTACTTTTACAACCTCTTGAGAGCTTCTGGGGTGAATATACTTTCTCCTCTTCCTGAATTCCAGGGAGCCTCTGTCAGTCTTCTCATCTCTGAACACACTTTTCAGGTCTCATAGCCAGATAGCATCCCCAGGAAAGGAGTTCTCAGCAGGTTAAGTATTTTGGATTTCTCACAATTCAGATATGTATATATGTTTACCAGGTTTCCTGTCCTTCATGTCCAGTCAAAAGTGACTCTCAGAGAACTTGCTTCACTTATGAAGACATGGTAGGGTTTCCTCTTATAACACCATATAATATCTCCCCTCAAAGCGAAGTGAAACCATCAGTATTGCAGCAGCCAAGCACAGCAAACTAATGGTAGATGGGAAAGACAGCAAAGGAACTAAATTGTATCGTTTCTGTCCTTTTCTTGGTTTCACTACCTGGTTCAACACGTACTACCGTCTCCTTTCTCTAGCCTTTCCTTTGCCCTTTCAATGTATTTAAATGTCAATGTAAGAGACAATTCTGACCTTTTACCCTGTTAGTTGGGTGGAGTACCTGGGCTCTTTACAGACAGTTAAAATCAGTACTCCTTCCTATGGTCGTAGAAGATCACACAGTCTGCTCTCACTCTCTTGTGGTCCTTAAGAAGGGAGGTGTGCTATGCCCTCCAGGAACCGTGTCTGTTCCTTACCACTGGGGAAAGGCCAGTGGCATCTAAACAATAAAGACCTGCGACACTCATACACATCCTTTAGTTCACACCAACAAAGAATGACTAGAATGTAAAACTGGTGACATTGAGTACCCTGCTCCCCAGCTTTCTCCCCACTCCTTTCTTTGTAGTATATTATTTAATAGGGGATTTGCAGTCCTCTCAGCATAGCTTAGTGCTCAAACTTCCAAAGCTTGCCCAAGCCCTCCTTCCTCTGGAAGCTGTGGAATCTTACATCTTTCCGTCATCTAGAGGATCCCATCTTTAAGGCATGTCTCTTTCTTGCAAGTTTGCTGGGCGGGTGTACTTCCTGTACTTCCTAACTTTTCAAAAGGCTTCTGCCAGTCTCCATTTATGACTGTAATCTGGAGTAATACTGAAATTCTAAGAAAGGAAAAGGCTGCTTGTTCATGGCTGGCTAGTCAGTATCCAAAACCATGCTTGGACTAGAGCAGGAACTAAGGCACCTGATGATCAGATGGAGGATTATCATGCTCTATTCCAACATTTCCCCTATAAGACTGAAGTTCTCTAGAGTTGAGAGCAGCTTAACAAATGCATCATATAACTAAACAACTCAATAAATAAATTCAAAAATATAAGTATTAAGTAAAAGGCCAAGTGAAGAATATCACAATATATTAAACACACAATGATAATCATTCAGGCTGTGGAAATCATAAGCAAGAGCTCATCCATCATAAGTTTTAGCCATTGCAAAGGATCTTGTCACAAGTATGTACCAGCATTTTACATTTCCTTAACTACAAAAAAGAAACAAAGAAAACCACTAAAGTGAACATTCACATGTTAATGGCTATTCTGGAGAGCACATGAAGGAAACATACAAGGACAGGTACACTATTAGCTGGACCTGAGCTAATACACGGCCCCAAAATGCAGGCTGCAGATCCAGGGATGCAGCAACACTCCACAGAAAGACTCAGTGAAGACTATGACAAATAACTCTGGTGATTTAAAGAAAGTAGAATGAGGGAGGTAGCATTGAAAATCAAGTGTTAAAGGAAATAAAACTTTACAGCTAGCATATTTAGTGAGCTACATACATGGCCATTTTTTTCTTTTTTATATTTCTCCATAGTATGCCAGGAATGACTCCATATATTATTGGTGTGACACTTTGTAATCCCTTATCTTCTTCTCTCTGGACCCTTTGAAATAAACCTCATATTGTAATTAATGTTTCCTGTATGTCAGTCTCAAATATCCTCCTAAGCATTTTCCACTATCTCATTTAAATCTTGCAATAACCTTCAAAGATAAGTTCTATGATTACCCCATTTTCATGCTAGGAAATTCAATTCAGAAAACTTAAGGCTGTGACTGAGATCACACAGTTTAAGTGAGTCAGAGCTCTTGTCAGTTGTGAGTAGTCACACATTTCTAAAATATCTATGAATTCATTCAACATTTGAGTAAGTATTTACCAAGCACAAGTAATGACCTGGATTGTATGAAGGCTTTGGAAGGAAAGTGGAAAGCATTCAGATACTCAATTATCCTTCCCTGAAAGCTCATTTTCTATTGCACAGGGTAGACATTAATCAGAGTATCATAATCATAAACACAAATTTGCAAACTAAACTAAGCTGTCAGAGGCTCTGAGGATCTATAATGAAAACTACGGCATCCTGTGACTAGAGCCAGGAAGGAATCCTCTGAGGGTGATTTCTGATAGAACCTGAAGGACAAACAGGAGATCATTTGGAATACAGATCCGGACCAAAGAGAAACAGGAGGCATTCTAGAAAGGAAGGCCAGTGTGTGGCTGTGCTGGGAAGGAGCCATATAGTCGGTGACCTCAAAAGGACAGTGAGGGGAAAGAAAATCCAGGGAAAGAAAAGAAGCCATAAGGTGTCAGGCTTACCTTGAGGTCCCCTAGATGAGAAAAAGGCTGGGTTCAAGCCATCTAATTTAAAAGTGATTTCAGAGATCCCAATTGGGGATGAGAAAAGTGAGAGAGGGAGAGAGGATCTCAATTGTGGAAGAGTGATAACCAGGGACAGTTAGAGTCCAATCCTGCCTTCAACTCTAAGAAGCTATGAAGGGCACAGTTCAGATACCTGCGTCTGAGATGGGCAAAACGTTCATGGAGTCACCTGCCAAATGTGCTTTGGCTTTTCTAGTTTAGAACAGCCTTGTCCCAAGACACCACACCAGCCCCTTCTTTCCTATGTCGGAGTCCAGGTTCCCATTATAGGTAGTGGAGGGTATGTTCATATAATGTGGAAGAGGAGATTAGACACAGGCTGGGGCACTAGAAATTAGGAGAATGTCCAACTAAGAACCATCCAAGGAGGTGGAGTGGGAGCTACTTATGAGATGGTACATGCATGGGTTACCACTCTGTAGTCCAGTCCATCAGAGTCCACGTTCAAGACGTATACTGTAAGACAAAAATCACTAAGAAATTCAAAACAGCTCAGGCAGTGCATCAACCCCAAGTGCTCCTGTGCAGCATGTGGTTCTGTGTGTCTGCACTGGTCATAGACGCACAAAATCCTTCAGTCTAGAACAGAGAGAATTATCCCCTAGGCTAGTGTCGGGGATAAGCAGGGTCAACCATTGGAGCAAAATTTCTCGAGTAAAACTAACTCGGCACGGCAGTTGGTTAGATTTGACTTGGCCAGGTAGAATGGGGTAAACTGGTAAAAATATGGAAGAGCAAGGCTGTGTGGCAGTGGGGGTATGTGTGTGTATTTCCCTTCACAAAGAAAAGGAAAAGAAGCTTGGCATTCAGCTGCAGAAGTGGCTAGCTGAGAGTTCACTCTTAGCACCTGTGGGGCTTACATCAGTCTCCATGCCAAAGGCTCATTTTGGCTTTCCCAAAACCTTATTAGAGCCGCATGGCAGTCGGACTCTCCTGCCTGCATGTCATTGCTTCATCTCCAGCTTATTTCTCTAGGTGAAGAAGCTGTGTGTGTCCCTGGAAATAATCCTTATCCACCCTTGTTCCTTCTGTGGTCATTATTCCTGCCTTTACCTCCATCTCAGAATCTTCTTCCTGGAGTATCTGACTGACACCAGATGTCTCACACTGGCATCTACCTGGACTCATTTGGGACAGTGCAGAACAGTGAATCATTAATCAATAACATAAACCAATAAATATTACTGAGTAGTATTTTTCTTAATTAGATTCCTTTATCGTATGCATGTTTTTATGAGGGGATATATGTGCGGGTTAGAGGATAACTTTGGGAACAGGTTCTGTCTTTCCACCACGTGGGTTCCAGGTCATCAGACTGGGTAAGAAGTACCCTAATACCCACTAAGCCATCTCAGCAGCCCTGAAGTGTCTTTTTTTTTAGTTTTACAGTGTAGTATGCATATTTAATAAAGAATGGAGAGTCTCAGGCTGTCTGCAGCCTGAGCCAGAAGAATGTGGCTCAGAAACATGCAGGGTATTTTTCAAGTGAGCTTAAAAATATTTTTTACTTGAAACGAAGTCTTAATAGCCAAGGCTAGCCTTAAGTTTCTGATGCTCTTAGTCTCTGTCCCTAAGTTCTGGAACTACAGGTGGTCCTGGGGACCAAGCACAGAACTTCCTATAAAGCTGTCAACCAAGTGAGCCCCATGACTAGTCCCAAGAATTCTTTACAGGAGATAAAGTCCTCCAGATGTGGAAACAAACCACTCCCTAAAGAAGACACAGAAAGTTTCCTTACTATCCTTGATGTTGTTTCCAGGCCGTGTGTGCGTGTGCATGCACACATGCATCTGTCTGTCTGTCTGTCTTTGTCTCTCTGTGACTTTAACATCTCTGTGTGTGTCTGTCTGGCTCTGTTTGTGTGTGGGGTATTGCACATGAGCTACCAGGTGTGTGCATGCACACACAGAAAGAGGGGGGGGCTGGGAGAGAGGGGTAGAGAAAGAGGACAGAATTACAAAACTTCACATCTCTGTAAAAGTTACTCTCATATGCCCTCAAGAAACCTAGTTTGATATTCAGAAAGTCTAAAACAGACCCCAGTTTTATATTCAAGATATGATTAGATCTGGTTTTTCTTTCAACAAGTCCCCAGAGGCTGGGTATGAGCTCAGCCTTGGCGGGAGCCTGCAAAACAGGCCTTGCTCTGCTCCCTGGAGGCCCAAGTACCTTGTCCCACAAGGGCTGGCTGGCCTAATTTGGAAAGCTGTTCCCAGGACTTGCCTGTTTAATCTGAGGGTGACATCAGAGGAGTGATGCCCCATCTGCCGATTCTCACTTTTATGTTTGCTCTTTATTGCAGCCATTCACAAATAGAGGCTTATGGAATTAATAAACTCCAAAAGGGAGCATCATTAACTATATCTTTGCCAGGTGTTCTAGTGGAACAAAGAGAAGTGTGAGGTCCAATGCAGAGCTTTCCGGGACTGAGAAAGCTGAGCTACTTTGGAGAGAGGCCTCATCCCACTGCTGATGATTCCGTGACGGGTCACCATGTGCCCCTCTCTGGAGAAGTGGGATGTGCACTTGACTCTTCTGTACACAGAAGACTGAGTCAACCGCTCTCTCCTGACCCCAGAGTCTTCGCTGATGAACAATTTTACATTGGCGCAAAAGTTTTCAGATTACAGGTGGTTCTTGGAAATGGTCCCAAATGGTCAAGCTTCATTGGTGGAAGGCAGTCCTTATAAGCTTACTGTTGTAAACTAAAAGTCTTGGTGATGGAGCTTTTCCCCACCCCTCTCCCCAGGTGAGTAAGCTGAAGGAAAGCTGTCTGCCCCAGGTCTTTTTTCTTGCCTGTGCTTCCATCAAACAGAAGAAGGAAGACAGAAGGGATGCGGAGGCAGAGGTCACAGGGTGGATGACTAAGTTTGTGGAAGCCTGAAGTACAGGTGAGTCCAGATGTAAATGACTCTCAAGCACAGAGTTGAGGGCGTCTGTATCTGTGGGACTGTGACACCAAATCTCTGTTCCCTAAGCCTCACAAGACAAAGGGGTGCGTGGTTCAAAGCCCCACTTTTTTGTCTCACTGCTTGTTTTTGTTGGGGGTTTCTTTCCGTGGGGTTGTTGCTGTTGTTATCGATGCTGTGGTTGTTTGAGACAGGGTCTCTCTTTGTAGCCCTGGTTGTCCTGGAACTTACAGAGTCCAGCCTGCCTCTGCCTCCATTGTGCTGTTTCTGTGAGTAAACATGTGCTTCAGTCAATGTGACTCCTGCCAGCCCAGCTCAGTCAGAGTCTTTGGGTCAGGACTCCACATCTGGAAGATGCCAGACAGGGACATCCTGGTGACTCTTGCTAGGTGACAGCAATTCCTACTGGAAATGAAAATCAGGCAGTGAAATCCCACTTTTCACCCAATACCCCTTCTTTTAGCAAAGCCCCACATTCTCCTAACATTGACCTTGCTCAACAGATACGCAAGAAGACATTTGCTGAACAACTCTAAGTCACCAAAGCTATTCACAAGAGGTCGCCATGATGAAAAGCAAAGCTGGGATATTGAGTTGAAGATGCTAGTCTCAACAATTATGTGACAAAATATCGCCATTATTTTCAAGCAAGTGTTTTTCAGATGAATGAATTCTGGGATTCGCAAAGCCCCTAGGGGGATGGCTGAAGTCTACTGATGGGACCAGTCGCTGATGGGACCTGAGAGGAGCCACAGCAGGACATTAATGGCACAGAACTCTCAGCTGTTCCTGCCTAGTCACTCTAGGCACTCTCCAGTCACATCTACTAAATCACTCTTAACACCAAGTCTGGAACCAACTTATTCATAAAGCCTTCTCCATGTACTCTAATACTTAGGAGAGCAAAATCATACACAAATAAGAATAGACTACTCTAGCAAGAGTGGCAGAAGAGAACTCGAAACCACAAAAGCAATAGTTTTCATCTTCAGTTCAGAAAGCATTTACCAATCACCTAAAACACTTAAGCACCAAGTATGGGGGGTGGGGGGAAAGAGGGAGGGAAGGAGAGAGACATAGAGAGACACAGAGAGAGACAGAGAGGGAGGGAGGGGAGAGTGGAGGGAGGGGAAGAGAGGAGGGGAGGGGAAAGTAGGGAAGGGAGAGGAGAGGAGAGGAGAGGAGAGGAGAGGAGAGGAGAGGAGAGGAGAGGAGAGGAGAGGAGAGGAGAGGAGAGGAGAGGTTTTAAATGGATGCATATGGCTCTCACCACCTAGGGGCTAACACCTAACAGATATGGTGTGACCATTCTCTTTAATAACAGAGCCTAGTGTGGATGCTGCTCAAATTGAAGCTAACAAGGTTAATGTGACCCAGAACTCACTGATTTCTTAACACCATCCAGCCCTTAAGAGGAAGTCGACTTCAGAAAGAAACCACAGACACAAAGAAATGTGTAAAAGGCAAGGTGATTCCTGCTGTTTAGGTTTATTACTGTTTTTGTCCCTGACTGTTCTACACAGCATTCTGTTTCTTGGAGTTGTTCAGTCCTGACTACAAACAGCATCTGCCAGCCACATGCCTCTCTGAATCCTCAGCAACAAAGCTTGAGGCTGCGTGCATGTGGCTGCCAAGGCTGCCTCCGGTCCTTGGGGCTACATTTTTCTGCTTTACCCACTCTGGTTACTGCCCATGGCTGGTACCAAATGAGCCTTGTCACTTGGCAACAGGGAACCTGCATAGTTCTGACTCTTTGGATCTAAGCTAGGGACCACCCTGAATCATTGAAGGAGACACACAGGAGAGGAGGGATTGATCTCACCCCAGCTTTCCTGTGGTTAGTCAAAGTCGCAACTATGTTTAAGCAACTAAGAAAGCCTGCCACATGTGTCACCATGACTTTTAACAGTGCATTCACATTTGACAAAGACAGCGAATCCAATGCATGGTGTATAGGAAGTGAGTCCTCATGTTCTCTCTACTGATGTTTGCCCTCCAACTTGGGTTGTGTAATGAATACTTAGTTTTCAGGGCCTTTTCATAGATACTGGGGTGTCCCCTTAGCTTCTACATGCTAAGGCTCTGCGCTGAACCAACAGTGCCAGAACCGGAGCCCATCTGATTTTAGCCAAGGGTGTTCCCAACTGAAAACTAAGGAGGTACATAAAGCATTGTATCTCTGGTTCACTTTTAGGCTTTTATCAGTCTCATAACAAAAAGATGAGTATTAGTATTCAGACATCTGTACAGCCCTGTCCTTGGAGTTCAGATAGGATATGTCCTCAGCTGTAGCCACTAAGAGCACAACCTGTACACATTCACTACATTCCCTTTTAAAAGGGCCCTGCCCATTTCCCATCTCTCTCTCTCTCTCTCTCTCTCTCTCTCTCTCTCTCTCTCTCTCTCTCTTTCTCTCTCTCTCTCTCTCTGTGTGTGTGTGTGTGTGTTCTGTCTCTCCTTCTCTACCCTCTGTGTGTGTGTGTGTGTGTGTGTGTGTCTCCTCTGACTGTCTCTCCTTCTCTCCCCCACCCCTGCCTCTCTCTTCTCTTTGACTGCTCTTATCCCCAGAGGTTGGTCTCCCTTGTCCCCTCTTCCTTTTCCCATTCACTTTCCCCCAATTGAAAAAAAAAATAAAACCTCCCCACCCAAGCTCTGTAGCATGGTGTTTCTCTTGTGTGCCACTTTTTAAAATTACAACAATGAACCTTGTCTTTCCATACTGATTTCAGGTGCCAGGATCTCTGGTATATTTTCTGCCAAATCTGTGAGCTATGAGTTGTCTACTTAAAATGAGAGACAGGCCCAAGAGCTCAAACTTCCCATGTAAGCAGTTCAGGCAATGGAGGGCACCTGCAGCAGTTCAGCACAGCAACCCACTGCATTTGGGGAAACACCAGTTTAGGAATGCCAAGCTCTTTTTGTCCTCACACATATCCAGAAGACAACTGTGGTCCTCACCATACTGGCTGAGAATGTGAAGGATGCCCCTGGGATCCTAAAGGAGACCAGACCAAAGCCAGATCTCCTGCCCCACATGTCAAGCAAGTAGACACGGGTGACCCAGGGGAATTAGTGCTGCAGAACAGATCATCTTCCTCTGTGCTTTCAGACTCCCTGGTTTCCTGGGCCAGACTCCAAGAGAAGCTAAGCGTCCATAGATTGACCTGAAAGATTCACAGAAAGAACTGGCTGGTGTTGGTCCCTCCATGTCCCTACAGCATCATACCCTACTCATAAGCATCTGGGTAGGGTAACCAACAATGGGATCCCTAGGCTGCCACTTTTCCTGAGCTCCTGGTGGTTTTGACCACACACACCAAATTTTCTTGAAGCTTCCTTAATACTTCTGGAATTCTGCTTTAATACTTGGTAAATAAATAATATGAATTTGTTTACTGATTTACTTGAGAAATAAATATTCTGCATTGCACAGGGTTATTTGTAGCTCTCACATTCCAGGCACCATGCTTGATCCTGAAGGTGATGGGCTGGCATTTCTGGGGTTTACCATCTAATCTGGGAGCAAATTATAGACAAATAATTAAGTAGTCATATAATTGAACAACCCCACTGTAAGAGGTCCTATGTGCAAGGGTGTGCTTGCCAACATTTTAGTGCTGACTGAGACAGAGTGGTGGGGGCAGTTATTAACTAAGTATCCTCGGGAAAAGTCCATAAGCTAAGTGTTTCTTGCTTCACTTTGTCAATAGGAAAACTGAAGTTTATCCCACAGATGGCTGAGCTCAGTCATGAACCTGAGTCTAACTGCAACTTCTAAAAAGCAAGGGAAGCAAGAAAGCAGAAAAGAAAGACAAGATGTCAATATTTCATGCCAGAGATTTTGCTGTCTCAACTGCTCAACTTCAGCACAATTTTTCCTATTCAGGGAAATGCTTCCAGCCGCAGAAGAGGTGTTCTAAGATCATGACACTAGCTCCTGGCACAAGGAATCCAGCCTTTCAGGGCACTCCTCTATTCTATACCCCCCTGTTCTCTTTAAAGCACTCAAACCTGCTCATCCTGGACATGGAACTGGATCCCAAGGGAACCCTTCAGCTTCCCAGGTGATGGATGACAATGAGGAACTGCATTGTGATACCCAGGATACCCTCCTAGATTCTCAGTGGAAACAAACAATATGTCTTCCCACACATACACCTTCACAGACACCCACATAAACATGCACATGCACACACGTGTACACACACACACACTCAAAACCAAATACATCTCTTGGCTGCTATCTTAAACCTTACTTCTATCCCCTATTTCTAGGAAGATTATTCCTATGGTACTCCTGGTTGGAGTCTCTTATATACACTTAAATTGTAAATTTCTCCACCATGGATAACATACCACCAGGAGATGACTTTGGAGAGTAGTTTTTTTCTCTCAATGTCTACCTTCCTATATAATTTGTAACCTGTTATTTGAACTACCAGCTCTTAGTTTATATTATAGATGCTGCTTTCCAACCATCTTGGAAATAAACACACCTAATTCAAAGGGGACTTATTTATTTTTATTAATGATAACAGGAAAGATGTCTTTATTTGGCAATCTCCCTCCGTAGGTGCTGTGTAACCTAGACATTTTATCTCACTTTAAAGGGACAATGTTTTCACTGGAAAGCGAAAGGGTGACTGCTCAGAGCCTGGGTTGTCAGGAATAGAGATTAGAGGGAAAGAAAGGAAAGTGTTCTACACGAAGGCGAAGAGGAAATGAAATAACCTCCCTGCATCTTAATCCTCAGCTTTCATGAGCCTGTCTGGGGCCGAAGCCTCAGGAAACGCCAAGACTATTACTTGCCTTCACCTTTGGGTTGCGTTTTATTGCCATTCATTAAGGAGGTCTTTCTCATCAGCCTTATCTTCCCTTTCTTGGCTCTCGGTCTGGTTGAGTCAGACCTGAAACATTTACTTTCCCAAAGACTAACCAATCTTTTGTCTAGACGCATATGATTTCCACCAGAACTCTGCAGACCAGGGTCAAAGAAGCAGTTGGTAAACACACCGACTTTTATGTGGCTTACTAGTGTGGACAGAGAACTGAGGGTAGGGAAGACAAAGAAGGGGGCAGGAGAGCCAGAAATAAGTGTGTGTAGAGTACTGAACACACAGGGAACTCTCTTTGTTTGGAAAGCAGGAGAGGAGAATTTAGAGACCCTTGAAAGGGTTTTCAAATCCACACTGGAACTTGGTCTCAAAGGCCCCCAGCACCTCTGCTGATCATGTTGCCTCTGCCTGGGTGGCTTTGTACTCCTCATTTTGACTTCCTCTTCCTGTGGCCAACTTTTCTCCACTCTGAAATTGTCCTTAAGCGCACTTCCTTGGGAAAAAGTTCCCTAGCTCATAGCTCACATAGACTGCCAGTGTGCAGTCTCACCACTTTGTAGATTATCACAGCACTGTAATTAAAGGATGATGTACACATGGCTATTTGGAGAATGACTACCCAGGATTATTAGCTGCTGAGTGTTTTCTAAATTATCTTATAATGGACCTAATTGCAATTTCTAAGTGGAACTACTACAAAAGTAATGTACGTAGTTTTATTAAACAAGTAATGTTTACTCCCTGACTTGATTTTCAACCCTTTAATGGCATAGTTGTTTGGGCCTGTACATCTTTGGGTGGCCACTCCCTAACACTACACCCAACATGTAGTTGGAGATCAGAACACTACTTGTTGCATGAAAGTCATCCATGGAGCTTCTGGTTATAAGGGAAGTAATACAGTAGGAAAATTACCCAATAGTTAGATTGTAACAATTTAGGATGAGCAAGTGGCTCCCACCATCATGGCTGCCCCAAAGACTCTAAGTGAGGAACCTGTGGTCAACGCCATTGGACATCCTCAACACATAGATTCTTTTAATTCTTATTCTATTGCTGCCTTTATGGGCAAAGAAGAAAAAACTTGGAGGTCTGTTTCAAGTACATTGTTAGAAATATGTAAGTATTTCTGTGTTTTTACACAATGTTGTTTTTTTATTTTGTTTTATTTTGTGTAACAATAAATTCACAAGATAGGATCGTTTCCTTGGCAGCAATTTTCCAAACCATGCCACTTTCTTTGATAACTGGCCAAGATAAACCCAGTTTCCTTTATCCAATCTTAATTGCTAACATTGACTCTCAGATTGCACATCACACAGTCAATATATATATATATATATATATATATATATACACATATATATGCACATATGTAGGTTACACAGTAACTGCAAAGAGTTAGAGGCTGGGGCAGACTTCAAGAAGTTTCAAAGAGGCATGACGGACTAAAGCTGTGAAACTAATTGTAATTTAAAGTTAGTCTTTTTGCAGATAAATATAATGCACCCAAGCTGGAGTTCTGCTGTTGTTGCTGCTACTACTGATGATGATGATGATGATGATGATGATGATGATGTCAGGCTTCAGGCTCAGAGATAAGCTGTAGAAGCAAGAAGTGGTGAAGACTGTAGAGGCAAAGGGCAGGACCATTTTGTGAGGAATGGATGGACAAGTAGATGGAAGTTTAATAGGGCCATATTAGCAGTGTGGACCAAGCTGAGCTGCAGTTCCTAGCATAGTCTGGAGTTCTATGAGTGTTGGTACTTATACATACATTTCAGGTGACAGGTCAGTGGGGCCATCCCTATTACATTGGTGTCTTCCTCTCTCTGGGATTCAAACGAGTGACTTTCATCCTTTCCTCAGCCTGGAGAGTCCAGTAAGTTCTGAGGCCTGGTTTTCCTGACATGATCATAATAGTCCATGTGCCCCACAGCACTAGTTAACAGTAGTCAGTTTGTAGGGTGGTGCCATTCTACTCTTTAGATTAAGTTATTGGTTAGTATGTGCTGTGTATATGGTGCTCAAAAGATGGAATTTTTAGATGCCTACCCAGGTGCAGAGTCATCCTATATTCTCAAATGGAGTCAAATGTCACTTGGAAAATGAAATATCTAAAGGTAAGATACAGTCCCCTACAAAAAATCACTACTTTGCAAGATATGGAGTAACTTAAGGCAGGATGTAGCCTGATCTCAGTTTCCTGGTACTATGTATTTCTAGTCTGAAAGCAAAAATAGCCTTTGGTAATTTCAGAAAATTTTGAAATTCATATTTTAATATAAACTCACTAAAATACCAGAACTACTTTGGGGTAGTGAATCAGAGTATGGTCTAGGAGTCCGATTCATCCTGTCTATGATGAGAAGTAGTGCATTGGCCACCTGCCCAGAATGTCCCAACATTAAGCAAAGGAGGCCATGTGGGTTGCTGGGTAGATTCGAGTTCTAAGAGATAGCATAGGTTCATTGAAGATGGAGATGACCTGCACATTCCTACAAGCCTAGTGACCATCTATGGCACAAAATACTGGTAAGACTGATACATTCATCATGTCAAGGGCTCTGTTATGGTTAGAGTCTGAAATATCCCCACAAGCTCAATTTTGGGTTCTTATCCCCTGGTAGTGGTTTTTTTGGAGGCTGTAGAACCTTTGGGAAGCAGGGACTGACTGGGAGAACTTGGTCACTGGGAGTGAACCTTTGAAGGATACCTAGCCCTGGTTCCTGCTTCCCTCTTTTTGCTTCTTGGTCCTTCATGATACGAGTAGTCTTTGCATTCTTCCAGTTCTGTGATGAGTTCAGCCGTCCCTTCTCTGCTGTGATGGACTAACCTTCTAAAACCATGAGCCAAGAATTTTCCTCCATAGGTTTTTTGTGTCACATATTTCATCACAGTTATGCAAAGATAACTAGTGCAAGGTCCTAGAAAGGCCCCCACTACACCAAAACCATCTATCATTTGTTCACTTTGCACAAAAGTCTCACACAATGGTTCCAGTCTCAGAAATCTGGGAGTATCCCAGACTTTATCCTATGATGTACTCCAACTTGATATATGTCCTAACCCCTACTGCTCCTTGTATATCCCTCCTCAAGCCATCGTTCTCCCTTATTCATCTTCAAAGGAGTCACACAAAAAGTTCCTCCTCTACCTCCTCCTCCTCCTCTTCCTCCTCTTCCTCTTCCATACACTGTCTTTTACAGGTCTTCTTGGGTGACTATAGTTTCCTGGCCATTAAAAATGTCTCCAATGTCCAGCATCTTCTTGAGCAAGGCTTCATATAAAGAAAAGGGCCATTTCATGTATACATTTCCATCAGCAGACTGCTAGGGTCAGCACTCTGGGGGTCTTTTATAAACTCAATAAAGTATTTAATGACATCCTTCATCAAAAATTACTTTTCAAAATTTGTTAGTTTAATCAGTTGTCTTAGCTCATACATCAATGTTAAAGCAGTGAGCTACTCAAAAGCCTTGAGCGTGGACAGCCTCAACCAACGTGCTGCTGTTGCTGTTCTCTTTGTCTTCCCTTAATTGCAGCTTAACTTCTTTTCAACAGTCTTATTTTAACGCTGAATTCTGTGATGCTTGGCATAGTATCTAGGCTTCTCTTTATGAAAAGGCAAGCTGCATAAGCCGATGCAGGATAGGATCTACAAGCATTTGGAGCTATGGAACAAAGTTCTCAATGCAAAGAGAGAACTGTATGGAAAATCTATCCAAATGGACAAATATGAGCCAGTTCCTCTGAGTAAACTCCTAGAACACCAGTGGGCATATGGCCAAGAACTTGCTAACAAATGTCCTCCAAAAAACAAATAAAGCATTCCACCCTTTTAGAAGTCTGGTAAGAGGACCCATCTGTAAAGTGGATGGTTCTTGTCTTATTCAATACAACTCATCTTTTTGATGTCCTCTAGCCATGGTGTGCAAGGTCCATTAAATCCTGTTCTGATGGATCTATCTTGAAGAGCATCCCCAGCAATTGTTCACAGAACAGACGAACCAGGCCTCCTGCTTATAGAGGATATTGTGAGTGGTCTCACTTCCCTGACCCTTTAAGTGTGGAAGGCAGAGAGAGAGAGAGAGAGAGAGAGAGAGAGAGAGAGAGAGAGAGAGAGAGAGAGAGAGAGAGAGAGAGTAGCTAACCCTCAGCAAGCTGGCCTATGTATTACTATAGTGGTTACCATGCCACCTGAACAGGCCTTGCCCTTCACTCTTGTTCTATGTATATAGGAAGCCATGTTGCTCCTATCTTATTCATCTCAGTCTTAGTGATCCCTAGAGAGAAATGTGTGAGAAGCCCTGAGTTGCCTGGTACATAAGAATCTCGGGAGAGCTGAGTCTGCCTTCCCTTCCCTCAGTCCAGCCTTGAAGAGTTCTCTCTGCTCTGCCTCTGTTGAGCATGCAACCTCAGAGACCACATCGCAGACTTTGCCTTTGCCCTCCGCAAGCTGCTACAAGGTAGAGGGTTACCCTCACTGTGTTCTTCATATGCGTAATGATGGTTAATTTCAGGTGACAACGAAACTAGGTTGAGAGATGCCTAAAATAGGTAAAATGTATCTGTTGGTGTGTCTGTGAGGACAGCTGAAGGTTGGGTGTAGGTCATGCAATGAGTGGGATAAAATGTGGGTGGCACCATCCAAAAATTGGAGGACCCAGATGGAGTAAATGGAAAAGAAAGGGACAGTCCTAATACACTGCACAAAGGTGGGCACACTTCTAATCACAGTTGTCACCTGTGGGTAACAGATTGTAGATTATGGAGCCTTTAAATGCAATTTTCACACAGCAGTAATTCTCCAGGTTGCTCTCAGGCCTTCAGTCTTAGTCTGGAACTGCACCATTGTCTTTCTTGTTACAACCTCTTAGATAAAAAAGCTAACTACCATGTTTCCTGGCTCACCAGCCTGCAGATAGCCTTTGCAGGACTAGGCAGTTAGACCATGTAAGCCAACCTCCTAAGTCCCCCTCTTAATTACATTAATTACACATATTCTTTTTGGTCCTTTTCCTCTCTAACTGTGACTGATATCCATAAACCAGAGGGTGAAAGTCAGACATGGGGGTTGAGTTGGTGAAGGCTGAGGAAGAATTTCTTCCACACTGACACTAGACATGAACTCAGCCATTTAGTAGAAACATTACTCTCCAAAAAAAGCCAAAAGCAGGTTTTGCCTACATCTCTGCATGAAGAAACTGAGATTTTTTTAAAAATGAAGTTAACTTTCCAAGTTCACACACCTAGAATATAAGTGAGGATTTTATTTTGTGTCTTTCCAATGTCTGAGGTACGGTTTTTGTCCCTGAAATTATCTAGGGGTAAAAAAGAGAGTGGGAGAGAAAGAGACTAGGGCTGGGAAGTTTCCAACCTTGTGCCAAACTCAAAAGAGATGAAGGTGACTTTAAAATGTCAGAAGCCTGGCCTCTTGGCTCACAGCAGGAAATGGAGATAGGAGGAGTGTGTGAGTTAAGGGTAATCCAGCCATTCAGTGAGTCCTAGGCCAACCTGGGCTACAGAATGATACCTTGTGTCAAACACAAACAAACAAACACATAAATAAAATTAAAACCCTAAAATGTCAACAGCCTCATTCTTGTGGAACCCAAACACAACAGTCCTGTGTCAGTGCCTGAGAAGCAGACGCTCTGACTAGACAACAGCCATAAACACGGGTCCTTTAAAGATTGAGCTTACTTGTGTCCGCGGGAGAATAAAAACATACAATCAAACAAAAACCACGGTTTGGCAACATTTCCAGCCTTTAAGAGAACTAAATCAACAAGAGTTTGGGTCAGAGGGAAAAAAAACAGCCATTTCAGGGCTGAGGGGTCGGCAAGGCACATGTTGAGAAAGATCAGCAGGGCTTAGCTGTGAACTTACTATGGAAGCCTGGGTAAGTTCCATACGAGCTGAACTTAACACAAATTCTACCCTTCTGCTTTATGGTAAAAAGCCAACTAGCGCTGGGTAAATGTTTTGGTGGGAAGCAGGTATGCGCAAGACAACAGAGCCAGGAATATGTACACTGCCATTCCCCGAGTCCTCACGGGACACATGCCTCTGGTTAGCCTCCCATGTGCACAAGGGCAGATCCCTGCTGGGTAGGCTATCCTCCAGATGACATCAGAGAGCATCCCACCAGGGCTTGCGACTCTGGGCCACAGAGGGGCCATTGAGAACCCATCCAAAGGCAATTTGTGTTCCCTCATGGATTTGGCAAGCTCTGAAGGTCACATCTCAGCTTGCCCTAAAGACTGCAGCTTCCTCTATGAACTTTAATTCCCCTTTCCTTGACTCCCTCCCACCACAAGCTGCAAAAAGCTAGTGTAGTCTCCTACATCAAAGAATGCCTTTTGTTAAAAGAGTCAAGGCTACTCCTTCTGGTCCCTCTCCCATATATGGTTTAAGAAAGGGAAGGCGGGAAGAAAGGACCCTGAGTATTTACTGTGTTCCCTTTTAAAGCCTGCCCTGTTTGCAGAAGGCTTATCTTGTGTCCACACAGGCTATTTGCCCCAGGTCTGAAGTGGAAGTTTGATGAGGTGAGCTGAGCCTGGTTCCTTCAGGACCTCAGAGACAGTACTCAATGTCAGTACCTACTGGCAGACTTGAGACTGTGTGTGTGTGTGTGTGTGTGTGTGTGTGTGTGTGTGTGTGTGTGTGTGTGTGTGTGTGAGAGAGAGAGAGAGAGAGAGAGAGAGAGACACACACAGAGAGACACAGAGAGACAGAGACAGAGACAGAGAGACAGACAGAGGGGGGGGGCCATGGACCATGAATCCTCCAATATTAGATCTACCCCCTTTTGTCAGGATTTTCCAAATATGAAGAAAATCAAAGATGAATACCCCAATCATCTCTGGCCTACAGGGAAAATGATTTTTAAAATGGGCTGGGGAGAAGAAAAATCCTTGCATTCCCACTCTGGAAAGTGTACTACAATTTTTACAGTGAAAACACACAAATCTTTGAAACCTTTTCTGCCTTCCTTATCCTTCACACAGCTACTAGAAGTAATATTAAAAATAAAAAGTCAGATCTGGAAGGAGGGAGGGAAAGAAGGAAGAAAAGGCCTACTAGTGTCCTGTTTGGGGCCAGAGGTTAGGTTTTTGTGGATTTGATATAAGCAAGACTTACCTGGAAAAGAGGAACCCTCAACTGATAAAATACCTCCACCAGATTGGCCTGTAGGCAAGTCTGTGAAAATGATGGACATGGAAGGGCCCAGTCACTGTGGATAAAACCACCCCTGGTCAGGTGGTCCTGAGTTGTTTTACAAAGCAAAGTGAGCAAACCAGGAGTAGCCAGCCTTTAAGCAGAGATCCTCCACTGTTCCTGCCTCTAGTTGCTGCCCCGACTTCCCTCCATGACAGAACAAGCTGTAAGATCAAACAAACCCTTTCCTCCCAAGTTGCTTCGGGTTATGGTCTTTATCACAGCAAGAGAAACCAAACTAGAATAGAATCCAGGTTGGGAGTTAACAAGCTATAGTCTACAGGCCAAATGCAGTTTTCCACATTTATTTTTGTAAATAAATTTCCTTGGAGTTCGCCACAGCCTCCTATGGCAGACTGCCTATGGCCTCTTTTACTGCAAAGGCTGAATTGAGAGTTACCACCAAAGATATGCTAGCCACTTGTTAGCCATGTGAGCCTAAAACCCTAATAGTCTGCTAGTTTATGGCAAATATGCCAAGCTACTGTGGAATAAAGATGGGAAATACACAGAGTCTGGATCTTGTATGTTATTGTATTGTCTTTGAATTTTTTGACTGATGATGAAGGAGTGATAGCAGCTAAAAGACATTTTATTATGAAAACCACTAGATCAAACCGACCTACATATTTAAAAATATCGTGACTTTCAAATGCAAGACAATAAGGTATGTTGCTTTGGGGGGAGAGACTGTCATCATTATCATCATCATCATCATCATCATCATCAATACAAATGCCACTTATCTCATAATTCCTTGGTTTTATTTTGACTCTTTAAAACTTTTCTTAAGGTATAAATATTATTTCAAAATTTATAAAATTCATATATATACATATATTTTAAACTTTCTGTCATGATATTAATGGTCATATAGAGTACTAACTAATCCTAGAAAAAGGCTTCATCTAGCTTCCTATACATGGTTTTAGGTTTGAGTCTCTATCAGGTAAATAGGAATTAAAATTTTGCAATCTATATATACTTAACAAATTGTGGCTCTTTAACCTCTTTGAGATCTACTGCATACGACACTTAAAATGTTTAAGTCTTATGCAGCGAACCATGATCATTCCTAACAGCAACCTTTGAAATCCCCAAAGAGGAGGATAGGGCTTCACAATGACAATTCCATCTGAACTGTGGTAATGCCACAAAGCTAACAAATACCACCCAAAGATCAGCTTTGGACTACAAACTGCTTAGAGAAATTTAATGTGGCTAGCTGAGACGGCTCAGACTCACAGACTACTATAGCCAGGACCTGAGATAAGCCCTACACTTTCCCATTACACAGAGACTAGACAACAAATGATACAACTAGATATTCTAGGACTTGACATTATCTCAATTTTCTCCAGGGCCCTAAAGATGCCATCGTCCCCAGACAACAGGAAGTAATTTTAAGAACACAGTGCCCACATTCCCAAGAGGAGGAGTGGGAAGTTTTTGGTTGTTCAGTAGGTTATGGATATTTGCCATCATTTAGGGGGGTTACTTATAAGTGTTTATTGGTAATGGTCAGGAAAAAAATTTGAACAAAGGAGATTAGATTCTTAGATTCAGGGATCTCATTCTGAAAAGAAAATGGCAGATACAGAAATGATAGGATAGGAATCTACTTTTGAACCCAAAAAGCAACTAATAGTCTTAACTCTATTGCATTATTATAGGTTTTTGTATATTGATAAAAATTTGAGGTTATTCTTGTTATACTGTATATAATATTGATGCAAATTTAAGGTTATTTTTGATAGAAGACATTGTACATACATTTCTACTCTTGCTTAAGATGTTGTACCTATGTAGGTCATTTAACAATGTAATGTAAATTTCTAGTCCTTGAAATTTATTATTACAAACTATTTAGGATAATAAAGAATTTCAGGTTCGTAGTTAGTGACCTATTACAATCAGGTATGTTTTCAAGGTCATACACAATATAGATACATAGGTAGATAGATAGATAGATAGATAGATAGATAGATAGATAGACAGACACATGGTCTTCAAACACTTCAAAGACCTACAGAATATGGCATTTAATGTGTTTAATAGAGTAAGGATTCTCATGACAGTGAGACAGGTCTGCTCCTGACAGCACCAATTTACTTCAACAGAGGATAACGGGCATAAAGAAGCTCTATATGGAGTTCGTTTTCTGTATGATAAAAGCTAGCTAGCCCTTTGGGCAAAGAAATTGCCCTTTGCTTCAATTGCTCACAGTGTACTGTCAAAACTGGACCAGCAGAATGCAAAAAAGCAACCTCCAAACTTTGCCAAGGCAAGGTAGAACAGTTCAAGTGGGCAGCATAGACGCAGGTAGGATTCCAATGTTCTCTGGTGCTTGATGGTCATGGTATCAGGAGACAAGTAGCATTGCCTGCTACAGCAAAGAGAGATTGCCTTGGGGTGAATACATCTACCAATCATTTCTAGAAAAGTATATGAACTGGGAGTAGAAACTGATTACCCAAAGAGTAAAGACAGAACTTTTGATCCTGGGAAGATATTCAAAAAGAAAGAGGATCACCCCCAATAACAGACTTCCTCAAACTTCTGTTTGTCTCAAAATTTATATAGTCCCTCAAATGTTACAGATCAAAGGGCATGACCTCCCTACTAAACTTAAAATCTGTCTGGTGTGGGCTGCCAGCCATCATGTGATGTCCTGCAGTGAGTCTGTAGCACAGAAATGACTGCACAGAGCAGACAAACCAGGAAGTGAGCTTTCACAGCCCTCCACCCAGGGCAAAAGTATGGCTACTACCTCATCTGAAGTTCCTTGAGAGTTTTATCTAATCTGAAATGAAAACAATAAGAAATAGGTGGGCAAAGCTGGGCGATGGTGGCACCCGCCTTTAATCCCAGCACTCGGGAGGCAGAGGCAGGAGGGTCTTTGTGAGTTCGAGACCAGCCAGGTCTACAAGAGCTAGTTCCAGGACAGCCTCCAAAGCCACAGAGAAACCCTGTCTCAGAAAAAAAAAAGAAAGAAAGAGGTAGGCAAACATGCTCCCCTCAATCCCTAGACCCAAAAATATCTACCCCAGATGAAAGAAAGGACATGGAGGGTGAAGAAAGTTACAGGCTGCTCCCATGTTCTGTTTGTCCCAGGCCTCCTTCAAGATACTGTTCGTCATTTTTCAGGTTTGCTCATAAAGTTTTACACAAGCAATGCTTAGGCTATGTCAAAAAGAAGTAGAGAAGAGAGACAAATACAGAATCCAGATATGAAGGCCATCTTTGCCAAAGGGGGCTTTTGGTAAGGACACCAGTGTGGCTGGTACAATCCATATGACACAGAAAGAAATTTATTACCCAGCTTTTCCATATTTCATAACTCACGGGGAGGCTCCTTCACATTTCTTATGAAGAGATCCCTCACCAATAGGGAGAAGGAGGGTAAAAGGAGGCCATCAAGTCGCTTCTTCCAAGGTGGCATATGTACCTTGCATTGTCCCCCTGACTGTGACAAAGAAAATGGCAGTGAATGGCTCTTGATGTCCCATGGCTCTCAGCTGCACTGAGCCTAGAGAAGGTCGTCATGGAGGAAATAACTATCAATCGCTATCTGCGCTAGAGAGAGCCAGGGCCCGCCCTCGGTTAAATCCTGATGTTTGCATTTAGATGTCTCCTCATTGCCTCTCGGCACCTTTGGCCCTGTTCTTAGTCCCCTACCCCGAGGATGCCCAGTCTGCTTACCAAGCACTTCACCCACATCAGTCACCCCTATTAGTATTGTCTGAGTCTAGACGTCCCTCGTCATTCCCTGATACTAAAATGTGTACTCTGTGAATTTCATGTTACCACATAGTCATTGTTCAAAAGGAGCTGATGAGACACTTCCACAAATAGTTCTTGGGTAAAAGAGGAAACCAATTTTTCAGTTTCCAAGTTTTTAAAGAAAAAAAAGATTATGATTTGAGGGAGGAGTTCATACCAAATTTTAGAGAACAACTAGCATCTTGTGCATGTCTGAAATATTAAACCAGAACTATGAGTATCTGAAAAAATCATGAGGATTCATACTACTAACCGTAATTTAATTAACCTAAAGAAACCTATAATACATCTGTTTGTATATAATGCACATATAAAGTCTAAATGAAATTTTCCCATCTGGGCTGACAATGCTCCCTCCAACAACCAGAGACCATCCAATAAAAACCCCTACACTAAACTTGAGAAGCCCTCTTTTGAGTTGTAGGCCAGGGTTGTCCAAGAAACTCCTCAAACCTACAGGCTATTGCTATTGCCCTTTGTTACTCCCAGAGGTGGAAATCAAGTTCTTATTGCTAAATACACCATGCACTTCAGACACAGGGCCCAGAGGTCTCTGCGCTGGACCTTACCTAAAAGCCTCCTTTGAGAACTAGCACCAGAGTTTGTTGTTCTTGCAAAACACATGAGCTCAAGTCTTAGCACCACATTGCACTTCATAACCTCCTTTTGTGGGAACTGCACATATGTGCATACAGATACATGCATGCATGTATGCATGTATACATACATACACACACATACATACGCAGATACTAAAATGATTTTAAGTATGAAGAATTATGAAAAATATTAAAAGGAAGTATAATAAGCAAAGACTCACTAACATCTACAATTCAACAACTGAAGCAATGTGATGCTAATATAGTGGGAAAGATATACAGAACTGTAGCATGTGCTGTCTTTACACATGGAGAGGCCTTAAAATAAATTTCATAATGGAAAACCTTAATAAAAATGCCATGCTATTTATAATAAAAATATGAATACACACTGTTTTAGAATCATGGCAAGGGGGTTTCCACTCTCTCTTGGAGACCCCTTACCTGGTCTGTGGCTCTGGATAAGCCCCAGTGGTGGTGAGGCATGCCGTGGCTCACCAAATTGATCAGAGAGCATATGTATCGTGGTAGGAAGAGCTAAATTAAACCCCCGTGGGAACCCTTAAGGGACCTGAGATAGCATAAGAGGTGTGACCAGATTGTGAAGTGGTCACAATGCTTTGGGGACGCAGGGATTCCAGGGATTCTTCCCTGAGGAAGCACGGAATGCTTAGAACCTATATTCAAAAATGGTGAATTGCTTTGCAAGTGACATAAGGTCACAAGCAGAGCAGAAAGCCACTACTCGTAAACTGTGGGTTGCTGCTGAAGCAAAGAGGTTAGATAATGCTTGCTTTGTTTTGGAAAAGATATTGTGGCAGCCGTGTGGACATGTACTTGAAATAATGGAGTAAAATGAGCCTCAGAAAGAATGTACCAAAGGTATGTTACCCAAAGGTAACACCACAGACAGATGGCACAGTATCCCTGGCACAGGGAACTCCTCACCCCAACCCAGTACCCTTCTCCCTAGCAGACAGAAGTTCTTAATGCTAAAATCCAGGTCCAAAGTAATCAACTGTCCATCCTCCTCCTGAAACAGATCCTATCCATCTCCCACTGCAGATAATAAGGAACAAGGGCTGACTGAGTCCTTTGTGTAAGGACAAATAATGGTTGCAAGGGATTTAACATGACATGCCTACAGAACAAAATCTACACACTTACACACTTGGGTGAAGAAGCAAGGTTGTTGTTGTAACTGGAGATTTCCTACTTGTCTTCATAGAATGAAAGGGAAATGTTGGTTTGAATATCTAAATCTGGATTGCTGTTTCTTGTTCCCTGTTCAAGAAGCATGGGTCATAAGGTGTATGTGTGTGTGTGTGTGTGTGTGTGTGTGTGTGTGTGTGTGTGCATGTGAGAATGTGTGTGTGTATTTCTGTGTATGTCTGTGTGTGCATGTATATAAATGTATGTATACGTATATATGTGTATGTGTTTGTATGTATAATTATATGTGTGTGTCACAATATTGGGAACACAGTCTCATTCTACTTGTTTTTGAATTTCTTTTTTTCCTTTTCTTAATTTAAATTAGAAACAAGCTTGTTTTACATGTTTATCCCAGTTCCCTCTCCATCCCCTCCTCCCCTACCCCCTACCAACCTCCTATCCCATACCCTTTCTGCTCCCCAGGAAGGGTGAGGCCTTCCATGGGAGGATCTTCAAAGTCTGTCATATCATGTGGAGCAGGACCTAGGCCCTGCCAGGTGTGTCTAGGCTGAGAGAATATTTCTCTATGTGGAATGGGCTCCCAAAGTCCATTCATATACTAGGGATAAATATTGATCTACTGCCCAGGCCTCCTGGTCCTATGCTGGTTTCCCAGCTATCACTCTGAGGTCTATGAGCTTCCCCTTGTTCAGGTCAGCTGTTTCTGTGGGTTTCTCCAGCCAGGTCTTGACCCTTTTGTTCAACACTACTCCCTCTCTACAACTGGATTCCAGGAGTTCAGCTCAGTGTTTAGCTGTGGGTGTCTGCTTCTGCTTCCATCAGCTACTGGATGAAGTCTCTAGGATGGCATTTAAGATACTCATCAATCTTATTATCAGGGAAGGGCATTTAAGGTAGCCTCTCCACTATTGCTTAGATTGTTAGTTGAGGTCATCCTTGTTGATCTCTGGAATTTCCCTAGTGCCATATTTCTCTTTCAACCTATGATCGCTCCCTCTATTATGGTATCTCTATTCTTGCTCACCTCTATTCTTCCCCTGACTCAATCTTCCTGCTCTCTCCTGTCTTCTTCTCCCCTTCTCCTTTTCCTAACTCCCTCTCCCCTCCCTCCATGTTCTCCATTTGTTCAGGAGATTTTTGTCCCTTTCCCTTTCTCCAGGGGACCATGTATGTCTCTCTTAGGGTCCTGCTTGTTTCCTAGCTTCTCTGGTGGTATGGATTGTAGGTTGGTAATCCTTTGCTCTATGTCTAAAATCCATATATGAGTAAGTACATACCATGTTTGTCTTTTTGTAACTGGATTACCTCACTCAGGATGGTTACTTTTAGTTCCATCCATTTGCCTTCGAATTTCAAGATTCATTGTTATTTTCCCCACTGAATAGTATTCCATTGTGTAAATGTATCACATTTTCTTTATCCATTCTTCCATTGAGGGGCATTTAGGTTGCTTCCAGGTTCTGGCTATTACAAATAATGCTGCTATGAACATAGTTGAACAGTTGTCCTTGTTGTATGAATGTGCATTTTTGGGAGTATGTACAAGTTTGTACTCCAGCAGGCAACATCAAACTAAATGGAGAGAAGCGAAATGCAATTCTTCTAAAATCAGGAACAAGACAGGGCTGTCCACTCTCTCCATATATCTTCATTATTGTACTTGAAGTTCTAGTTAGAGCAATAAGACAACAAAAGGAGATCAAGGGGATACAAACTGGGAAGAAAGAAGATAGTTACATAAGTGACCCGAAAAACTCTACCAGGGAAATCCTACAGCTGATAAACACCTTTAGCAAAGTGGCAGGACACAAGATTAACTCAAAAAAATTAGTAGCCCTGCTATATACAGATGATAAAGAGGCTGAGAAAGAAATCAAAGAAACATCACCCTTTACAATAGCCACAAAGAGCTATCCCTCCGGCAGCATCAGGTAAACAGGCCGGCTTCCCGGCCTGTGTTCCAGTGCCTGCAGATCGCCTGGGAACTGCACAGAGCTCCCAATCCCGGCGGGAGCCAAGCACCCCAGACTCCAGATCTTCTCTCCCACCAACGAGACCAGGAATCGAGAGGAGGCTGGGAGTCCAGGGAAGCAGCTGTTCCTCAGGCAGCATCAGGTAAACAGGCCGGCTTCCCGGCCAGTGTTCCAGTGCCTGCAGATCGCCAGGGAACTGCACAGAGCTCCCAATCCCGGCAGGAGCCAAGCACCCCAGACTCCAGATCTTCTCTCCCACCAACGAGACCAGGAAACCAGAGGAGCCAGGGAGACCAGGGGAGTAGCTGTTCCGGATCAGGTACAACAGGACCCAGCATAGGGTCCAGGGGACCAGGTAGGAGGCTAAGCGCCCCAGATTCCTATTCTTCTTCTCCACCCACGGGACCAGCATTTGGACAAGGAATAGAAGAACCACCAGATTATTGGACTTGCTAGCACCAACCAAAAGGGAACTCTGGTCCCCAGACCAGTAAGGGGCTCTTTCTGCACCCACTAGAAGAAGAGATGGGAAAGAGACAATACAAAAACACAGTCAGCAACAGAAAAACAAATATGACACCGCCAGATTCTAGAGACTCCACACCAGCAAGACCCCAACATTCCAATGCGAAAGAAGCAGAAGAGAACGACCTTAAAAGCACTTTCATGAAAATGATAGAGGCCCTAAAAGAGGATATTGGAAAATCCCTCAAAGAAATGGAAGAAAAAACAAACCAAAAAATGCAAGAAATGGAAGAAAAGACAAACCAAAAAATGCAAGAATTGGAAGAAAAAACAAACCAAAAAAAGGCAGGAAATGGAAGAAGAAATGAAGCAAAAAATGCAAGAAATGGAAGAAAAAACAAAGCAAAAAATGCAAGAATTGGAAGAAGAAACATACCAAAAAAGGCAGGAAATGGAAGAAGAAACAAAGCAAAAAATGCAAGAAATGGTAGAAAAAACAAAGTAAAAAATGAAAAAAATGGAAGAAGAAACAAACCAAAAGAGGCAGGAAATGGAAGAAGAAACAAAGCACAAAATGCAAGAAATGGAACAAAAAGCAAACCAAAAAATGCAAGAAATGGAAGAAAGAACAAACCAAAAAATTCATAAAAGGCAACAAACGGATGAACAGATAAACAGAAAATTGCAAGAAGCAATGCAAACACTGCAAGGGTTGAAAACTGAAATAGAGACATTAAAAAAACACAATCTGAAGAAAGGCAGAAAATAGAAAAGCTGGACAAACAGTCAGGCACTACCAATACAAGCATTACCAACAGAAGAGAAGAGATGGAAGAGAGAATCTCAAGTGTTGAAGATACACTAGGAGAAATGGATTTATCAACCAAAGAAAACCTTAAATCCAACAAATCCTTAACACAAAACATCCAGGAAATATGGGACACCATGAAAAGACCAAACCTAAGAATAATAGGTATAGAAGAAGGAGAAGAAATCCACCTCAAAGGGGCAGAAGGCATATTCAACAAAATCATAGAAGAAAACTTTCCCAACCTTAAGAAAGACATGTCAATGAAGGTACAAGAAGCCTACAGAACACCAAATCGAGTGGACCACAAAAAAAAATCCCCTCGCCACATAATAATCAAGACCCCAAACATACAGAATAAAGAAAGAATATTAAGAGCAGCTAAGGAAAAAGGTCAAGTAACATATAAAGGCAGACCTATCAGAATTACACCTGATTTCTCCATGGAAACTCTGAAAGCCAGAAGGTCCTGGATAGATATTCTACCTACACTAGGAGACCATGGATGCCAGCCCAGACTACTATACCCGGCAAAGCTCTCAATCACTATAGACGGAGAAAACAAGATATTCCATGACAAAACTAGATTCAAGCAATATGTGTCCTCTAACCCAGCCCTACAGAAAATTTTGGAAGGAAAACTACAACCCAAGGAAGCTAACTACAACCAGAAAAACATAAGCATTAGAGAATCCCTCTCTACCAACAGCCAAAAGAACAAAGGGGTGAAATTCCACACATAATTCCACCAACAACAACCATCGCAAATCGAAGAAGGATGAGCAATCAATGGTCATTAATATCCCTCAATGTTAACGGCCTTAACTCACCCATAAAAAGACACAGACTAGCAGAATGGATTCGAAGACAGAACCCTTCCTTCTGCTGCATACAAGAAACACACCTCACCCTCAAAGACAGACATTACCTGAGAGTTAAAGGTTGGGAAAAAATTTTCAATCAAATGGACCCAAGAAACAAGCAGGGGTAGCAATCCTAATATCTAACAAACTAGACTTTAAAATAAAATCAATCAAGAGATGAAGGAGGTCATTACATACTCATCACAGGTGAAACCCACCAAGATGAAGTGTCTATCCTGAACATCTATGCCCCCAATACAAAGGCATCCACATTCGTTAAAGAAACATTATTAGAACTTAAATCTCATCTAAAGTCCCACACAGTTATAGTGGGAGATTTCAACACACCACTCTCACCACTAGACAGGAATACCAGACAGAAACTCAACAAAGAAGCAAAGGGTCTAATAGAAGTAATGACCCAACTGGGATTAACAGATATCTATAGAACATTTCATCCACATAAAAAAGAATATACCTTCTTCTCACCACCACATGGAACCTTCTCAAAAATCGACCACATACTTGGCAACATATCAAACCTCAGCAGCTACAAAAAAATTGGAATAACTCCATGCATCTTATCAGACCACCATGCCTTAAAATTAGAATTCAACAACAACACAAATTGCAGAAAACCTACAAACTCATGGAAATTGAATAATGCTCAACTGCACCATCCCTGGGTCAAAGAGGAAATAAAAAAGAAATTAAAGACTTCCTCGAATTCAATGAGAATGAAGACACAACATACCCAAACCTATGGGACACTTTGAAAGCAGTGCTACGGGGGAAGTTCATAGCACTAAGTGCTCACATGAAGAAACAGGAGAACAGTTATACCAGAGAATTAACATCACAGCTAAAAGCTCTAGAACACAAAGAAGCAAACTCCCCCAGGAGGAGTAGACACCAGGAAATAATCAAATTGAGGGCTGAAATCAATAAAGTAGAAACCAGGAAAACAATACAAAGAATCAATGCAACGAAGAGTTGGTTCTTTGAGAAAATCAACAAGATAGACAAACCTTTGTCCAAACTTACCAAACAGTGGAGAGTGAACACGCAAACTAACAAAATCAGAAATGAAAAGGGGGACATAACAACAGACTCTGAGGAAATCCAGAGAATCATTAGGTCATACTTTTAAAACCTGTACTCCACTATTTTCAAAAATTTAAAGGAAATGGATGACTTCCTGGACAGCTATCATTTGCCAAAACTAAATCAAGAACAGATAAGCAATTTAAATAGACCTATAACCCCTATGGAAATAGAAGCTGTCATCAAAAGTCTCCCAACCAAAAAAAGTCCAGGTCCAGATGGCCTCAGTGCAGAATTCTACCAGAAATTCAAAGAACAGCTTATACCAATCCTTCTCAAAGTGTTCCACACAATAGAAGCAGAAGGTTCTTTGCCAAACTCTTTCTATGAGGCTTCAATAACCTTGATCCCCAAGCCACACAAAGATACAACTAAGAAAGAGAACTTCAGACCAATATCCCTCATGAACATTGATGCAAAAATACTCAATAAAATACTGGCAAATCGGATCCAAGAACACATCAAAGCAATCATTCACCACGATCAAGTAGGTTTCATCCCAGGGATGCAGGGATGGTTCAACATACGAAAATCCATCAACGTAATCCACCATATAAACAAGCTGAAAAACAAAAATCACATGATCTTCTCACTAGATGCTGAAAAAGCCTTTGACAAAATCCAACACCCCTTCATGATAAAGGTCTTGGAGAGATCTGGGATAACAGGGACATACTTAAACATAATAAAAGCTATATACAGTAAACCAACAGCCAACATCAAACTAAATGGACAGAAACTCAACGCAATTCCTCTAAAATCAGGAACAAAGCAAGGCTGTCCACTCTCTCCATACCTTTTCAACATGGTACTTGAAGTTCTACCTATTGCCATACGACAACAAAGGGGGATCAAGGGGATACAAATTGGGAAGGAAGAGATCACACTTTCACTGTTTGCAGACGATATGATAGTTTACATCAATGACCCAAAGACCTCCACCAGGGAACTCTTACAGCTGATTAACACCTTCAGCAAAGTGGCAGGCTACAAGATCAACTCAAGAAAATCAGTAGCCCTACTATATACAGATGATAAAAGGGCTGAAAGAGAAATCAGAGAAACATCACCCTTTACAATTGCCACAAACAACATAAAATACCTTGGGGTAACGCTAACCAAACAAGTGAAAGACCTGTATCGTAAGAACTTTGAATCTTTAAAGAAAGAAATTAATGAAGCCCTCAGAAAATGGAAAGATCTCCCATGCTCTTGGATAGGTAGGATCAATGTAGTAAAAATGGCAATCCTGCCAAAAGCAATCTACAGATTCAATGCAATCCCCATTAAAATCCCAGCACAATTCTTCACAGACCTTGAAAGAACAATAATCAATTTTGTATGGAAAAACAAAAGACCCAGGATAGCCAAAACAACCCTGTTCAACGAGGCAACGTCCGGAGGCATCACCATACCTGACCTCAAGCTCTATTATAGAGCTATAGTCCTGAAAACAGCTTGGTATTGGCACAAAAATAGACAGGTAGACCAATGGAATCGAATTGAAAATCCGGGTATTAACCCACACACGTACGAACATCTGATCTTTGACAAAGAAGCTAAAAATATACAATGGAATAAAGAAAGAATCTTCAACAAATGGTGCTGGTATAATTGGAGACTGGCATGTAGAAGAATGCGGATCGACCCATGTTTATCGCCATACACAAAACTTAAGTCCAAATGGATCAAAGACCTCAACATAAATCCAGCCACACTGAACCTCTTAGAAGAGAAAGTGGGTGGTACCCTTGAACGAATTGGTACAGGAGACAGCTTCCTGAACATAACACCAGTAGCACAGACAGTGAGATCAACAATTAATAAATGGGACCTCCTGAAACTGAGAAGCTTCTGTAAGGCAAAGGACACAGTCAGCAAGACAAAAAGGCAGCCCACAGAATGGGAAAAAATATTCACTAACCCACATCCGACAGAGGGTTGATCTCCAAAATTTACAGAGAACTCAAGAAGCAAGTCTCCAAAACAGCAAAGGACCCAATTAAAAAGTGGGCTGCAGAACTAAATAGAGAGTTTTCAATAGAGGAGTCTAAAATGGCTGAGAGGCACTTGAGAAAGTGCTCAACATCCTTAGCCATCAGGGAAATGCAAATCAAAACAACTCTGAGATACCATCTCACTCCTGTCAGAATGGCTAAAATCAAAAACACCAATGACAATTTATGCTGGAGAGGATGTGGTGAAAGGGGAACACTCCTCCATTGCTGGTGGGAGTGCCAACTGGTTCAGCCACTTTGGAAATCAGTATGGAGATTCCTCAGAAAAAATGGGAATAAACCTACCACAAGACCCAGCAACTCCACTCTTAGGCATATATCCAAAAGATGCCCATTCATACAACAAAGATGTCTGTTCCACTATGTTCATAGCAGCTTTATTTGTAATAGACAGAACTTGGAAGCAACCTAGATGTCCCTCACCCGAAGAGTGGATAGAGAAAATGTGGTACATCTACACAATGGAGTACTATTCAGCAGAAAAAAATAATGGAATCATGAGATTCGCAGGCAAATGGATGACACTAGAAGAAACCATCCTGAGTGAGGTAACCCAGTCACAAAAAGAGAAACATGGCATGTACTCTCTCATATATGGATTTTAGACATAGATTTGGGGAGTGCCAGCCTACAATCCTATGGCCAGAGAGTCTGGGAAACAGAAACTTCATTTAGTGGCTGATCGAAGAAGAGGCAAACTCCCTTGGTTAAGTACTGAGGTGAACTCAAGAAAGCCAGTAACAGAGAGGGAGGACTGGTGATCAAAGGGATTAAGACTGGGCTGGTTTAACCCCCAGAAACAGCTGACCAGACAAAGGTTAACTCTTGAATCCCAGGCATCAGCCTGGGAATCCAGCATGGGACTGATCAATACCCCCTGAATTTGGGTGTCAGTGAGGAGGCCTAGGGAATCTATTGAGCCTTGGGCAGCAGATCAGTACCCATCCCAAGTATACACACGGACTTTGGACTCCCATAGAACAATGTGAGGTGCACTCTCACCCTGAACTCTTGGGGAAGGGTCTAGGCCCTGCCCTATATGAAATGACAGACTATGGACACCCCCATGGAGGGCCTCACCCTCCCTGGGGGAATGAGGGGATAAGGGGGGGGCGGTTGGGGGGAGGGCACGGGAGGAGGGGAGGGAATGGGAGAGGGACCTGGAACTGACTTGTGTAGCAACCTCGTTTCTTATCTAAATTTAAACTGGAAAAAAAATTAACATTTACCTAAAATTGGCCATACAATTAATAATGGAATATTAGTATATTATCAGTGGGAAGTAAACTGTAAAATAAGGGGGGAAAGCACATTGCAATAAATTATAAAGAATAAAAAAAGGAAAAAAAACAATAGCCACAAACAACCTAAAATATCTTGGGGAAATGCTAACCAAACAAGTGAAAGACCTGTATAGCAAGAACTTTGAGTCTTGCTTTTAAATTTCTAGCATACAAGTCTGGAATATTCTCCTAAAAAGAAGCAATTCCATGCTGACAACCTTGACATCACTTCCCTTGTTAAACCTAGGATTACGTCATAATAGATAAGAAGATTAACAGGAGAAAAGGGATAGAGGGAAGGACAGGGAGAAATTAAGTGAAAGGACACACTGTCTCTTTTGACCCCTCCCCTCTATCAAACAATACTTAGGAATTAAGAATTTCCCCCAAATGATATTGATGGCAACAAATAAAGCCACCGAAGCACTCTGTGTGATCCTAAATCTGGGAGCAAATTTCATCGTCAGACTTAGACTCTCATCTCAGAGTGATGGTTAAAAAGCTTACCATGAGGTTATGTGGTTAGTGCTAACACAGGTCTGGGGGGAAATGACAGACACTCCAAATACTCCTTTAATCCCCAGGACCCAGAGTCTAGACCTATAATATCATAGTCTAGTGGGCCCATATGAACTTTATAGCTCAAAAGCATAGGGTAGCAGGCTTTCTGAATTTGTGGAAGGCAAGGTCAGTTACAGTAGCATGAAAGTATGAGACAGGATCAAGCAAGGCTCACTTCCCCTGCTGCAGCTTAGTAGGAGTTCTGTTTCATTCATTTTCTTCCTTGGTGTCCTCTGAGGCCTGAAATTGACACCTATTCTTTTGTAGATGGTCTGCTGTATATGTGGTACATCCATGGTGATTTTTAGAATAGCTTATACAGATGGAGGAAGTTGAATAATGTCCTTCTTCTTTATAAATTACTTGTCATACTAACAAATTTTTCATTCTCCCTCGTATCTCATCTCAATTTGACACTCCCTTATATTGATTATATGTTCTTCAACATGGCTTTCATAATGATGCAATGCTATATACATGAGCAGAAAAAAATTGTAGATTCCATTTATGACTTCACCTATATAGAATCTAGAATAACATATGTATCCTTTATGTAGCTTTATTTCTCACTTATACAATAACAGTAACATTGTACATAAAATATGAAGCATGTTAGTATCTGGCATCTGGAAATTATATGGGAAACTGAGAATTGTGAAATTTCATCAGTGGGTTTAGAATTCTAATGGCTACAAGAATCACCTAGAATGACAGTTCTTAACCTATGGGAAACAACCCCTTTAAGAGTCACATATCTGATATCCTGCTTATTACATATTTACCATTATACTTTAAAACAGTAGTAAAATTGCAGTTATGATGTGTTAATTAAATAATTTTTTGGTTGGGGTCACTACAACATGGGGAACTGTACTAAAGGGTTGAAGCATTTGAAGGTTGAGAACCACTGACTTAGAGGTTGAGGAAATGTAGGTTCTCCAATCTCATATCCAGTTATTTAGGAAAGACAAGGGATTCGGAACTCTTCCTGTAGAATTATGGTATTCCATGGTCCAGGCTGTCTGTAAATTTCTATGACAGCCTTTCCCATGAGTTCTGCTTCCTGTACAGGCCCTTTTTGTGTTAGTTACTCTTCTGATGCTGTGATAAAATGTGAGACCCAAAAGAGACTGATGGAAGAGAGTGATTGTTTCCCATGGCAGGGATGCATAGCAACAAGCCACAGCATGGCTGCCAGAGCAGGAGGCTGAGGGCTCACATGTTCAAACACATACATAAAGCAGAGAAAGTGAACCAAAAGAAATGTAAACTCTCAAAGCCCATTCCAGGTGATGCACTTCCTCCACCAAGGCCACGCCTCCTAAGCCTCCCTAACAGCACTGCAAACTGGGGACCAATGTTCAAACACCCAAGCCTGCAGGGAACATTTCTCATTCGAATGGTCACACTTTTCCAAAGGCCTAAAATGGAAATAAGTGGGCAGGTCAGCTGCCCAAACCGGAAGCCCTCTTGACCCTTACCTATCAAGTTCAAAAAACACCCTTAAAAATCACAGGAAGTGTCAATCTCCAAGAACTTCCCTCTAAAATCATTAGTGATGGGACAGGAAAGGATGCCAATTTTATCATTGTATCTTTAATAATTTAATGAAGCTATTTTGTTCTTTTACCAGTTTCCAGGGTACATCTTAATCCCAGTTGGACTCTTATCCTGGCATTCCAGGTCTCAGAACAGGAAGTATTCACTGCTTCCCGGTAGAGAGGGTACCAAGGGCAGAGGACCACTCGGGCATCAAGACTGCAGCATCATTCTCCATGAAGACAAGTCTGCTGCTGAGGCTATGTGCATGTGCATTTCATCTCTTTAATGTGGTTTCTTCTCTAAGAATTAGAGTTTGCACAGAGAACTTTATATCTATAATACTCCTGGTTTTGAAACTCCAACCAAAATGAGACAGGAGAGAGAGATGGCCAAAGAGAAAGGACAAAAAAAATCCACTACACTAATGCAGAAAAATAGTTCCATAAACCAAGAGACAGTAGAAATGCCTGGAAATGGTGAGCCTTGCAAGTAGCTCTTTCGTATACTGAGGATCCCTGTGCTCTTCGGCTAATTGGAGAGAAGGTATTTTGGGGTCTCTGTGGACCGAATGTGAGTGATTTAAAGGATGCTGCCTTTGGCTCCTTCCTGTGATAAGAATGGCCCCAAATTGGATGTCCTGGTGAAACACTGTGTCTTTTCATATTTACTCCGTCATAGAACAACCAAAAGATCTTAAAATCTGACCCTGTGCCCCATTCAACCCAAGAGGAACTTTAAGTAGATCCCTTCATGTCCTTGTCATGTTTTGGGTAACCCATCTATAAACCAAAAATAATATTGTAGTCTTTCAGAAAAATATGTTAGGACACACATACTGTATCACACAATAAGGATAGAAATAAGGATTTTAAGATTGTCCACTTTTATTTATGTAGAAAAGATAGGCCTTTTCTCAATTAAAAAAAGTCTCTAAATTTAAAAGATCAATAATAAGTGAGTAGAGAGATAGGTCCATGGTACATTGCTTGCCCAAGGACCTGCATTCTATCTCTAGCCATGCAAAATAAAATATAATGATTTTTAAAACATCACTGTTAACAAGTAATGTTAAAAATTAAATTCATCATTGGCCAGACAGCCTAGTCTATGTGGCAGATTCCAGGTCAGAGAGAGAAATTCCATCTCAAAAATCAAGGTAGGTGGAACCTAAGGAATGCCATTCAAAGATCCAAAGTTGACCTCTAGCCTGCATGTACACACAGAGAGAGAGAGAGAGAGACAGAGACAGAGACAGAGACAGAGACAGAGACGGAGAGAGACAGAGAGAGAGAGAGAGAGAGAGAGAGAGAGAGAGAGAGAGAGAGAGAGAGAGAGAGAAATTCTGTCCTACTGGTTATGTGATTTCATTCTTTGTAGTCCCAGGATTAATCAAGCATTTTGTTTAGTTTTTAGTTGGTTTTCCTTTGGTTTGGATTTCAGTGCTGGGCATTAGGGATCCAACCTAGAGCCTTGTGCATATGTACATACTTACTAGACAAAAGCAAAACAACAACAAAAAGGATTACAAACTCTACACACTGAGCCAAATGGGGCCTTGAACTTCCTGCCTCAACTTCCCTAGAGACCTAGTACAGGTGTGAGCCTCCAAGTCCCACTTACCTGTGTATGTGGCAGGGGAGGAGGTGTCAATTGGCACTATAATTGATCCAGTGTCAGACTCTGGTCTTTATTTTTCCTATGCCAGCCACAACCTCACCAACTCTGTAATGTAATGAACTCTCCAGAGGCCCAGAGCTGGAAGCTTCAGCTCTTCTTTCTGTCCTGTCCCCAGCACCTTCACTCAGATTTCATTATGTAAATAGGAAAGCACTCACTTATGGTTTCCTGGAGCTTCGTGAGTGACCAGATCTGTGGGCCCATGTGAGTAAAAGACCCCTGGGTAACTCCATCATGTTCTCATCATCTAAAGAGTAGCCCTACTCCGCCTATCCCTGACTCTAAATCTGATAATACTTATTTCCTTTTAGAGGTAAATCCCACACACTTTCTCAGCAGTGTGTATTCTTTCCATCATCCAGTAGCCAAAAGTGGATTTCCTTTAATACCAGGACATGTGACATTACTTCTTACAGGCTCCTTTTTCGGAATGTTGGAGTCATAGAACCATAAAGTGTCTTCTTTCTGTTCTTTCTCCATATCAAGAGGCCAAGTGTGTGAGTCCCGTAGGGCACTAACTAGGTTTAGTTCTGGGATAAGAAAGTTCAAGCTCCTAGGCTAAGGAAGGACTTGATGACACTTTCTTGAACTGCTAAATACACTATCTGCTGATTCATGTGAAGCCCACAGGATGGATTCGAAAGCTTCTAAAAGGTGATCAAATTCTTGATCATGATAAGGCATCGGGGACCTCAGTTCAGACTCCTTTTGCCCCTCACACTTCATTTTGCCCCCACACTTCAGTTCCTCAGCTTGATTCTGTTTGTCTGTGGGAGGCAGAAAGCCCTACACAGAACTATCTCAAAGGATACGTGGTCTAAATATCATTATGAAAGGTCAGGGTCTGGTTCTCTGGGAAACCAGAGATCTAGCTACTTTTTCAATGGTTCATGGCCTCAGACTCACAACCCAAAACTTCTACCAAACTCTAAGTAGGAAGCTGGAGGAAACGATGATAGAGAGGCAGACGCAGAGGTCACCTCCCACTCTCCCTTAAGAAGTCTACCAGCCCCCTCTGTGTGGTGGTATTTCTGATAATAGTTAGTGACCAAAACTAGGCACAAAGGAGTTCAGAAAAGGGACTTGTCAGGCAAGGGACTATAACTCCAGAGAAAAGCTGTGGTTTTGTCACCAACAAAAAAGAGAATAGATATTATAGGATTCCCAACAGGTTACTATAGTTATATTTTCAAATCACAAAGAGCACTAGTATAGGAGACAATGATGACCAAAGGCTGACAGCAGGTTAGAGGAAATCATGAGTGATACACTGAAAACATGAGAGACTGAACAAAAATCATAATCAGAGGGGATGTGAGAGGAGAACATGAGTGAAAGAGAGAAGCTCGCAGAGAACATGACTCTTTGACCCAGCTGTTTGGGGCTTATGCCTGCCTATAATCCCAGAACTCTGGCAGCTAAAACAGGAGTACTGCAAATTCACAGTCACTCTGAGCTACACAGTGTCACAGTAGTCATAGCTATAGAGTGAGTCCCTGTCTAAACACCTTAGAACCTGCTAGACACTGAACCCTAAACCTATAGGAATTAAAAGGATCATAACAATACAGAAAAAGGTAGCCAATAGCTCAGAATAGACATCCTAAGCAGTATCAGATACATGTGTAAGGAAGGATGGGTTATCCGATACTTGGATAACAAAGGACTATTCCATTTAGGGGTGATACGGATTGAATAGCTTCTTATCCTAGATTCAGCGTTCTAGAAACAAACCCTGAAGCAAGCTTTATGTGCTCAAGTCCATCAGAAGCTTTGATTTCAGAGGAACGCAGGTGGGAGAAAAGAGAAGTCAGGTTAGGTTGGTGGAATCCAGCAGGAGGTGATGGAGGCTGGGCTAGGGCTTCAAGAGAAAACACAGTTAGAAACAATCAGACAGGGTACAGAGAGAGAGAGAGAGAGAGAGAGAGAGAGAGAGAGAGAGAGAGAGAGAGAGAGAGAGAGAGAGAGAGAGAGAGAATATGAAAGAAATGTCTCTGAGCACTTTGAAAAGGCTCACAGAAAGAGAGTTGAGATGTTGCCTGCCTTCCATTTCCTGTTCCCCCTTAATCATCATTCACACAAGGGCTACCTGTCCTACCTATCCTGTGGCCAAACCTACAACTTCTAAGGATATAGTCTTTCCTATTCTGGAGATGAATGAAGGGGCAGAGACTTGAGTTTTTGATGTGAGTCTGTCATACAACATGAATACCAGTATGACAGCCAGCCATGGTAGGAGAAGTGGTAGATTCTAGGAAAGCAGGGTTGAGTGGACCCAGGAATCCTGTGAGTTATAATCAATACACAGGAGCACATTTTAGACAGATTAGATGTATCGGTGTAAAAACAGAAAACGTGGGAGAAAAGGCCCTACATATTATTCTGTGACATAAAAAAAGGCTTTTCTGAGTGTAAAACATATTCAAAGTCATTAAAGATTAAAAGGAAAATTTTAGCAGATTTAGCTAAAATGTCTTCCTTGGAAAAGGACATAGGTGTACATGCAAATGTAAAATAAGACTCAGTAAACATAGACAGTTTTTGCTTCAGGTAAAACAAATTAAAGATAAGCAGTGGCAAGCTCTAAGGAGCCCCTGTAAATCCTAAGGGGACCTGAGTGCAAGACCAATGAACCTTGAAAGCCAAGGCTCAGTCTACCAGATAACCCTTTCTACGTGGCCAAACTCATAAAGGAAACGCAGATGAGGAGTTGCATGGGGTAGGAAGGAGACATCCCAGCAGTCTTGATTGCTTTACAGTGTGAAAATAAATTTTCCAAAGTTCCACCAAATGAACTGAAAATTACCTGTAATGTTCTCATTTCTGTAACCTCAACTCATATGAGTTGTTTTTTTTTTAAGAAATCTCAGTTTTGTGTCTATTCCTAGGATTCTGAGATGCTATATTGCATCCGTTCATATTTGAATTCTAACTCATTTACACAATAGAATTTGCCTGGACACCCCAACTTCATAAAATTCTGAGGTGTTCGTTTAAATTGTTTCCTAAACTTGTAAGAATGAGTATAAATACCTGTAACCCTAGCACTTGGGAAATGAAAAATCAGAAGTTCAATGTCAGCCTCAGCTACGTAAGACTGCATCTCAAAAAATACCAGAAAAAGACAAGGGGGAGGATGCTATTTTCTTTTAAAAAATATGATAAAACCATAAAAATAACTTATTACATTTGGAGTACATTTCTCCAGAGAATGGGAATGGAACAGGATCTCTTGAGCAGATTGGGAACAAGGAGGGAGCGGAGATGGAGCTGGGAAAAAGAGATGGGGAGAAGAGGAGGGGAGAGAACATGAGGGAGCAGCAAGGTTGAGTCGGGGAAGAATGGAGGAGAGCAGCATGAGAGATACCATAATAGAGGGAGTCATTATAGGTTTGAGGAGAGATCTGGCACTAGTGAGATTTCCAGAGATCTAAAAGGATGACACCAACTGGCAAACTAAACAATAGTGGAGAGGCTACCTTAAATGCCCTTCCCTGATAATGAGATTGAAGACTACCTTATATGCCATCCTAGAGCCTTCATCCAGGGCTGATGGAAGCAGAGGCAAATACCCACAGGTAAACACAGAACTGAACTCCTGGAACCCAGTTGCAGAGAGGGAGGAGTGATGAGCAAAGAGGTTAAGACTGGGCAGGTGAAACCCACAGAAACAGCTGACCTGAACAAGGGGGAGCTCATGAACCCCAGACTGATGACTGAGAGGCCACCGTGGAATTGATCCAGACCCCCTAAATTTGTATGTCAGTGAGGAGACCTCATCAATCTATGGGGCCTTGGGTAGTATCCTTGGCATACAAATGGACTTTGGGAGCCCATTCCACATGGAGGGATGTTCTCTCAGCTTAGACACATTGGGGAGGGCCTAGGCCCTGTCCTAGATGAAATGACAGACTTTGGAGATCAGCCATGGAGGGCCTCACCCTCCCTGGGGAGCAGAGTGGGGTTTGGGTGGGGAGTTGGGTGGGGTTGGTAGGGCAGAGGAGGAAGGGAGGGAGAGGGAGCTAAGATTGACATGTGAAGCAAGCTTGTTTCTAATTTAAATTTAAAAAGATTTAAAAAAAACATTTGGGATACGTTTTGGAGCATTTTCTTAGCCATTATTTAATAGATCATCATAAGCGCATTATGAAAACAGTGTAGTTTTACTTATATCCATTTGAAACACAGATTAGATAAAGAACAGATCTAATGCCCAAAATCCAATGACTAGAAAAACTATAGCTAAATTCAAAGAGGCTACTGGATTGTCAGACTTCATGGTTTCTCCTGAACAGTGCATAAACAATGTGAATTTGATGGGCAAGGCAAAAATTTGTTTTCAAAATATGTATCTCTCTGGAGATTCATAATGGAGTTTGACAGATTTTTTAAAAAAGTCATTTGTATCCAACTTTCCATTAAACAGCATGGTTAGTTAGTAGCCAAGTGCAGTAAGAAGAGCTAGAATTTGCAAGTAATGCCAGGAGCCCAGCCCTTTTCCTTTAACTTATGGATTTGCTCCAGGGAATAAGTCCTGGGCATTAATTTCCATTGCCATTTCCCTTCATCCCTGAATCAGGAAGGAAATCAGAGATGCTTCCAGGCAGGATCTTCTCCCCTTCTACTGAAACCTGTCTCCAGATACAGACTCCATCATCTAATGCTCACTAAGCAACAAGCATGCAGTTGTGCCTTTGCCAAGCCCCAGGCACCAGGCTGTGTTGAATCTCGTAGTAGATTCAAAATCTATCCAGGCTAGACATGTTTGTCTTCCAATTTTGGCCATGACTGATAAAAGGAAAAATAAGTGGGGAAGCCAGAAATGTGAAAAGAATTTAACACTTCTGAAAGCTTTGGATTTGATTTCTACTTGAGCCAGTAACTCAAAAACTCAAGTAAAATCTTACTTGATCTGTTTCATCTCTGTTTTACTTGTGCTGGGTCCAATAGTCTCAACTCAAAATAGCAATGATGGAGAAAGTTTCCCCCATAAGTTTCTACTCATTAAAATGGAATGTCAAAGAAGGCAGGGGTATACAACAGGTTTCTTTACTAGTTTACCTTAAGTGCCTATAAGCCTACTCAACAAATGACTTAAAAGAGACCCTGTGGCAGGATGTTTCTTTCTGTTCTCACTTAGACTCTGAGAGAATAGAAACTTATATCTAATGTACTGACATTCATAGATCCAGGTTTTTTTGGGGGGAGGGACTAGTCCCCAGAAGGCTTCTCCATTATGAGAGAAATTCATTGAATTGTGCCAAACGCCTCCAGTTTTTTGTTTTGTTTTCATATGTGTGGTGTGCATGTATTATGCATGAATGTGTGAATGTGATTTGTTGTGTGCTGCATGCATGTAAATAGGCCATGGGCATTCATGAGGAGGTCAGAGGAGGATTCCAAGTGTTTTCCTCTATCACTCGCCACCTTATTTCTTCAAATCAGAATCTCTCCTCTTTTGGGCTAAGCTGACTGACAAGCAAGCTACCAGGATCTGCCAGTATGTGCAATCATGCTCATTTTTCTACATGGGTCCTGGAGAATCTGGACTCTGGTCCTCACACTTATAAAGCAATGTTCTTACCCACTGAGCCATCTCCCCTGCCTGCCTCTGATATTTTCTTAGCCCTGTCAAGATTTAGACACATATCTCATAACTATCCTTCCTTATGAAAGCTTTATGGTTTTTTTCTTTTCTTCTTTTTTTATATTTTTATTAAGTATGGTTTTTATTTAAATTAGAAACATGCATGCTTCAAATGTCAATCCCAGTTCCCCCCCTTCTCCCTCCACCAGCCCCATCCCACCTCTCACCCCCAACCCAATCCCCACATCCTTCCCCAGGGAGGGTGAGGCCCTCCTTGGGGGATCTCCAAGATTCTGTCATGTCATCCAGGGCAGGACCTAGCCCTTCCCCATGTGTCCAGGATGAGAGAGCATCCCTCCATGTGGAATGGGCTCCCAAAGTTCATTTGTATGCCATGGTGAACACTACTACCCAAGGCACCAGAGATTTCTGAGGCCTCCTCACTGACACTACATTCATAGAGTCTGGATCAGTTCCCTTTTGGCCTCTTAGTCATCAGTCTAGGGTTTAAGAGCTCCCCCTTGTCCAGTCAGCTGACTTTGTGGGTTTCACTAGCATGGTCTTGACCACCTTGTTCATCACTCCTCCATCTCTGTCACTGGGTTCCAGGGGTTCAGTTCAGTGTTTAGCTGTGAGTATTTGTCTCTGCTTCCATCAGTCACAGGATGAAGGTTCTAGGATGTCACATAAGGTAGTCATCAACCTTATCATCAGGGCTATTAATGTAGTCTCTCCACTATTACTTAGTTTTCCAGTTGGTGTTATCCTTGTACATCTCTGGAAATCTCACTAGTGTCAGCTCTCTCCTCAAAGCTATAATGACTCCAACTATTATGGTATCTCTAATCCTGGTCTCCTCTATTCTTACCCCGACTCAACCTTCCTGCTCCCCCATGTCTTCTTCTACCCTCCTCTTATCCCCCTCTCTTTTTCCTAGTTCCCTCTCTTCTCCCGCCATGTTCCCAATCTGCTAAGGAGATCTTGCCTCTTTCCACTTCTCTGGGGTATCATGCATATCTCTTGGGAACCTCCCTGTTTCCCAGACTCACTGGCCCTGGGATTGTAGGCTGGCACTCCGCTGATCCATGTCTAAAATCCATATATGAGTGGGTACATATATGAGTGAGTTTGTCTTTTCTTGCTAAGTCTAGTGTAAGAACAAAACATTTCACAGACTACATTTCTTAAGCAACTGAAGAAACTACTTATAGAGAAGTGGGGCAAAAATTAAAAACCTCTTGGAAGACAAACAGCTTACAAACTAAAGGGAGAAATTGAAAAACGTGGCTCCAAATGTTGTGAAGCAGCAGGTCTAGGAAATAGTGAGCAGAATCGGTAGGGAAAATCGGCTGTGGTGGCCACTCTGCTCAGCACTGGGATATGTAACAGAAGGGTGAAGGAAGTGTGAAGGACCCTACTAGAGTCACACCAATCTCACAAATCATGCAGGAATGCATATTCCAAAAGAAATGGTGATTCCAAGCACATTGAACAGCTGAGAACATAAGCCCCTTATAACAACCTTCGGCAACCTAGCAACCCATAGGAGTGTACTCTACAGTTAGGAAAGCAAATCCCACCAAAAACATCCTCTTCTCAAAAGGACAGAGAGTGTGAGTCAGCCCATGAAGGTAAGCACTGCTAACAGGTCAGAAGGCAACTGCGAAAGTCTTCAGGAAGCCAAATAAATAAAAGCAATCTGTTTATGTGCAACTTATCAGAATTAGCATTGCACTGGGAACTTGTCTCCCGCCCTTGTAATGCAAAAGTCGTGGAAGTTGGAAGCAAAATGCCCTGTTTAGACACCCACAGCTGTCATCTGCAGAACACACTTGACAACAGAAGCAGATTCACTACACCCAGGCTCAAGCTTGCCCAGGCTACAAGCTTTTCCTGGCACTTAGTATTGTTGATCATTTAAAAATAGGGGGCACACCTTCTTCACACAATAGCATGGAACTAGAAAATGACTGTGTAGGCTGACCATGCAGACAGGCCTGAATAATCAGTTGGAGAAACTGCAGCAATTCCATTGCCTTAAAAAGATTTAGTGAAACATTAAAAATTCTCTAGCCGTAGGTTTTAAATGCATAGGTAGTTGAAAAATTAATTCAAACCAGTATTTGCTCAGTTCTATGTCATTTAATACGTAGAAACATTGAAATTTGAAATCTTCTGTGGCTTGAACCGGTTCCCTTTTTCTCATAGTGTATGAAATGAATGTCTTTTCTAAGCATTGACAAATGTCATTCCAAATTTGAGTCAGCTTCTAGCATTCTATCCTTTGTACTTTCAGTGTTGTGAAATATCTCCAAGAGTTCCCTTAACACAAAGGCACGTGTGTGTGTGTGTGTGTGTGTGTGTGTGTGTGTGTGTGTGTGTGTGTGTGTGTTGGCTTCACTTCCCCTGGACACTTTCAGCATCTCCATCATGACCTTTCCTCCCTTTACGTGGGTGATTGCATCTTCACTGAGTTCCCAGCTGACTTTTTGGGGTGTCTCAAAGGGCAGGGTGTGACTCTCATTTAGGTCAGTAACGGTAAATCATTTATCTCAAACCTAAAATTCAAATTCTCTTTTCTTTTTCCAGCAAGTAAAAGGCTGCTTCTCCACACAGGACTGTAACTAATAGAAATGCCTGAAGAGACTAGGCAGAGGTCCAGTCCGGTACTCCAGCACTTTATCCAGGAGGGCCAGAAATTAATTGCGGATGCTAGACAGCACCTTGTGAGTAGTGGTCATTGGAAGCTGAGGAGAAGCCCTCAAGATGGAGTGCCCAAAACCCACTTATCATCTACACTTGGACTATACTGCCTTACACTGGCTTTGACATCTGCAGCCCTCTTAATCCATGATGGATAACACATGGAGCTCCAGAGTTATAAAAAAGCATACCATTCTCAGGCTTTAGTGTATAGATCTGAGGAAAATACCTTTAAAGAGAAATTGAACAAAACATCTGTCTGGCTCCTACTTGAAGAGTACAGAATGTACTGTATGGACTAAACAAGCTTCATAGCCCAGCTGTGACCTTGTCATTTCCTAACAATATGTCTCTCCCAGAGCTGTCACTTATTAGAAATTCATCTGCAACTATTCTCTCTACTACTCAGAATAGAAAAGGAGTATCACAGAGTACATTTGACTCAGAGCATGAGAAAGCAAGAAACATATGTCCACATTCCACATTATGCCTCTCAAACACTCACATGCACAAATCTGAAACAAAAGGAAGAAAATATTTGGCTCATTGGTCAAGTTGAACACAATGTATTTGATTAAATTAAATCTTTTGTCTGCACATTCTTAGAAGCACATAACAGATTTCATCTGATGAAAGAGATTATTGTATTTTACAGAAAAAAAGAGGTAATGTAGTGGAACAATGAAATACAAAACAAAAGCAATGATCATGACCCTATGCACTTACTATGATACACAGTCTGTAAGAGAGACCAGAAAAGCTACACTAGATTCTTAAGGTTGTGCTGTCATCAGTCACCTCGTAGGCTCTATGGTATGTGTACATATGAGCATATGTATGGAGATGTAGAGATACTCCCATGCAGAGACTATATCCTCAGTAAAGGTGTGAAGATAGTGGTGTGTGGTGTATTTCAGTGAGATAGTCACCAAGACAAAAGACAGTATGACAGTAGTAGGATTTACAGCTGGGACAGGCAACTCTTTTATTGAGTAAATGTCTGACCTCAAGAATAGATTCTCAATTTCAGGGTATAGATGATGATACATGTGTCTCCCAGAGTTTGAACATCAGGTTCCATTAAAGCATTACTTATTTAAAAGCATCATTCAATAGCAATAGAGCATGCATTTGGAGTTATTTTGATGGTGATGATTGTAGTTACGGTAAGGGGTCAATGGTAGTGGTGAGTATGGTTATGCTGGTGATAGTTGTGGTAGAGTCATAGCTGTGGTAATGGAGGTCATGGTAGAGGTGGTGGTGGCTATAGTCATGCTCACAGTGGCTGTGATCATGATTATAGCTGAAATGGTCATGGTCCTAGGAGCAGTGGTGCTTGATGTTATGATGGCAGTTACACTTATGATGGTGGATGTATTTACGGCTGTGGTTGTGGTAGTATTGGTCATTGTAGTAGTGATAGTACTAAGTATGGGTGGTGGTAGTCATTGTGATGGTAGTAGTTATACTGGTCATGGTGCTGGTGGTTATAGTGTTCGTGGAGGTTGGTTGTGGTAGTCATTGGTGATAATGGTGTTTATGGTAGTAGTGAGTTGTGGTAGTAGTAGTGGTGGTTGTCATAGAGCTGATGGTGGTGGTGGTAATTGTGGTCATGGTGGTCATGATGGTAATAGTAACTAAGATTTAGCTTTGGTTTTTTTGTTGTCTTCTCTAGGTGAGGTTATGGTTCTGATAAGTTCTTGTTGGCTACAATAACCCAACCTTTTTCCAGAGTAGGAGAGGGAGTTATAGGGAAGGTAAGTAACTCCGACTGGGTCACACATCCTACTGCAACCCATGTAAGTCTAACGCTAAACCCCATGCTCTCTCTGCCATAATAAGTTTGCTCTTTACTTGTTATTTGAGAGTAAAAGAAGCCATAAGCTCTTACAAAAATGCTCAGAATCTGCTGTTATAAGGCCCGGTAGCCTCAAAGGTTGGCTTCCCTTGACAGACACAGAATTTCCTCACTGAACTACTAGCAAAGTAGAAAACTGTAGAGAACCACCCAAGCTTTGGAGGGCTTCCAGCAGCTTTTCAGATCTTCTGGCTAGGCACTGTGGGCCCTGATCTGGGCTGTGCTTCCCAAGAGAGGTCACGCCAGAACACTTGTTCCCAGCTTCATTAGGACACCGATTTGTCTGCCTCAACACAGCTGCTCTTCCCCAGGACACAGCCATTTCCAGTTTCCTGAGTCACATCTTTGGGCCTCTGTACCCTAAAAAAATGACCAGGCTCTTCCCACTTGCTTGGCTGTACCAGGGGCTTAGCCAAAGCGGGTGGAATATGCAGTAGCAAATGGAATGTCCCCTGTGGCCCTGAGCTCCATTTTTGGCTCTGTAATAAACTGGGTTCCAGTCAAAAGTGACCTTCCTTTTCTCTACTTCACTTTTTCTCTCTTTCATTTCTGCTGTGGTTTGTTTTGGTCTGGTTTGGAGAGTGTATTTTTAAACTCACACAGTAAAATTAACTCCTTTTGGTAGATAGTTCTAAGTTTGACAGATGCCTAGCCATGAAATGACCTCTGCTATCTGGATACAGGATAATTCCTTGCATCTAAAAAATTTCCTCTTGCTCACTCTCAATACCTACCAGCTACAAATGGTTCTCTGTCTCTGTAACTTGGCTTATACTCCAAGGCCATACAGATGGACTTACATGTAAGGAGTCTTTCCAGTGTGGGCCCTCTCCACTAACACACAGCAATACATGAACAATCCGTCTTTGAAGAACATTTGTATTCCCATTTTAAAGTGATTATGAACAATGTCCATGAACATTTGTGATGTGGGATAATGCTCTTGTTCACTGTAAAGATTTGTCACTCACATTGGTTTAATAAAATGCTGATTGACAAGTAGCCAGACAGGAAGTATGGGTGAGGCTACCAGAGTAAGGGAATTCTGGGAAATGGAAAGGTAAAGATGCAGTCGCCAGCTACATGCAGAGGAAGCAAGTCGAGAATGCCTTACTGAGAAAAGGTACCAAGCCACATGGCTAAACATAGATAAGAATTATGGGTTAACTTAAGTTGTAAAAGTTTGTTAGTAATAAGTCTGAGCAATAGGCCAAACAGTTTATAATTAATATAAGCCTCTGTGTGTTTATTTGAGACTGAACGTCTACAGGACAGAAACTTCCATCTACATATTTGTATACAGGTTTTCTATAAACATTTTTGGTTTTGGTTGGTCAGGATTGATAGATGCCATGCTAAGTGCATGTTTAATGTAAGAAACTTCCAAAAACGCTTATCAAAGTAACTCCAGAATTTTGCATTTCCACCAGCAGTAGGTGGGAGTCCATACTGCCCCATACCTCACTGACACCTGGCACAGTCAGGGCTTCCCCCATCTGTCTTTCTCTGAAACCAACTTCAGTTATGAAGCTGCTTATCTAAGGAACACCCTGCTAAAAGGAAAAGGGCCTGGGTAGAGTTTACACAGATCCACATGGAAACTGGAGGCTTGGAGAGCTCCTGGCAGTCATGAAGTGAGAAACATCCGAGATGTCCCTCTGTCCACCCTTGCCATCAGCCACAAACTCAGCAAATGCCTGCCTTGAGAGCTTTCCTGATGTAATGTAAGTCATCGGTGGTACCTTTTATACAACATGTAATAAACTGGACTACTGCCTAAATAAATGCCTCCATTTTGTCCTCTGGATCTTCATATGTTTCTCAGAGCTTGAGAGAAGCTCACACATAAGGTCACATAAAAGATGTTAGCAGCCACAGTGATAGTTAACAGCCCCAGGATCACTCTGTTTCCAGAAAGAGCCAAGGGAAAAGGCTAGATTATAGAACAGATTCTAAAATGATGGCTCCAAACTTTGGGGAAACTATTAACTCTCTGAAGTTGGAGTTACAGGTGGTTGTGAGCCACCTGATGTTAGCGATAGGAACTGAACTCCAATCCTTGACAACAGCAACAAGCACCCTCACTGCCTGTCATCTCTCCAGCCTTTCCCCTCTAGCAATCTTGAAGATGGTTTAGAGTCTTATTGGAAAAAGTAAAAAAAAGGCAAAAAAAATACAATTGAAGCCTACTCTTATGCCCTATGTAAGAACCATTTCATTCATTGGATGTCAGTCACTACTTCAGTTCTTGTCCAAGCATAAAAGAACTAATGCCTCTTCAAATAAGAAGCATTGAAGAGTTTATGAGCAACTTTTTTCTAAGCTGTATCATCTAACTTTACTTGTTTCTAAAGACAGGGTTTCTTTATATAACAGCCCTGGCTGTCCTAGAACTCACTTTGTAGACCAGGCTAGCCTCAAACTCACAGAGATCCACCTGCTTCTGCCTCCCAAGTACTAGGATTAAAGGTGTGTGCCACCACCACCTGGAATCATACAATCTATCTTTACCTTGAACAGCTATCTCAGTATACACAAAAGCAAAAGCATGCTGCCATATAATCGAGAGCTCAGGGACTTGATTCTACACACGTGTCTTTGGAAAAGCTTTGTCTATCTGACCCTCTATGTAGTCTTCTTCTCTAGGCTGGGAGTTTAGATGTGTTTGATTTTGTTTGTGACAGATCTGGCCTCTCTAGTGATGGGATTACAGGCATCACCACCACACCCTGTTAGGAATTTGGATTTGGAATCTGTGAAGTCCTTTTTATGACTCCCATGGTCCATGATTCTGTCCAAGTGGGGCAGGACACAGGCTGCTTTGGTCTCCCCTCTTTGGATGTACCCGCATTGCCCAGATGTGGCTTAGGTAGTCTACTCTAATAATTTCTCCTCCCATCCATCTCTTTCCTCTTCAAAACCCCCATCCACTTAGGTCTGCTCATATGAACTTCAAGTAAACAGAATCCCTGTTCATTAATGATAAACTTAACTTGCCATGATTGGATCATTAGATAATAAATGTGCATCACATGTCCCCATGAGCCACATGAAGACTACAAGGGATGGAGCTATTTATTTCCTGTCTTGTATGCCTGCCATGCTTTTGATGAGCAAGAGCCAGAGAAGCTCTCCCCACAAATAACACTGAGCTGATGGTCCACACTGAATCCTGCTTCCCTTGGGTTTCTTCCTGTTACTGGAGGAGCTGGAGCCCTGGAGGGGCTTCTTACCAGCTGCATTTCTCAAGTGAGGAAATCATCCTCCCTTAGTTGTCAATGCAAAGGGCTTAGCTTTTCATTTATCTTTCCCAAATTAAACTATAAACCTAAAATACCCCTCCCTGGTTTAGAAACAAAATGACACACGTAAATGCATGCAACCATCAAACATTTTGGACACACACACACCCCTACTGACACATCACAGAACAAGTCCTTTGATTATCCCCTGACTATGGCACCATGACTGTCCTTAGCCATCTGTTACTGGGTAGCCTCTGCCTGAGGCCATCACATCCTGATGATCTCACATCTGGAAGCTACAGAGTCAAGCATCCAGACTCAGGGGAGTGCTGCAAGAGCAGCCAGAAGCCTTAGCAGCCTCTCTCGCCTTTAGAGCCCCAGGTCCTCACTCTCTCTGCTCCAAATTAGCCTTCAATTTGAAGGCTCTCATTTCTAAACTGAGCTTTGTGAGGCAAGCAGCTGAAATAGCCTCAAAAATGAAAGAAGAAACATAACCTCTGAGGAAAACCAAGGACCATGACTCTAGAAGAAACAAAACCACTCCAGGAAACTGGATGGCACTGGGCATCTTTAAGTCAGTTAAATCACAATAGAAGGTGATTATGCTTGGATAGAATTCTAGGTTCAGCTGTTTCTCCTCACTGTTTGAGGGCCACTCACCTCCTTCTTCCCCAGCCTTTAGCCTCTCTGTGTCCTGACCCCTCCCTAGGTTCTCACATATTGTTCTCCTTTGCCCCACCCCACTCAGGAAGGATTAAGATGGTCCACAGAGAATACTGGCCTGGGAATCTCTAAAGGCTGGAAATTCTTCAAGTCCTACAGGAAAAAAATGGCAAAAAGCCAAACAAGCATCAGGCCATGTCTTTGGGCCAGGGAACCCACTTTGATTCCTAACTTCCTCTCCCCATACATCTACCAATGCCTCCCTGCTGGGGAAGTGGCCTGAAGTATGCCAGTCCCCACCCCAACCTCAGGCAAGGTCCTATACAATATACACAGAGCAAGCCAGAGAGCCAACTGGCCACCCAGTCAGTGGACAAACTTGGCTTAAGCCAAACAATGGATGTCTAACCCACTATTCCAGATATCTGGGGATCATGGGTAGAATGAAGAAGACTGCAAGTTTACACGGAGAAAAAAATTAAAACAAGACACTTTTGTTAAGCTAACATCTAAGTGGAAGGTAGCATTTCCCCCTCCAAGATGAATATGGACAGTATCCCTTCGTGGTATTATAAGGCCTGTGACATTATTACTAAAACAAACAAACTATAAAGATTTTAATAACAGCCCATTAGGGCTGTTATTAAATTCCAGAATGTTGTTTTTATACAACACTATTTTGACATGACAAGAGTTGATCTGACTCATAACTTAATAGGTATATCTATTACTATATTATATTTCTAAATCAGTGATGTTTCAATAACGAATTCTCCTTGGCAATCCTGAATTCTTAGTTTTAAATTTAAAAATTCTAAACATCCGTAAATGTGTAAAGGTTCTCAATAAAAAATAATGCTAAGAACCCTTAAGTTAGAATATTATATGAATTTATATTTCTGCCAATCCTCCCTGGGCTATTTAGCCTCCACTGGTAGGGCCAAACTCTGTTTAAATACATTCTACAGGAAGACAAGAAGTTTGAGAGTTCACTGGTTCGTCATTTTGCTCTTCTTATAAGTTCCCATTTGGGCTTGGATTATGAATTTCCTGTAACTAGACTGCTGCCTGCTCCAGAGTTCCTCTGTGACTCAGACCTTACCTTGCTACTGAGCCGTTGCTATGAGAAACTTTAAAGGCCTCCTGGAAGTGCAAACAGCCAAGGACTCTTACCCAATCAGTTGTTGTGTGGACTTTGTTTACTTCCACAGAAATTCCTGACGCTGAGTCACTGCCAAGAGACAATTCAAAAGACATTTTGTGTTGAATCATAAAATGAGAGAAGTCTCCTCCTGAATAAAATCCCAGTCTCTTTCCCATGGGTTGGAGCTTTCTCCTTCATAGGCACAATGGCCTTGCTTACAATTTCTGTCCAATACTCCCAAAGGAGCTGATGGTGTAATGCACTGGGTTTCATGCAAAGTATAGAATCTAAAGAACCACCCTGTCTTCCTCCTGTGTACTTGAGGGTTATCAAAAGGGAAAGATCAAGACAAGCTATAAATTGCTTCATAACTTTTAAATGATAGTGTGGTCCTAGATAATCAAAACTGAAAAAATATAAATTCTAATATAAAGTAATCCATGCTTTCTATCTGTGAAGACTTTTCTCCCAAGGAATGACAGAGCTAAAAGGTCTTCTTATCTCTGAAAAAAATCACCTCTTTCTCAGCATTATTTTTCTAAACTCTGAAGAATGGTAGGGGACTGAGCAAAGCCAGAAAGAGAACTTAAGTACATGCTCAGAACAAGACGTGTTCAAACCCGAGAGGAGGTGTCCCAGACTTTACATGATCTCTGTTAGCCTCTTGGAAATTACACTATTGGCAGATTACCTTCTTTGGGTTCTTGAGAAACAAATAAGAAAATGTGAATTGATTTTATTTCCTTTACCTTAAAATTTTCGTATTTGGCTCTAAGAGAAATTGCTCCTAAGTTCTTTCCTGAGAATCCAGAGTCCTAGAGAAGTTGGGTCTGATGTCTTGGTATGCAGTAATGAGAATCTACAGGGCCATTCGCTGTTCTTCATGGAGCCCTGCTTTAGTTCCTGCTCCTTCAGTCCCCACATTCGCACAAAGAAAACACTTCTTCCCAAGGTCACCTTAAGCAATATGGAGTCAAGTAGTGAGATAAAGTTCCAAGCAGAAAATTTCCTTGGTTTCCATCTTCATAAAGTCTACTTACTTGAAAACCAAGGATTTCCCACAGAGATAATCTCTGTTCTTTTTTTCACATGCTAGCCTGGTAAAAATGCCTACTGTGTGCATTTCAAGATGTGGTGAATCATGGTGTACTGGTTAGCTTTATTGTCTATTGTCACCAGAATACTGTGTAAGGGACAGGGGTCTTGGTAGGGAGTTTTCTGGTTGGGATGGCTTGTGGGCTTCTCTGTAAGGATGTTTTGAGTTGGGTTGATTGAGTGAGAAGACTCACTCTGAATTTGAGCATCAAATTTGGGCTGGACTCTAGCCTGGGCAAAAAAGAATAAAGCCATCTGTCATTAGCAAGCATGGATTCATTGACCCTTGAACCTGATGATGGGCATGATAGAACAAGTCCCTTCAAGCTGCAGCTATGAGTTCCCTGCTATAATGAATGTATGCCAGCTAGTTTACTAGTTGTCAACTAGACACTACAGTCATCTGGGAAGAAAGATCCTTGAGGAACTTCTTCCACCAGATTGACCTATAGGCAAGTATATGAGGCATTTTCTTGGTTAACAATTGATGTGTGTGGGGGCAACCCATTATGGATGGTGCCACCCCTGGGCAGGTGGCACCTGCCTGTTGTATAAGAAACAAAGGTTGTATAAGAAACAAAGCTGAGTAAGACAGGCACAGGGTCTCAGAGCTGGCATTCAGTCTTATGCAATTAGTCTCCAGACACATTGAGGACAGGATCTCCCCAGCCTTGCTAGAGGTAAGAGCTCTTTGGTGGCTTGGCTGCTTTGTTTTTTGGATCTTCAATATCTGTCTTTGGTTTTTTTTATTATTTGTGCTACAGCTGAGGAAGGTGTGGAAAGCAAGCCAGCAAGCAGCACTCCTCCATGGTTCCTGCCTCCAGGTTCCTGCTTGAGATCCTACCTTGACTTCCCTCAATGATGGACCTTAATTTGTAACTTAAGCAAACCTTTTCCTCCCCAAGTTGGTTTGGTCATTGTTTTATCATAGCAACAGAAAGCAAACTTGGACAGACTGTTGCCTGGAACTGTGTTCTAAGATGCATCCATTCTCCTCTAAGTTACTTTTGTCAGGGTGTTTTGTCATAGCAAGAGAAATGAAACAAAGATGTGTGATGATGAAATAACATTCTTCCTGAAGCAGCAAACAAGGACCAACACACACAACTGCATTTGTTCCATGACATTCAGACACCCACATTCACACAAGAATGTACACACACAAAGATATGTATGTAAGTATGTATCATTATATTGCAATGGCTGGAAAATAGTCTTCAAAATACATTAGTTGTGTTCATGATCCTTGTGTTTCTTATAAACTCCAGTACAGGCAATCTCTTAAAAAGTACCATGATCTAAATCAATAGTTCTTAAATTTTACACATTAGGCTAACCTAGGAAATTTCTTTTAATCTCCATTGTACACAGCCTATTAATTAAATCAGGCTGTATGTATCCAGATATAATCAATTCTTTTTAACTTTCTGGGTGATTATAATGGAACTCCAAATGAGGAGCCTGACCTAGGAGACAGTGAGTACCACAGACTAGCCCTGTGTAGCATCTTACTCCAAAAGATAGCAACCAAGTATGCCTTCTCCCACAATTGTATATTCTAGAGACCAGGATAGCCCAAGTTCTGGATAATCTTCTCACTAAGCCATGTACTTTGAGTTCATCCTAAACAACCTACAGGAGACCCAAGAGATGCTAGGTGGTGATGGAAAAGATACTTGAAGTATGAGGCTTCAGTAGCCATATTCAGCATCTTGTCTCTCCCCCAAAGTTACCTTCAATATTATTCATATGCCAACTTCAGACATACATGCAATATATTTATAAAGGATGTAAATAACGTATCTACCACTGGGAGAGTCCTATCATAAGACACATAGCCAGTGCCAACCTATTAAATGAAGGTACTCTAAAGAACACAAATCTTGTCTATGCTGAACTTTCAAATTGACTGCATAAAAGTAATCAAGGTTAATCAGGCATCTTTCCCTTAGTAGTCAGAAAATCACTTTCAAAGCATCTTTCAAAAATGGAAGATGAAACACCCACTTGCATAAAGTGCTGGGGAGTGTCTGGAGCTGCTTTGCACAGCCAGGTGGAGTGCTAGATGGATGAGATTCAAACTTTAATCTCAGTTCATTTTGTTTTGAAGTCACAAGTGTACCCTAACATGTGATTAGCCATTCAGGATAGGCCAAGAAGCTCTGACGTTCTCTCTCCCAACCACTTAAAGGAAGTAATCCATTCATCCCTAAATGCTTCACTTAGACAGAATGTCAAGACAGACACACCCAACCCTCTAGACTTAACACTTAAGTCATGAACGACACTAGTAGATAGCCTAGACTATAGCAGAAATTCCAAGGTGGACAAATCCTCATGCTTAAAAAAACAATAATCTAAATAGCATAAAGCTGAGAGGGGTCATGAGTTGAAAAATCAAAGACAGGAAAAAACAAATTATCCAGCCATCCAAGCTACCAGCTTCTGTGTATCCTTCTGTTATTCTCACAGTGGAAGACACATCCATCTATGAGAGTAGTCCCTGTACCATGGATTTGGAGCCTTTCTGCTACCGATCCCCTCACACAACTTATCTTCTCCCAAAGACCTCCTCCACCACCCACAAGCTTCTCCTGACGTAAAGATAACAAAAATGAAAGCAAAGTGTTCTAACTCTGCTCTGTCCCATGTGATTCTCTGGTTCCTGCTCTAAGTCTTCACCCCCACACGTTTGTCCCTCTGTTCACCTCCCATGTCCTCAGCAGTCCACTCATCTCTGACCCCCATCCTCACTACTCCACTTAAGCCATTCCTGCAAAGATAAACAGCACAAGATAAAACCCACAAGAAACTTCCCCCATCTTATAGGACTAGCACCTTGTATTGTAACCCTGACTACAACGTCCTTCATCTCCCAATCGTCCTCCTCACCATCTATTGTTTCTTTCCTTCTTTGTCATATCTTGCCCTTGACTGACTTTTATACACTGAGTCTCCAGAGGTATCTGTCCACTTCTCAATCAATCAAGCCCTCTTAGTAGATGAATCCACCATGAATTAAATGATAACTTTGTGCTGAAAACTTCCAAACTTAGAAAACCAATTTTCCAGAGCTTTGGATCTGAATATCCAACTACATATATGGTATCACCAATGGATCTTTAGACATCTCTTTAAGTTTCAACATGGAATGATTCTTTCCCATAGCCTGATCCTCTGTAATATTCTGCTTCAATAAACAGGACTACCATATAATTGTCTCCTCAAGTTAGAAAAAGAGGCATCATCCTTGTCTTCCATCTTATTCTTTCTGTATTTCAGAATGCCAAGTCCCAATTATTCTATCTGATAAAAATATTTTCAGTATATCACTGCTTCTTATTTTCCCCATCAACATTGAATTTGTGAACTCTCTTTCACATCATGCCCTGTCTTCCCAGATTCCAAGCACAGACCCCTCCAACCCAGTTTCTGCATTACCATTGCCTGATGTTTATGAAGTGAAGAATTGACCTTCCCTATATACACATTCCAAATCCTTCATATAATCCCCCACCTGGTACTTCAGGACAGAGGCTCCAAATGACTACTGATAAAAGAATCTATAAGGAAAATTTACAAGTTTGTCTCAAACAGTTTTTTGTTTTGTTTTGTTTCATTAAATTGATTTGTTTCTATTTTATAATTGTAAGATAACAAGTTTTTCACTACGTGTGCTAGGAAACTGGTGGCCAATATTATGTCAGAGAGACTTTGTGAGAGGAAAGACCATGTCTTTTTGACTGTTCCAAAGGAAGTCAGTTCATAAACTCTGTTGAAAACAACACAGATGCTGCATTATAAGAGAACATTCCAAGGCCCAGGAAAAAACTCTCTCGTACCTCAAATGCTAGAATTCTGACTGATTTATATCTTCAGACCTCAGGCCTCAGTGACACTTAGGAGTAATGTCTTTTGATTGTACCTGCTAACAACTGATGGCAGGAAAGAGAAAGCCTCAGGATGGTCTCTATGGCTCTCAACAGAACACACTTCAGACATTCCCAGACGACTATAAACATAGAGGCCTAAAGACTAACTCAGAGCCATGTAATCTTGGCCTAACCTCAGAAGCAAGTTATTCATCAAAAGTCAAGGTTTCCAAAGCCTATGTGCATGTGTATGTACATACAATGTGTGCCTGTGTGCATGGATGGTTTGTTGAGGGCTAAAACGATTGCTTATATTCCATACATATACAGTTTATATCATCACTCTCACTGCTATAGTGGGAACATCGAACATCACTAGACCATATACATACCACTCGTTCTTTCATGAAAAATGTACTGAAACAATCCATTTATTTAGCGCTTAGCTTACATTGCAACTAATCTCCACATTTGCTTAGCAACTATTTTCTCATCCTTACAGACAACCAAACCAAGGCCCTAAAAGACCCAAGTTCCTGTGACAGTCAAGAGGGAACGTCTGGAGCAGAACCTGGACTGCTCCTCTCTGAAAAAAGTCCTCTTTCCATGTCACCTTCCTCCGTCATAAACCATCACGTTTCTAGTCCCAGTTGGTAAGAAGAAAAGTGTGGATGAGAAAGTTTCTGTTTTACGATAAGCCACCCTGATAAAAATGATTTAGTGAATATTTTTGAGATGTCAGAGCTGAAAATGTACAGATTTCACAGGACAAAGAACCTGCCAAATCCTGATTGCACAACCAAAGCACTGCAAGGAACCAAGGAAGCCGACTGTGTGTTGGAAAAACCACAGATGTCCTCTGGGAATGCTCGGGCCTTTTCAGATGGAGACAGCCTTGCTTCCACCGGAACCACAGCCTTTTAAGGCCAAACTAAGTTACTTCCTCAGCTGAATCAACCAAGCACATACTGCCTGTTCCCTTAGATCACTGATCCTACTGGCTGAGCATCATGGAAAGAATGCCGCTGCTGGGCGGTGTACTTAGTCCCCATCCTGCACTGCCTCACAAACACCCACCTCGTAATAAAGCTGCTATGAGTCTTTCAATGGGGAGATGGGGGAGGCAAGACACTGGGGTCAAGAGTCGAGATACTTAGGCACCCCTGGGAAATTAGTCACACATGATGTCCCTTCCTCTCCATTTACAGCCATTTATTTGGGAGCAGAGGGCTCTAAATGAATGAAAAGCAAAGTCCTTTCCACAACACGTGTTCTGAAGTTCACAGGAAGGCTTCTCCTTTGCTTTGGGGAGAGCAGGCTGCCTGCTCACAGCTGCACCTCGGTGAGCTAATCAGACTGTAAATGCTCATAATGAAGAGGGAGGGCTCCGGGGAAGAAAATCAGCCATCTTTCGGCCTTGCTTCATCAGGCCTAGTGTCATTATACCAAAACTCTCACAGGATAAAGGGGACTTAGGTACCTCCAAGAGGACGGATTCCAAGAATCCCCGTTAAGTAGTGGTTAAAAGGCCCTTCAAGGAAAGAGTCCTGCAAAGTTGAACATGCTTCAGAAAGGAAACATTCACACTCTTACCAAAATACTTCCCTCACAAATATTGATTACCCTCTGCAGAATATGAAAATGTTTGTCTCAGCTGTTGTTAAAGAAAGCATCATGGGAAAACCCACAATGCTCCAGTGGGCAGATCATATCTAACACAAGTTTCTAAGAATGAAATGACATTTTGGTCCTCTGAGACCCTTACTAATGAACTGGTACACAACTAACCCTCATGAATATGGGCTTGTATTCTAAAGAATGGGGACACAGAGAGCCCAGGTTGACAGAGTGACATTTTGTTTCAAGGAGGAAAATCTGGTTTGAGGATATGTTTGGGGAACAAGAAAAAAATTGGGACCCACTATGTCTGGGGTAGCTATGAGAAGAAGGGGCTCAGCCCCTCCCTTCATTTACACTGCTAGGTTTACCCATCTAATTTACATTTTCCTGGGTTAGAAGTTTACCATCAGTGCTCTCACTTGGCACTTGGCAGCTAGGAACTGCATGGCTAAACAACCAGCTTCTAGGTAAGTAATGGCATATTCTTCTCAGGGAGGTGTGTAGACATGAGAATGTGTCTCACAGACCTCCTTTTACAGATGATGGAATTAACCCAGGCCTCCAATTATTGTACATTTGAAGTGTGCTAATACAGAAGAAGAGAGTTCCTCCAAATACCAATGGCTGGACCCTTCATTGCCAGAGGCCTGGTAGAGTTGTCTAGATGATAGGGCTTGACTACTAGACCTTGAGACCTGCGTATTCTGCCTGACCCCACCAGGATTAGAATGAGACAGCCTTTGGGGAAGAGACAATCACAGGAGTATTGAACAGCTTTCCACCAAGTCTACATGTAACTGCTAACAGAAAAATCATTTCATCAATACTCATTACACAGAATAATTTTCACTCATTGCCTTCGTTAATCCACTCAGTCATTTGGCACATTTATTGAATATTTACAAGCCAGCATTTACAAGGATCCAAAACAGAACAAGGCTAAAGAGTCCCAGCCTCCATGAAGCTGATGAGAGAGAGAGAAGAATATAGAGAGAATATTTTAAAAAGAAAGCACATGTAGACATATATTTTGAGTACTGATAAACACTATAAAGAAAAATCAAAGAAACTGAAGGTTAAAGAGGTCCCAGACTTACTTGTAACTCCAGACAAAAATCCATGTTTATGTCAAAATCCAAGTATTATGTTTTTGCCATCAAGGAAAATTCTAGAACTTTGCAATTTACTTCCTAAAACCAGTGAGAAGGATCGGGCTTCTTCATAGCCTATTTAAATGGACGTCTTGAGTAATCTTTCTAATGGAATTGCTGGAGTACTGAATGGTCACCATAGCATTAGCTGTGCTAGGGCAGTCCATACACCAGCTTCCTGTCCATTCTGTTTCCCAGGATGGCACTAGCTGGATAACTCAGTGCTTAAGCAGTGTATGTTGGAGGACAAGACCTTGAAGAAACTGGCCAGATCCTGTTTCTTCAAAGGTGTGAATATACCCACAGGGAAAGGCAAATGCTCAGGCAGAAGAAAAAGCAGAGTCTCATTCCAGCTTGAACATAGAAACTAACAGCATCTTCATGGAAATAACAATCCCTTTAAAGCTGTCATTGAGTAAATGAGCTAAAACAGACACCCCAGCTATGAGACATGATCTCAGAAAACAAGTGTTGAGTCCTCTTAGGTTTACAAATCAATTGTCTAAATAGTCCTTGACACACTGTAAGTCCTCAACATGAAGTCATTATTGCTACAGTCATTGATAACTCATGGCAACTCCTATACCCCATTCTGGAAGGACCCTGTTACTGCCTCACAAAGTACATTTCTCTGTATCATCAGTTACCTGCCTGAGCAGTGGGGATACAGAACCAACCTGCAAGAAATGTTGTAAGTCATTCAACCTATATGTATTTATGTTGTTCTTGCTACAGAACATTCTTCTCTCTAGGGTAATAACTGGGCCTCATAAATAGAGTTCAAACATCTACCCGCTCACCAAAAATAAACCTGTAGAACTTAAGCTATTAGAACCAGGACACTTGGTCGGACAGTTTGCAGTTAGCTTTCTTCCCCAATCTGCTTTATTTAGGCACTTTTATTTTACTGCCTTTATTTCTGGTGTGTGAGTAAAATCCGTGTTTCACTGATCTCTCTAATAACTGGCCCCAGATATTTACAAGGTAGTAAACATTTTATGTAACACTCTTCCAAACTAAGAGCTGACATACCTTGAGGTAGAGATACTCCTAATTAATTCAGTCCATATAGAAGTCCAAACATCTTCATATGCCTAAATGGTTATTGTGACTGTTTGCAGTGATGACCAGCCTTAGGCAGTTCGGAAGTAATACTTCTTCCCACTCATATTAACTACTTTTGTGTTACTGTGATAAAAACACCCTGACCAAAGTAGAAGAGAAGGGCTTGTTTTGACTTATTCTTTGAGGGTTTATTCCATCATGGTTGGGTGGGAGGGAGTCATGTGAGCAGGATCCAGAGGCAGCTGGTCAAGCTGCATCTACAGTCAGGAAGCAGAGAACCGTGAATGCTGTGGTGATACCTTGCTTGTACAAATAAAGCCTGTCTGAAGGTCAGTGAATGGAGCTTGCCACAGCTAACCATAGAGGTCTGGAAATCTGTACAGAGAGACAGGAAGGAGATGGGTGGGTGAAGAGAGGATATAAGCAGGAAGAAACAGGAAATCGTTCCTGTGTCTGCTGAGATGCTAAGGAACAACACCAAATAAGATCAGCCTTGGATGACAAACTGCTCATAACAATTTCAAGACATGAGTCAGCCTCACAAACAAATTCAAGGTGGCTAGCTGAGGTGATCCAGCCTCATGGGCTACTTTAGGCATGATTTGAAACAAGCTCTACACTTGGCAATTACACAGAGACTGGACAGCAAATAATACATCTTGACAATTTACCCAAATTTTCTTTTCAGGATCTCCTAAAGATGTCATTGCCCCCAGACACCAAAAGGTAACTTTAAAAACACGATGCCTACATTCCCAAGAGGTAGGATGGGTGGTTTTGGTCACTCATTGAGTTATGGATATTTGTCATTGTTTAGGGGGATTGGTTATAAAATGTTGCTGCTTACAATTAGAAATAAAGTTAAACAAAGGGGATTATATTCAAGGTTTTTGTTTTGAAAAAAGAAGTATTCAGATATGATAGGATAAAAATGGTAGATTATTGAATCTACTCTGAAAAGAATAAAGAGAGACTACAGCTGTAAGATATAAAGGTAGATTATTGAATCTACTCTTAAAAAGCAACTACTAGTTTTAAATATTTTATATTGGATTAGATTTTCATATATTGTATACAAATGTTGTATACTTATACAACATTTGAAGTTAATTTTGCTGAAATATATGGTACATATGCTTCTAATATTGTTCAAGGTATTGTACATATACAGCTCATTTAACAATGTAATGTAAATTTCTAGTCCTTGAAAGCTATTATTATCAACTATATAGGAAAATAAGAAAATGTAGTTTAGTAATTAGTCAACTATTACAATTGAACTTGTAGTCACATTAAGTATGTTTACAAGGTCAAACAGATATTTAAAAAAAACAGATCATCTGCAAACACTTTAGAGATCTACAGAATATTGCATTTAACACGTTTTAATAACATAGGTTCTTTTATATGACAATGAGACGTGTCTACTCCTGGCAGCACCAATCTACATCAGAGAAGATGATGTGTATCAAAGAAACTCCACATGGAGTTTCCTTTCTTTGTGGCAAAAGCAAGCCACTAGGCAAGAAAGTGCCCTTGCCTGTCTGAAGGTCAGAGAATGGAGCTTGCCACAGCTAATCATAGAAGTCTGGAGTTCTGTACAGACAGACAAGAAGGAGATGGCTGGGCTGAGAGAGGATATAAGCAGGTAGAAATAGGAACTCGTTCTTGTGTCTGCTGAGATGCTAAGGAAGTAAGTTGTGGCTGCGGCTTAGTCTTTCTTCTCTCTGATCTCTCAGTATTTTCCTCTATATCTGACTCTGAGTTTTTATTAATTAGACCAATTAAGGACTCCATTTACAGAATGTGGATGCCTGGTTCTCATTCTCCTTTGTATGTAACTCAGGAAACAGCCATGTGGTAGTACTATCTACATTAGGGTGAATATTTCTACTTCAATATATCTAAACTAGACAATGCTCCCACATGCATGCGCCAAGGCTAATCTAACCTGGAGAATCCCCACAGACATTTTCCAAGGTTAATCTAACCTGGAGAATCCCCACAGACATTTTCCAAGGCTAATCTAACCTGGAGAATCCCCACAGACATGCCTAGAGGTTCCTTCCCTAGGTTATTCTAGGCAAGCTGATATAAACTATCACATCATTTCCAGTCAATCTTTTGCATATAAATTGGAATTTATATCTGACAGAGCTTCATTTTCTTCTCCCCTACTATTTACTGATGATCCCTCAAGTAAGAAACTCATCTCACCATCTGAGAAAGGGTTACTACATGGCTGTGAACATTTCACTTAATGCAAATGTAAAAATAGGGTTGGGGAATTTCTTCATCAATAAAGCAGCTGCCTTGAAAACTAAAGCACCTTTATCCACTGAGCCATCTTATCATTCTCCTTTACTAGATTTTCTATCAAGCAAGCCCCTCACTTGACATGTCTTGGCAACTATTTACAGCTAGTTTTTGTGGCTTATGCTTCCAAGAAAATAATATGTCTTCCAACAGGAACAATTGAAAGTATCTTACAATTTAACAAGATTCTCTAATGAGGAAATTTGCTGTATCTCTTCATCATTTCAACTATGTGGCCACATAAATGGCTGTTCTGGGGGGCTTTCCATACAAAGCAGGGCTATGACTTTGTGTCTCTTTTCCCACTTCCAGGTATATTTCTTAGGTGTGCTGCAGAGCCAGAAGACATCAAATGCACAAGCAGGAAGGAGAGGAATATGGAGGGCAGCACCTCCCAGAGAGTCAGGACATCTGAACTCTGACCTCAGACCTGTCGGTAACTAGTTGTGGGACTCAAGGCTAATATTGATGAATGGTTCTGAGCATCAGTTATTGATTTTTAATTTGTAAAACAAGGACTCCAGGTTATCAGCTATCTGAACCAGGAATGGGTGTTTGGCATGTTTCCATATAAAACTTGCTATTCCTTCCATGAAGGTGGGTACAGCGAGATGTCCATGGCAGAGCCACTGCAGCCCAAGAGACATGGAGATGAGAAGTGCCAGGGTCCTTTTGAAAGCAAATAGTCCTTAACTCAGAGACAACTCCTAACCCTGACTAAACAAAGACTAGTTATTCAAAGCAGACAGCATATGTAGGAGGTCAATTCTTCAGTGATCTTTTTTTTTTTTTTTGGTTTTTACGAGACAGGGTTTCTCTGTATTGTTTTGGAGGCTGTCGGTCAAGCCTGGCCTCGAACTCACAGAGATCCACCTGCCTCTGCCTCCCGAGTGCTGGGATTAAAGGCATGCGCCACCAACGCCCGGCTACTGTTATGTTTCTTAACCCAGTCCGTATTTCTTACCTGAGGCCAGGTGTGTGACTGAAAGAGTATGTAAGGTGGATGGTAACATTTTCATGGCTAACAAGGGTGGGGTGCTAGCTGTCCTGTACCTTCAAAAATACCTTTGAATTTTCTTAGTCAAAGGAAACTTTAATAATGAGACAACATCTCTAAAGGTAAATGACAAGCCATTCCTTAAGTGAGTACAAGAATAGTCATAGATGAGAATATCCATATATGTTGGGAAATACAGATGAAAAATATGGTAAAATATAGATAAAATGGGAAATAAAAGCCAGGAGAAAAATAAATACAGAAATGTGTGTCATTGATTCCTATATACTACAACTTCTTTTTTGCTTGATTTTTCTGGTCCTGGGAAGAAAACAGCTGTGAGTGGAGAGTATAATAAGACACAGGGCACTTTTTTGTTTTGGTGACATTTAATTATGAAAGGACAGTCAGTTGAGATACAGGCTATTTCTTGAGTCAAGGTCTCTAACCTCTAGGAGCTCCTACACCATAGACACATAAACATGCAAATGGCTAATGTAGTCAGCAGTCTTTCACAAAGGAAATAGGCAGCTGCTGTAATGGAGCCATAAAGGAAGAAGTTACCATTCAAATTTTGGAGTGTCGTGGGGTCAGGGAAGTTCAAAGACATTGGTGTTTGAATTAGCAGAGCATTCTGAAGCTCTGCAGGGACTTTTTGGTAAGCTCTGTGTGGTCTCACTGAGCTGGAATACTGGGTGTGAAGATGAAACTGAGGGTAGCCAAGGATGATAAGGCTGGGATCATCCCAGAAACATCTTACACAAAATGCTGAGAAGTTGGGGCTTCACTGTGTAGGCAGTGGAAGCCACTGAGTGGCAGATCCCGAGTAGACACCATCTAGATTCTGAAATGTGAGGTCAGTGTGTAGAGCTAACCTAAAGAGTTCTTGTCTTCAATTCCAGAGACAGTCATCCAACAGTAATCCAAGATAGCCTACCAATCACAACAGTTGTTGGTATTCCTATACCAATAGGAAGACACAGGAATCACACTCAGAGACACATGAGCTCCAAGCAGGTTCAGGTGTCGTTATCAGCACTTTCTACTGAGCTCTGAGTGTTCCTTCATATTTCTGCTGCTTGCCCACCAAATAGGTCAAGTCAGTATCAATGTCTGTAGTTACGACAGACAACTCCCCACATAAAGGTTGAAAGTTCACTGGAGAGGACACATTAGAGAAGTGAAAGAAAAAACTTTACACGCATAAATGCACATACACACACACACACTTATGTAACACTCACATACATATATACACATAAACACATACATACATCATATACACACATATACATCAGGTGCTATGCTGGCCAATTTACACCTCAAGGCACATTAGCTTTATGACTACTCAAAAATGAGGCATCAATTCCAGATCAGGATTTTTTTTGAGACAGAATCTTGTGTAGTCTAGGCTAGCCTCAAACTCACTATGCAGCAGAAGCTGACTTGGAATGGCTGATCACCCTGCCTCTACCTCCCTCCCAAGTGCTGTGATTACTTGCATGTGCGACAACACCCAGCTTCAAGACTCTTTTGACTTCTGGAAGTTTGTTGTCCCACAGGCTGGACTGACATGGACAACTATCTTTAATCATACTTCTAATCTTTACCATGGAAATCCTGGAATAACACTTCCCGTATTCTGGCCACTGAGAAGGATTAGGCACCATTCTCCTTTGGTGGCAGATGGAAGATGTCAAGCATGAGACACTGGGTGACTCACTCCACAAGTTAGTAACAAAGGCAGGACAGAAACATTTCTTGGCAGTTGATATGGTATTGCTTCCATTAGGCATTTGCCCTGCATCAAAAAGACGTAAGCTCCCTTCTAGTCACCACAATAGAACATTTGACTCCCCTGGGGCAGGGCCCACCATTCAACCTGTGCACAGCCTGACACCGCCAAATCATAGTGGCCAGACCAAGTGCCTTTAACTTTGCATACATAGTATCATTACTCTACCCACCACCTCTGATTGGCACCAAGATTGTTGCTCTTACTCTATAGGCTCTCTGGAGCACTGACTTTGTCCACCAGAGGAAGGTGACAGCAGCAGCTACCAGCCAATTGTAGCTGCAACTTTTACCAAGAATGGCTCCCTGTGGAACAGAATAAAGCCAGCACATATTGAGTATTCAAGGACTAACCTTCTGTGCATGGGGATGTTCTTGACTTTAAAGATAATCAAAGACTCTAATGTAAAATCAGGAGCCACCAGAGTTGCACAAGGTTTCTGGTGAGATTACTAGAAAATGCAGGTTTTCAACAGAGGCAGAATGAAGTCTTTTGTACTTGCTAATTGTACTGGAAATTCTTGCTTTTCAGCTTGTGAGAGATGTTTCCACCAGGCTCCAGAGTAAGAGACTCCTTCAGTTTCTCAAGCCGCCATAATTTATTCTTTCTTTCTATCCTGCTTCAATGCTCTCTGGGGGATATAAGCAGGGCCATAGTTACAAGAGTCATGGAAGAAATTCTAAACCAATAAATAAGTGAAAGACAAGGAGTCAATCATGGTAATAAAGTGATAGTAAATTGCTATTTGCCAAAAAATAAACAAAACTAAAGATAATTAAAGGCTCACACAGAATCCTCTATCATGCTCTTTGTGACAAGAGCCTATCCACAAGGACCCAGCATGCTGGCCTTGGAAAGATGGCTGAGTCTTCACCATTAAAACCTTTCAAACCTGGAGCCAACATCACGTGGGAGTTCTTCTCCAATATATTCCCTTGGAACCTCTTGGTCACTGTGATACAAACAGGAAGCCAAAGAGTTGTTCCCATTGTCTGGGATTATTTCCCACGCACTTGGATGCAGGCTCCCTACAACTAGCTCTCAGAAGGAGGATTAGTACTCCATGAAAACAGACAGGGAAGACAATCACATCTCATCTTTCACCTGAACTAGGAAAGGGTCGGTTATTCTCTCTTTTCTGGGCCCAGGCCTTCTCATTCCCGGAGCATTTGTAGATGCTCAGTGAGTGAACACGGAATGAATGTGGGGAGGAGGATAGTGAGGACATAAAGATGGTGAAATTAAGGGAACAAAGTTGGAAAGATGCATTTCATTCATTGGGATGGTTTCCGTGAGAATGCCCCCATAGGCTCAAGTATTTGAACACTTGGTCCCCAGCGGGTAGTGCTGTTTGTGAAGGTCCGGGAGGTGTGGCCTTACTTGAGGAAGTGCATCACTGAGGTTGGGCTTTAAGGTTCAAACTATCTTGTCATTCCCAGTGCTCTGGCTTCCTGCTTGAGGTTCAAGATGTGAATGCCTACCTTTCTGTTCCAACTCGCACGCCTGCTGCTTGCTGCTATGTTTCCCTGCCATCATGGACTTTAACCCTCTGTAACCATAAGCCGAAACAAACACTTGATTTCCTAAGTTGCCTTGGTCATGGTGTTTTATCACAGTAACAGCAAAGTAATTAATCTAACTACAGTTTCTGCTGAGTGAGAGTTGAAAACTTCTTCAGCATAACAAGTAAAATCAATACAAAAAATGGACACCTCAAAAGACAGTAGACAGGTGATTGACAAATAGATGTCCCCTAGATAAATGCCAGAGTCATTGTTAAGACACTTAGCTGCAATTCTTTCTCTCAAGAATGTCCCATCCTGTCCTAGATGAGTGCCGTCATTTTCCCAGGTCTCTCTTTATCCAGCTCTCTTGGTTTCTTATTCTCTTACTTACACAATTCCAGCATTTAAATCTGAAGCAGCAAATCTGAACCACATAGTCAGGTTCGAGCTTTACTAGTGAAGGTCCTCTGGAGGCAGTGCTGGACTATCTCTAGCCCCTGTTAGCAATAAACTCTACTCTCCCCTTCTTCCCATTCCATTCTCCAAACTAGATCTTTAACGTCTCTGACTTAGAGAGTATATGGTATCTTGAAATTCTGCTCCCAATTTAGAGCTGTAACAGCTATGTATCATGTAACCATATAAGCTATCCAATGCTATTCATGAGGCCTCTGTGGGTGACAGAAGTTGAAGAAAAGGAGCAATATGCAATGCCCAGGAAGAATGCTGGCCCAGAGAAGAAACTGCCTCGCATACCTCTTAACATAGATAGCCTGGGAGTACTAAAACCCAGGGCCAAGAGCCAAAATTAAGCTGCAAACACCATGTTTTCATGTGTTGTTCATCAGCAATATTCACAATAGCATAAACACAGATAAACAGACAAGACAAGAAGGCCCTAAGACTAGATGCCAAGTTCAAGACTATCTAAGGAATTTGAGTTTTACTCTCTGGCACAGAAAAAAAGCAGAGAGAGAGAGAGAGAGAGAGAGAGAGAGAGAGAGAGAGAGAGAGAGAGAGAGAGAGAGAGAGAGGGAGGGAGGGAGGGAGGGAGGGAGGGAGGGAGGGAGGGAGGGAGAGCAAACATCTGGGTTTTGTTTTTTTCACAAAGAAACTCATTGAAACAGAGCAAGCCGAATCACTCTGACTTGCTGTATGCCCAGTAGAATGTTGAGACATCAGCCCCAGAAGGAAGAATGAGAATGAACAAGCAATTCAAATGGGCTTTCCTGCTCTGGACTGAGCATCTGAAGTTGCCCATTTTTCCAACAGCATTCCAGCTGCCAACCTACCTGCAAAGAAAGGGACCATTTAAAGCCTCACAACCACCCAGGGTGGCTGGCACACCAAACACACTCACCAGCTCTTCTCGAAGCCTAGGTAAGGGAAAAGGAAGGAGGAAAATGCAAAGAAAATATTCTGGAAGCTTCTAGCTAGACCTTAGGAATTCAATAAGACTGCCAACAACTACTTGACAGAGAGTTCATAAAGGAAGGGCTTACATAAAATCCAACCATGTTTAAAGCTCCTTCAAGGTTGTAAAAAGGCAGTGTTAGTCTGTGGTAGACACGCTGGGACGACACTGTTACACAGTCTTGAGCCGACCTACACTTGCAGTTATGAAGCCGCCACTGCTTAGGAGGAAGAGCTAGAGGGCTAGTTCTGCTCTAAAACCATCATCCTCAGGTAAGGACCTCAGGTGCTTGCCTTTGAGGTTCATGTGCTGCCACAGATTAATTGCAAAGCAGACTAGAATCATATACTTCTTACAGTGGTTCTGGAATGTTCCAATTAGTCACAATACTTCTGGCTAGAGATGCGAAGTTAATAAGAAATGGCCAAGGGGCTTATGAGATGACTTGGGACAAGGATGGCAGTTCCCACTCTGTTTTTACCTCAGGGAACCCTGCCCTGTGCTCATCTCTCTCCACATTTCTGTGTCTTAAGTTGTCACCACCAGGTTATAGCCTCTTGAATCTGTAAGTCTTACTTGACCTTTCACAACTAGCATCTTCCCCAATGACCCCTAGCTTCAGTACCAGCTCATCTCATTCAGTTTTCCAGACTAGACCAATCTCCTTCCTCCCCATAGTTCCATCTTCCACTATGTCTTAGCCTCTGTACCTTTGAATGGCTTGGAAGTTTTCAATTTTCACCATCTGTATCTATGCCTCATTCACTTCAGAAAACACTATACCCTGCCAACTTGCTTTTTAATAACTTCATAAGGAATTTTTCCTGAAAGCACTCACCACCATTTTCCCACTCATGAAACTCTCTGTGTCTCTCTTTTGTCCATCTTCTCTAATAGGCACTCACTCAAAACCACCTACAACCTGGCCTGTCTCTGGTTGTGCAAGGTTCCTTCCAGCATGCCCTGGACCTCTGTTAGTCAGACTACTTCCCATGGCAACACCCTTGTTCAAACTGTCCTTCATCTCACCACCCATAGGCATCATTCTTGGCATTATTCCTTTGATCAAATCTTACTCAGATAGCCACTTTGCTGTAAGGACCATGCTGCACACTGTAAAAGTCACAAGAACCAGACAGGCCTGTATATTAGTAAACTATAAATATGAGTTCACTAATCTAGTATTTCAACAATTAGCTAGCCTCCTGAGAAAAATTTCTGAGGATCCTTTTCTCAGACTTTATACTTTTAAACCCCAAAGTGGAGATAATATTTATTTAAAGTAAACCTTAGCTGGGTATGGTGAAGCAGGCCCAGTACTCCACAGGCAGAGGCAGAAGGGCCCCTGCAGGTTCCTACCAAAGTAACAGAGTGAGAGCTTGTCATACACACACATTCACAGTCTCTCTCTCTCTCTCTCTCTCTCTCTCTCTCTCTCTCTCTCTCTCTCTTCTCTCTCTCTCTGTCTCTATCTCCATCTCTCTCCCTCATAAACACACAAAATTCCTTTTTCTTTAAAAAATGTATGTGAATTGAATGAGTTAAAACTAGATTTGCAGAAGTGAATAGCATCAGAGAGGGGATTTCGAGTCCGAGGCTCATTACTACCTTCTAGGAGTCTTAACAAAACATCTCACCATCTCAGAATCCCCTCTTCATAAACCCAGAATCCTTGGCTCTTTCTTTTGCGTGTGATTGCTTCTGCCTCCAAAAATTCAGGCTCTAACTAGAGAGACACAACTTTGCTTTGAGTTCTTCTGTAGCTCTTGCAATAGTAAGCAGCAGCTAAATTTCACACATGTGCCAGAACAGATTTTAAAAAAGTGCCCAGATTCAAATGTTCATACTCACAAATGTCTGTATAGTTTAAGTATCTGTGATCTCAGCCTTAAGCTCCAATATATTTGCAACTGAAGGAAAGTGCAACTGTTGACCGTGGTCTTCCTGTATTCCATTCCCACCTACGGTCAAAGAGGGGCGGATGAAAAGAAACAGAAGAGCAGGGGTAACTCACATGTGAACTCAATTAGACAGAGTCATTCATTTCTACCTCAAGTAACGTTCCATCCTCTGGACCTCAAGTGAACCTGTCACCAGACATCATGGAAGATTTTAGAATTGGATCCCAGAAGCCTTCTGCATGACTCTGCTTCTGATGACTATTTTTAGTGAGACACCACCACCCCTGCTTCTGTGACATTTCCCAGAACAATCGTAAATCTGAGATCAGACAGAAGGGAATTTTATTTTGATTTAAACTTGGGCAATGAGAGAGTCAAGAACAGCCATGTTTTGGATCTGGACAGCCCACAGTCAAAGCTCAGGTGATTCCCAAGGAGTCAAGTGAACATCTTACCCAGAAGAGCAATTTGGGACAAAAAATGGGACAGAGGGAACAGCTGAGTGAAACACTGGCCTTGATAACATGAAGATCTGAATTCAATCCCCAAAACCCATCTTTTGAAAAAAAGCCAAGCATTGTGTCACATAATTCTAAATCCAGCCCTGGGAAAGCAGAAACAGGAAGATCCTCAAGGTTTTCTGGTAGCCACCCTAGACTACTTGACAAGCTCCAGACCAGCAAAATAACCTGTCACAAAAATAAGGTGAACACACCTGAGGAATGACTGAAGTTGATCTCTAATCTCCATGTACTTACTCATACATGTACATGTGCACCCACACATACACATGCACACAAAAATATGCACATGTATACACACACACACACACCTGGGACAGTTTGGGGCAAAACAATTCCCTTGCTTCTTCACTTCTACCTGATTGCTAAGACTAGGAACATTACCTGATCCACTCTAAATGAAACAGATTGCAAAAAGGTAGAAATACATATATTTCTAATCCTTTCTCATAGCCACTAAAAGCACTACTCCTAAAGGACTATTTAGACCCTGTGGTGGTTTAAAAGAAAATGGCACCCATAGGGAGTGGCACTATTAGGAGGTGTGGCTTTGTTGGAGGATATGTGTCAGTGTAGGGGTAGGCTTTGAGGTCTCCTACACTTAAGCTATATCCAGTGTAGAATACAGTTCTTTGCCTTTTGCATGCAGATCAAGATATAGAACCCTCAGCTCTTTCTCCAGCACCATGTCTGCTTGCACAACACCATATCCCACCATAATAAAGGACTAAACCTCTGAAACTGTAAGCTAGCCCCAAGAAAATGCATTCCTTTATAAGAGTTGCTGTGGTCAAGGTGTCTCTTCACTGCAATAGAAACCCTAACTAACACAAGCCACTAAAACTGAAGTCAAAATACAATGAAGAGCTCTGGGCAATCAGACCACATGAACTTTAATGCTAGGCAAAGGTTGCTCAGACATTTCATCTATTGCTGCTGCTTAGTCACTTATACCCATCAGTTCCACAGCTCTGAAGAATGTCTACAACTAAGCCATAGCATGATGGTCTCAAGCACATCACCAAGATTATACCAACATACAATCATGAAGTCTCTCAAAACTGTCTTGAGAAGCAATTCCAGCATCATGATGACCAAGTGACAAAGTGAGGTTCCATCTGTCCCTGAGCCTGTCAGGAGTGTTCCCTGTGAATACACTGATAGCTGACCTGCTACTCCATCTCTGCTCATCTTGCCCAAGACGCTGAGCTGAGTGACACTTATAAAGTCAATGACTACTTACAAAGACTGAATTGGGAAATTGAAACTGTCTCAGCAAGCTCCCAGGAAGGAGGTAAGAAGTGAGATGACTCATGCCAACAGACCACAACAGACCATATACAAACTGTGTGTGTGTGTGTGTGTGTGTGTGTGTGTGTTAGGTGTGTGTGTATGTATGTGTGGTATATGTGTGTCTGTGTGGTGTGTGTGTTGGTGTGTATTGGGTATGTATATGTGGTGTGTGTGTGTGTGTGTGTGTGTGTGTGTGTGGTGTCCACGCAGAGGCCAGAAGCTAATGTCCTGTGTTCCTAAATCACTCTCTGCCTTGTTCTTTAAGGCAGGCTGTCCTACTGAACGAAAGGCTTGCCAAGCTGACTATCCAGGAATTGCTAGTGAATCTTCCTGTCTTTGCCTCCCTAGTGCTGAACTATAGGCACATCTATGTGGTTCTTGGATCAAACTCATGTCCTCGTGCTTGTATGGCAAGTATTTTGCTGACTTATGCATGTCCCAGCCCCTTGAAATTGTTTAAAGAAATATCAACTATCTACTAAGGAATCATGACTATGCTTTGTGCTTTTTCTCATGACAATGACCATTCCAACACTGCACTTTAATAATGTTGTAGAAACACAAGTTAAATTTAACAAAGTTCATCTGGGGAATAAAAAACAAAATGTTCTAGAATCATAAGCCCAGGCAGCGCTCTGGACAGATGGTGGTCAGAATGTCCAGTCTTCCAATAGTTGTGGGCTGAATTTATGGCAGAAAAGAAGAAATGACATATATAGATTTGGTACAATTTGGCATTTTCCTTATTAAGAGCTCAGCTGCTGTGGATGGCCAAGACTTGGTTGCTTGCTTGCTACAGTGTGTTCTTCAGTTAGATTATAAACTTTTTACAACCAGGGTCAGGTTGCTGATCTCTACATACAAGGTCCCTTCATCACCAAGTACAGAGACAGGTTTAAGCCAAACTGATTTTCACAAGACTTTTCACTGTCTTAATTGGGAAACATGTTTTCAAAACCCTGTACTGAATTTTATTCATCAAGGCAAACATCATATAAGCTCAAAAACAGGGAGTCTCAAGGATGGAAAGTTGTGCTGGGTGAACCTGGCTCTTGTCCTCAACAACTCTCAAAGACAAGAATTATCACCATAACTGGTAAGCATGAGGAAGCCAATATAAAAACACAAAATAAGTCCACTTGCATCCCACAGTCAGAACATGATAGGGAAGCAATATGAGGCTGGACCTCCTGGATGCTCCAGGCAGCTCTACAAAGGCCAATGGCAGGCTGAGGGCTAACCAGACAGGTACCCATAGAAGTGCCTCAGGCGCTGCTGTGTTCCGGGGAGGTTGCTGCTCAGGAACCTGGCTGTGGAAGCACACATGGCAAGAGGGAAAGTCTGCCTGTCCTGGTACCACACAAAAGACAAACCCAGCGCATGTTGAGATTCTGAAGTTATAACCTGAGTCCTCAACTCAAGAGTCTGTCATAGACTTGACTGTCTATGTAAGTCAAGGCTTGACTTGAACAAGATGTGGTAGTTGCCAGAGAAAGCCCAGAGAGCTAAGAGGAAGTGGGATTGGTAAAAGCAAAGGAAGACACATAAGCCAGCTAGACTGCTGGGTAGTGACAGTTTGAACAATCCTCCTGCCTCAGTCTGCTGAATAGCTGAGACTATAAGCACACACTGCCATGTCCACATGAATGTCTTGTTTTATTCTCACTCAAATCAATGAGCCTATTTATAAATACCATGTGCACCTCATTCCTCGAAGGTGCTGGAGTTACCTGGAAACAATACTAATGTTGTTACACATAAATAAAATTTGCCTGTTGATCATCCATGGGAAGCAAAGGCAAAATAGGTGAATAACCACGTTCTTTCAGTTCTGCAACACAGATTCAGGGATACTGTTTGTTGTTCACAGATGTGACAGCCAGAAGGCTGGACATCCCTGAAGTAGACTGGATTGTTCAGTATGACCCTCTCAATGACCCTAATAATGAGTAGAATGGTCAGGAGACTGAATGGAAGAGGGCACAGAGCTGATTGCAACTTCAACCTCAGTTTACTCATCTGTGTAGTAGGGTTAGTGGTAACATCTGCATCATGAAGGTGGTATAAGAAGTAGAAATCTGAGTCCCATTGACAGAGAGAAATGACACAACAGTATGAACAAAGACTTACTGCAAACAATTCTTTACTATTTATGGGAAATTACTGTGACATGGGAATAAAAGACAAGTGTGGAAAAAACCCTGGGTCTTAAGAGAACTTGACTCCTCCTCAATAGTAGAAATTTGCCTGGAGAATATGAGGCTGTGGCTGCAAATTATGGGGAAGTTGCCCAGAGTTGACCACCAGACAGAGAAAAGCACTGAACAAGAAAGGTTTTCCTCTACTCTGTCAGGATTCCACATCAGGATGCCCGGATTGATCATTGGCACCTGTAGGCATCCATGAGCTACCTACCACAGCACATCTGAGTAGCAAGAGGCAAAGAAACACCCAGAGTTATTAAAGTCTATTGTCCATAATTAAATGAATAAATATTCCAGTAACACAAGAAAAGGAATGAATGGAGATACTTGAAGCTGAGTTTTTATAAGCTGACAAGTGGCTCAGAAAGAGGCCTCACTACTTTCCTCATCTCTGCCACTGTCACTGCTACAGACTCCTGTCACCAGAGTAAGCAGAAGGTGGAGATGGAGGCAAGACCTGGTACCCTACCTAAACTCTGAATATCCCCATCTTCTAAACTTGCAGATGGATACAGATAGTTTGAGAAACAGAGCCAGCTTCCTACTAAAGGGTGAGGCTCTGATATCCCCAGTAAGCTCACGTGGACTCAAGGAAAACATCCATAATACTCTGAGACATCAATAATAGGATCCTCCCAAAGCAAGAGCTATGTAAGCAATTCTGTTTTCAATCATAGACTCTGAAAGACATCAGACAAAGAGCGAAAACAGTTAAAATAAAATCCATTCTCCTACTCCCACCTTCCCAGGAGTGCTCCTTGTAGCGACTGCAAATTACACAGCAGGAAAAGCAGCAACAACTTCCCACCATCATCCCTAAACACAGAGTAGCATACACTCACCTTTCACATGGAGGGATCTGAGTCAGATAGATGCTTCAAATTTAGTAAGAACCACGATTTGAGAACATCTAAGACATGCTGCAAGCATTTCATTTTAAAACCTGATGCTGTCTGCCCAGTTTGTATTCTGAAGGTTGACTGGGATAACCTCTTGAGATATTTTTCTGTCCCCAGCTCCCATCAGGAAGAGGGTTGTGCCATAACCTGGGATAAGGCTGGAAGAGGGATTATAGGGTGAAGGCCCTTAGGGTCTAATATTTTCAGTCTCATAATGTACCAAAAAATTGGCCTGGCAAGTGAATCAGGGATCCTTAGTGGGAAGCCATCTCAGGCCACGTGGGAGCCATCAAGAACCCATCATTACTGGATAAGGAGTCCAAGGAACAGAATAACTAAGAGATGATGACATTCTGAAATAAAGCAATGGGTTTTGTGTCCAGGAATTTTCCTTTGAGGAAGAAAACAAGTGACCTCCAATTTGGCTGTGTCATTGGCAGGGAAAGAGAAGCATACTTGAGCTAGTATGTATAGCAGAGCTCTGGTCCAATTTCTTCTGAATGAATGTTCACTAACTATTGTGCCTCAAACTAGTCTGTTTTTAGCCTAGGACATGCTTTCCTTGTTCAAGGTAATGCCACAAGTAAGTTGACATGGCTTATGGTCAGATAGTCTAGAAGAGTGGTCTTCAAGATTTGGTTTTCTAGAATTGTAAGGCTCTACAATAAGGTGGGGTGAATTTTCCAAACCTATGCCTTATACCTAAACATGAGCATATCTAATATAGTCATCCAATCTTCCACTAGATGTTTCTAGGGCTCAGTGTGGTCATGGAAACACTGAGGACCAGGCAAGCAGTAGATCTGACATGCCCCATGTCCTTCACCTCAGGCCTATGCTGCAGCTATCTGAGCAAAGTCTGCAGAGATTTGTGTCTTGGGATCATGTTTTGTGTGTGAATCCAAGAAGTCGTAAAAATTATTTCCACTGGATAGAAGACTGAGGAGGAGAATGTAAGATGATGGGCAGGGCTCAGGAAAGAGCTAAGTTTTGTACTGAGATCATATTCCTACAAAAATACTGAGTATCTTTCCCACCTACATCCAGATTCCATTGCATCTGATCTGGGCTAATTCCTCAGATATTAACAATAGGGGCCAAATTAGCAGATTAGAACATGCATGAAAAAATTTCTAAAGGAAAAACCTGTGTATCGTCACTCTGCAGTGTCCATACTTGTGATGGTCATATTGATTGCCAGCTTGACAGGATCTAGGAGGCAAACCCCTGGGCACACCTGTGAGGGGCCATCTAGATCAGGCTAGCTGAATTGTGAAGACACACCCTAACTGAGTGGAGTCATTCTCTGGACTGAGGTCTTGAACTGAATAAGAAAGAGAATGTGGGTTCAACACTAGCATCTGCCTCCCCGTGCTTCCTGCAATCTGATCAGCTGTGTCAGGATCCTACTCTCACAACTTCTACACCCTGATGTACTGTACCCCAGAACTATGAGCCAAAATAAGCCTTCCTTCCTTCCATTGCAATAAGTAATAGATTAAGTACTAAAGATATTTTGGTAACCTGTTGCTCTGACCTCACAGGAGGCAATATTTTTATTTGTTTAATATTTCTTTCTTCTTTTTATACAGTAAAGTCTCACTATATAGCTCTGGTTGGCTAGAACTATGTATGGCAAGCTGGCCTGGAACTCAGAGACCTGCCTGCCTCTGCTTCTGAAGTACTGGGGTTGAAAGTGTCAGATACAATGACACTTTATGGTTAGAACTTTATGGAATGCAGTCCATCTGGAAGGCATGACAGCAGGAACATGAGTAGCTAATCATATTGCACTGGTAGGCTGGAAGGAGGGAGTGACAAATGTTGCTGCTCAGCTAGCTCTCATTCTCCCTTTTATTCCATACAAGAGGATGGTTCTGTTCACATGAAGGATGGATCTCCCTTCTTCCATTAACCTAATCTACAAATTCTAATACAGACATGCTTAGCAATTTGTTTCCATAACTCTAAGTCCTGTCAAATTGACAATCACCATCAGTGTGTAACTGTTTCAATTGCTTGTAACTTATTACCCCAAGATGCCTAAAAAAAAAACAAGTCTTTTATTACATGTCCTTCTAGTGGGTTAGGGACACTCACAGGGTTCAGTGACAGAGGAAATCCAGTTAGGACTGAAGGGTTTAGGACAGTCACTGTCCTGCCTGTGACTGACTGAGACACCTCGTCTCTACTATGTGACCCTACTCTCCCTAGCAGGACCAGCTGGACTTCATTACACAATGCAGGGTTGCAAGAGGGGAAATGGAAGATCCATGCTTCTCAATAATCTGGAAAGTAATGTCCATTTTATTTTGTGGCTTAAATATAATCCTAAAGCCAGTTGGATTTCAGGGTGGAGAAGGAGAGGCAAAGTAGTGGTTCAGTTAAGAGTGGACCTGGAGACCCTAAGAGAGATATGCATGATAACTCGGAGAAGGGTTATGTTTCCTCTCCCCTGCTCCTAACTGGATTGGGAGCAGGGGAGAGGAGAGGAAGATGGGAAAAAGAGAAGGAGAGAAGAGGAGGGGAGAGGAGGGCACAGGAGAGCAGGAAGGTTGAGCCAGGGCAAGAATAGAGGAGAGCAGGATGAGAGATACTATAATAAAGGGAGCCATTATAAGTTGGAGGAGAGATCTGGCACTAGTGTTATTTTCAGAGATCTACAAGAATAACACCAATGGGCATTAAGGCTACCTTAAATGCCCTCCCCTGATAATGAGATTGATGACTACCTTATATGCCATCCTAGAACCCTCATCCAGTGGCTGATGGAGGCAGACACAGACACCCACAGCTAAAAATCAAACTGAACTCCTAGAACCCAGTTGCAAAGAGGAGTGATGAGCAAAGGAATCAAGAGCAGGCTGGCAAAACCCACAGAGGCAGTTGACCTAAACAAGGGGGAACACATGGACCCCAGACTGATGACTGAGAGACCAGCATGGGACTTATCCAGACCACCCCCCCTACCCTGAACCTGGGTGTCAGAGAAGAGGACTCAGCAATTTATGGGACCTTGGAGAGTAGATCAGTATTTATTCCTGGCACACAAATGGACTCTGGGAGCCTATTCCACATGGAGGGATGCTCTCTCAGCCTGGACACATGGGGGAGGACCTAGGCCCTGCCCGGGATTATATGACAGACTCTGAAAATACCTCATGGAAGGCCTTATACTCCCTGGGGAGCAGAAGGGAGATGGAGTGGGATGGGGGGCTGGGAGGAATGGGGGACTGGGGGAGGAGAGGAGGGAAAAGGAATTGAGAGAGTAATATGTATAAAAAGCTAAATTTTATATATATATATATGGACCTGGGGGAGCCCCTTGGGGGCCAGTTATTTTCTTTTTTTAAATTTTCAAGCAATTTTTCATTCTTGAGACACATTTTCTCTCCATTTTGTTTATATGCAATTTATTATGTCTTGTATCAATAATCATCCAGGATTGTCTGAATTTTACTTATTTCCCATTGACTTGAAGGTCAGCAATTAGGAATAACTTCTATACTTTCAACAAACAAATATATGGGAATTAAAAGAATTCTAGCATTAATCAGTCAGTTTATCTAAACTTTTTCTGAGATATGTGCCAACATTATATTGTGATAATTTTTAAAATTAAAAATTAGACACGTTTTTCCTTTTTCTTTTATTAAAAATAGATTCTTCTCTCATACAATATATCCAGATTATTGCTTCCCCTCCATCTACTCGTTCCTTCATTCCCCTCCAGATCCACACCCTTTCTGTCTCTCAATAGAAAAGAAACAGGCTTCTAAGAAATAACCACCAAACATGAAAAATAAAATGTAATAAGATGAAACAACAATGGCATATAAAAGTTGAACAAAGCAAGCTGGGTGGTGGTGGCGCATGCCTTTAATCCCAGCACTTGGGAAGCAGAAGCAGGTGGATCTTTGAGAGTTCCAGGCCAGCCTGGTCTACCGGAGATAGTTCCAGGACAGCCTCCAAAGCCACAGAGAAACACTGTCTCAAAAACCAAAAAGCAAAAAAACAAAACAAAACAAAAAGTTGGGCACAGCATCCCAACAGGAGGAAAAGGGTCCCAAAAGCAGGCAGGAGACTCAGAGACCTGCTCATTCTCAGTCAGGAGTCCCACAAAAATACTAAGCTAATAGCTATAATATATACACAGAGGACCTGGAGCAGACCCATGTAGGCCCTGTGCTTACTGCTCAGTTTCTGGGAACTCATATGCATCTTACTTAGCTGATTCAGAGGGCCTTGTTCTCCTGGAGTCCTCCATCCCCTCTGGCTCTCACAATCTTTCTGCCTCCTCTTCTGTGGGATTCCCTGATATCTAAAAGGAGAGATTATACCTACTTTGTTCTTATTTGTGTCCTCCCCCTCCTGTCCCCTCTGTCCCAAAACCCAGCTCTGAAAAATGAAAGCATGACCTTTGTAAGAAAATGACTGGCACTGGATATTATGTTAAACTGAGAGACTGTAAAGATTCAGATTTTACTTTGAAACAAAGAGAAAATTATCTTTTTGTTTATTGTGGGGGTGGTTTGCTGTTAGAGTTGTTATTTTTAGCCCTGTTAATTTCTAAGTCCAGTTCATCTCTTTTTTTTATTTTGGGAATTATAATATAACATTTATCCCTTCCCTTTCCTCTCTACAAACCCTCCGATATACCGTTATGCCCTATCCTGGCTTTACTTCAAATTCATGGTCTCTTTTTTTCACTAATTGCTATTGCATGCATATAACACACACACACACACACACACACACACTTAAATATAACCTGTTCACTCAGTATAATGCTACCTGTATGTATGACTATATGTATATCTTTGGCAGTGACAACCAATTGGAGTACTCTTCCCTAGGGAAGACCACCTCTCCTGCACCCAGCTTTAGTCTTTTTGTAAGGTTTAAGACTCATAGACTTTTCTCTGTCCATTTTGGCATGCTTACTGGTGTCATCCTTGTTCAGCTACCACGTGGTCAGTCTTGTTGGTGAGAGTTTATGGGGGTTGCTTCTGATATTACTAGGAGACACAACCTCACAGTAAACTCCCTGATCCTCTGCCTCTTACACTCTTTTCAACCCCTCATTCACAATGTTCCCTGAGCCTTAGGTGTGGGAGTGCTTTGTTGGTGTATCCACTGGGGCTGGCTTCCACAACCCTGCATTTTGATTGGTTGTGGTTTTCTGTAGTGGTCTTTGATGAGGGGTAAAGACTACACTCATCTATGAGTATAAGAACAAATGCTTATGGAGTATTGTTAGAGATGATGCTGGTTTGGTAAATTAGTGGTTGTAGACTCTCCTCCAATTACCATAACTTCACTCGCACCGAGTAGTTAGCTAGGTGCTCTGCCAAGGGCTTCAGGGTGTGCATAAGACTCCAGAGATGATCTTCCTGAGGATACACTGACTGCAAGAATAATCCACTTGGGATCTCACCATCACTAGCAGCTCTCCATCCTTTTCTCTCTCTGATCCTAGCTGTGACCTTGGCAAAGCAGACACAATAGAGAATTCTCCCTACCGCCGAAGTTGGTATCTGACTTTATGCTGTTGCCTGCCCATGTCTGAACCAGTTCATAGTCTGTCAACCCAGCCTAGGAAACACAGAGTAGGAACTCTTCCACTCCCTATTGACCTGGGTGAAGCTGCCTTTCAAACTTCATTAAAACTTGCTGGTATTTGTCCAACCGAAGGAGTATCCCTGCTCAGGCTGTGTTTAGACCCTCCTCCAGCCCTTTCTCCTCTTGCCCCTGCTCAGGTCCAGCCTTGGGGCTTATAGTCAGCACTGACACCAGCTGGGCCTGGCTGTTCATGCAATCCATATAGCTGGCTCTGAGGATGGGGGTCATGGGATAATGAAAGAGGTCAATGGGATGACTAATGGAAAAGAAGGGATCGTGACAAGCCTAGCTCCCTGAAGCCAAGCTGAACCTAATCCTGAGTGGAACTGAAGGGGCGGGCTCTTGAATAAAAGTGGATGCCACATATGTGTGTTTCCTATTCTGATCTGCACTTGAGTGCACTTTAGAAAACTCTGGACTTAGGACTGGAGAACAGTAAAAACCATCAAGATTCTAAAGTGGACTAGGAGAAGTATGTGACTGAGGAGTGACACACTGAGGCTCTGGTGATGTGTTCATAATGATAATCCGCTCTACCTGCAGACATACCTGGAAATGGAGGTTTGTCTCCCACCCACCAGTTCCGGAATAACCACTCTAAGGCTTAATATTATAATTGCTTGGCCAATGACTCAGGCATATTACTGAGTAGCTCTCACAATTAAATTGACCCATTTCTATTAGTTTGTATTTTACCGTGAAACTCATGGCTTTTTACCTCACATCTTGCTTCTCTGAAGGCAGCATGGCATCTCCCTGACTCTGCCTTCTTTCCCTCCATATCTCAGGTTGGATTTCCCACCTGGTTCTATTTTGCCTGGCCATTGGCCAAATCAACTTTATTCATCAACCAATAAAGGCTACACATATTCCTAGAATCCAGAAGGACATCACACATCACACACCTGGAAAACTTTTAAACATTCATTCTTAAATTAATTGACTTAGTTGTCCTCAAATCTCAAGTGCTACCAGGTGAATATACTAGGCTGTTAATTAACAGTTGTGATTTAGAAGGAGGGAGTCTAGACCAGTGGTTCTCAATATTCCTAATGCTATGACCCTTTAATACAGTTCTTCACATTGTAGTGACCCCCAGCCTTAAAATTATTTCATTGTTACTTCATAACTGTAATTTTGCTACTGTTATGAATAATAATGTAAATGTCTGATATGCAGGATATCTGATACTCAACCCCTGTGGGAGTCTCAACCTACAGGTTGAGAACCACTGGTCTAGATTTGATTCTGAAATAGCCTATATGGGAATCTTGGACAGGAAGAATGCTAGTTGAGGTAGATTGCTGGCCCTCCCTCTCAGGAGGGAGATCTTTAGTAAAACCGAGAATCGGCACCTCTGTCAAGTTTCTAGGTAATACTGCTGCTCCTATCAGAGAGGAGCCAGTGAAGCCAGGAAGCATCGCACTGTTGCTGAGATAGGAGTTGAAGACCTGATCTGGGGCTGCGTCAGTGTTCAAGGGGAAACAGATACACCTGAGGCATATTAATGGCGGTCCCTGGATCTCCATTCCACGACATGAGGGTGCATCAGCTGGCCCAAAGACGTGACTGGGAGCAGCCTCATCAAGGGGACAGAATACTTCGGTGACCACTTGTCTCTCCTCTTGGAGACAGTTGGATGGCAGCTGGTTTTATCTCTTATTCCAAACGTATGCTGATTAGCATTTTCAGTACAAATCAGAGAATTCTAGACAGCCTTTGTGAGCTCAGTTTACCCTGATTGGGAACAGTTGACATCTGTCCCTAAAACACTTCTGGATTCTTCTGATCTTGGCCAGGCTTTCCTTTCACTTACAAACTTCAATGCTACATTGTTCATCCAACTTGCTTCTCTTGCCAGCATCTGAACAGGAGACTGTAGGCTGTCATCATGGAAAGAAACATAAGGTCAGTGATCAGTTACTACAAGAATCGTGGTGAATTCCAGCAAAATTACACGGTATGGGAATCCAAGTCCTGTCGTCAGGGGTATGTGGTTCTTGCTGACATAGGCTGTGTGTGGAATTTCTGTTTAAGAAACAGAATGTTCCTTTTAGAACACTTAGCTGTCCCTTTCTCAGAGAAGCCTCAACGAAATAGCCCCCCTGCTATTTAGAAAGGACACCAACATCGGTAGCTCAATCCAGGACAGGGCTTTGCAAGCCCAGCCAGTCAGCACATGCCAGAGGCAAACAAGACATTTTCAAGAAAAAGTTTAGTCATGATGATGTAACATGATAGAATGAAATCCAGCCAGGGGTTTAGGTCGCAGAGTCATGCCAGATAACGTGTGGTTCAGGGCTGAAAGGGCTCCAGAGCCCATCTGGCAAACTGCAGCACCAGGGTGAGAGACAAGTTGGTCACCTTCCCTAGAGTGACCTGATACTTTTTATTAATTTATTAGCCCAAGCTGGGACAGCACTGAGAGTAGATGTGGTTGATTTTCTGTCATTGTCAAAATAGTGCCTTTAGTGAAAAGATCAAATGCCTGATAGATAACACACAGACCCTTCTCTCATAGCACTATCCTGAGCAGCTCAGCCTGTAAGGACAGCCATGTTTGGAGGGCTCGGAATGGGACTGTATTAATTCCTTCATAAGATCCCATCATCGGCAGCTCTGTGCAGGCAGATATGTTATTAAAGCTATCTTCGTTCTCAGGGAACTCAGCACGAAGGCCAGAAGAAATGTGGACAGGGCATATAAACAGAGAGGGGCTAGATCCGGTGGCCTGCAATCCCAGCTACACCTATACAACTATGTGGGTGACTAAAGTAGGAGGATGCTAAATTCAAGTCCTGCATCTCTGGATTCAACTTCCCCAGCCCAAAGTACCAGGAGTGGTGCCAATCAGGTAAGGCTGTTCCAAGGATGAATGAAATGACATGCCAACCATGCCTATGGTGTTGTCGAGGGTACCAGGGAAATGTGTGTTGAGGTGAAATTAGGAAAGAATTCTTACCTTCTGGAAAACTCGTGAGAATAGATTGGCACTACAAGGTTATTGAGCAAAACCCTCCAGTGCTGGACCAGCTTCCTCCAGAGGGAGCTGATGCCGACTACTGAGCCCCACCATCTGCTACTTCGTCCTCAAGACCCCACCATTCTCCAAACCTCACCACGCTTCCTTGAAACTAGAAAAGAAGGTCTCATGAATTCAAAGCCATGCCACAGAGCCCTGAGTATCTGAACACTGATGCCTGGCAGAATAGTTGCCTTCAGTGAGACCACTGTGGTCCCACAGACAGCGGAAGTGTTTGAAGGTTTGGAGGCCCAAGACTGCAGCTCAGTGGTAGAATAGGTTTAATTCACAGAGTTTTTTAAAAGGTTTGGGGTTCGGGGTACAGTGTTTGGGTGTCTTGATGTGGATGTGATTTGTTGCTGCTGTCGCTGTTTCTGTTGCTCTTAATGGCTTGCATAAAAAAAAGTTATTAACTGTTTCTACAAAGGAGTGAAGTCAAAGGTCATATAATGGCAGGATCCTGGGAATATAGCACAATAGAAAACAGTAAATTCTACTCTTACTTTTGCTTGCAGCCCCCCCCCCTTTAAACTGGGTTAGGGGAATTCCAAGGAGAGATTAGTCTGGGGGTTGATTGGTGGGTTTAAACAAAAAGTTTACAGGTTTCTATAGGATTGGTTGGCAGTTTGGTGGTTAGGGGCTTTTCAGCTGTAGGACAGGAGAAGCTATATTTAGCTATCAAGAGACTGTGGTCATCTGCTGAGCCAGCAGAAGGCTGTGGTCATCTGCTGAGCCAGCAGAAGGGGCTTGTTGATTGGTTGCCCCTTGTTGTTTTCCCAGAGAACTGCTTGCTCAGCTCCAGCCACCTCCAGCAAACTGAAATGAAGGCCTGGTCCCTGGCAGGTGCCACTAGAAACCTGTCATGGCTCTGGTCTGACGCCCTGGCCCTCTCAGCCACAACTACCAAGACCAGCTGGGGATCAAGGTTGCAAAGGAATGTCCCCCTGGGCACTGCCTATCCAAACCATAGCATACATTACCCCTTACCATAGCATACGTTACCCTTTACCATAGCATACATTACCCCTTACCATAGCATACGTTACCCTTTACCATAGCATACATCACCCTTTACCATAGCATACATTACCCTTTACCATAGCATACATTACCCCTTACCATAGCATACATTACCGTTTACCATAGCATACATTACCCTTTACCATAGCATACATCACCCTTTACCATAGCATACATCACCCTTTACCATAGCATACATCACCCTTTACCATAGCATACATCACCCTTTACCATAGCATACATCACCCTTTACCATAGCATACATCACCCTTTACCATAGCATACATCACCCTTTACCATAGCATACATCACCCTTTACCATAGCATACATCACCCTTTACCATAGCATACATCACCCTTTACCATAGCATACATCACCCTTTACCATAGCATACATTATCCCTTTACCATTCTGATACAGCATTAATGAGCCATTTGCCACATGCCAAGCATTATAGCAAGTCTGTGTGGTGTGTGGTTATCAGGGAAACAATACACTGTGTTCCCTCTGCCTTTCCTCCCAGCACGTTTTCCCCCCTTATGTCCACCATATTTTAGTCACTTTTCTGTTGCTGTGACAAACACACCATGACCGAGGCAACGTATCGAAAGTGGAGTTGATTTTGCCACAGAAGCAAGAAGCTCACAAACTGGAAATGGTGTGAAGCTTTCACTTGCAAAGCCCCGCTCCAGTGGCATACGCCTTCCAGCAAGGCCACACCTCCTAAACCCAGCCCAGACAGTGCCACCAACTGGGGATCAGTGTCTGAGACGAGGAGGACATTTCCTATTCAAGCCACCACACCTACTGTCCCGCCCTGAAAGACTCTCTGACCTGGCTCCCCTTTGACCAGGCCATGTTCACGTGGAACTCACACCCAGGCTGCCGGGCTGTTACAGTCTACATGTGAAATACCCTCCCCACCCCTACATGCTTGGTCATCAGCTGATGGCCCTGTTCGGGGTAGGTTGTAGGAAACCTCTCTAAGCCGGGATGCAACTGAAGGTGACAATAGTTTTCTATGTGGTTGGCCTTTGGGCTAATAGCCTGACCCCACTTCCTGTCCTACCTCTACTCCTTGTCGTGTTGAGCTGTGAAAAGATGAAAAACTTCAGCTACGCTCTGTCCCTGACATGGAGCCACCTGCCACCATACCTTCTCTGACATATACTGGACTGTCACACTCTCAAACCGCAAGCCAAAATAAGTCCTTCCTCCCTTTTGTGGCTTGAGTCAGTTATCTTCAGCAATAGGCAGTCCCTACTGAGGATCAAAAGCTCCCTAACTCTACAGGCCAACTGAAGCTTCCCTGCCGCCTGCCAGGCAGGCAGCCAGCAGCTGGGGTATGCGCTGGCACAGATAGTAATGTGTTCCCCAAAGGCCAAATTTGGGGCTAGTGTCATATTCAGTTCATTGTAATTTGTCCTACCTCTTCTGGTTCAATGACAACTTTATTTAAACATTTTACTTTTTCAAAAAAGAAACTGTTGGGGAGTGGTGCACACCTTTAATTCCAGCATTCAGGAGACAGAAACAGGTGGATCCCTGTGAGTTTGAGGCCAGCCTGGTCTAAAGAGTGAGTTCCAGGACAGGCTCTGAAGCTACAGAGGGAATCCCTGTCCTAAAATAAATAAATAGAAAGAAGGAAAGAAAGAAAGAAAAATAAAAGAAAAACTCTAATGTGGTGGGGTTAGGTTGTAACACAGCCAGGATCTAACCAGGGCCTGGTTTTACAGCTCATGCTCTAAACACCAGACCACTTGGCTGCTAGAGTCATCCTCCCAAACAACTGACACTTCACTTTCTAATTAATGAGCTAAACCTTCCCCCAAACTATCTTTCATTCATACATATAGACATACATGCACAAAACTGCACACTGTGGATGCCACCTGCCCAATCTCTGCCCAAGAACAAAAACTTCTCATCACAGAGGTTCAGAGAACAACTCTGCTCAAGAGCCAAGACTTCCTTCTATACTCTGTTTCTAGTTCCCCTCACAGACCCTGTGCCTTTGTCGAGTCCCTACTCAGTTTCCTGGAAATACCCCCTTGTCTTGGCCTAATCCTCCTTGCACCACTATTTCCCTCCCCTGTCCCTGTACTCATGAGTCTCAAATCTTATTCCCAGACAAAGTCCCTGTCCCCTGCCTCAGACTCTGCACCTTCAGCTGCTTTGTCTGCCATTGCCTCAGTTTATCAGCAGGACTATGGGGATCTAGAAGATGAAAGCACACTTCATTACTGTCAGGCTTCTGCCAAAGCTGGTCACTTCAGCAGACAGTCACACATTTTTATTACAAGGTATGAGTGAGTAAGTGGGTAGATAAATGGATTCAATTACTGCCTACTTAGTGAATGGCAACTTCAGAGAACGGGAAAGAGACAGGGGCTTTGTGGCAGGAGAGGCGATGGGGCTTTGTCCTCCCAACTGCAATAGGACATGCTAGAGACAGGCATAAGAACAATGGACTCCACAAAATGCAGCAGAAGGTTAGACACAACCAAACTCACTGACAAAGGGATGGATTAACATTAGGAGTACTGGGCTTTTAAAGCACTTCTTGTGCTAATCCATAGGTCATATGTCAGAAAGTGTGGGCTTTCTGTTTTTTTGTTCGATATTCCATGTGTTCAAACACACTTTTTCTTGGGTTTGTTTATTAGCACACACTAAAACTGTTCTTCTGAGATTCTGTAACTAGCCAGTTGAGAGAAATATGCCCTGCTTATAACAAAGTCATCCTAAAATCAACAAAAAACTTCCAAACTGGGTCTGAGAGACATCTCGGCAGGAAAGTTCTTGATGAGCAACCCCAAGGACCAAGTAAATGTCAGATGGGCATATCAAGGCACCTTGGAGGCAGAGACAGGGGGTCCCTGGAGCAAGCTGGCTAGGTTGTCTATCAAGTTTGGTGGTGTTGTTTGTTCAAATGAGAAACTCCACCTCAATACACAGAGAGTTCTTGAGGAAGATACCCTATCTCCACCTTTAGCCCCAACTCACAAAAGCATACACATGCTCTCACTCATGTGTGAACACACACACACACACACACACTTAAAACTAACCCAGTGGCAGTGTTTTCAGCATTTAATCATTGCTGAGAACAATTCAGTAGCTCTATATTGACCACTCAGACAGACTCAAGAGCGACTTCAGCACTAGCCTACTGTGTGGAGAGATGCGACTGTGCTCCAGGGTTGCCAGTTTCCCAGCAGTCCCAGCACTGACATTAACTCACTTGCTATTTTCCTCATGGTTCTTCTGCTGCCTCCTTTGTGTACTTCAGTCAGGAAGCCCACACATGCTGGCTCTCAGCTGACACTCCTCTCAGGGATTTTGGAGAGCAACTCCTCTGGCTATAGCAGCTGCAGGAAGCAGAGTGACATCATCTCCCCCAACACCAAGTCTACACAAGGTCAGGCCTGGAGAAGCCATTTTTTTGGACAGAACACACATAAGCAATCTACCTCTTTCCACCCTGGACACTGAGCTCACAGCTCCGGGGAGTCCAGCTCTTTGTGTGTGCCAAGTGATGTCAGGGTGAGTGTCCCAGGACTCCTGATACTCCACAGGTGCTTCATTCATGGGATACCATGCATCCCTACCAGATGGCGGCGTGGGAGACAGACACTCATCTCTAGACCTAACTTCATTTAAAGTTATAAGGCCTTTGGGGGACAGACCCACCCATTTTTTGGACTGGATTATAGAGATGCTGGGCCAATCATAATGGGATAGATACCGGGATAGGGTGGAGATGGAGAAGAGATTCTCAAGAGATTTCTCTCCAAATAAAAATTCCTGGCAATAGCCTCTCCAATCATCAACTCTCAGTCTGGATTGTGGAAAATCCTGTGTCGTGGGTCAGACATGAGGATGGAATGAAAATTAAAGGCAAGCTGCTTTGCTTCCTGCAAGACAGGGAAAGTCTATAGGACAAAAGCCCACGCAATGAGCTACATGATTGGACATCCAACCTGGGCTCCCCTAGTCCTTCCCTACCTGGTTCTTTGCAAAGCTGAGAGACAAAGAGTTTAAAAATCACACTGTTTTCATTCCATGGAAAGGGGAAGTCTTGCTAACCATAATACAATTCATTCTTTGAACATGAATCTTAACTACCCAAATAATAGACTATGGAGACAGTTATAAGTGTGTTTAAAATAATCATACTTTTGAATTTCTGAGAATTCCTGGGAATCTCAAATACCAGAAATTTATAAACACCAAGAAATGTGCTTTTTTTACCATCCATATATTTCCAAAATGTATCATTGAAGTTAAATGAACCTACTTTTAAAAAAAACTAGAGAAAAAGGGGTTTTGTTATTGCAGTTGTTGGTACAATTAGCCTGACTGCACCCTGCCTTCCTTGTCACAAACACCAATCACAGATAAAAATTAGTGAGTTTCCAGAAACCCAAGTTTTACTTGTTCATGATTTTTTCACTTGAATTTCTGAGGTTAGGATCTTTCTGTGTCCAGACATAGCTACCTATCTGCCTGATGACAGACAGAGACTGATGTGCTTCCCCAGGAAGATGTACCCTTAAAAAGAAACAGTCCCTTCAAACATTGACTGACTAAAGTAACCCTTTAAGGAAAGGAAGATCGTCAGGAAGACAGGAAAGAGAGGTAAAAGGGCAAAGGTGGGGTGGGGAAAAAAAGAGGCAGGGAAAAAAACTTTGGGCATCACTGGAATTTGCAAGTAAATCACAGCAGTGACAAAATCTGACTTTTCTTGAGGTGAAAGAATTGCAAACTCTTCTCACCCCCTTCACCAGGACTTGTGCCCTGGTTGTGCCAGTGTCCTGACTGGGAACAGGGCAGGGGTCTCATCCCAGCCTACAGTCTCAACCACACATGCATCACAGGTGGGCTCCCTGGAGGGTCTGCCCTGGAGCTCTGTGGACTGTGAGAGGGCAGACCGCTGCTGCCACCGCTGCTGCTGTGTAACAACAGCCCTTCCAGAAAGACTGTCAGCTCTGAGGCCATTTTCTCCAGGATTTGATGAAGGGGACCCAAAGTTTGAATCCTGATTCTAAAAACAGTAGTAGGTCAGCAAGTTTGTGTTTTCTCTCCTTGGAGTTTAACCTGTTCCTTCAGGAAGCATCAGAGAAGAGTTACCACCTCATGAACATTCCCACCTGTGAGGGACATTCCCTTTGTGGGTCACAAATGCCTCAACTAGAGCAGAGAAATATTCCTGGAGTTGAACAAGAGTTGTGTCTCTAGCAGCTGTCCAAGTTGGCTTGTTGCAGAACTGGGGAGGGCTAAAGGTAAGAATCAGAGTCCCTCATTCTCAGCCTTCTCAAGGATAGCATCATCTACATCTGCCAGTGCCTGAACCATGCAGCCCGCCGCCAGCCCCTCAGCGATCAAGCAGCTCCCCACAAACTCATCGCCATGGTCTTCTCTCACGAAGCAGCCAGGGTTCCTGCACACCACCTTCCCATCTCTAAAACAAGCAAGACCCACTGTTCCACTCAGGAATTCACACCGCCACTGACTAAAGAGGGGCCCTACGAAACTATTGTCTTGGTGAACCAGTTATGGGGCTTTAGAAGCAGCCAGAGTTCAATCCCAGCTCAGTAACTACATGCTGGAGACCTTGGAAAGGTAACCAAACCTCTCTGAGATTCAGTCCCTTACATAAACTCATGATAACATGACAAGGTTGCCATGAGGATGCAGTTTTGCCATCTTTTTTTGTTTGTTTTTATTTTGTTTTGTTTTGTTTTGTTTTTTTGGTTTTGGTTTTTACGAGACAGGGTTTCTCTGTATTGTTTTGGAGGCTATCGGTCCAGCCCGGCCTCGAACTCACAGAGATCCGCCTGCCTCTGCCTCCCGAGTGCTGGGATTAAAGGCATGTGCCACCACCGCCCGGCGCAGTTTTGCCATCTTGTTGAGAGCAGAACAATTTCTGGAGCACTGTGTAGTCCCATGAAAGCAGAGCAGAGGCTTACTGAACACCTTTGAACTACTTCCCACAGGGCTTGGCACGCAGAAGGCTGCAGCAAGCAGATAGGATTAGCTTCCTTATCTTCTTTGCCTCTCTTGTGCCTCCCATGGGAGAGCTTATTTTGACCACTGCATCAGCCAAGGTCCCAGCAGGAAGCAGATGGTGAGTCCCCATTCAGGAGATCTTTTGGAAGGAACACTTGCGGAGATGACTAAGGGAACTCACAGGGGATGACTAAGGGAACTCACAGGGTCTGGTTGAGCACTCCAGTACTAACCCTAGGAGAAAGGTGCCTGCTCCCTTAGAGCTGAGGGTCAGGGAGCCAAGGGTCTTGCTGCTGAGCCAAGAAAGCCATAGCTGAGAAGACAGGTCCAGAGAATCTAAAGCCCTCAACGGAGGAGTGAACCGGGAAGAGAGAGAAAATATTCACACCTTATCATCCCGACACTGGCACCCTCTGATCTCTGGCTGTGCTACCAATCTATGCCCACAGAGTGGAGTAGAGCCAAGAGAGCTGCATCTGGTGGTGCTTCAGGAGAAATGTAAGATAGTCATTAGGTCAACCATAAAAGTCAAGCAGCAGCCATCTTTCTTAATCTCCAAGGTTCTTCAGTAGATTTATGCTATAAAAGGGGGACCCTCTCAACAGAGCTAAGGCCTAGGAGAGAGTTTGAAATTCCACCTTGTATCCCTGTATGTTGGAGATACATCTGGGGCCCAGCTGCTCCATGGAGTTCTTTCCATAGTCGTAAGATGCCTCTTTGCTGCCCATCCTCACACTCTAAGTTTCTACTTGCAACATCAAGCAATGGATGTATCCATTGCCATTCTTCGAAAGAAAGTACAAAGGGATCCAGACATGAATAACTTATATGCAAAATAATAATAATAATAATAATACAATATCCACAAAATGTAGGTAACTTCTAAATAAATAATGTTTAAAATCTACTCACACTTTCACATCTTTGTGTTGGAAAGTGTAATTGTACCAATTGAAAGATGAAATTAATTCACTTTTTAAGTTCTTGAACACCTGTGCATAAACAAAAGCTGTCTGGGCAGTGAAGCCAGCCCTGCAGAGGCCACTTGGTCTTAGAAGGCCACAATCACTCCCTCTACACTGCAGTTGGTTTGAATGGGCATCCTGCTAATTGTCATCTAGTCCCATGACCTAAGAGATCCAAAGTCATCACTGAACATGAAACATAGTGCCGCCTGAATGCAGATTAATTTTCTTCCGGGCTGGCAATGCATAAAGCAGGCTGGTATTGATAACACATGGTTCAGTGACTACTAGCCAAATAAATAAATAAATACAAAAAATAACAGCAGAGATTGGAAATGGATGAAAGCAATGAGGGTTCTAAGGTTGCCACTGGAGATATTTTTTAATACATTTTGATTAAAATAGGATGACATCACTTCCCCCTTCCTTCAAATCCCTTCCAGATACACCTCCCAGCCACTTGTCTCAATTTTATAGCCTCTCTTTCTTTAATTAGTATTGCTAACATGTTGAGTACATCTTAGTTGTTTGTGTGTGTATGGTTTTGAGGCCGGCCACTTTGTATTGCATAACCAACAAGGGGGCTCATCCCTGGGAAAGGCTAGTTCTTCCTCTCTCAGCAGTCATTACTTGCTTATCGTTCTCTGTCATCCACGTTAGCATGCCCGTTGTTGCCATTGATTGGTCTTGCTTATCCAGCTATTTCTAGACTATTTCACAGCAGACTTCCAGCTATTCTGGCTCTTAAAACCTTTCCAACTCCTCTTCCACCATGTTCCCTGAGCAATAGCTGCAGACAGGACTTTTAACTACTTACTGTGGGGAACATGTGCTTTTCAGGTTAAGAACACTTTACTTCAGCAAGTAAGATGGTAAGGGTTTGAGTTGCTTTCCGCTTTTTAGTCATTATTTGATTATATCTAGGAGCAAATATACAAATTTCACAATGGAAAACTTTAATAAGATTCATGTCAAAAGTTTGCAGTGTATCCTAGTTATCTTTAACTGTCAGCTTGTTACATCCTAGAGTCATCTGAGGAGAGAGCCTCCACTGAGAGATTACCCATATCAGATTGTCTTATGGACAGGTCTATAGTATTTTCTTGACTGATAACTGATGCAGGAGAACCCAGCCAACTGTGGGCAGCATCATTCCCTGGACAAGTAGTCCTGGGCTATATAAAAAGCCAGCCAAGCATGAACCTATGAATGAGCCAGCAAGGAAAATTCCTCCATGTTCTTCTCCAAGTTCCTGCCTGAGTTTCTGCCTTGACTTCCCTTAGTGATGGACTGTGACCTGGAAATGTAAGCCAAATAAAATAAACCCCTTCCTCCCCTAAGTCACTTTTGGTTGTGGTCTGTCACAGCAACAAAATGGAGCCAGAACACAAGGCCTCGCAGGAATTATGATTCCTTTGTAGCCTGTCCTTCCCACAGGTGACAACTGTGAGCCATGCTCAGAACAGAAGTGAAGAGCACACAACACACATACAGTCTACTGGATTTTCATCAAAGGTCTCGGGACAATTGGTTTGATAAGCAAAGAAAAACCTCGCTTACAAATGGTCTTAGTCAACTGGATAACCCCAGAGGTTAGAGAATTTTGACCCTCACATCTCACCATAGAACAGAAACTAATGTGAAATGAATCAGATTGTAAAACCCCAAATCATGAAATTTCTTAAAGACGATAAAGGAGAAAATTCATTTCAACCTTAGTGACCTGTCTTAGAAAATGAAAATAACAGTCTACCTTATAAATATCTTCTGATAAACAGTACTTATTCACAGACACTTTATTCTTTCAAAAGCATCACTTTAAAAAAAAGTCACTAAGTGTTTAGCTGTGGGTGTCTGCTTCAGCTTCCATCAGCTACTGGATGAAGGCTCTAGGATGGCATATAAGGTAGTCATCAATTCCTTATCGGGGAAGGGCATTTAAAGTAGTCTCCCCACCATTGCTTAGAGTGTTAGTTGGGGTCAACCTTGTAGATCTCTGGATATTTCCCTAGTGCCAGATTTCTCTTTAAACTTATAATGGCTCCCTTTATTATGGTCTCTCTTTTCTTGCTCTCCTCCATTCTTCCCATGATTCAATCTTCCTGGTTCCTCATGTTCAACTCTCCCCTCCTCTTCTCCCCTTCTCTTTCTCCTAACTCCCTCTGCTATCCCCCATGCTCCCAATTAGCTCAGGAGATCTTGTCTCTCTCGCCTTCTCTGGAGGACCATGTATGTCTCTCTTAGACTCCTCCTTGTTTTTAGCTTCTCTAGTGGTGTGGATTATAGGCTGGTAATCCTTTCCTCTATGTCTAAAATACATACCATGTTTGTCTTTTTTTGACTGGGTTACCTCACTCAGGATGGTTTCTTCTAGTTCCATCTATTTGTCTTCGAGTTTCAAGATTCTTTATATGCCATCCTAGAGCCTTCATCCAGTAGCTGATGGAAGCAGAAGCTGATACCCACAGCTAAACACTGAGCTGAGCTCCTGGAATCCACTTACAGAGAGGGAGGAGTGATGAGCAAAGGGGTCAAGACCAAGCTGGAGAAACTCACAGAAACAGCTGACCTGAACAAGGGAGAGCTCATGGACCCCAGAGTGATAGCTGAGAAATCAGCATAGGACCGACCTAGACCCCATGAATGTGGGTGTCAGTTAGGAGGCCTGGGCAATCTATGGGGCCTCTGATGGATCAGTATTTATCCCTAGTATAGGAATGGACTTTGGGAGCCTATTCCACATTCAGGGACACTCTCTCGGCCTAGACACAAAGGGGAGAGCCTAGGCCCTGCTCCAAATGATGTGACAGATTTTGAAGATTCCCCCATGGAAGACCTTACTCTCCCTGGGGAGCAGAAAGGGGATAGGATAGGGGGTCAGTAGGGGGCAGGGTAGGAGGGGAGGGAGAGGGAACTAGGATTGGCATGTAAACCAAGTTGTTTCTAATTTAAAATAACAATAATAATAATAATTATAAGCCACATAGCAAGCTACTATCTGGGAGAAAATGGTCAGAGGATCAATGCCCTAAATACATAAAGAACTCTTACATCTTACATTGTAATAATATGAAGCCAACCCACTGCCTTTACTGGGGGAAAGCTGAACAGGTACTTCCATAAAGGAAGAACTGTGAAGAGTCAGAAATGCAGAGATGTTCCCCATCAGGGGATGTGCAGTCATCAGGGCACGTGCATGAAAACCATGATGGTGTGGTTCTTCATAGCCACCAAAATGGCTTGAATTTAAACACTTACCAGGTGTTGACAGGGTGACAGAGTGATCAGTCCAATCTTGCAATGACACATGGAAGTATCTAAGGATACAAATCTTGGCGTTTCTTTAAAAGATAAACATAAACTTGCACTATGACCCAATCATTCAGCCTCTCCATGAACTGAAGCATGTCCACACGAATGCTGTGCATGTGTGCTCACACCCATTTCCTATGTGACAGCCAAAATTCAAGACAGTCCAAATGTCCATCAGTTGAGCAGATACGGAAAATATGCAATACATTTACAATAATATCACAGAATAACATGGATAAATGTTAAAATCACATATGTATCTTATGAAATAAGACAAAGCAGCTTAGAAAATAATATATATTTTATGGTTCCACTTACATAAAAATTTTTTTAAATGCAAAGGAAGATGCCGCCATAATGGTATGTGCCCATAATCCCAGCACTTTGAAGGTGAAAGCAGTAATGTCTGAAGTTTAATGCTAGCTTTGGACACATAATGAGTTCAAGGCTAGCCTGGGCAACAAGAAACACTATCTAAATTTTTTTTGAAAAAATGTGTAATGACTCAGTCTTAAACAGGATACCTCCATCATATCCCTCCCTTCAGGGATCAGGGAACCCTGAGAAAGAGGAGGCAGAAAGATTGTAAGAGCCAGAGGGGACGGAGGACACCAAGAAAACAAAGCCCTCTAGATCAACATGATTGACACACACATGAACTCACAGAGATTGAGGCAGCGTGCACAGGGCCTGCATTGGTCTGCATCATATAGGGTCCTGAAAGGAGCTGAAAGGAGAAGTGGTCACCTGCTCCCATCCTAACCCAGAAGCAGCCTCCAATTGAAATGAAAATTTAGTGGAATCTTACTGGGAAAACAGAAGTAGACAGCCAATAGAAAACAAACTCCATGGAGGTTCCTTGTCTCATTATGTCAGGGCTTTTCCTTCCTTTTCTTTTTTAACCTTATTATTTTTATTTATATTGTTTCTTCCTTTTTTTAACCTATAGGTCCTTTGTGTATATATCAAGGCTCCAGTTTAGTGTTTATATGAGATTCCTGAGTATGTGAATGAATGGCTATCTGTTTCTTATGTCTTCTCTTGGGTTCTTTCCCTTCTGTTTGTTTTGTCCAATTCCAATATGTTGATTTTATCTTGTTATATTTTATTTTATTACAAGAAAAGAAAGTATAAGTACAAAATTATATCAGTGACTGACTGGAAATGAAGGTAAAGAGGAGAAATGGGAATGGAGGGCTGTAGATTACTACGAGGCATAGAAGTTTGGGGAGTGATGGAGAAGTGTGTTATTTTGGTTGTGTTGGTGCTACTGTGAGTATATACATTTGTCAAAACTCATTAAACTGTACACTTTTAATATATGCCATATATATCTGGAAAGTTGCCCATCTTACCTTTTTGTCAAGCTTCTGGGCTTGGGAACTAGACATCCACTGTAACATCCACACCCAGTGCCCTGGGCTGCCTTCCTTGACAGGCAGAGCCTTACACAGAGACTGACTCACTGTTCTGGGCAACTTACTATCTCCTGCTCTTGCCTCTTGCTCTTGCCTCACAGGTTCGCCTTTGATTTGTTTTGTGTTTTGTTTTGTTTTTCAAATCATTTGCCACAGGCTTGCATTTATGTAATAACTCAAGTACCCAAGCATACAAGATGATAAAGAAAGGCAATGACAGTAGCTCCAAAAAGAGGAGCAACAAGGTTCACAGCACAGGTGGTTCCATCTGCCATGTCCTCTCGCAAGTCTGAGGGGTATGGTGTTGACTGTTTCTCTTCCATTTGGATCTATTGTTTACAACCTGCCTTTTAGGACAATCTCATTATTTGAAGTGAAACCCTAGTGTTTAAAACATGCTTTCTTTTTGTACAATACAGCCTCTAAACGAGAACCAAATTCTTCAACTACCATTCAATCAGAGAGACAATAGACCTGTAACAGAACTGGGGAAAGATTACTCATTGGGTTGAACTTAGAAGGAGATGGGATATTGGACTTTGATGTATAATTCCATATCTAACACCCTTGCAATGTAACTGAACTTCAATGTATCCTGTTGTGTTTTCAGAATAACCCCATGAGTTGATCCAGACAAACATTATTATCCTCACTTGACAGAGGAGGAAACAGTGTCTGGTGAGATTGTGACTTGCTAGTTACACAGCTAATAATGGAAAAACATTCCAAGAACCCAGAGCACTGGGCTATAAGTTTAGTATTTCTTGAACCATATCAAGACCTCCACAGAGTGCCACATGACTTATCAGACAGAAGTGCTACTTCTGGCCTGGATTTTCCTTGAGTTGACAATGCTAAAAGTCTTTTCACAAACTAAGTGGAAACTCGGGTTAATAAACTGGATTCATTGCATCATTATCTTCCTTCTTAATTCAAAGAAAAATACACATATTCAAATGTGGCCATTTTGTCAGTCTTCCTCCCAATCAGAATAACAACTCATTTTAGTGGACAGCTGAATTGAAAGTTTTCCAAGTTAGTCTTGGGAAAGAGGCATGAAATTAAGGCCAGAGTCTAAAAGTATGGTCTCACTGACTCAGAGAGAGCCTGAATCCTGGAATACAGGATGGTACACATCTAGCCACAGCCAGGCATCTTCACACACCTTGTCATCTTTGTACATTCTAACTACAGACTTTGGTAAGAGCTGGGGGGCGGGGTTAACCAGAAGAAGAAAAGCAAACTTCCTTTTATGGATTAGAACTTTTCCCTATGGGCATCTAATGCTCTTCAGATGAGGGAGGTTGGATAAAATAACCCATAGGGGTGTTTGTCATTCTAAAAAATCTGAAGACTGCCTCTATCCAGTAGCCAACACAAAGAGTGACAACAATGGCAGAACAGGGCATTTATTTGACCACTGTGAAAATCACTGGTTGACAGACTCTCAGCACCAAGTTGATTAAGACTCAGTAAGTGTCACTCTTCCAATACAACAAGTGGAATAGGGGTCATACCACACCTGACTCAGATGAGGAACTGGCATCGGTCACCCTAGAGAGTGAGAGTATATATTTGCTAGAAGGAATACTACCAGAGAGCTCTACATTCCCAGGGACACAGCCCCATCCTTAGAGCTTCCATCTTATAAGCAGACACCAGTATTTAGTACCCACTCACCCTCACAAATCAGACAGCTGTCTCCTCTACACCAGCTGAGGCCGAAGAGTCCAGCTAAACTTCAAGGGTTGAGGCTCTAGTGTTTATGCTAACTCAGCTTAGCTGCAGAGTAAACAGAGGCTCCCAGGCTGTCTCAGGTAGTTGCATAACTATCAAAAAGAAAAAAAAGCACCACATGGATGACTGTTTCTTTTGACCATATGCAGGTTTCAGTGAGAAGATCACATCATAGTCCAAGCAGTGTGTGTCTCTGTGTACAAAGCCAGCAGGGACCAGCCTGAGGCTTGGCCTGCAGATATTGTTTGGCTGTATTGTTGTCTTTGTAAATCAAGGAAATCATTTCTGCCTATACCTCCATTTCCTCTCTCCTGGACCAGTAGCAAAGCAGGACCATAACAAACCAGCAGCTAATATTCTGCAGATGAGGGAATGTCAGAAAAAATAAATAAATGTGCTCTCTCCTGTTTCATTCCTTTCCTTCAGGGAAGAAAACAGGAGGTGAAGACTCAGAACGAAACACAGACATTTTCCAACAACACTCAACCTTGCCAGCTCCTGATGAGGCTGGGCAGCTTGCAAACCACTCTTCAGACCTGGGTGTGCCATGGTTTTTATACAGCATTGCAGGGGTTTTATTCTGTTGTTTTGCAGTTGTCTGAAAGCAGCATGGTTTAAAATATAAAGCACCCATGGACCCTGGCCAGCTGCAGGAGCAGAAGGAACATAGAACTGCCCTGTCTCTTCCTGGGATGTGTTTATAAAAACCCTTCCACAGAGCACAAACTGCTTTTCTTGTGGGGGTTTTGATGCAAAGCCCTTGAGGACAGCTCTGTGAATATTATAACAATGCCACCATGAGGCTTTTGGAAGGGTAGACCTGACAAGGGAAGCCATCACCAAGACCTCCAGCCACTCTGGTAGGAGTAGTTCAAGGGTAGTGTTGTCTTGACAAATAGGCCATCGCCTCCTATCCTAATGCAGGTCATCATAAATGAAGGAAGTGAAGCAAAAACACAGCTCCGTGGCTGTGGTAGCTAGAAAGAAAATGGCCCACATAGGCTCACAGGGAATGGCACTATTAGGAGCTGTGGCCTTTTTGGAATAGGTGTAGCGTTGTTGATGGAAGTGTCACTGGTGGTGGGTTTTGAGGTTGCAGATGTTCAAGCTGGGCCCAGTGTCTCACAGTCTCTTCCTGTTGCCATCAGATCCAGATGTAGAACTCTCAGCTAACCCTTAACACCATGAATACCAGTATGCTATCATGCTTCCCACCATTATGACAATGAACTAAACCTCTGAACTGCAAGCCAGCCCCTCTATTTTAAATGTTTTCTTTCATAAGAGTTGCCATGGTCATTGTGTATCTTCACAGCAATAGAAACCCTAACTAAGACAGTGGCTTTACAGAGTGTTGTCAGCCTAAAGCTGAGATCATTTTTACTCTATAAGCTGGAGATATGGTTCAGTCAATAAGAGCATGTACTACTCCTGCAGAAGACCCAAGTTCAGTTCCTTGCAACTACATTGGGTAGCCCATAATCACCTGTAACTCCAGTTCCATGGAATCTAGCAACTTCTTCTGACTTCCATGGGTATCTGTACTCACATGTACATACACAGTTAAAAATAAAAATAAATATTTAAAAAATAAATTGAATTCTACTCCTGTGGGCATGTATCACATGTGTGTGTCTCCTACAGCATCTGAGTTCTCATCTCAGGACAGCTTTACAGTTTCCATACCTCATGACCTGGTACGATAGCAACCAGGACCCTAGCAGTATGAGCTACTGGATCCATACTTACAACAGACTTCATCACTTTCTCAGTGACTTCTTCCTTGGAGCTGGGTTTAGACTAGACCAAGTGGCACTTGGAGAAGGTAAGAGCCAGTTGGGTGATTGTCTAAAGCTCTTCCTGCCAGCCCCATTAGTCGACTTTCCTTTATGAAATTGTAGTCCCTAGTCCCTTGGTCCTATTGACTTTGGGCCTGAGTCTGCATGCTACTTCATTACAGGGAAACAAGGCAAAGGTTGCTCACATCACAGCAACCAGCAAATGAACTGAAGAGGAACCAAGGTTCCAATATCTTATCCCCTTGGAGAAAATTCCCATTGACCTACTTCCTTCCACTAGGCTCAATTCTAAAACTTGTACCACTCCCCAGTGGTTCTATAGGCTTGGAACTGAGATAGAGATAGAGATAGAGATAGAGATAGAGATAGAGATAGAGATAGAGATAGAGATAGAGACAGAGATAGAGACAGAGATAGAGACAGATGCCTGGGAGGCACATTCTGGACCCAAACAATAGCTTCAGCAAAACAGCCACAGTCAGAGTCTGCATCCCAATTCCCACTACCACCACAGAGTGGGCAGGGTCAAGCAGCTGCCCTTTCCAAGGCCATGTTGCTGCCTTTCTGATATTCCACAATTCTCTGTTATATATTTGGCAGCATTATCAAACAAAGGCTGCTGCAAAAAATTTTTAAAAAAAAGTGTATTCTGTAATTTAGCTTTCCAAATTCTTGGTATTAAAAAAAAAACACACTTGAATTTTTGCTGTAATACAAGTTGCATTTTGGATAACAGAGTCATTGTTGATAAGTTTGTGTCATTACTTATTTCTTAGCTATGTGCGGGGGGGGGACAACTAACACCCAGGAAATATGATCTCCATTAGAAATTTTGTTATCTGCCTCATGTGAGTAGGATCACAACAGAAGGGTGGGGGCTGACAAGTTTTTTCACTTCTTTTGAGGAAATCTCTCTTGTTATTCCAAAATTATTTTTAAAAGATTCGGTTCTAAGTCCCCTTCTAGATAAATGAAAAGGCAGTTTTGACTCATGGGCCAATAAATGTGACAGCTTGGATGGATATTAAGCTTCAAGTAAGAAACTTTATTATGGACCATGATTGTGCACAGCTTTAATCTAAGAACTCAGAGAACAAAAGCAGACAGATCTCTAAATTCAAGGCCAGCCTGGTCTACAGAGCAAGTTCCAGAACAGCCAGGGCCCTGTAGAGAGGCCATGTCTCAGTGAATAAATGAATAGTTTTATTATGGAGAAGGTTGAGTATCTAGTTTGCAATCTTTTAACCAGGGCCTGAAATGGGTTTGCCATCCGATTCTACCTGTCACATACTTGTTGGAGTGTTTTTTAAATTTGATAAACTCTATTTGCTCTCTCATCAAAGAAAAGTGTAATTATTTCAGAATATGTCAGTAATGGCTAATAATGGCTGTGGCCGGCATTTGCAGAAGGAGACCCTGGATGTGGGGAGGCAAAGATGTGTCCTGAGGGCCTTATAAATCTACAGGACAGCTGTCCAAACAGACAAGCTGTGGGATGAGACAGCCCAAGCAGAGTGCCCACAGGCAGAGGTCCTCTCCGTGTATGAGGCCACCGGGAAGGTTTACTTAAAGAAAGCAGAGGGACCAGGGACAAAACACCAGGGGGATCTCTCAGTGGAGTTGGGCTTTGTTGACTTCAACAAAGGAGGTTGCTGAAAGGTAAACCCACCATGATGTGAGGAAATAAAACTTGTCTGCTAAGCAAGATTTTAAAAAATCTCATAAAGGACAGATTTGGGAAGTGAGCAGAGATGCAAGCTGTGGCACTAACTGTAGATGTCATGAAGCCAGGCTTGTGGGCACTAAGTACTAACCAATCAACTTTCTCTCAGTAGCAATTCAGGAAGCCCTGGTGTAGTGCTTTGTTCCTTTGGGTTTTGGTGGTAGTGGGTTAGTTATTTGTTTTGGTGGTGATGATAGTTTGGTTACTGGTTTTGGTGGTAGTGGGTTAGTTATTGGTTTTAGTGGAGGTGGTTTGGTTATTGATTTTGGTGATGGTGGTGGTTTGGTTATTGGTTTTGATGGTAGTGGTGGTTTGGTTATTTTCTTGCTCAGAGGCTTTACTTTAGGTTCTGGACATTTGAACTTGATACAGTCAGCAGTTGGGGCAAATAGAAGGTTTGCAAGTTGCCTGATTTTAAATGAAACACAAACATTCATGTCACAGGCCAATGGACTCGAGCTGTGAGTGGCTCTTAGTTGATGGGAGGACTGGATGTTATGAGGGAGCACTACACAGGGACAGGGTCCAGGGCCATCTGCTACTTCAACAGAACAGAACAAACACCAGAAGATCACCAGCATCTTCAGTTGAAGTTGATTACCTATGGAAATGGCTTAGATGAGTCCACATGCAGGGATCTGAGGCCCCTCCATACCCCGTTAAGGAGGACCCCATCTTGGAAAGAAGAGATGATAGGGACAGAAAAGTGAAAGGTGGGGATTTACTGAGAAGATGTTTCCCTAACTTTGACCATTTGAAAAATCAAAACTATGTTCAAACCAAAGGAGTCTGCGATTATTTAACTATAAACGTATTTTTACCCAGTGGAACAAGAACAGATCCATGACAGAAAATAAAGATGTGTATCTTCTTTGCATATCTAATTAATAGTACAAAATTTCTTTTGTTTCCCCCATGTAAGAATACAAGCACAGTCCCCCACTACCACAAATTTCCAGAATTTGGGGAAAATCACAGGGGCTCAATGGATGAGCCTCACCTGGAAAAACGACCTTTGTCATCACAGTATCCCCCCTACCTGGTGCATATAACAATACTAAATTTCCAAGTTCCATTCACACTTACTTCACAGGAAAATAAGGTATCACCCACAAAAGGAAGGAAGGAAGGAAGGAAGGAAGGAAGGAAGGATGGAAGGAAGAGACTAATCAAGAATAAGGTAAACACCAAGACTGGGAACAACTGCCCAGATGTTAGGACAGATTTCAATGAAGAAGACACTGTCACTGTGACCACAGTCTCCCATCCTCCCATGGGATGCACTGGGCACTTCCCCAACTCCATTCCTTACCGAGATTTCCTGTGGCCCCCAAGGATACCATGCTTGACTCCTTAACACCCTCCCTGAGTGTGATTTTAATTGACCCTACCCCGACTCATCGAACACCTCTTTAGAGCCCAGTCCCACTGCTCACAAAACAACTACATATTCTGAGTGTCATGAGATGGCTTCCTTTGGCCAACCCATTGCCATAAAAGGACTTTCTGATAACACATGGGTAGAACATGGAACAGCTTTCAGAGAAGCGATTGGGATCTGGCTGCGAAGCTTGTGCCAATTTCAGCAGAGCCCCAAGGCATGCAGTGACTGTATGAGCCCTGGCACCCTGGTTCTCAGGCCACAGAAGCACCATTTATGGAAAAGCAAATGGAAGTCTGGAGCAAATGAGCCGAAAGGACAGTGAGGTCAGGTCTATGAGCTCAGCTCTGAGGACAGTGCCCAGGGTGCTCACCTCCAAGGCAGCCCCCAACACACACCTCTGAGGCCACTGAGAACTGAAAATAGCACTTCTGTGTGTGCGCACTGTGGGCCTCAACTTAGGCATCTGAACCTTCTTTCTATAAATGCATAACTTCTAGAGTCACTCCAACCCTCTTCAGGGTCCACTTATGTCCTACTGAGGGCTCTGTGTGACCATGACCCTGAGGATCTGTAGCTGTCTGCTGTCTGCCAAAATTCCATCTTGCCTCTTGAGTAAGCAACAGTAGATCTGGAGATCACAGGGGATGCCCAGGTAGAGTCAAGTGCCTCCCAGTATGAATGCCTGCTGGCCCACTGCCACTAAGTTAGGATGGGAAAGAAGAGCTGGAAGAGGAGAGACAGACGGAGAAGGGTGAGAGGAAAGAGGAGGGAAAAGCAGGGACCCAGAAAATCAGAAATAAAGGACACAAGAAGAGAGGACACAGTTTTTAGATCCCAGCCTTGTGGTCAGTGGCAGACCTAACTTCAGTCATTGCCTACCAGAACAGCATTGTGCAATGGTGAGGCCTCTGACTCAAAACACTGCATCGCAGTCAAATGCTGGGGGAGCCACTTAAAGACAAACTGGGACTTGTTCCCTTCTGCATCTCTGAGGCCTAGCACTACAGTTTCCACTGCCCTGGACTACAGACACATTATGTAAATGGTCATGGAAGGAAACATGCACACTCCCAACGTGTGCTTTCTGAATCCGGTCAGCGACATGCCTCTATACAGCAGTCATGACCCCACCTAAGCCCTCTACCTGCCCAGCCTTCTTACCCTGTCCTTGATGAGTTGTGGCAGGGTTCTTGCAACAAGAAGTGGATCTGCTCAGAGGCTTTTTCAACTGGGAGCTCTTTCTGAGCCAGCATCCCAGGGTTTATTTAAAGGCCACTGGTGAGACAAGAGCCTCTCTTCATTTTCCAGAGGCCTTGCTTCCCATTCATGTATTACCTGCCGGCTCTCTTGCTTTTAAAGAGAAGCTATGCCTAGGAACACTCATCAGCTGAGGTACCCCAGCATTATCTTGGAAAGTGGAATTATTATTCTAAATCAGAGCAGCCTGCCAGGGCTTTCTGACACCAAGACTATGACCTTAATATCTGATGAGCACACTGTCATCAGCAGCTGGCTGTCAAATGTCCCCAAACCTCTCATTTTGAGAGTCTTCTGGGCCCAGTGGAGGGATAATTTTCCTAGAAGATCTCTGTCCTCGTGGCTCTTTCCAGCTCTACCTCCTCCTAGGCACTTAGCAGAAAGCACCGACTTACTGTCAGCTCCCTGTCAAAGACCCGCTGGCACTTTGAACACCTTGCTACTCAAATCTCAGATGGTGGTTCCCAGAATAACCACTCAAGAGATGGTTGTGAGAAACTCCAACTCCCTGTAGACCTGCTGAATTGGAATTTGCATTTCACCCAACAAGACTCCAGGAGAGGACTACACTGACTCAATTTAGGAAATGCTCCTTTAGCAGAATGGTTGCCAGCTCGATCGTAAGTGGAATCACTAAGTGAGTTTAGAAACAGCAACAACCCCCTCAAACTGTCTCCCCAAATTCTGATTTAATCAGCATAGGATGTGCCCTAGGCATCAAGGGTTTAAAAGACCCCCAAATGATGCTATTGGGAAGAATGACTTAAGAATCTGTACTCTGGCTCTTCTGACCACTCATACAATATCTAGTTATTGAACAAAACAACAATGAACAGCCTTTATAATATATTAAGTTTGAGTAAATTTTAAATCAATCAGTGCTGAATACAGAATTTAGATAAATGGCATTTTCTGGAGAGGTGAGGGGGTCTGAGGAAGAAGGTTGCAGTCCCAGGTACATCCAGGAACTGACGTATTTTTAGCCTAACCTGGTGTGCCACCAAAAGGCAGGGAAATGGAAGGAGAATCAGGCAGATGACTAGCCTTGCAATGCACACTGCTATCCCTAGTTGAGAATCTAGAGTTTCTCATAGGAGGCACGCAGTTCTTTCCTTCTCGTGGGCGCAAGCCCAGTAGGTGATGCAGTTTGGGTGGACAACATCAAGCTCTAATCACATGAGTATGAGCCCAAGCTGGACCCACTCCAACAATGACAATACCTATTGGCAGAGGAAAGGGTAGCCATCCACCATCTATGGAGGAATAATCCAGGGAAGCTTGCCAAAGGGACTCTGCTTACATCACACAAAAAGTCCAAAGAGGATTAGAACTCCAAGCCAGGGCTCTATGAACATTGGGCTATTTCTGGGTCAAGAGATGACTCTAATTTCTCAAGGAATGTGCTTCTGACTAGGCTTTTCTCAGCCTTAAACCCAAGGGGTCTTAAGCTTCCTGTGGAAAAAAAATGTTATCATCTGTTGTTGTTTGAATGTGAAAAGTGCCTCCCAGGCTCATATGTTTGAACAATTGGTCCCCAGCTGATGGCACTGTTTGGAAGACTTTAAAACCTTTCAGACACAAGGGCTGGCTTGAGACTCTGTGACCAGCCCCACTTGCTATACATTCGACTTTCTTTCTGATGGCAGATGAAGCAAAGCCAGCTGCTTCACACTCCCGCCGCCACATCGTCCCTGCTACTGGGCACCTCCCCTCAAATTATAAGCCGAAAGAAAACAAGAAACAAACAAAGCCAAAACTTTCTCCTTTAAGTTACTTCTTATCAAGTATTAGTCATAGCAAAAAGAAAATTCAATGGCCATCTAAAATATCTTCACTTACGAAGAGATTTGACATCTCCCAAATAAGGACTCTCGGAACTGACAGAAATAGGTTTAATCCCCTGTAGTTTTTGCAAAGTACAGACTCTCATCCGCCAGGTACACTTAGGTAGACAAAAGGCCACCTATGGAAGTCACCTCCTGAACCAGGCCTCTGTGTTGCCCCATCCATCAAATAGAGGGACTCAATTTCAACATTCTCTAAGGGACACCCTCCTAATTAACTACTCTATGGTGCTATCCGAAAGTGAGGGTTTTAATTTCAAAACCTGGAAAAAACTTCTATAATCCTAAACTTTAATGACATGGTTCTTCATAATCAGAACCTGATTGGCATGCCCACAGAGCAGAAATGTGCAGAAAATTCCAGGGAGGGCTGAAATAGGAACCACACAGACCAGATGAGGTACTCTCTCCTCTGATTTGGTGGGTTTGATCCATTCCTTTCCACTAAGTGGCAAAGATAAATGAGTCCTGTGAATCAAGCTCGGAGATGACCACTTCTTCTGTCTGATTCTTCTCCTCTCACCTCCCCTTCCTTTGCTGGTTTCTCTGTCCCCCTCCATCTAGAGTGACAGGCAGGGCACCTGGTCTTTGAACTTCTCTTTTCTCTTTATATCCACTCAGAAAGCATCTCACCAGTCCCCAGTCTAGTTGACTCTTAAACCACTGCTGACTGGCTAATGGTGGATCTCAGTGGTCCAGCACTTTCCTAATATGGGAAAGGCTGGGTTTGACTCCTGCCATGGAAAGAGGTGATTAATTAATTAAAATATTGCTGATAACCATTCCATCCCCAGTGGCAGCCTCTCATTTCTCTATGCTGAATGCCAAGTGAGTCTGAATGGCCCAAGATCTTCAAGATGAAGATCCCTGCTTTCCTGGTGTAGTGGAGGGCAGGCTTCTTGAGGCATGTTTGTCAAAGCCTCATCTGCAGAGGAACGCAGATGTTACTGTTTACTTAATAGGTGGTATGTTTTTCAGAACTCAATGGGAAGCCCATGAGGAGCAGCAGCATCCTCTATAGGCAGCTAGTTTTGTCTGACATCCACTTATTCTCCATCTCACTTCATTCATAGAAAGACTATGTCCAGGAGCACAAAGGATCTGTCCTTTTCAGAGACCTTGGGTACCTTTAACTCAATATTACTAGACGTTAGAGTAGAACTCCCACATTTGTCTGTCTTGGATGAGGAAATGAATGCAACAAAGAAAGCTTAGTTCTGTGCTGGTGTAGACACCAATATATATTTCTCTGTAAGTATCACGAGCTACAGAGCCAAGATCATACCTGCCCTTCTCAAGGCTGTTTGTTTCAGACTTCAAACCCTTGCCTCTTAGGGCCCAGGTGTTCTGGAGTACACAGAACAGACATCCCATGTGGAAAATCCAGGGCTTCCCAGCCTCTGAGCTCCTTTACCTTCGGCAGCCCTCCAACCCCACAGGCATGTCTGTCCTTACTTGCCTGAGCAAATACAAAGTCTGCCTCATAACTGGCAGCATTCGTAAAATAAGTGTGTAAGTGAGCACAAAGCAAGGAGCTTGCTTATCTAGGAACAATGTCTCAAAGTCCCTTTTTAAGGGGCAAATGAGGGAGGGGTCCACAGGCTGTAGAACGCTAGTTTAGGATTTTCTAACCAGCCTCACAATGCCCCAAAGCTCACATTCAGAAGTGGGTTTCTCAAACAGGAACTTCTACCAGGACTAACACACTTCCTGATTCCCACTAGTCTGCCAAGCTTCACTCTACACAAAGGTAAGGATCAACCAAGGCATTGAGACACGTGTTCCCCCAGCCAATGGATGAGCCATGCCTGCCCACGCAGGCCACATTATCATCAGCAAGAATTAACAATGGTGCCTGTTCTCCTTTCTCTGAACAACGCTGAGCTGCTTCTCCACCTCTGACCTAGAGGCTGAGCCAAATTCCAGAAGAAATCCCAGGAGAAGCCCTGGCCTTCCTTGCCTCCTGCTGCATGTTAGCATGATCCAGTCAGAATGGAAGGTTGCAAAACCTTTTCATTGAGACCACCTTTATAAAGCCCACCTTTGTTATTATATCTACACTCAAAAAAAATCACATAACCAAGAATGGGTCCATGAAGAGCTATTGGCATTGTTTCTATTGTAGTTGTTGGGGGCAGGCATTTACTGCTATTATTCATGCTCACAATTGAAAGTTACGTCTAGAAACTCAAAAGCTCACAGTGAACATGGTGATCCGAGAGTCAGTGTGGCCGGTGGCAGATGGTACATATAAGAAGATATGGAGGCCCCATGCCAGTAGTCTGACCCTGCCACATCCAATAGCAATGGGCATTCCTCGGGGGTGTGGGAGTGTACAGACTGTGTCCTTTCTTCCACAGAAGCTGTGGAAAGCAGAGGCATTGCAAGGAAGCTATTGCTGAGTTGCTCATCTTATTACAACATTCATGAACCCAGGTTCTACGATATAGTCTCAAGACGGCACAGTTTGGTTGTCAAAGAGCTCATCAAAGAGACAGACAGTCAGAAAAGAAACTGGCAGTTGAAGTAAGCTGCAACATTGGCTATCAAGAGCGGACCACAGTCTAGAGCGCAAAGGATCTTATGGGACCAGAAGGAGATCATGGATCACACAGAGTGTGGACTAAGTGATTTCTCAAGGTCTTCATCCGTTCATACTTGACCCTTGTCTAGCAGGCCTGACTCTGTCCTGTGCAATCCACGCCATCTGAAAACAGACCTCAGCATCATTTCCCACAGCATCAATTCTCAGGCAGCACCTTTGAGACCCATTCACCCTACCTCTCTGGTTCCACTCCTCTCAGCATCTGAGTCTCTCTCCCCCACTGCAATCTTGCTACATGCTGGCCCTGACACCTGGGAGAGCTCAAGTTTCACCCAAATCCAGTATCGCTCCACTCTCAGCACAATTGTGATTTTCAAGCTTCTTCTAGCTCCTGCATTGGACCAGCAAATGCATTCTTTCTCAGGCCTGTTCTAACCCTTGTGTTTTGATATCTTGGCAGAGCCTCCACTGGCTGAATGCAGCTGCTTGGGATTTTTCCAGCACCAGAGGAAGATGTATTCCCCCCTTTATCTTAGCTATTTTCTGTTGCTGTGATAAAAAAAAACTGACAAAGGCAACTCAGGGGGAATAGTTTCTTTTGGCTTGCAGTTCAAGAGGGATGCAGTCTGTCACGGCAGGGAAGCCAGGTAGCAGGAGCACAAAGGCAGCTTGACACCTTGTACCAGCAGCCCAGAAGCAGATGGTCAATAAGAAGTGGGGTTGGGCTATAAAACCTTCAGGCTCAATCTCATAATGCTCCACATTCTAAAGATCTCACACTCCCAAACAGTGTGACTGGCTAGAAGCCAAATGTTCAAAAACATTGGCCTAAGGGAAGCATTTCACATTCAAAACACAACACCAATAGAAGAAAAAAAATGATGGAGCAGATATGGAGGGAAAGGACGGACCTCAGGTAAGGAGCAGTAGCCAGAGGGGAGAACTCACATTCTGAGATCGCTGATAAGATTTCCTAACTTCAGCTGCTCTGTTGGGAAGTTAGAGGTCAATATTTTTCTAGGCTCAGATGAAGACAATCTTTGGCTTGAAGTACTTTGCAATCACAACCCTTCCACGTTCCAGTGGGGCCATGTAGGCAAAGGGAAGCTGACTAGTAACTGACAGTCTGGAAGAGACTGACGTTAGCAAAGAAGTTCAGATCCTGATCTGAGCTTGGCCAGAGCTGGATTTCTGGAGCCACCATATTTTAGCTTTATTTGTAGCTTTAGAGATACAGAAGCAATGAGAACCCTAAATTCTAGTCTCTGGGTGATTCCCAGGTGGCTTTTTTATCAAGGAAAGAACTCATCTCTCTCTCTCATACACACACACATACACACACACACACACATACACACATATGTGCAGGCCTTTTCTTTGGGGCCACCAATCAGCTCCCAAATCATGACACAGGGACTTGTTAGTTTTGAATGCTTGGCATAGCTTAGACTCATTTCTAGCTAACTTTTTTAACCTAAGTCAACCTGTTTCTGTTTATCTACCAATTGCTTCTTGGCTTTTTACCTTTCTTCCTTCTGTATATCTTGCTTTCACTGCTTCTCTTGTCTGGCTGTATGGTGGCTGCCTTGCTGGCCCCAGACGTGCCCCCTCTTTCTCCTCATTCTCTTCTTTCTCTTTCACCAGTCTAGATTTTTCCTCCTATTTATTCTCTCTGCCCTGCAGCCCTGCCTATCCCTCTCCTGTCTAGTTATTGGCCATTCAGCTTTTTATTAGACCAATTAGGTACCTTAGACAGGCAAAGTGAAACAGATACAACACATCCTTACATAATTAAACACACATCTTTATATTGTTAAACAAATGCAGCATAAACAAATGTAACACACATATTTACACAGTTGAAATAATATTCCATAACACTACCCCTTAAACTGTCTAAAAATCAAGGACAATTCCCTATCCACCTTGTTCCATGATGCTTGGAGAACACTCTGAAAAGCAAGGACCTTTCTAAACTGTTCACGAGAGAGACTCCAATGTCAAAAGATTTGGTAATGATGAGAATCGGAACCATATGCCAAATACAAACACTTTAAGATTCCTTCCAGGAGTGTAGTCTCATGGGTTCCAATCTACTTCTTCACTGGTGAGCTCCAATCAAAGGGACTGTATCACGTCCTGTACCTCCCCCATCGCACTTATTTTTTTTACTAATTGTACATAATGAAGAACATGTAATGTAAACTGACAGTCATTGCCAATGTGCAGTCCCTAGAGGTGCTTGACTGGAGACGATGGTGACAACAGTTAGGCAAGTAAGTTTATACAAGAATTGTGTCAGGAATAGAGGTGGCTGAGCTGTTAAGAGCACTTGTTGCTCTTGCAGAGAACCTGAATTTGGTTCCTAGCATCCACATGGTAGTTCACAACTGTGTGTAACTCCAGTTTCAGGGGAATCTGGCACCCTCTTTTGACCTCCATGGGCACTGCATGCACAGTGTGCACATACATGGAGGCAAAACACTCAAAACATAAAATCAAATAAATAAATCTTTATTTAAAAATTAATAATTGTGTGTTTTCCCTATTCTCTCAAACTATAGAAAAGCCATTCTTCCATCTCCTGAAGACTCCCCGGTGTCATTCTGGGACTCCCTCTATTTGCTTCAAATTTCATAGTTCATACACAAGCAGGTCCCCTCTTCCTTATCTGCTCCTCATGATCCCTTCATCGCTGGGTATCAGCAAAGACCCCTAAGCTCATAGGACTGTGAACCCACTCTCCCTTGGAAAGAGTGTGGGCGATCTCAGGAGACATTTTTCAGCAGGGTTTGCCGAAGATTTTGGCTGGCCCCACTACATTCCAGATTCCTAGGGCTTAGCCAAAAGCTTATGTGAACAGAAACCCTGCTAAGCAAGGGAGAACCAAGATCCTCAATCTAAAATATTATTGTCTTCCTTGGTAAATGGATAGGTCATCCTTTGTAAACAGACTGAAAGGTATACAGGGGGAAATAATGAGCTGTAAAGTCATTCGTCAAATTCCCTAATTGTTGTGGTCTGTAATAAATCTGTGGGGATGAAACATAAACTCTTCCCCAGAGAAAAATGCCTGCCATTTTTCACCAACCAGCTGTGATATGGTCTCCAAGAAAGAGTTGCCTTATCTTAGGCAGAAGGCCACAAGGACTAACATGAAGGACCAGGAAAAGAATACTTTTAAGCTGCATGGCCACCAAATATTCCAAAGAATAAACTTGAATTTTCCCAACAGAAAGACAACTGCAAAATCTTTGTTAGCTCCTAGGGAATGGCCCTTCAGGGATGTGCAGTCTTCATAGCTCCTCATGCGCAGTGTTAACACGGGGCCCGAAACATGTGCATCTTTTCCTGTTTTGTCTTAAGACCAGGCTCAGAACACAGGGTGCAACTTTGCTTCTGGCTTTTGAGCTGTCCTCACTCTGCCCTCAGAGGTCTGTAGCCAGTGGAGCCAGACAGAAATATTCTCCAAGCCTAAGAATGCCCAGGAACCAACAAACCTAGGTGGTTCCTAAGCTTATTTCCTGTGTTCACATTCTGGAGTGGAATCCCAGGTTGGCCAGGCTACAAAGGCTGGAAGGTAAGAAAGGTGAAAAAATTCTAGAAAATGCTTCCAAGTCTTCTATTTGCTGGGTAGACAACAAGCCAATAGCTGTTTGGAGGAGCTGGCCTGCCAGCAGAGATTTTCCATAAATTTCTAAAGAGCAGTGTCTGGCCTAAGGGAGGGAGATTTGAGGCATGGAATAAGAAGGGAGAAAAGTAAAAGGTGATTTATTGGTGCCCTTGGCAATTTAAAGCTGGAGTGTATGGCAAAGCCAAATCCATCATGCTACTGTAGTAGGAAATTAGCCAAAGAGGAGGTCAGAACTATGAAGGGTAGAGATATCACTCGAGAAGCAAACTGAAGGCAAAGGTATAGGTTCTGAGAAACTGACCAAGCAGCCTGCCATGAGAAAAAGAGGTGTGAGAGAGGAGAAGGAGGAAGGAAGGGAGGGAGGGAGGGAGGGAGGGAGGGAGGGAGGGAGGGAAGGGGGAAAGGAATAGTTGTATCATGAGAGAAGATTTAAGGGGGCCTCTCTTCTAATTTGTTACTGAGGAGAAGAATCAATGTCTACAGTAGATACACTGGCACATCTGGAAAATGGAAGGCTAGCCTGTTAGAATGGCAAGGGGGACTCAAACCAGAGGTGCGACAGTGCTGAATGAAGGTACCTGGCCTAGGTATGAAAGAGGAGGCAAATCTTTTACTTTCTGTTATTTCTCAGAAATACTTGATCAGTCAGAGCCTCATTTTTTATAAGTTCTCTGGGAGAAGATGTGTGGACCACTGCAAAGGATACCCTGAAGGGCCCAGATGTGAGGATGCCCTGCAGGCCCAGATGTGAGGATGCTCTGCAGGCCCAGATGTGAGGATGCCCTGCAGGCCCAGATGTGAGGATGCTCTGCAGGCCCAGATGTGAGGATGCCCTACAGGCCCAGATGTGAGGATGCCCTGCAGGCCCAGATGTGAGGATGCTCTGCAGGCCCAGATGTGAGGATGCCCTACAGGCCCAGATGTGAGGATGCCCTGCTTGAGATATAGATAAGATGTGGCTCTGAATTGCAGACTCATGGCCCTTTGAGACTCAATGGGAAGGTGACCAGGATTTAGCCAAATACCATTGTCCACCAATGAAAGATGTGTCTCTTAACAATGGAGTAAAGGATGCCAACTTTGGAGATAAAGAAGCAAAACTAACTCACCTTTGTGTACGTAAAGAAATCAACAGCACCAAGCCTGCTGATGGAGTTAAGTCAGTACCAAGTGCTTGGCACAGCACTGGGACCACAGTAGATGTTCTTTACAGTTTACTTTACTTCATTTCTTCTTTCATTCTCACAGAAAGAATGCTGAGGAAAAAGAGTTTGGGCATGATCTCCAGGGGCAGAAAAGTAAAGGGCCTGGAATAAGTGGTGGCTTTGCTTATTGACTTTTCCAATAGAAGTTTGTAAGTAATGAGCTAGGGGTATAGGTAGGAGAAGATGAAGACCGGATACACAGAATTCAAACAAATTTTTAACGTTGTATTTGTGCGTGCGTGTGTGTGTGTGTGTGTGTGTGTGTGTGTGTGTGTGTGTGTGTGTGTGTACGCTTCTGGGCATCAAGTGCCCAAGGCTAGCACTTGCTGGGCAGGCACTCCCCCAATGAGTATCCACAGCCTGAGTTTTCCACTTCTGTGTTTTACATTTCAGACACTAAATTTATGGCCTCTGGCTTAAAGTGGAGCACCCTTTACAGCACCTGAGCAACGTATGAACTGGCCCAGAGGCATTCACTAGCGTGAGAGAAATGCCAGTCAGAACAGCAGAGGAAAGCCATGAAAGACAAGTGGTTTGCCAAGAAAGACAACAGGCAGGAAGATGATCTGTGAAGCACACGCAGAAGCAACTGAAAGCCAGGCCAAAGCAATGCTAACAAACACAGATCACTGTGTTCCCCTGTCAGAGCATGGGCAATGGGAAACAGAACTGCAGGCAGGGATGGAAAATCTGATCCCCAGGTTTCACCATAACCGGTTGAAATGAATCTTGGTGTTGGGAATATGGCAAGCACACCAAGAACAGAAGGCAAATAGTTTTAGGCTCAGATAATGCTCTGTGTTGCCGGCAGCACTGTTCATCCGGACACGACATGGGACAGATCTCATTGAAAAGATAGGAGTGACGGCTGCATAGTTCAAGAGTTCCAATCTTGAAAACAAAAAGAAGTCACGAACCTGCCCCACCTGTGCAGTGAGCTGGAGCAGAGAGGAGAGGATTCCTGGGGTTGCTGGTGGCCAGCTTAGCCCCAGGTCCCATAAGAGAACAAGCCAGCCAGTGATACATCAGGTCGCCCAACATTTTTCTTTGATCTCTGCACATGCTTACAAGTAAACACACCTACATACACTACACACACATACACTGCCCATATAGACATATATACATACATACTGTAGTGACCAGCCCCCCATTTTAGCAGCCATTACAGGCTAACATGTGCTTACATGACCTTGCTGCTCCTGTCCTGGTCACTAAGGTCAGATGCCCTCCTCGTGGCAAGGAACCAATCAGAAGTTAGCTGGCAGGCTGTGCTTTACGGCTCTGGGTGTGCTTTATGGACAAGTGTACAACAGTGATGCGCAGAACATAGCAACCGCCCTGGGAGGGCCAATGGGCCATAACAATCAGTTGACCAATCAACACAGGGCGGGTCACCCAAACCTGGAAGCACACCAATCCTGAGACTGTTTCATACCCCTAGACACTCCCCTTACGTTGCCCTTCAAGGTCCCTGCCTCAAGGTTGCTTGGGGTCTTTCTCCAGCCATTCGCCATAGTGGCGGGGTGAAGGGCCCGAGCTAATGGGGTTAGCTCGTTAAGCATCTACAATAAGACTCTGCTTTTGTATCGAAATGGGCCTCTTTGTGATTTTGGGGTTCAGAATTTGGGTACAACAATACATACATACCCACACACACCTCAAACAAGGAAGCCATCCCCTAGTTACAGGCATATAGTCTGCTATACTTATAGCTACTGTAGCAGATTTTCACACATTTAGCTATTTATATTCTAAGACAAGATTAAGTGTGTTTTTTTAAAAACTATGTTATAGTTCTGAGGTTTGGGTTTTTATTTTTTGCTTGTTTTTAAGTCTGAAATGTGTCTTAAGGAACTAAAATCAAGGTGTTAATGAGCCTGCATTCCTTCCTATAGTTTCTAGGAAAGAACCTATTTTGTTGTTGTTGTTGTTGTTTTGTTTTTGTTGTATTGTTTTGTTTGGGGTTTGTGTTTGCCAGCTTTTGAGAGTCTCATGCATTCGTTGGCTCATGGACCCATTCTGTCTTTGAAGTTGAAACTTTCTCACAACACATCACAGACATTCTTGTTTCCCCCTTCTTTTTGTTAGGACCTGATAATTATATTGGGTTCACCTGGATAGTCCAGGATAGTCTTCACATTTTCATCACAGACACAACTTTAATGCTCCTTTGTTACAAAACCACACATATTCCCAAATTCCAGGATTTGGGCACAGACATCTATGGGGCCTATAATTTTGCCTATCACATCTGCCAGCAACTCATAGTTGAGTCTCTCACCAAGAATCATCTTTGGTAAAGGTAGCTGCCTCGGTGAAGTGTGTGCCCTAGAGGAAAGTAACAGTCAATAGTTGGTTGATTGAAAGTCAATGACCCAGTTCCTTTACTTGGATATGAGGCACGCTCTGCTCTCAAGGACCTACTAAAGCCAAAGCTAGAAATGTACTGTAAAAATCAGGCCACTCTCTCTGTCCAATTATGTCATTACACCTTTCAAGATTCTATTCTTTGAAAGGCTCTAAAGAAAGGCTAATGAATCTCTGCTTTGGGGTGTTTCCTGAGAAACTCAGAATAAAATGGTGGCTATCAGGAGTGGTCTCAGAAAGCTAATTCTAACATGATATTCAAGAGCTGTGTGTCTGCAGGTCCTTGAGCTACAAAGACTCCATTAGTCATGAGATGTGTAGCATGCACAGCCCTCATGTGAGACACTAGTACTTAAGCTACAACAGTCATCAGCAATGAGGCAGGATGAGATCTGAGTAGAAGGAAATGACCAAAGGATGCAGTCTCCAGCCCTTGAGCCATCCCAAGAAAACCATAATTACTCATCATTGACTATCAGGGAATTAGGAGAGACAGCAAAAATCTAAGGCAATCACTTAGGAGCTGAAGTCAAAGTGTGGCAGTCAGAAAAAGAACCTGACCTTTTGCTACCAGATGGGAGACTTGTCTGAGATCTGATCTTGGGTTTAATGAGTTTTCAATTGCAGTTGAGAATGTGGTGGGGAAAGGAGGGACCCTAAGAGTTTAGATGGGAGTAGTCTGAAGCAATACACTGAAAAATCTTAAACCCAAAGACATCTTAATTTCCAAATAATTTACTCCCCACTGTTCCTTTCTTTAAAGATAACATGGGGTTTAAAGAGAAATAACCACAGCCTCCTTCAGGATATTGCCCAAAAGAGTCACCTTACAAACCAACTGAGTGGGCCTTGAGAAGAGACAAGATCCAGAAGGATGTCAGGTGCCAGCCAGCATGCACCAGCACATATCAGTAAGCTGCAAAGCAGACCTAGAGGCTCAGTGGGCTGGGTGTAGGAAATATGGGTTATAAATACGAGTGAGGAAGAGGTTATTACCCCAGGAGCTGTGATCTACAGTACAGGTGCCATCACCTGTAAGCACCAGGCGGATGGTACTAACATTCTGCAAGGATGTCTCTTAGAAACTAGGGAACACCAATGGCATACAATAAGAAAAAAATTTAAGCCAGAAGTACCATGACAGCTTATGGAAGGGGAACTGGAATGAGCTGAAGAGGTTGGGGTATAGAGTGAAAGCTAGAAAAGTAACCATTCGATTATGTTCTATGGAAAGTCAGGTGGGTTGCACCCACCACAGCAACAAGAGGAATTAGAAACAGGACAAGAAAATCCATGGGTGTGGTCCACAGTAAGGTGGGCTGGACATGAAAATAAAGGAATTGTTGACTACCCAGGGCTAGGGAAAGCAGGAATCCTTCACTAAAGCAGCATAATCCCTAACAACATCCTAAATATTTGTCCTCGTACCCAGATGTAAGTGTAGTCCTCACCATTCATCAAGGCCTCTTGCAAGAGATGGAGACCATTATAGAAAATTAAAGCCAAGCAAAATCCAGATTTGGGGACTCCAGTTCCAACAGGTACATCTACAATACAACTCCTGCACCTAAGACTCTAGGATCATCGTGGAAGGGTCAGAGAGAAAGATCGTTAAGAGCTTAGAGGAACAGACAATCTGCTGTGAGACTGTACCCTTAGGAAAGTCAGAAGCTACACCCATAGAGTCTCACAACATGACCACCTAAACATGAGCTGAACAAAGACAACAGGAGAGGCATACCAGTGTGGGTATGGGGAAGCCCAGGAGGCTTCCACCCTGCACACAGAGCTAGAAGTAGCTAAGGCATGCTTAGAGTGGGAGCAAGTCTTCCCCGGAGACAAGTACACCAACTAGTGGTCCAGTTTTAATGGTCAGTCCTGAAAACTTAAAATACAAGCAACATGGACTGAACGGGTTGTTCTTAGAGGTGTGTGTGTGTGTGTGTGTGTGTGTGTGTGTGTGTGCAAGTAACAACAATTAATGTAAAAAGGTCATCAATTTGAAGGAGAGCAACAAGGTATATGCCAGAGGGTTTGGGAGAAGGAAAGGGAAGGGGAAATGATGTAGCTACATTATTTTTAGGTCCAGAGGAAACCCAGAACAAATAGCTAACTGAGATGCCTATTAACATATCAAAGCTGACACTGGCCACCAGGTTCTCACAGCATCTCCCAGCTGTGCAAGTCCCTGTTACAGAGTCCTGGCTCCTCTCAGCACTTCTCACCCGAGCCCTACCCTAAATCTCTCCAGCCCCTGAGCATCACCTCCACCAGATCCTCCTTCCTACATTACTTAGCTATTTTAGCCATGTGGGTTTTTTTGCCCCTTTGTCCATGTACTCCTCTTGGTTCTTCTCCCTCTCCTGGTCCTCTTATTCTCTCACTCTCCTCTCTCTTCTTTCATGACTCAGTCTATTCCGCTGGCCATGTTCAGTCTGGACCCTTCCAGATGCTTCTGCTGTTCTTTCCCTCATAGCTACCACAAAAACCTCCTCCTCAACCTTACCTAGGAGCAGAAAACGTCCTGATCTTTATTCAATTATAATCTTTAAAAATTTAAATAATTTAAAATTTAATAATACAAGGGGGAAGAGTTGTGATCACTTGCCCAGTTTCTAGACTTAAGCAGTTTATATCTTCCTCTTTTTGACTAAAGAAGTGGCCTGATACTCTGCAGAACCAAGTATGTAAGGTAACCATTGCTTCAGTCCCCTAAGGGGTCCTGTGGCCGTTTATCTAAGTAGCCATATCTTGAGGGGATTCTGTGTACTGAGGGATACAGAACCAAGATGACCTGAAGAGCTGGGGAAACAAGGAACCATCACAGCCCTTTTGTGAGAGTAAGGACTCAATGGGGACAGAAACAGGTATGAGACGGTTTTACATAAGTTTTTGTAAGTTTTCTCAATGAAACTTACAATTGGTGTCTTCAAAAAGTAAATAGTACTATCAAATCTGTAGTTAGATAAAGCAATAAACAGAGAACTCAAGAAAGAAAGGTATAACTGAGGAAGGAAAAGTTACAACAGATGATATGAAGGTGCCAAGGACCACAGGGTCTACTAGAAGCAGACAAGCATCAACTAACCAGATGAACTAAAAGAGATAAACTCCCAGAAATACACAATCAGCTACAGCTCAACTCTGAAGGAATACATCTGTCTAGATCAATAACAAACAAGAATACTGAGTCAGTAATCAAAAGCCTCCCCCAAAGAAAAGCCCAGACACAGATGACATCATGAAGGAACCCTAACAAACATGGAAAGAATTAGGCCCAATCCCCAGTCATTATCAAACTCTTCCAAAACATCAAAGAGGGGAAAATATTTATAGGCTCATTTTCTGAGGTCAGTGTTACCCTGACAACAAAGCTAGCTAAAGGCACTTACAAAAGAAAATTACAGACTAATATCTCTGGTGATATAGATATAAAAATTCTTAATGGTAACAAACAAAATTCAATGGCACACTAAATAATAGCATGCCACAATTAAGTTCAGTTGCCATGCAGGGGACAAGGATGGTCCAACTGCAGGTACAAATCAACGAAGGACACAGCTCAATAACAGAATGAAGGACAGAGGCAAAAATATAATGGCAATGGCAAAATCCAACCTTCTTTCATGATAAGAACTCTCAAAAAAAGTGTGTGTAGAAGGAATATGAGTAAACTTAATAAAGACCAGGTACAAGGAGCCCACAGTTAGTGTCATATTTAACAGTGAATAAGGACCTCATCACACTCAACAGCAGACAATGACCTCATCATACTCAACAGTGGATGATCAGAAATAAGAAAAAGATGCCTTTGTCACAAAACATCATGGTCCTGCCTTCTCTACCCAAACCCTCACCTTCATCCTCTCACAGGCATTAGGATGCCCCCTAATAAAGTCTTGCACACAGACCTGTACTATAGACTTTGTTTTGTGAAGAATAAACATAATACAAGTAAAATTCCGTTAAAAACATCCATACACTTTGACCTAGTAGCCTCCTCTCTAAGACAATCTGAAGAAACAGAGATAAAGTCAGTTTGGAGTCACTGTTTTGCCATTACACAGTTAAAATTGTAAATAACTTAAATGTTCATTAAGAGAGGGATAAATATGTTAACTCTGCAGCTGTTGCAATTAAACTTTGTTTTAATGTTAAAAAAATTTCACAACACAATTTCAAGTGAAAACACCAGGATAATGTTATAAACTACACTACTATAAAAGGTTCACAAACACATTACTTAGAAAACTGTCACATAAAGGGAAACTTGATGACTCCAGTGGCAATATCTGACTCGAGAAGACAGATGTTGCTTAACTGATCAAAGCTCTATCACAGTTAGCCTAGCTCTAGACAAACTAAAGATAATGAATTTCCCGGTCCCCTGTATTACAAATGTATAGTATGTAACATTAAACAAACTGGACATGAAGGAGAAATGAGTTGTAACTTAAATATTTTAAGGTATGGCACTGAAGAGTCTTGGTCGACTAGATACAAACTATAGACATGTGGGAAAGGGATGCTCATTTGAGAAGTTGCGTCCATCAGATTGGCACCCGGGCAGGTTCTGGGGGGTCCAAGCATGCCGATCATGGAAGTAAGCTAGTTCCATTCCTCCATGGTCTCCTGCCTCAGTTTCTACCTCCATCTTCCTGCCTTGAACTCCTGCCCTGGCTTTCTTTGATAATGGACTGTAACCTGTAAGCTAAAATAAGTCTTTCCTCCCTAAGTGCCTTAGGTTGGTGGTGTTTATCAGAGCAACAGAAAGCAAAGTAGGACAGGCAGCATCTTGCCCTCTGTAACTCCACCCCTCCAAGGATAAGCATCTTCATAACGTGTGGTTTGCTTTGCTTTGCTTATTTTTTCCTTTAGCAACTTCAGATTTCTGATTTCTTTGACAACTCAGTGAGAAGGAATTTGCTTGATCAACCCCCCCTTAAATCCCTATTACCTTCACACCCACACGACAAGAATTAGAAAAAAAAAGAATGCAGACAAAACAGAGTCACTAAAGACATGTCTGTCCTTTGCCAAGCTGATAAGGAGGAGAAACCCCACCTGTGTGTTAAGAGAATAGAGGTGCTTTTAAAAAATAAGATCTTCTGTTCATATAAACTAATTGTGATGCTAAACTCTGTTCTGTTTTTAAAACGCCACAGGCACAGTCCCCCGCTTTCAGTGGAGCCCAGCCACACCGAAGAAGCTGACCTCATTATATAGCCAAAGCCCAGACACTTCCTAGAAGTGAACAAAAATCCTACACTCCTGTTCCCATTTCCTAGCTCACACCCAGGAGGCTTCGGAGGGGATAATGTGGAGACTGAAAGAAGGAAAGCTTATGGAAAGCCTGTCACCTCCAGTCTGTATTCCTCACTCAGTGACTGTTGGGTAAGCTGTACACTGGGGAGGGGAAAGGTTAAACTTCTAAGGGGTGTAGCGGAAGCCTGGGGAGAGGTAAGGTTAAGCTTCTGAGGGAGACAGCCTGTCTCTGACTTCTTTGTACCCTCAACTTTACTGCAGAGTGCCCGTCTCTTACTGTCCCTGTCATGTCTCTTCCTGTCACGGATGGCCTACCTGGACCATGGATGAGGAGAACCTCAGGACAAGCAGGACCCACAGTTCTCAGCAGCCCCTGGGATGTGTGGACAGTGTTTGCAGCTCATTTTCCCTCTGCAGTATGTTAAGGATGCTAGGATGTGCTGAGGGAAGTTAGCCAGAGAACACAAGGAGACAAGGGGCCCGAAACGGTAAACGACTCGGTAAAAGTAAAGATGGGTGGTAGACTGAGCTTCTTTTGTCTCCACGGTCTGTTGAACTGGAGTCTCTCTAACCTAGAAATGTGCACAGGGAACCAAAGACTGGTATATATCTCACAATTTTAGATTTATTTTTATGTGCATATCTGTTTTGTCTGTGTGTATGTAAGTACAATGTATTGCATTCCAGGTGCCCACAAAGGCACAGGAGTCATTCAGAGTTATGAGCCATCATGTGGGTACTAGGAACCAAGCCCATGTTCTCTCCAAGAGCATCAAGTGCTCTTAATGGTTGAGGCATCTCTCCAGCCCTCAACAAACATTTTTAAAACCCTTCGTATCTGAGGGGGAGATCATAGGTAGACAGCACTCCCACAGATACTAGACTCCAGTGAGTCCTTGAGTTGTCAGACTGTCCCACACAACCTGGTATACGCAGCACTATCATCAGATGCAATTGGTTCACCCTTGCCTTACACTTTCCCAGTAGCACCAAGGAAACACCAACCAGAAACACCCTGCAAAATAACCAGAAACAACTCAAGAAAATCCTCAGAGGTGTGCCTGCTGGCTTTCCCTCTTCACTCATGAAAGAATGAACATTAATTCTAGAGTCACTGCTACCTCAGCCTGAACTATGCACCCAGGAGGCTCTGGATACAACTGCACGGCGAGCGAAGTCAGCCTGCAACCATCCCCCTCTAACTTCAGCATCCACACCTCAGGCACCACAAGCACTTAATCTCTCAGTCTGCTCCAAAGACTTCCAATAACATATGCTTATTCCCAGACATGCCCTCAAACTGATGTCTGATCAGAACTGCAAATGAGCCTTAGCCTTACCGCGAACGCTTCACCATCCCCTGGCAGATCTTCCACAAAGACAGCCCGAGGTGGTAACGAAAGAAGAAGAGGTTTGGGGCCAGGGAGGCCTGGTTTTCCAACCCAGTTCCACAACTTGCTAATTTGTGGCCATGGGCAAGTTACTTAACTTCATTTAAGCCTCAATGTTCTTGGCCCAAAAATGTGGAAATATATGCCTGCCCAATTATATCTGAAGAAAGACTAACTACAAACAAATGCTTCATTTATCATCCTCTCGGCCCTCATCTTTTAAGGGGAACCCAGAAAACACAGCAAAAATAAAACAAAACCGCTCCAGGCAGAAACCGCATCAGGAAAAGAGAATGCTCCCTAGTTTGCTATTGTCAGTTGCCTTGGCCAGCAGGTGAGAGGCGGCCGGCCCCTGGTCCAACGCACAGAAACCCAGGGAAATACTGAGCAGGACCCTGGGCAACATGCATGGCAGAAGCCATCCTTGTGATTACTGGCCCCGAACAGTTGCTTTTCTCATTGCTTGTGACCACACACACAACAGAATCAATGATGGGGAGAAGGGGATTTCTGACTCACAGTTTGAGAAAGTGGAGTCCATTGAGGCAGGGAAAACAAGACAGAGGAGTGAAGAGCTGGCTGGTCATTTGAATCTGCAGTCAGGAAGCAGGGAGATGGATACTGATATTCGAACCTGTGGTGATATATTACTTATGATTAATTAAAGCTTGCCTGAGGGTACAGAAAGCAAAGCTAGCCACAAGCCATAGAGCCAGGCAATGGTGGCACACACCTTTCATCCCAGAACTCAAGAAACAAGCAGATGGATCTCTGTTAGTTCAAGGCCACAATAAGCCACATGAAATTGATCCAATCCTAAAGAGAAACAGCTCACACAAAGGTGATCACAGCACTTGGGGTCACATGCCTTTAATCCCAGGATTTGAGGGGTATAAAAGGAAGAGGCAGCAGTCTGGGATAGAAGTCTGAGGCCTGGTGGGAAGATTTACTCTCCAGCCACCCTGAAGAGAGGATAGCCCTTTCAGCCTGAGGTAGAAGTAAGAGCTAGTTGCCAGCTGCTTTGCTTTTCTGATCTTCAGCTTGAAGTTTGAACCCCAATATCTGTCTCTGAGTCATTTATCATACTACACAAACCCTTTTTATTCAGTCTGGGACCCCGGCTCATGAGTGCTGCTGCCAACATTGAGAGTGAGGCTTCCTACTTCAATTAAACCTCTTTAACACATCAAGAGGTTCGTCTCCTAGATTATTCTAAATTCCATCAAGTTCAAAAGCAATGTTTGACATCACAGCCCCTAAGGAAGAACTTGAAAAGCAAAGTGTAGCCTTAATTCCCTAAAAATTAACCTGCCTTGAAAATAATAAGGAGAATACAGGACTAGGATTTACTTACAGGGATGATATTATGAGCAATACCTAAGGGCTAGTCTCCACCACCAGTTCATCTATTGAGTAAAGACTGCACTCTGGATCATGTCCCACATATCACCTGGTCTCCTACTACCCTCTCAAGTGCCACACTAGACTCCATTTCACCATGTCTTCCCTGCACAGCAAGGCAGCCTGGTGCCCTGGCTCTGTCTAATCATCCTGCTCTCAGCTCTATCTAAAGTTCTTCTTTTGTACTTGCCCCTCAACCTCCCCACATATCCAAGCTCCAGCGTAAATGGACTCTGTAGCCACTGGTCACTAACAGAAGCCAGAGGACAAGATCTGTGCCCATGAGACTAAGGCACTGGAGCTTATTGGGGCCAGCTAGTACAGGCTAGACAGTCAGAAAACTGGAATTCTTCTCCTTGGAATGTATTTATAACACTATTTCTGGAGAGACACAAACATCTGCTAAACCCAGATAGGGAACCAATTACAGACCAAAGTAAAGATATCACCAAAGTTCAATTTGATGAACCAGAATTTGTTGTATTACTCAGAGGAATATGGGTGAAAAGTTACTTACAGGAGCATGGACAAGTTAAAGCAGCTGCATCATTTGGAAGCCCACACCAGCATGAGTGACAGCTCATAAAATCTGGAACCCTAAACCTCCCTATATGACTTGTAGGCAGCTTGACAATTTGACAGTTTGAGAAGTCTCATCTTATCAGCAGTCCTTACTGCTTATATAACCTTGAATGTGTTCAGACTTTGTGAATCTTTTAAATTTCAGGACCTTTCTGAGACCTCTGAGTTGTTTACTTCCTGAGTCTTAAGGAGTGTGTCACTCTTTGATGGCATGTTTCAAGTGGGAGGAATTACTGCACAGCAAATGCCTTTAGACTCCCGAGTAGTTTTACAATGATACATACACTCATAGCCCAACAGCAAACTCCTCTAATCCAGAATAGCTTGCTGTGGGGAGTGTAGATGTGTGAGCATCTATATTTTTTAAAAACTCTACCCTGAATTGTAACATACAGCCACACCTAAAATCTCCCATCCCCCAATAAGAACTGGACTCTATGGTATTACTTCAAAGACTCTACTGTACAACTGACTGAAAACAAAACAAAACAAAAAAAGCAGTAGGTGAACATCTTGAGCATTTCCAACTCAAAGGGGCTAGATAACAAGTAGTTTTTTTAAATATTCAAAGATCTGAGAAAACAGTAAAATGTTTTGGCAAACAAGAGGTAGAGGGGAGTAGACATTGAAAATGCCCAGACACATGTACTAAACCTAAGCAGCACCTCTGAGTCTCTAATGAGCAAAATAAGGGTACTTATGGGGAAAACATGCATTAAAAGTATGTTGAGATGATGGAGTCTCTCAATCAGTGGGCACAAGGACCATCATAAGGAGGAAGAACAGTGTGATATGTTGTTTTGAAAAGACTAATCGTAGAAGAAGAGGACAGAAATACAACAGATGTTTCTTTCTGGACGAGGCGCAGCATTCTGCTTATGAAATTTTAATTGCTGACATGGCTCACATTGGCAGGACAGCAAATTGCATGTGTAGAACTCAAAGGACCATGAAGAAGAGGTTAGGCTCTGTGGCCAGGCTCCACCTCAGAAGGTGCTCGGCAGTTCATCCCCGGGGCAGGGCTTGCTTGCTCAGATTTAATTGTATGTTATAATTAGAAAAGACCTCTGTGGGGGAAAACTCTGAAGGCAACTTATAAATTGAGATGAATGAATCCATAAGGTTTAATCTCTAGGCAAAGAGAAGAAGAGGAAACTGCTGATAAAAACCAAAGGACCTCACTGGAGGAAAGCTCGTAAGAGCTGATTCTGTTGGAACTACACATGGAGATAAAAGTGGGCACCACCTTGGGGGCAGGCAGGCAGGTTCATGGGACTTCCCAGGGGTCCCTCAGCCTCCAGACCGGCATCAGCTGGAGCAGAGGCAAAGCATGATCAGCATACGTGTTAGCAGCTGCTATAGACTATTTCTGTCTACTATAAGAAGCATGCATTACCCAAATAAAGCCACTGAATATCTTTATATCCCACCTTCTGCCCTACTTGCATCACCATATGCAAATAACTAGAGCAATTCAGTAAAGCATCCAGATTGCCTCCACAGCCCCACCTAAGAAAACAAGGGTCAAGGGAAGAAAGATTATCAGTATCTGCCTTTAAGGTAAGAGTGGTCACATGATGAGTGTCCGTTGTGGTCTAGCTCCATGTTGGATACTTCTCACATTCTGCTGCAGGTGGCAGAGCTGTGAAGCAGTTATTATACTTGTGACTTGGGGAGGGTGAACAGCTTGCACAGGGTGCCCTGCCATTGAGTGGATTGGATAACAGAGAGAAATGGTTTCTTAAAGAACTAAGTATGGAATGAAAGATCATAGGATGGGGCGGGGCGCTATCATGAAACTAGACGCCAAAAGATGCAATCCGAATGATCCCAGTAGCAACCATTTCTTCTTCCAGCTAGTTACAGTTTGGATGGCCAGACAAATGGAGGAAATGCTGAGGTAGTGAAGACTCAAATCCAACATGAAATGCCTGAGTAGACTTCAGGGTACAATGAGCAATCCAAGTGAACCTCTCACCATCTCAGACATACGTCACAATATGCTTGGAATATCCTTTAGCCCAGTTCCCCAGAAAGTCCTTGTCCCACTCTGAAACTTCATGAGCTGAGCTTCCGGTAGCTACAATTCTCTCACCCTACAGATCTTCCAATCTCCTACCAGTGTAGCTCAGTAAGCTTTGCTCACAGCATACAAGGAATTTTCTTTCAATTGAGAAATCATACATACATGCTATACTTATAACATGTCTACCCCTCCTGCTTCCCCCTCAAGTCCTCTCTCTCAATTCATGACCTGTTCTGTATTGTTACACCACACACACACACACACACACACACACACACACACACACACATGTTTTTGTATATATAAATACAGTCTGCGGAGTCCCTTTAATGTTGTTCATGTATACGTTTTGGGGGCTGACATCTTGGGATTGAATAATATATCAGGGAGCCCTTTCCTGGAGAAGACAAATTCTCTCTCTCAGCAATCATTAATTCCTTGTAATTCCTTGTGGAGAGGTGAGGCCTTGTGAAATTTTCCACCCTTCCACATTGACATGTCATCCGGTGTGGTCATTGTGAGGATCTTGTTTAGGTGACCACATTGTTGAGATCTCACGGGTGCAGCTTCCTTGGATTAGACTCCAGCATGTTCCATCCCTTGCCCTCCTCACTCCTCCATCTGCCTGCTCTCCTTCCTTCCCCTCACAGGTAGCCGCCCTTTTGCTTTCACAATGATGTTTGTCTTGAAAACCTTTTTTATTTTATTTAGTTATATTTAATTTTATGTTTTGGAGGATGAGTTTCATGTAACCCAGGCTGGCCTTGTACTTCTATGTAGCTGAGGTTGGCCTTGAACACCTGCTTCTTCTGCCTTCATCTCCCAAGTGCTGGAACTATAGGTGTACACCACCATGCCCAGCTAAAAAACTAAAACATTTATATATCAAACCCTTCTGAAATTTGCACAGAATATTTTAATTTTAAAAATAATTTTCATTAAACGTTCTTAATATTTGGTATTAAAACTATTCATTTCTGAACCATTATCTTGAGTGCATTTATTTAGTCTGTGAAATTCCTAATAAGTTTTTTCAGTTGAGTGTCTTAGTTTCTTAAATAGATAGTAACATAAGCATTTAGGATTTACTGTTGTAAAGCACTGTTTTCCAGGCCAAATTGCTGTCATGTTTATGAGTCAAGCATGCCTGTTGTGAGAATCCACCATCATCAGCTTGTAGGTGCTGATTTTCCCTGATAGAAAGGATAGTGGGGGTCTTTTAACACCCACCTGGGTATCCAATCACTCCTCCTGTCCATTTATATTCTACCCTAATATTAGTCAGATGCACCCTAATATTACATGAAGTCTTCTGGCTACATTATATAGGCTAGGAAAGGTTAGCTGAAGGGACCTCTAACTATGTGACAATGGAGGGAACCATCATCCATGCTGGGTAAAGACTGTCCAGAGAATCTGCTCCTTCCGGGACTCCCTCAGCCATGCTCTGTACATAGGCCCAATAAGCTTATTGTTTCCCAAAGAAGAAATTCCCACAAAAGTTGTACTGATAATTATGTCCTGTACTGCCAGATGGACCACCATCATTCAGATTCTATTCAGTCACATCTAAATAAATCAGTGATTATGCAATAGCACTACTTACGCAAAAGCTAGTTTTCTGAATGCCTCTTGGTACTCATCATGCCCACGGTCACTGACAAACTGGCCAGGGCTACATCTACAGGTGCTGTTATCAATTATAGTAGGATGGGCTATAAGAATGGTGGGTGCTTTCAGTAAGCAACCCCAAAACCTAAAAAGTTTAAATCAATGAAAGTGTATCTCTCAGTGAAGTCACAAGTTCATCATTGGTTATGGGAGGCTCTGACAGCCCTTTGTGAGTGACACACTAAATCAAGTCATGCAGTTATATTTAGCTCCAAAAGGGTTTAGAAATTCTGTCCTTAACATTTTCCTAAAAGGAGAACTACTTGGCAAGATGGCAGATAGCAAAGCAGTTCTCACATCAATCTAAAACTCACACATCCATATGTACAATCATAAATATAAGCATGTAGATTCCTTGGTTGTTAGTAATAAGTTTTGAATCCATCACAGGTTTCTGAAAAGCACAGAAGTTGGCCTAATTGACCAGATTGACTATATGGCTATTAAATAGACTCTAATCCAATAATGCTCACCTTCTAAAAGAATCAAAGTTGATTTAAGGATTGGTTTTTTTAAATATATAAATTGATTCTCCTAAATTAATTAAATTTTACTATGATTTGCTTTTGATTGATTTCCATGTTTAGATTCTCAACTGTGTGTAGCATGGCTAATAATTTAATTACAAATTTAAATATTCTTTAAGAAGTCATAGTTCAGGCAGATCTTACACATTTCAGAAAATTTGGGCAATCTATACTCTACAAGAGGTATTGTGTTATGTCACCAAATAAGAGAGGTGGCTACTGCTCAAGGAATACTGACCATTCATGAGTCATTCAGGTGGCCAAGCAGTTATAGTTCTGCCAGAAGTCAAAGTTATCATTCACTCTTTCCATGTTTGAGATCAATTGCATTTGCTATGTTATGTGTCAGCTATACTGAGTTGAGGGACATTCCATTGCTGGAAAATCATTAATCTTGGGTATGTCTGTGAAGGTATTTCATTTCAATCAGTAGACTGAACAAGGATCTTCCCTCACCCATCATCCAATCCATTGAGAGTTTGAATAGGATGAAGGATAAGATTAATTCCTCTGTCTATCTATCTATCCATCTATCTATCTATCTATCTTCTGCCTCCAAATATCAAAACTTGAGGCTCTTGAGTCTTCCGACTCAGGAACTCAGGCAGACAACCACCAGGCTCTCATGCTATCATGGACTGAAAGTCTTGCCACCATCAGTCCTGCTTTTCAGATCCTGCTGTCAGAATGGATGACACCATCTGTTTCCTTGGTTTTTCAGCTCATGGATGATATATGGAACTTCTTGGTCTCCACAATGGTAAGAGTCGATTTCCATAATGAATCCCCACTTAGATGTCTATATATCCAATTACTTGTGTTTCTTTGCCCTAATATATTATATAATCAACAATTTACCACACATGAAGAAAACAGTCATTCAATTTCACCATGCTAAACAGATCGGGCTTTCCACTATGACAGCCTCCTGTGGTTGACATGCCAAAGACATTAAATCATAAAGGGTGAGTTCTAGATGGGAATGGCATTCGAGAGCCAGTGCATTCATCTGTAATGTTGGAAAGAAAAAAAAAGCACACCCACGTGGCCCTGTGTCTCCATTTTCTGCCTTTCTGCAGTGAGAACTTAGGAAGTTGATATAGACTAGCTTTCAGATCATTCATATAAACACAAAACAATTCTGCCAACAGTGTGACAGAGGTATACTGCACCTGTGCTTCCTGTAGCCTGTGAATGAATGAGTACTAGAGTCTCCTGGCACCTGCCCTTCTTCTTTCCTGTAAAGAGTTATGTGGAATGGTGTGGGCTACTTTTGTGTGCTTATGACCACAATATCAGGCAAAACCAACTCAATGGAGGGAAGACTTACTTTGGCTCATGGCTTTAAAGGATTTTTAGCCTATGAAGCCCCGGAAGGCATGGCAGCAGAGTTGTGAGGTAGAAGCTATTCCCATCACAACAAACCAAGAAGCACAGAGCATCAGTAATAATATTATGACCTTCAAAGGCCCTGATGACTTCCTTCTGCTAGCGAGGCCCCAACTCCTCAAGGTTCCGTAACCTTAGAAAATAGTGTCACCAGCTGAGGCACTACAGTGTAAAACAGCCTGTGGGGACCATTTTAGATTCAAAACATAACATATAATGACCTTCACCCATGCATGATTTGAGTTGGGTAATTTATGGTTATGACTTCAAATTACTGTCTAGGTTCTACCATCTCTAGTTGGGTCTACAAGTTGGATTTACAAGTAGTCAAAATACACACTAAGAGAACAAATGTTTATCTAAGCTGTGCGTCATGGCACATACCTATAATTCCAGCACTTGGGAAGTGGTGGCACGAGGGTCAGAAGTTCAAGGTCATCCTTGGTTACATAATGAATTTGAGGCCAGCTTGGCCTATTCAAGACCCTGTCTGTAGAAAAATGAAAAGCAAAAATCTTCAGCAAAGCCTACTCCTGTTTTGCTAGATGGACTTGTTATCGAACAGCCTTCTAAATATTTGTGTTTGTATCCATAGATGTTGCCTGCTCTCGGTCTTGCCTGAAGAAGCTTTTGCGTACAGTGGGCAGTGGTTTGTGCAGAGACTGATAACAGGCCTAAGTGCTAAGAATAGTGATTGTGAGCACTTAGTACTAAATGGGACATCTAAATCAACACCTTCTTCTAAGATCAAAGGGTTAGCATGCTTGGTTTCCCCTACACATGGGTGGGTATCAACCTATGCTTATGAGTTAGTGTGGGTATGGTGCACATGTGTGTGTAGAGACCAAAAGACAAACTCAGGTGTTGTTCCTCAGGCACTGTCTACTTTTTTTGTGATGGAGCCTCTGGCTGTCCTAGAGCTCACCAACAAGGCCAGGCCAACAGTCCATCAAGCTCCAAAGATTATCCTGTGTCTACTTCCCAAGCCTGGGGTTACAAGCAAATACCACTGTGCCACATTTTTAAAAAATATAATAACAATACAAGCCCTCATGCTTGTAAGGCAAGCGCTTTACTGACTGAGTTAACCCCCAGCCTCTACAGGGTGGTTTTCAATAACCCCTGAATTCATCCCATAGCAATTATCAGCCTCAGGATCATTGGCATTTAAATGCCATTTCTAAATCAACCTATCTTAGACTATAACATAGGAAAGAACGGTGATTCGTTCCTCCTTGGACCTATCATGGAAGGACCTAGCAATGTTGGAAGGAAAGTAAAACACCCACTGAGGAGCAGAGCTGTGACACCTTTCACCTTGGCGAGGCCCCAGTCTCATGAGAATCACTACAAGGTCACACTTTATTCTGTTTCATCACTGTTTCAGATAATAACTCGGCCAGGCTTTTATATGAGCATCCTTTTAAGACATAACATGGGTTAGGATCGGGGTAAGGGAACTACATCTCTTCCTGCCTCATCTGGCTCCGTGTGGACAGCTGCTGGCTTGCTGTGGATGTCGTCTGGGTTAACTCACTCCTCTGTTTGCCATTCAGCCATATTTTTGTTTAGAGGTCTGTTTCTGTCCTCCTTTTTGTTTTGTGCATGTTTAAACCCTAAACTACTCACAGAAAATGCAAATTGTTTTGGACACACACCCCATATCAAAACAGGAAAGAATTTAACATTTTCCTTTATTTACTGGTGCTCTGAGACTTAGTTGTGTTACCAACACAGCTTATCTTGGCTATTTGTTCATAAATTCATTCTTTCATTCATTGTTTATTCAATCACAGGTAACTACTACAAGCCTAATAAGCTGAAGGCTCTGTACTAACAGTAATATTTAAGAAAGGAGTATAGAGCATTTCAGAATGTGTGTGTGTGTGTATGTGTGTATGTACACATACACAGCACTATGACTTAAGTTTCTGAAATCTTCAACTAACAGAAGCTCTGGAAAAGTGCCACTGGGTGACCAGAAAATCTGCCAACAAAGAAGACACCAGGCAGCAACCCACAGCAAATTCTAACAGTCAGGAAACCTCAGTTCACCATGCCCATCCAGGAGAAAGGTGATTACTGGCTTCGGTTAATTGCTTCCCTGGCCCTGCAGCATTTTCTTAGCACAGATGGCAAGAGGGAGAGAGAAAAACAACCCTTTCCAAACCCACTTGGAAGCCTCAAAAACACAGATGTTGCTTCCTGAGTCCTTGGTGAAGGGTCGGATCCACTTAGCCAGAGGCTGGGTGAGCTTAGAAGAGATAAAAATGGTGGCTGTAAGTATAAACACATTAACTGGTCTTTCTTATGTTTCCAAAAGCCCAAACCTTTCTGAATGAAGTCTTTTAATGTTGAGCTTAGGCATCATCTCCTCCAGAAAACCTTTTGTAACACTCTCTGTCTTTAACCTTGCACATACAACCAGGCCAGCGAGCCCCCTGCTCTGTGTTCCCACACACTCATGCCCATCCCTTATGACTTAGACCTCATTATCAGCAATCTCTCCCAGGCTTGGCAGACATTTGCACCCAAGAGGCACTTACTAAATGATCTCAGAATAACTGTAATGCATAAAAGTTATGGAACACAGGAAAAGAACTCAAATCTGCACACTTAAATAATGATATAGCTTTTAAAGTGTATATACACAAACAGGAAAACAGCTGGCATACAATAAAGGAGAAATAATGACCTGTCCCACAGGCTATATGTAATTCTCCACATCTTCCATATTGCTAAAAGTAATTAGCCTAAAGGTAATTGTCCAGTGGATCTGCTAAAGGTGTGGCGTCCATGTGCTTTCACTGGCAGAGAGCAGTGACACCCATACTCATGGCAGGCAGTAGAGCCAGAACTCCTTTCATCTTAGACTAATTACCATGTTAGCTGTTGGTGCTCAGCCATCACACTCTGTGAGGTTAGACAGAGAATGGATGAAGTTACAGCCAAATTAAACTTAGACAAGACACTTTAAGATATTAATCAGCATACCTAATTATTATTCTGTTACATAGTAATCATAGTAATTAGGTATTGGTGGCAAAGAAAATTGTTTCTCCAGCTTATCCTATTGTCTAATGCATGTAGAAATGTCTGTGCCTACCATGCTCCTAATACCACGATCTGTTTTGTTTTTATTTTTGTTCTCTTTGGTCAGGCTTATTTTGGAGGAATTATATTTGCTTATGTTTATTTTGGGGCTTTTTGAGACAGGATCTCTCTTGTAGCCTAGGTTTCCCTCCCAAGTGCTGGAGTACAATGTGTACCACCTGGCACTGTCTGTATTTCCAGACCTATCACACATGCAGAAAAGCACAAGACAGAGGTCCTATGCACGTTATCCTGAACACTACTTGACACCTCTGCCTCCGTCAAGGTTCCAGGAGACATCTGAAGCTCTATCCCTCTTCAATCTCTCTGTCCTCCTTCTCCAAAGAAAGATTCAAGGTAGAGGGTTTTGTTTTACACAAGAAATATCAAATTATGAATTTAACATTAGGTAAAATGAATGTTTCCTTTAAACAAGGGAAGTCTAAACACGCTCAAAACAAAATAATAAATACTAGTCCCTAGGCGCTGCTATCACAAGTGCACTTTCTCTCCCATCCCAAGCCCAAGGCAACCTCTGATGTATGGCCTTGTATCCTATCTGCACCTTCACTAAACTGCTAAGAGCCCAGCTTGTAGAAACCCCAGGGATGTTCACACTATCATATGGCCTTATCTGTGGTCAGGGACCCCTTTAAAAGTCTATAAAAGCAAGGATTCCCATGTGAAGCAAATTTAAAATTAATTTTTTTTAAAAAGCAAGGAATCTCCTTTACTGTGTGGGTTGTTTTTTGGATCCCTTATCCCAGGATCCCCTACAGTGAGTGGCCGGTATTATTAAAAACTACTTCTCCTAAAAATGCATTCTAGTCCTTCTAGCTATTGAACCCAGAATGAATCTTCATCATCTAAAGCAATAAATACCACAAAATCTGGGAATAAACAAATGTTGGTGCTGCACACATCTATAGCACTCCTCCCCAGGCTGAGGTCTCTTGGTTTCATTTCAAACTTGGTTTCTCCTCCATCATCCACATGCAGCCATGCAGAATGGCATGACCATTGGTGTTCTGCCTCAGACCTCCCATCTTCAGGTTAGACCTCAGTGGGCAGCAGCGCGACCCATGTGAGGAAAACTGGTCATCCCTTCATTTTGTGTAGAAGTAACCACAAACCACATGACAATGTCTTTCTGCTGTGTCCCTTTAAGGAGGCTCACGTGTGTGGCTGTCATCTTAGCCCTGATTACATAGTGAGAAAGAGAATAGGAAGCTGCTTAACACAGACAAGCAGTGCCTTTCAATTCTCTGGCTTATAAGTCTTACTTTTGCAAAACTTCACGAAGGTCCCTCTGGCATCCTGGAAGGAATCTAGACATGCGAGGGGCCCTGAAACTCAAGTTTCATCAGCTTGATGGCAAATATCCCTGGTCACTTCTACTCATTCTTATACCCAAGCTAAAACCCAAGCTATTGGATTGAGCAAGGCCATGGCACTGGCTGCTACATCTCAGGGAGGATGAGCAGCTGTCAAGGGAATGGACGAACTCACCCACAGGCCCACTGCCTGAGAACTTTTGTACGAAGAAGGATGGTGAAAGCTGTTAGAATTCTCAGGAAAAGCCAGCATTCGGAACTCTACCAAGTGGATTCCAGGTCACTCAGTTCTTTATAACTATTATTGAATTTTATCCTGGCCACATCCTAAGGAGAAGCGCAAGCAGGTGGATGGGGGACCTGGAAGAGTGAAAAACAGAAAGACACAGAGGAGATATGAAGAGAAAGAGAAAAGTTGAGGGGAAGGAGAAAAGATGAAAGGGAAAGAAAAGAATACAGAAGAAAAGCTGGGAGGGGGCAACCAGAGACAGCCAAGCTTCCCATGTCCTCCTCATCCTCGGAACAGCCGTGTTACATCTGTGTCATAACAAAATTAAATGGCCTTTTTTTTTAACCACACACTCTTAAATTAGAAACAGTGATGGTTCTTTTGGCTCAGGTTCTACAAAATCCAAGTTGGCATGATCTTACAAAAAGAATAAAAGGGGAAAACTACCTCCTGGATGATTGATGTCCCTGTAAACACAGGCCCAACAATTCAGCCATTTGGGCACTTTCCACACATTTCAGAGGCCTTCACCCAGACTTCATCTGGATGCCAATCTCCATGTCATAATCAATCTTCGGAAATTTTCACACAATCCAAGCAGTGGTCAGGCTGTTCTTTATGTTTGCTTGCCTTATTCCTTTAACTGACACTCATCATTTCCTTCCAAGAAAAATAACAGAAAACTTGGAAGTGTCACTTAATCTGGAATGTACACGTGAAGACTTCAGACACTCAGAAAAATTATAATTCTCAAATGGGTTCTGTGAAGGAGCGAGTAAAACCTTAGGAAAGTTCGATTCTTTAAAGGAGGGTGTGTTTAATCAGCTTCTCAAGCAAAACTCCATCCTGCAAGTTCTGGGAACTTCACTGTTTCTGTCAGATCCACGATTTTCCTTATCAGGGACATCTGAAGGTATCCCGATGAACCACCAAGTCACTGGGTAGGAACACACCTAGCCCAAGAATTCAGACTAATGACCTAATCCATACTACTTGTGTGTGGGGAGGCAGTAAACACTTGACATCCTACCTCAGGGGCTTTCCAGTGTGTAGTCCTCCCCTCAGGAAGTAATTCCAAAGTCATTGCTGTTGTGAGGGTCACAAGATCGAGACCTCTTCAGTCTCAGCAAGAAAAGCAAGTGTAGAACTCAAACACATTTTTCTTCTTAGTAAACCAGCTGAGCTGTACTTCTTTTTAAAATAATCATTGTATGCGGTCATTGCATGGTTCTGTGTAGTGCATATAGTCATTTTCATGCAAGCGCATACTGGAATCAAGTGTATTCTCCCACATTGCCCTTCCTCTGCCCTTTTCTCTCCTAGGCAGTTTCGCTTCAAATTTCATACCATATATACATACATGATTGTGTATATGACGTGAAATAAGACCTAAGAATCACATATAAGAGAAAGCATGATATCTGTCTTTCCAAAACTGCCTTCACTTGCTTGATTGGCTTACCTCTGGTGGCATCCACTGTTTTTTATAAATGACATAACGTTGTTCTTCTTTGTGCTGAAAGAAATGGCACTGTGCATGTGTAGCACGTTTTCTTTATTCGTCTCTCTTTTTGGGAACACTCTTTTAGTCCAGTAACTCCAGGGTAGTCCTGCAAGGAGAGCTGATGTGTAAACATCTCCTGCACATGTTGATTTGAGGTCCTGTGGGTAAATGCTTGGGTTCGGTGAAGCCCTTCACATGGTAGGTCTATTTTTAGTTTTTTTTTAAAGAACGCCCCTACTGATTTCCATAGTGGCTGGACTAGTTTACATTCCAACTGGCCATGTATAAAAGTTCCCATTCAAAGTGACCTGGGAAATGGCTCAGTGAGCAAAGCGCTTGCTGTGCAAGGATGAGGGCTTGAATTTGCATCCCCAGGACCCACAAGAAAAGTCAAATATAATCCTAGCCCTGAGAGGCAGAGGCAAGAGGATATAAGGGATTTACTGGCTCATCAGGCTAGCTGGTTAGTGAGCCACGTGTTCAAAGAAAGACCTTGTTTCACAGAATAAGCTGAAAAGCAATAAGGGAAGACATTTGACATCGTCTTTTTATAGACACACACACCTTTCAACCATGTGTATGACTCTTGCACAAAGCTAAGAGACTCCCTGTGACTCCCAATTGCAGGCAGGACATTAACATGTCACACTACAAATGAGTTGGTTGGTGCTAAGTTAAATAAAGTATTCCTTCGTGGTGATTAGAAATGGGAGTCCAGATTGCCTCCCACCACATAAGCCTGTTGGAGGATTAAAAGTCATCTGCATCCCTAAGGCCAACAGTAGAAGAGAGAATAAGGCAACTTATGTGGAAATTTTTATATTAAACAAAAAATGCAACATCTTTAAAACCAGGTGAAGAGGCTATCAAGGGTTTAATCTATGACCTGCCTTTATTTCTGCCCCCTACCGGAGTAGAAAGAGAGTCTAGCCAAGTTTGAGCAGAAGGAAAGAGAGAAGTCACTCTTAGTTATGGCACCATGGTCCTAAACAACAGAAGACAAGAAAGAGCAAACCAGATTAAATAATAAGAACATGTCATAAAGGCACCCAGAAGCAGCCTGGCCTATAGAGTTGGTAGATTGAGTAATTCAAAAATATGCTCATTAATAGCTAAAGTATTGAAGCAGGCTAGAGGTCCATCAACTGACAAATGGAAAAAATAAAGAATATATACACAAAGGGAATTTTATTCAGCTATAAAAATAATGAAATTATGGCATTTGCAGGGAAATGGACAGAACCAGAAATCATTATGTTAAGTGAAATAAGACAGACTTAGAAAAACAAATGATACATTTTCTTTAGTGTGCAGAATCTAGATTTAAATGGGAGACAGTAGAAAGAGAGTTATGGCAGGGGACCACGAGGCCTAACGGGAAGGGAGGAGAATCAGCAAGAATAATGAATGTAGAACAAAGAAGCAGGAGGGGACTTTGTATTTCTACTTGCAGTGATATATTATTTAAGATTCATTAAAGCTTGACTGAGGATTCAGAAAAGCAAAGTCATCCTTAATCCCACCAGCCAGAAGTTAGGAGGTGGTGGTACACACCTTCAGTCCTAGGACTCAGGATTAAGAGATAAGACAGATCTCTGTGAGCCCAAGGCCACCAGATCTACACAAGAGTGAGTCAGTCTAAAAGAGAATTATAGCTCACACCTTTATCCCAACATTGGGGAAGTATATAAGACAGAAGCAAGGTCTCAGAGAGGCATTCCTTTCTAGTCACACTGAGGAGAGGCAGCCGTTTGAGAGCTCATGTGTGGATCAGCCATTTCAGCCTAAACTAGAGGTGAAGCTAGTGGCCGGTTGCTTTGCTTTTCTGATATTCAGCTTGAAGTTTGAATCCCAATATCAGTCTCTGGGTCTTATTTATTCGTGTTACATCTACTCAATGAAGACACACACACACACACACACACATACAGAGGGGATGGGGAGGGAGAGGCACACATACAAATGCACACATACACACTGTATCCCCATATTCAAGTCGGTAACTCTTTCCTCTTCCCATAATTCTCTACAGTGTCCCAAGAGTAGGCTGGATTTCTGTAATCTGGTCACATGATATGTTGATCCGGGGAGATGGGTGAAACTCTAACAGCTGCCTAGGACCCTCACCCCTGTAACCTTGTTTTCACCAGGACAGCTGGATGGCCATGTCGTGTTTAGGGAAAGACTGTTTATATTCAACATCTCCTAGGCCACTGCCAGCTTTCTCTAACAACAAAGCCCTTTCAGGACACAGCGTCTGAAAAGCATGGGGGAGGTCAAAACCTGCCTTGAGTTGTTGAAAGAAGCCAAGCTGCACGGAAGCTGTCCACACCCTTCAGTCTGGGCAGCACATGGCCGGAAGGGGCTGCACATGGCCGGAAGGGGCAGCGCACCCTTGCTCCTGTTCCTTCAGCACCTGTGTGGCTCAGCCGAGGGAAGCAGGTGGGTTTGCACAAGGAGAGAAACATCTTAACCTCTGTGGGTCTCTTCTGCTCATCTCTGTGGGACAAAATCAAGAGGGAAGAGGATCCCAAGAGTGTTGCCTGCCCTCCCTCCAGGAAGAGTTAGTTCCTACGGGAGTGCTAAGCAGGAAATTTTAAATGATCACCTTTCACAGGGTAAGGGGGACCTGAGGAAGGAACCGGAATCGAAGAGCAAGCTTGGTTGCTGATTCCAGAATCTTCATTGTGCCGATGAGTCAGTGCCCGTGACTTCAAGGGCAGGAATCTAACTTGACTAATCGTCCAGTAGAAAATTTTACTCCTCGTTCTGAATATCTGAAGTCCAATAAACAAACAAGTGTCAGGAACACACTTATCTACAAGAGATTCTTGCTGTGTACCCTGGGTAACTAGGAAACGCTCTGTAAGCCCCCTCCTGCATACACGCACGCACACACACACACGGGCACCTTGTCACAGAACGCTCCCACACAAGGAAAGTGAAATTGCTGTGTGATGAGCATAAAGTCGTGGGTGTTTCCTTGGGAATCGAGCCAGGTGTAACTGATAAGGGGAGGGAGGCCCAGCGGTCCCTCGGCCTGCCCCTATCCTGACTCTGCTGAAATCCTTATTTGGTAAAGCCTTTACCTGGATCCCTGAACTCAGGGCCAAGTCTGTTCACGCAGGACCACAGCTGGGGAGGCATCGCCACTGACGTCCCTTCCCAAAGAGATGAATGGAATTCCAGGAAGCTAGAGTCATTTTGGCTTGGGACCGGTGGCATGAAGACCAGACTTCAGAGACAGGAGCATCAGGCAGCAGCCTGCTCATGGAAATGTGTATACCAACAGATGTAACCCACACCTCGGTTTCGGGAGCCGAAAAAATGGAAAGAACATTTAGGGAGAAAAAAAAATGGGGAATAAAATAATAGGCAGAGAGTAATTTATTACTCTACGGGTAAGTTCTGTAAATAGTGTAAGATCCTGGAGCCAGACGGTTCAGCAAATTCTCCAACCAGTCACGTTAAGAAACACGAGTGGGCACAAAACAACATTTCAAGACACAGTTTCAGTTTGGGCTTGCGGGAGCTGGGCATGAATTCGCTTCCTTAAAATGCCACTAGAAACTTTCTGCCGGGATACCCTAAATCAGAATACACATACCGCCCCCAAGCGGCCATCTGAGGAAGCACAGTAGAACTGGGGAAGTACTCTGAACTCTGGACTTGGACGAGTGGGAAGGCGACCTTGGTGCACGGTCCTGCTGCTGGCCCTGACTACTGCACACTTGCCACCCTTAGTGAATCAGGCAGAGGGCAGGCGTGAGGGGCAGGAGTGGAGCGCAAAGCCCTGATGGCACGGGATCTCCCACCCCACCAGGATAGACCCAAGAGGCAGCTTCCTTATTAAAGGGGTCGGACACATTAACCTTTTCACTTTTATTTTTAAACCAGACATTCTCAATCTCCAAATTTCTCCGTCACTGAGGCATTCAAGGATACGGGCTTTAGTGAAAGCCCCTTAAACGGCCTTAGGTAGTCCCCAAAGTAGCATCGTGTCTGAGGACCCTCAAGCGGAGCGCTTCCAGCCTCCGTGGCGCAAGAGCCTAAGCTCTAAGTGGCTGCGTGGGTGGAGACCTATTTTTCTGAGAAGTTCCAGGGCTCCTGTACCCGATCAGCGTCCCCCCCCCCCCCCTTCACTTTCAGCCCGATGCACGCCAAGCGCGCGGCGGGGGGGTGGGGGGAGGAACCTGTGTCGTCGTCCCCCCCCACCCCACCCCCGCCGCTTCCTGCCCCGACTCCTATTGGCCAGGACGATTCCCAGGAATGCGAGCGCCCCTTTAAATGGTCTAGGGCTCCTCTACCCAGCCAGCCACTGCCCGGAGTCAGCCGGCCTCTTCGGACTCCTGCAAGCAATCCCGACACAGCTACCCAGTCCCGTCAGGGCCTCTCCGGGAGCACCGGCCGTCCCCGTGTCTCCACCAGATTCGGCGGCGTCCTTGTCCTTCACTGCACCTTTGCCGCCACTCCCGGCTGCTGCGCCCGGGTGCACACAGGTAAGCCACCAGCCGTCGCTGCCCAGCACCTGGCCAGCCACCTCAAGCCCCTATGGTGCAGATGGTCGAGCAACTCCCTACCTCCTGCTTCTCCCGGTCTGCTTGTCCTAACTGTCCCTCATTATGCCCCATCTAGCCGCTGGAAAGAACTTTTCAGAGCTGGTTCTCTCCAGCCTTAGGGATCACAAATAATTCCTCCTGGACGCCTCAAGATTTTCTCACCAAGCAGTCTTTGGGTTGCCTCTGACCTTTACAAACATCCATGTCCCCAAATACATTTCGTAGTCTTATCTAAAGGGCCCAAGGAAAAACCCCAAATCACGTTATGCCCCTCATCCTGGAGCACCACAATCCCCTGCCTCTGGCGCTTAGTTTTTACTAGGTGTAAGTCCTTTTGCTTTGCTTTTCAGCACATATAGGACACACACACATCCTGCCCTCCCGCCTTGCTTTTGTCCTGGTCTCTGATTCTAACTGCCTCTGCTTCTTGTTACAGGCTGCGTGCTGGGCACAAAGGCTCCAGCATGGAGCTGGCCTGGGGACTAGGTGTCCTTTTCCTGTTGCATGTGTGTGGCAGCAATCGCATTCCAGGTGAGTCTCCGATTCCCTCTCTCTCTCTCTTTCTCCCTCTCCCTCCACCCCCTCTCTCTACCCCCTCCTCCCTTCCCTCTCTCTCCCTCTCCCCCTCTCCAAAGAGGGGGTACAAGATAGCGCAGGTGTACCCCTCCTTGGTCCCCCTAGACTGTTTCCTCTGAGCCCTTAATGCCAGGGTGCAGGTTCCCTCTCCCTGTTCATTCAGCTCCCAGTGACCACCAAGAGTTCTTTCTCACTCTGCCCTTTCCCGGCCAGGACCCTACACCCTGGAACCCAACCTAGAAAGCTGATTGTCTTTTCCCACCTTACAGAGTCTGGGGGAGACAACAGTGTCTTTGACATCTTTGAAATCATTGGAGCTGCCCGCAAGGGCTCCGGCCGCAGACTGGTGAAGGGCCTTGACCTGTCCAGTCCAGCTTTCCGGATCGAAAATGCCAACCTGATCCCCTCTGTGCCTGATGACAAGTTCCAAGACCTACTGGATGCTGTGTGGGCTGACAAAGGCTTCATCTTCCTGGCTTCCTTGAGGCAGATGAAGAAGACTCGGGGCACACTCCTGGCCGTGGAGCGGAAAGATAATACCGGCCAGATCTTCAGTGTGGTCTCCAATGGCAAAGCAGGCACCCTGGACCTGAGTCTGAGTCTGCCAGGGAAGCAACAAGTGGTGTCCGTGGAGGAAGCCCACCTGGCCACCGGCCAGTGGAAGAGCATCACTCTCTTTGTGCAAGAAGACAGGGCGCAACTCTACATTGACTGTGAGAAGATGGAGAGCGCTGAGCTGGATGTGCCCATCCAGAGCATCTTTACCAGGGATCTGGCCAGCGTTGCCAGGCTCCGAGTTGCGAAGGGAGACGTCAATGACAATTTTCAGGTAGATCTTCTTACCCGTCACAAGAGCTTTGTGGAGATGTCTTTAAAGTATTCCCAAATGTAGGGAGCGTCAGACACCCCCAGAGGGCTGGTTAAATCATATACTGCTACCTCAAACCCCAGAATTTCAGAGTTGGTAGGTCAGTTGAGGAACCTGAGAAATTACACTTCTAATAAGAAGTAAGTTGTGATGATGCAGGAGCCTGGGAACCATGCTTCCAAAGCTATCTAGAGAGATAAGAGATGGTTTTCCCTATTACAGTATCAGACATGACTTATATGCTCTCAGAAAAATAATTTGTATCAAATCACCTACCAATTTTTAATATGGCTTGAAAAGGATACTTTGTCAGCATTTGAGTCCCTGGGCAGGGTGTCTGAATGCTTCCGGTCTGGGTCCAAGGTAGGAGTAGCAGTCTGGTCACGTGCTACTGTAGCTTGTTTTTTTCTCTTCTCAGCCTTTTTTCCCCAAAGCGTGACTTTGAACTCCCACAGTAACTCTTTGACACTGGGGAGTATCAAAGTATCGTGTCCGCCAGACTTGGGATCAGATTCCATTTCCTGTGTACCCCAAGCAGTCCGATAACTAGATAAGTGGATTCTTTGTAAAATTCTCCAGTTGGCAGAAGACACAGTTGGGATTTTGAAGTTGTTTGGCAATGTATGTCCATGTGATATTTTGGCAGGATATCTTAAGGCAGTTCCTTTAAACTTTCGGGGCACTCACCACATGCTCTTCCAGGCTGAATGAGACAGGCTGCCCCACCCCCACCCCCACCATTCTACAATGTGTGTCCTCTGCCCACAGGGGGTGCTGCAGAATGTGAGGTTTGTCTTTGGAACCACCCCAGAAGACATTCTCAGGAACAAAGGCTGCTCCAGCTGTAAGTACCCCTGTGTCTCTGCAGTTTGGGGAAATTCCACCAAACACCCTGAGAAATGCAAGCAGTAGGCTTTGCACACAACATCCCAGGGGAACATAGTTGATGTATACAAAACTGACCCCCAAAGGATCCTCCACACATGCATGTAGCAGCTCTACATTCATCCCTAGTCCCAAATGAAGTGGCTTTTACAACCTGAGGGGGCTGGTGAGATCAGCTGTTAAAGTCTTTCTATTACATCTTGTTTCTCAGCAGCTACCAACATCCTCCTCACCCTTGACAACAACGTGGTAAATGGTTCCAGCCCTGCCATCCGCACCAACTACATTGGCCACAAAACAAAGGACCTGCAAGCCATCTGTGGCCTCTCTTGTGACGAACTATCTAGCATGGTCCTAGAACTCAGGGGCCTGCGCACCATTGTGACCACACTCCAGGACAGCATCCGCAAAGTGGTCAGTGGCCTCTGCTTCCATTTGCCAGCCCTTGAAGATCACCATAGGTGGTCCCATGGGAGACTGGACACTCATGAGCCTTCCCCTCTTTCAGACGGAAGAGAACAGAGAGCTGGCCAGTGAGCTGAGGCGGCCTCCCCTCTGCTTCCACAATGGAGTCCAGTACAGGAACAATGAGGAATGGACCGTTGACAGCTGCACCGAGTGTCACTGCCAGGTAAGGGACACTCACAAACTACAAGAAGAATTGATGGCATATGTCTCAGGAGATTCTCAAATGAGCACACACATTTTCAAATGTGCCCTGGCCTGCTACCAAAGTGACTTTTTTCTTTAAATATGTAATTATGATATCTACAAATTCCTTTTTAACTGTCAGAAAGTTTATCAAAGTCTTAATTATACAACAGGCTGAGTAGCTAAAAGAACAAATCTCCCTAATCATTGAAATAATTTAGCCACTTTAGTTCAAAGACTGAGTATTGAATGTCAGGTACATAAAACCCACTTAGAACATTCTTTTCTGACCAGCCCTGATTTGTATTCAACTCTGGCAAGGAGGTTCTTGTAATTCTATTCAGATCTCCACCATGCCAGGAAAAGTAAAGTTTAAATGCAAACCACTGATTACTGAGATATGATCTCCTTCCAATTCCCATTTTTCTTCAATATGTAATAAAGCTGTATCCACATTTGAGACACTGATATGAGCTACACAGTTAGTTGATTTCCCTTATACAAATGTGTTGTTCTGTAACATCCACACCTGCCTGAGTAGCAGTTAAAAAGAACTTTCTAAGGAATGGAGTGAGAATTAACTCTGCAACTATGTGACACTGAGGACTGTAGATCCAGCAGAGACACCCCACCTATAAAAGCTACCCCACCAGAACACATACCTTCCTGACTGAGTCATGGCTTATAATGGAAATGTCAGAGCAAGCTCCTCTTTGCAATATGCTTGGTAACATATTTCCCTCTCATTCATTTGCCTTACAGAATTCAGTTACCATCTGCAAAAAGGTGTCCTGTCCCATCATGCCCTGCTCCAACGCCACTGTTCCTGATGGAGAATGCTGCCCACGGTGTTGGCGTAAGTTCCTAAAATGGTGTAACCATTCTTCAGTGGATAGCTCAGTTTCGGGGCATCCTGAACACAACACTGGAGCCCAGTCCCTCCCAGCTCCATTAGACATTTCCAGTCAGATTCTTGCAAACAGACTTGGGTAACTAGAAACCAGTCTATTGAACAGAGCCTGAATCTCCATGGTGATCAGATCTTGGCCACGCATCTGGATTATGGCATAGGCAATGATCTTGATGGAGTTTATGGATTCTGGTGTTACAAAGCTGTCAAGAGAAAAGATGAATATGGCAGTAGGCTTAAGCTGGTTGCTTTTAGAAATTAATCTTTTTGTTAGAGAAAATTATCCACCAGAGAACTGATAGAAACTGGTATAAGCATCAGGGGTAGGAGGCCTAAGAGATTAGCTTCAACTAATCTGGGTAATAAAAGAAATCAGCTACTATACGGCTGTGTGACATTCTGCCTCTGGGGCTTGTTGCCAGTATAACCACTTTACTGAGGAGACCTTTTAATGCAGAAAGCACACCTCATAAAAGTGACTCATCGAGGATCAGAAAGAAATCAGGGATGTCAGCTGCGCTCTACTCGAAAACACAGGAGGTACACTCATGAGCCATGGGTCAGAATAACCAGCCCCTTGGCAGCAGTTTTGGCACAACAATGTTTTCCTGTGTATCTCTTTCTGTTCAACATCTATCAGGTGTGAGTTACAGGGAACAAAGCCTGCTGGGAGCTAGCTGGATGGCAGCTAGCAGATCGGTGAGCCTGAACTAGGGGTTGCTAGGGAGACTTTCGAGTGATGACAAAAGAAAACAAATTGCCTGCCCTCTGACAGACACATGGGATTGCCATCCTGATGTCTGAGCTGATAGTAAACAAACATATTCGCCTTTGTGTACAAAAACACCAGATGCCAGAGTGAGAGGAAAGACAAATCGACCAACCTTGTGGCTGAGGCAGAGACAAAGCCCCCATCAGACTACCTTCCAACACCTGGACCAGGGCTTCCCTGACAGTCAGAAATGATACAGATTAGCTGCCTAAAACACTGGTGTTCTTCGACATCAGAGTCGGGGAAACACCTGAGCTGCCCTAAGTCAGTAAAGGGGAACTTGCTTGAGACGCAGAGGAGAAACCCTGATGGGTGAACGGGAGAGCATGCTATGAGCAGGCGGCTGTATTGATAAGCAGGACATGCCTTCATGTACACATGATGACCTGAGGTGAACTCCTGGGCCACTGAATCAAGATTTGTGCTGCTTTTTCTCCTGAAAAATGGGCCCTCGATGTCTTATGCATCACACTGTCAAGTCTGGAGTTAATAAGACTTTCTTAGAGATTATCACCACACAAAAGCCTGTGAAATGATGAACCTTGAATTGGCTCCACTCTCTTAATCCTTTGTGTAGCCAAGTATCTGGTGTGTACATAAATATAAACATCTTCTATTAATCATACTTCCATAAAGCTAGGAGTATGAAAAAAAAGAATATAAAAAGGAAACCTATTGCTTTGCAATCTCTGGTAATGAAAGGCCCTAAACAGAGCCCTCTAAAGAGCAGTTTGTCCTAGACATCAGGTGCCAAACAACCCCGTTTCTTCCCACAGCCAGCGACTCTGCTGATGATGGCTGGTCCCCCTGGTCTGAGTGGACTTCCTGCTCTGCAACATGTGGCAATGGAATTCAGCAACGTGGCCGTTCCTGTGACAGCCTCAACAACAGATGTGAAGGCTCTTCAGTACAGACGAGGACCTGCCACATCCAGGAGTGTGACAAGAGATGTAAGCACCATGGCCACTAAGGGGTGGCAATGTCACTTCTCAATGCTCACCACCAAGAGTAGCTCCATAGCAAAGAGCCTGAGGCACAGGTGCTGGGCTTGGGATCTGAGTCTCAATCACACTCCTAATCTTCCCTCCCCAAGGCTCCTCCTCATCTATCACATGGGAAGAATAACCATTCTTGATAAAGTTCTATTAGGCATTTTCTCTAGATAATGTACATGAAACAATTAGAATAGAGCTTGGCTCTTGGCCAGCAACCTATAAATGTTGGGCTATTGACATCAACTCACACAGACAGCTAAATACTATCTTTACCTTTTCTGTGCTAGAAAAGCTTCCCCATTGACATTGGCATGTGTCAATAGTTTCCACTATACACTAGTGTAAGTTGCCAACGATCACTCTGCTAGAATTATTGGTGTCTGAAACTTTCATTGTGACCCCCTCCAAGGCAGCACCATTTGTGACCATCAGATTTGCCTTTCAGTTAAACAGGATGGTGGCTGGAGTCACTGGTCCCCATGGTCGTCTTGTTCTGTGACCTGCGGTGATGGTGTTATCACAAGGATCCGACTCTGCAACTCTCCCAGCCCCCAGATGAATGGGAAGCCCTGTGAAGGTGAAGCTCGGGAGACCAAAGCCTGCAAGAAAGACGCCTGCCCAAGTAAGTGTGGGCCTGACCCAGGGACACAAGGGAGCCAGCTCTCCCCAGCTGGTGGCCTCCTATCTGTGGCCTCCAGCTCAGTGGACCGTGGAGCATGGGAGCTCACTCACTAGAGAAACAAACAGAAACAAAGTCCTGCATGTTCAGCAGCTTCTTCTAATGAAAAACAGAAAGAACATCATTCCAACCATGCCCAGTTCCCAAACAGTCTTCCCACGGGCCAGATTAGAAGGCATTTCTGACAAGCTCTGGACAGGTTTCTGGGACAGCTAAGGTACCTGAAAACTGAATTTTTACCCATGTCTTGTTTTCTTACAGTCAACGGAGGCTGGGGTCCCTGGTCACCATGGGACATCTGCTCTGTCACCTGTGGAGGAGGTGTGCAGAGACGCAGCCGGCTCTGTAACAACCCCACACCCCAGTTCGGTGGCAAAGACTGTGTTGGTGATGTGACTGAAAACCAAGTTTGCAACAAGCAGGACTGTCCGATTGGTAAGCTGTGAAGCCAGGAACAAAACCACCCTGGGAGTTTTCTGCTTTATGAATGCCACAATCGGCTTTCACTGGGGGTGGGGGGTGGGGCTGTCCAGCTTTGTTTCATTGGCCCTGACAATCTGATTACTCTAAGATGCAGCTGGACCAGTAACAGAGACCCTACAATGTCATATTCTGCATCATTTTAAGTAGGACATGGCAGTAGCAGCAAGTTAGAACCAACCATTTACCTGTCTCTTACCTCATCTCAGATGGATGCCTGTCTAATCCCTGCTTTGCTGGCGCCAAGTGTACTAGCTATCCTGATGGTAGCTGGAAATGTGGTGCATGTCCTCCTGGCTACAGTGGAGACGGCATCAATTGCAAAGATGTCGATGAGGTAAGAAGCCAATGACTCTTAAGTTACCAGAGTGGAAAAAACAACTAACCTGCCCCTGCATATGCCAAGTGTTAAGCAAATTCTCTTTTCATCCATAGTGCAAAGAAGTACCTGATGCCTGCTTCAATCACAATGGAGAACATCGGTGTAAGAACACAGACCCTGGCTACAATTGCCTTCCCTGCCCACCACGATTCACTGGCTCACAGCCCTTTGGCCGAGGTGTCGAACATGCCATGGCCAACAAACAGGTATAGTGGAGAAGTAGACCACAGTACAAGAGGGCTGTCCTTGCACAAACACCTGACAAACAGGGAGGGCACTGAACGTACTGTGTTAGATGTGTGACGGGGCAGCCAACATATTTGAAAATGCTGTGCTGAAAGGAGCTGTGATCAGATGGGCTTGCATATGCCGTGTTTGGCAAGCTGAGCAGCTCCAAGTAAATCCAACGTAAAACAGCATTTGCCAGCAGCCTGGATATACTCAGAGGGAATGGAGAGGGACAAAGGCTTGCCAGCTTCCTCCTAATGGAACCTCTGTCTGCTTCAGGATGGGAGGGATCTAGACTCTATGGTGTCTCGGCACTTTTGAACGTTCTGTGATAGCATTGGGATGCTGTACCCTCAGGTGTGCAGTCCACGAAACCCCTGCACAGACGGGACACACGACTGCAACAAGAATGCCAAGTGCAACTACCTGGGCCACTACAGTGACCCTATGTACCGCTGTGAGTGCAAGCCCGGCTATGCAGGCAATGGCATCATCTGTGGCGAGGACACAGACCTCGACGGCTGGCCCAATGAGGACCTGGTGTGTGTGGCCAATGCAACTTACCACTGCAAAAAGGTACAGTCAAGTTCCCTTGTGGGCTTCCCTCTCAGGAATGTGCCAAGGAATTCTGAGTCTTGAAAAACTGAAAATGAAGCAGATTAAACCTCCCAGATGCAGAAGGGCATTGACTCTCATTAACATGGAGTCATTTGGTGCCAAGATCTCAAATGGGACACGATCTTTTGACATCTGTATCCCAGAGTCAATTTTTTTTGTTCAAAAAGACTGCTCTACTTGTGCCTTGCAGAGTATAACTTATGGTCACAGCATGTATGAACACCACAAAAGCAGCCTCCCAAAATACCTTTCATGGCTTCACCTTGCCATAAAAACATGTCTGCACCTGAGCGTTCTATCAGGATATCCCATTGTGGGCCTTCATGTATGTGCCAAGCAAGGGAATGCTAACTGTAGCTGTCATGTGTGTCTCCTTCTCTTAGGACAACTGCCCCAACCTTCCCAACTCAGGGCAAGAAGACTATGACAAAGATGGAATTGGCGATGCCTGTGATGACGATGATGACAATGACAAAATCCCAGATGATAGGGTAAGGATAAAATTCTATCCCTCCTTCATCTTTGTGATACAATGACAGCCTAAAACACTAGGATTTAAGGACATTGCACAGTGATAACAAAAACATATACCAAACTAATATATAAGATAATTAGAAACTTGTCACTATGTCTTGCTTAAAGAATTGTTATTTTCATTTTTCATCACAGCCTCCCCCAACTTGAGAAATTAACAGTGAATACATATAACTTTCTGTTCCCCAGATTCAATGAGTGTTATTTTTACAATGATAGCTGAGATGATGAAGTTATATCCTGTATCTCTCTTAATTGTAACCAAAAAGAATTCAGTTTTCATCCACCATGTCTTCCTGTCTTGCTATTTTACTTACACTGAATACTCAGTATATTGACCAAGTATAAGATTACTTCTGCAGATCTTTGAGGGTTTATAATGCTGTGTATGGGGGTGGAGGCATCAGCTGGTTTCCCAGGCAGCATCATAGAGTGTCCATTTCTCCTCTTTGCAGGACAACTGTCCATTCCATTACAACCCAGCCCAGTATGACTATGACAGAGATGACGTGGGAGACCGCTGTGACAACTGTCCCTACAACCACAATCCTGACCAAGCAGATACAGACAACAACGGAGAGGGAGATGCCTGTGCTGTGGACATCGACGGAGACGGTAAGGCACTCCCTGCCTTGACAGCCTGAAGAGACAGAGACACGCACAGTTTACTTAGTGGCTTAATGTGTGATTTAATTGAATATATGGGGCTGCAGGACTCAGCTCCCATCTATACCCCCTCCATAGGAATCCTCAATGAACGAGATAACTGCCAGTATGTGTACAATGTGGACCAGAGGGACACTGACATGGATGGAGTTGGAGATCAGTGTGACAACTGCCCCCTGGAACACAATCCAGACCAGGTAGGTGAACTCCTTCCAGAATCTCTCAGTGAGGTGTTGTGTCTCCCTTTCTATACCTCTAAAACAATTAGTTCAATAGACTCCAAACCCTCCCACCCCCATTTGCAATGCTTGTCTGTAAAATTTGCCTGATATGAGCCCTTGGCAAACTCTCCCAGAGATTAGTGTAGAAACCCTGTGGCCTCGGTCTTGTTTGCTGCCACCATTAAGATAAATTACACAAAGAGCTGAGATCCACAGTTTCAGTCTTATCTGACGCATGTAAAACAGAGGAAGGCAGTATCCAAAAGTAAAATAAGCCCTGTGTCATGGCTAGCAGCAGAATCTGGTAAGAAATCAGGAAGCCAAATTACCTCTGAAAGCTGGTGAAAGTCTGATTTCTCCCAGTCTCCCAGTGAACCCAGCTTCTCAGGCTCCTCCCTGCAGTGCAAGCTGTGGGTGCTCCTGGTGGTGCAGATGGGTGTCAACACACAGGTTCCCAGGACCAGAGTGTTTCCCTTTGTGTCGTTGTGCATTGTTTCTAGGAAAAAAACACAGCGAGCTTTCTTTCTTCTAAAGTGATGGTTCTGATAGGTTTAGTAGTCAGACGCTTGAACAGAAAAATTTAAGGACTATAGAAATGAAAATTCAAGTTTCTCCTCCTTATGAGCTTGAATCATGCTCAAAGCAAGATGACTTTAAGCCATTGTCATAGGAAACCCTCACTTGGCACTCAGATCCCTGCTCTGAGTTTGGGTCTGCCAGACATTCAACATATTAGATAGCATTTAACCTCATTGAATGGGTTTTTGATTCCTCAGATTAAATTTTATAAACAAATCTAAACATCCTATAAAAATCTCAAAAACAAAGAGTAAGATGGTAAGAAAATATCCAGTTTTTATACAAACAGTCCCTAAGCACCTCACACATACTGAATGCTAAGTACTCTGAAAAACTATGTTTTGAAAAATGTTAGTTTGACTTTATCTGAGCCAACAGATGAAACCCTTATGGAATAGACGTAGAATGCCAAGTGTCTCAAAAATAAAAAGTAATTAATCTCATCCATCTTATGCAGACAGTCTGCATAGACAGACCACTGCCATGATTCAAGGCCTCGAGTGGAAGTTGACCTGTCAATAATTTACAGTTAATGTCAATGGGAAATTACAAAATGTACATCAGGGGATTTAATTTAACATTAAAATATAAACAATAAACACTGCATTCCCTTGAGTGATTTAAAAATAACTGTTAGTTAGAAAGCTTTCTTGTGCATATTTTTAAATATTAACTATCTCCTCAATTCTCATGTAAAATAAGGGCCAAAATAAAACTCTCTTTAAAACTTGGTTTTTCTATAGTAATACAGAAGTAACAATGATCGCCATTGTTCATTTCCAACATGGAGAATGTTCCCTGCCCCTTTGACCCTGGTGTGTATTATTTGATTCACCCACCATTGATGCCTCTCTTCCAGGTGGACTCTGACTCCGACCTTATAGGGGACACCTGTGACAACAATCAGGACATTGATGAGGATGGCCATCAGAATAATATGGATAACTGTCCCTACGTGGCTAATGCCAACCAGGCTGACCATGATAAAGATGGCAAAGGAGATGCCTGTGACCATGATGACGACAACGATGGCGTTCCTGATGACAGGGACAACTGCAGGCTGGTGCCCAATCCTGACCAGAAGGACTCTGATGGTGAGTCACTATGGCACTGCTGAATAGCAAAACTGATGTCTTAGCTGTGTAGACGGAAGAAATGAAAACAGTACCTGAGAGGACTAGGAAACAGAGCACCAGTTTTTGACAAGACAGTGAACTTGTGAACCACTCATAAGAGCATTTCAGAATTTCACTGAGCTTTTGCCTTCTTGGACCTTAGGTGACGGCCGAGGTGATGCCTGCAAAGATGACTTTGACCATGACAATGTGCCAGACATTGATGACATCTGTCCTGAGAATGTTGACATCAGTGAAACCGATTTCCGACGGTTCCAGATGATTCCTCTAGATCCCAAAGGAACCTCCCAAAATGACCCTAACTGGGTTGTGCGCCATCAGGGCAAAGAACTTGTCCAGACTGTAAACTGTGATCCTGGTCTTGCTGTAGGTGAGTAGTGAGTTCCTTAGTTCCAGAGGGGAATACACTAGAAGAAGGCAAATATGAATTATGACCAGTGACCCTATTGATAGGTTCACTAGGACCTCAGGATTTCTGAGAACATCGTGGAGAACCCCGTAAAAGCCACAGCCTTTAATCTGACTCTGGCCTTGCCTTCCAGGTTACGATGAGTTCAACGCCGTGGACTTCAGTGGTACCTTCTTCATCAACACTGAGAGAGATGACGACTATGCTGGCTTTGTGTTCGGTTACCAGTCCAGCAGCCGCTTCTACGTTGTGATGTGGAAACAAGTTACCCAGTCCTACTGGGACACCAACCCCACGAGGGCTCAGGGATACTCGGGCCTGTCTGTAAAGGTTGTGAATTCCACCACAGGACCTGGCGAGCACCTGCGGAATGCTCTGTGGCACACGGGAAACACCCCTGGCCAGGTAAGACGCTACATAATCTAGAAGGGAGAGTTGATGGGCCCTTGTGGGGGGGAGGGGCACAGGAGACAGTTTGCACTGGGGAGTCATGGCTGTCAAGTTCCTAGCATCACCAACTGTGGTACAAAACCATAGCATGCTAGAAGCGAGTGGGCTCTGACCAAGAGGTCCCCTTTAAATCCTCAGGAGGCTTCAGCCACTTCAAACAGAGCCCTCCTTCCCCTGCCTTCTCTCTGCTTTATACTCACTGAAAGGCACACAGTAAATGAGAGGTGCCCTGGGGGAAACTCCATTCTGCCCCTTCTCCAAATACAGGTCAACTCGGTGCCTTTTAAGCAGTTTCTTGTGGAATGAAATGCGATTCTTCAGAAGGAGCAATGTTTCAACCTTTTCTGGTCCTTTTCCTTCAGGTGCGCACCCTGTGGCATGACCCTCGTCACATAGGCTGGAAGGATTTCACTGCTTACAGATGGCGTCTCAGCCACAGGCCAAAGACAGGTTACATCAGGTAAGCTCACAGTGATTAAATTTCACTGTAGTCACACTGAATAGGCACACAGGATAAGACCAGGAAGTACAGTCTCACAATGAGATTTTTTTATTTTTCTGTGCAGAGTGGTGATGTATGAAGGAAAGAAAATCATGGCCGACTCAGGACCCATCTATGATAAAACCTACGCTGGTGGCAGACTAGGCCTGTTTGTCTTCTCTCAAGAAATGGTGTTCTTCTCAGACATGAAATACGAATGTCGAGGTAGGAATAACACTGTGATGAATGTGTAGCTAACATGTCTACAGATCACAAGGATGACAGTGACTGGAGAATATGATTTAAAGACCATGTTAGGGAGGGCCATTTCTATTTTGCTTTTGAGGATACAATGCTAAACAGGAAGCAATGTCTATGGCATCCTGAATCCCTATCAGGAATATAAGCTTGCCCAGTGGTCTATGAACACAGGTCAGATGGAGACAGCAGCAAGTAGCTACATACATTAGACCTTCCTGGTAACACTTTAAAGTTCTGTGTGTTTATATATCTCACACTTAGCTTATGGTTTGATTTATGCCATCACAACACAAGCTGTTCTTCCCAAGACCAAAAGCAGAAGGGGTATTGATTTTCAGTGATAACATTAGTTTTATTGCCTCCATTTTCTTCACCATATAATTACCTAAACTCGGAGTCTAGCATTGGACTTACCACAGAGTAAGTGCTTAGTATATATTTGCTGAGTCTGAAGTCTGCAAGCTCAAAGGCATTGGGAGTTAAAGCAAAGACATCAAAAGTAAAGTCTCACCAACACGGCTGCCTAAACATGACGAGAAGAAGGATGACACCAGTGGACATGGTGGATGGGGGGGAAGGCTCGTGACTCTGCTCCTGCCAAAGATGGAGAGTCCACCCTGAGTGGCTAGTCCGATGACTAATACTAAGATGATTGTGTGCCTGATGACAGGTTTTCATTTATGTACATCTTTGTTTATTTGACAGATTCCTAACCGTCAGCTGTTGATCATAACCAGCGCTGGCAATGCACCTTCTGGAATCAAGGGCTAGAGAAAACCCCCAGCCAGCGTCACTTCTCGCCTTCCTTGCTTTTCTTCTTGCATAGTGCGGACTTCTAAGAGCATGTGACCTGCCTCAAGAAAATGCAGTCTTCAAACCCAGACTCAGCACTCTCAGCCTTTAACGGATGAGAACGCATCCCCCAAGAACATGAAGAATGACTTTGGTTTGCTTTTGTATAAGCAAACGCGTCTATTTACTTCCCACTGGGAAGGTGCCATCTCTGAGAGCAGCCCTCTCAGAAGCATTTTCAGGCATGTCAGAGGGAGAAGGACCCACTAGAACTCAGCACCGAGCCACCCCTGACCAAAGTCCGCAGGGGTGGGGAAGCAAGAGCCGAAGCACTAGGGAGGGTACATACCCAAGGGACAATTGTATGAAGAAAATGTGGAGGAGCTGTTACTTGTTCGGTACTAAACCATTTTCAGGGGACAGAAACACTTGCTACATTTCCTTATACTGATCCGCGGGAATTAACCCAACCATCCTTACAGGCCCTTGAGTAACAGGAGGGAAAGCCTGGCTCCTGGACTTCCTCCCTCTGGGCGCTTCTCACACATTACCTGCAGTGGCCAGGGTAGGAGTCAGAAGTGTAAGGCCTTGCTGGCTGCCCTTGGCCGGTCAAGCTGGAACTCTTGGTTTATTCTGCACATACAGTGTGCAGCTGTAGCAGCAGCACAGACCATCTCAGTGAGCTCTAGCTGCCTCTGCAGGAGGGGCAGCACGCCTTTATTTTATGGTTAGAAAGGCACAAAATTTCTATCAACCTAGCTAAAACATTCCTTTCACTTGTTTCTTTCTTTCTTTTTTTTTCTCTCTCTGTTACCAGGGAGTTTTCCGATTCTCTTCTGGTTGTTGTTTAACAAACACTTTAGCAATGTAATATATTTATATTTTCCCCCCTATTCTGAAGGATTGTTTCTGAAGCAGGAAGTGTGGGACTATCTGAACCATCCTCATAGTGAGTCTTTATGACTGTAAGATTGTAAATACAGATTATTTATTAACCCTGTTCTACCTGGAATTAGATTGCATATGGCAAATGTTTGCGAGCAGGTAGCTGAGGCAGATCACCAAATCTCTCCAAAACCAGTGTGTGGAAGAACAACAGAAGTCGCCGCTTTTCATTTTGGGGCTTAGAGTGAATGATTTGAACTCCTTTGGCTTTTCCCCTTAGTTTTCTCTATCTTGTCAAGTGGAATTAGGTGGCTGCCCATTTGCACGTGTTTCTCCTTGTAAAGGAAGCCATGAACACTCTAAGGCTCGTCCACACCAGCCCTTGTGCGTATTTCCAGGGAGAAGAAAACATAATCACCTTTCTTTTTTTTCTTTTTCCCAAAAGAGACAAAGGTGGAACTTATATACAAATATTACCTCATTTGTTGTGTGACTGGGTAAGAATTTTGGAACAAGCAGAAAGAGTTTAAGTGTCAATAAACTTAAAACTACTGTCGTGTCTAAAAAGTCAGTGTTGTACATAGCATAAAAAGCCTTTGCAGAAGATGATCCCGATAAAGAAATAGCTTTGAAATGTTAAATACAACTTCTCAAAGTTCTGGTTTTGTTCTATCATCTTGTACACCATTGCTTTATTTTTATAAATTATTTTCTCATTGCCATTGGAATAGAGATTTCAGACTATGTAGATATGCTATTTAAATAATTTATCAGGAAATACTGTCTGTAGAGTTAGTATTTCTATTTTTATATGTTTGCACACTGAATTGAAGAAATGTTGGTTTCCTTGTTTTAGTTTGTTTCTTTGGTTTTGTTTTTTGTTTTTGCTTTTTACTCCCCAGTTTTTACTATTTGCCAATACCCTTTTTTTTCTAGGAATGTGCTTTTTTGTACACATTTTTATCCATTTTACATTCTAAAACAGTGTAACTTGTATATTACTGTTTCTTATGTACAAGGAACAACAATAAATCATATGAAAATTTATATTTATACTTATTGTGTCCATGTTTATTTTGTTCTTTACTATCTGACTATTATGAGGTATGGGCAAAAGTCATTCTTAACCAATAGCATACATATATATAGCATGGCAGGAAATAGCATTCATGGTTACTGTGTGGTTGACAGACACTAGACTCAGAAAACACATTTACTATATTTTTAGAAGAAAAAAAAAGCATGGGTCTGCCACATGAAAACCTTAAAATAAAAATGGCCCTTGAGTCACAAGTTCCCAAAGAAAACATTTCATATTTTATTAATATTAGGTGTCTTGTGTTGAATCCTCAAAGTCCAGTTGTTTCTAAAAAGGAATAGTGGCGACAAAGGAAAGTTCAGCTGTGAGAACATGTGGCTTTTTCTGACCCTAAGTGATAGAGCAGGATCACAGAATAGCAGCTCTCAGAGAAGTGTGACTGAGGAGCTGTCCCGAGGTTTAGCCTAGTGCTCAAGACAATAGTTTGCAGAATACACACTTTGGGTCAAAAACAGGGCAGTAAAGAAATGCAAAACTGGGGCTAAAGAGATGGCTCAGCAGTTAAAAGGCTTAAAGTGTCTGCTACTCTTGCAGAAGACCCTAATCCCAGCATCCCATGGGGGCAGCTCACCATCACCTGTAACACTACTGCCAGGGGATCTGATGCCCTCTTCTGGCCTCTATAGGCACCTGCACTCGCATTCACAAACACACACATACACAAACACACACACATTTTGATCATTTTGTTACAGCAATGCAAATTTTAGAAAGTATGTATGTGAGTGTGAAAACTCACTCACAATCCTACACAAACACACACACGAACACATGCATGCATGCACACCATTTTGATCATTTTGTTACAGCAATGCAAATTTTGGAAGGTATGTACGTGAGTGCAGAATTATTCAGTGAAGAGAAAACACTATCCTGTTCAAATTCTAAGCAGACTTTGAGTCTTGGATGGATTAACCATGGATGTGGAGACCCAACTAACTTCTAATAAACAGATCAATGAAGACATCCTACTAGGTGAAAGATGGCTTTGAGGTTGGGGAAACACTAGGAAAGATTGGTTGTGTGCGGTGGAATCTGCCTCCTGACCAGTGATCTCTAATGTTGTAGAACCACTGACCTGGGTGGCATGGTGACAAATATGAAGTGCCCCCATCACCTTACAGAACCACGGTGAAGCAGGGTGAACCAGCAGGTGATGAGAAAGTGACCTGACAGTAATAACCATTTGAAATGTGGCACCAATGCCTCCCAGGCTGCTCCATATGTGGATTTCTGGAGGAGAATTCTATTTAATTTTTAGCAAAATGCTGCAGCAAAACTGATGGAGAATGCCAAGATGAGGCAGAAAAGGTGGCCAGATCAGAGCTTTTAGGCCAGACTTATTCCATTTCACTGTAAGAACGACCTTCAAGACAGTAGGTTATACAAGATTAAAGACTTGTTAAAAACTAGAATTACACCATCAAGAGGATAGATTTTTGACTCATATGGGAGTTTATTGCCATGTGTTCTGGGACTGTTTGGCTGAAAGGCCATAAACTGGGTCCTGGAAAATTTACAACCAAGGTGGTGTTGGTGGCTTACTAAAGAGTCCTGTCTAGAAAAACTATACTACAGCCCCTAAATTTTTTCCTAAAGTGCTTTCTCTCATCTCTTCTCTCTCCTCTCCTCTCCTCTCTCTCTCTCTCTCTCTCTCTCTCTCTCTCTCTCTCTCTCTCTCTCTCTCTCTCTCTCTCTCTCTTCTCTCTCTCTCTCTGTTTCTCTCTGTTTCTCTCTCCCTTCCTCCTTCCCCTCCTCTCTCTTTCTCGCCTATCTCTCCTATAATTTTTATTCTTGTTCTGAAGAAAACACCCCAGCTTACTAGAAGCCAGAGTGGTGCGGTGTGGTGTGGTGTGGTGTGGCTTGGTTTGGTTTTAAATCAGAAGACTTCCTGTTAAATTATACTGTATATCTTGCTTATCCACCCTTGCCACTTTCAGCTGGCATGCTGTGAAATGATGTTATTCCCTTTCATTAAAACGTTCATTTCCAAATGTCATTATCTCCTTCCCCCTAGCTGGGCTCCCTGTGCCTCAAACACCATCTGCAGAAGCCTTCTATAAAGTCATAAGCCTGTGCAATTCCCATAGAAATGGTCTCTTTTGTGTTTCTCTCTTAGCTTGCCTCCTCTCTCTCCTCTCTTTCTGTGTCTCTGTCTCTCCATTCACCCCTCTCATACACATAGCTCAAAGAAATGCATGGATGCAGAAAGCTTGAATTCTTCTGACAGGCTGGTGGGCAATAATGACTTCTGTCTGTCCCACCCCAAGTGACCACATGCCACCTCTGCCCTCTGATTGTTCCCATCAAACTCTTCATTACCCAGGAGTGCCACAAATCATTCTGAGAGAACCAAAACTTGGGAATTAAGATAAATCACACTGTAGTACATGAACATCAGTGTGTGCTATTGCTATTTTAAATAGATAAACAGTAGGCTGGGGGTGTGGTTTGGTGGTAGAGTGCCTGGCTGGCGTGTGCAAGGTCCTGTGTTCAATCCTCTGTACTTCAAAAACAAAATCAACAGAAATGAACAAACAGCAGGCTGAAACAGGAAGACAGGATAAAGACATCCATATGAATATGGATGCCTTTGAAAATAGTAGCTATAGAATTCTTTTTTTTTTTTTTTTTTTTTTTTTTTGGTTTTACGAGACAGGTTTCTCTGTTTTGGAGGCTGTCAGTCCAGCCTGGCCTCGAACTCACAGAGATCCGCCTGCCTCTGCCTCCCGAGTGCTGGGATTAAAGGCGTGCGCCACCAACACCTGGCACTATAGAATTCTTCATTTCAACAAGTCAGGAAAATATGTAAGCAGTCATTAATGTCAAGCAGGGCCAGCAAGCAAAGGTGTGCTGGCAAAAATGAACAATGCTGTACACGCAGTGTTCCAAACTGTATTAAAGTCAGGGCCACACCCATCTTATTATGAATTAGGAATGATAAACTAGTCTTTCACCTATGAGGCCAACTCAACGTACACGTGTGTCCATAAAAGCTCACGAGATCAGAGTCCTGATTCAGAACTGGACAAACATTTTCTCTTGAAATAGTGCTACAGACTTTCTTTTAATAAGGTTCACCTTTATTTCCTGGATGTTAAAAGGCTCACACTCCAGAAGAACATAACAAACTGAGAGTAATAAATAATTCATCACATCGTAACTTCAGGAAGGTATCATCTGGCTCAGTGGTTAAAAGCACTGGCTGCTCTTCCAGAGGACCCAGGTTCAGTTCCCAGCACCCACATGGCAGCTCACATCTGTCTGTAACCCCAGTTCCAGGGGATCCAACTCCCTCACACAGACATACATGCAGGCAAAATAACAATATATATCAAATAAATAAGTTATTTTTAAGATATACTTATTTTAAAAAAAAAGAAAGGAAGGAAGGAAAGGAAGGGCATCACCACTAACAAGAGAGCAGGCCCTGCTGACTTTCCATAGGTGTGGGAACACATTTCTTCCCATGATGAGCTGGACTTACTAACAAACATTAGACAGGCAGGCCCAGAGAAGAGAAAATGAGGCAGAACATAAAACCATGGTGGCTACAATCCCACCTGAATCACAAAGAGTTGAAGCATGTAAAGCCCAATGCAGTGGGCTGGAGATACGACTTAGTGACAGAGTATTTGCCTCTGATGCACAAGACCCTGAATTCAGTCCCCAGCACTGCCCCCAAAACGATCAAATTGAAAGCAATAAGCTCCTAGCCACTAGACTTAACACAGTGTGTGTGTGTGTGTGTGTGTGTGTGTGTGTGTGTGTGTTACAATGTTGGTTTTTATAAAGTATCCTTGAGCTAGCAACATTAGTGATACATTTGTAAACAATTTTCACAGGAATTACAATGAATAAAAACCAGCAAACATTTACACCCCAAATTTCAAAATAATCAAAGGAATGTAATCAGCAAAGAAGGAATTCAAATGTTGAAATCTTTAAGGAATAGGCTCTATGATGCATTCATTGAATACAAAGAATTCAGGAAAAAAAATATATAGTCCAACTTGGTTTCCAACTTTCTTAAGCTTAAACCCCAGAGAGTCCTGCTTCACATTCCTCTGGTTCATCCACCGCCTCTCCAGTCTCCTGTTCATCTGCTAATAAAATAGCCACAGTGATTATATAATCAAAAACACATGCATAATTAAGAAAACTCACTGCATCTATTAAGTATTTGGTCATTCATTCTTCTATATAATATGAAGACCAGAACCTGTTTGCTATTATTGAATTGTCACTACAAACTGCAGATGAAGTCCATGAAGGGAAAATGTGTCTGTCTTTACTAGGGTTGTAGTTCAGAAAACAACTGAGGGTTGAAAGATTGAAGATTTAGGGGAAGACATCAAAATCACATTTTTGCTTTCTACTAAGTTTATGAGGAGTAGGCTGGAGCCAAAGGTAAATGCTACATGTAGGGCAGATGAGGCCCAATTGCCTTTTTTTCTCTTAAAAGACAGGGAAAAAATATTTCACCAATGGAACATATTTTTCTACCTTCGATAGAAAAGTTAGCCAAGAAAGGTAGAACCACAATGAAATCAAATAAAAGAAGACAATAAAAGAGGAATCAGGAGAAAGTTGTAATCAAAAACTGTCTGCCAATTCCTCAAAAAATTACCATTGGCCTGGAAATTCCACTCTTATGTATATGCCCGAGCTGGGAGGAAAACATATGTCCAACAAAAACTCATATGTAAATATTTATATCAGCATCATATATAATAGCTGAAAAGTGGGTAGGGCCCAAGGGCTCATCAACTAATGAACAGATAAATAAAATGGGCTATATCAATACAAGGGAATATTACTCAAGTAAAAAGAGCAGAGCAGGGATACATGCTGCAAGATGGGTAAATCTGGAAAACTCCACGCTGTATAGAAAGCAGTCACAGAAGGGTGTGTATTATAACGCCACCTACAGGAAATACTCAAAGTATGCAAATTTACAGAGGCTCTAAGTAGAGAAATGTAGTGACAGTGTAGCAATAAAGAAGTATTAGACAAGATGCAGAGGGAGCTGAGACAGACAAGGAGGAGACTATAGCATCACATGCATGCCATGTGCTTTGTAAGTTTGAGTTCTCTGGGAGTCAAACCCCACCCCGTAAAGAGCTATTACCCTTGGGGGCTGACCTTTACTTCTACCTCCCATCTCCTCAGCATTCATTGTTTCTTCTGTAATGTCAGCTGACTCAATACTGATTCAGATTTTGAGTCTAAGTGGTTAAAGAAACAGGAATCAGGAGAGAAATGTGAGTTAAGAGGGAAAGATGAAGAAATGGATATGGGGTTGTAAAGTTGCCAGGCAGGCAGTTAGAAACATGGGATTTGGCTGTTAGTTCAAAATCAACCAATCATAGACCTCAAAGGGAATAGACAGACAGACAGATGGTAGATAGATAGATAGATAGATAGATAGATAGATAGATAGATAGATAGGTAGGTAGGTAGATAGAGTTTTAGAGTAGACTACATTAGAGATTAAATTTTAAATTGTTTAAATAGGCTCACAAATTATGATATCAATTTCTGACCTGTATAAGCAATTGAATATTTATGTTAAAAACTACCCATAATGCTTTTCTCTTGTATAAGCAATTGAATATTTATGTTAAAAACTACCCATAATGCTTTTCTCTTGTGCCATCGTACTACTATAAAATGTAAGACTGAACCATGGCATCATGTATGGAAACATAAGAGTGGTTTCTAGGCAGATATTTTACATCTGAGTATGGTATTTTACAAACCCATTCCCTGAAAGAAAAATCACTAAAGTTTGGAAGTTGAGATCTTTTTAAATTACTTATCACCATTCAAAGTACTTTTTTCTCTAAAATCAACACTGTTTTCTGGATGACAGAATTATAATGAAGGATAATACACTCATAGGAATGTTAACTTCTCCTTGACCTCTTAAGAATATTGATAAATCCACGCCTAGGTTTGCAAACTCCTATAGACAGCACTGGGGCTTACATTGCATGTACATCACAGCATCCATGTCTACTTTAACTCACAATATCTTTATGTTGAGATGATTCTGAGAAATAGTCACAAAACACATGCTCTCCAGCCTACCTACTGCTGGTTCATCTGGATGGCTGAGTTTCAGCTGCTGGTCATCTGAGAAGGCGTTTACATTGATGTCATCCAGGGGATCATCCAAGAACAGGGGCTTTTTCAGTCTCCCGATTCCAATGGTCTTTGACATAAAATAGTCTGCTGCATCATTGAAAGCCCCCTCCTTGGAGAACTGGAGGCCTTTCATGGCCTCCACTTCAGTGATGAGAGCTTCTGGTTTGTAGTGCCCAGCCAAGGCTTTGGTGAGATAGGAGCCTACAGCATGTCCACATCCCTCGTTCTCAGGCCTGTTTGCATCATCTAGCTGGGTTTTCTGGACCTTGACTTCGGACTCATCTAGCAATCCACAGAGGGTGGATGGGCAAAGCTGTGGGGGCCCAAGTGGTGCATCAATAATTTCATCTTCTCTTTCAGAAGAAAGGCAAAGAGGGATGCATTTCTGTTGGGATACACACTCCTCCAGAAGACACTTGAGCTGTTCCTCAGACAGACGTAATGTGGAATTTAACTGAGAAAGCAAATCAAAAGTTTTCATAGTCAATTGGCTGATTAAACATGTTTGTTCTGGGTAAGCTTCCAGGAATACAATAGAACTTCAAGGGTCAGGAAAGCCCACATCCAACACATGCAAACAGAAAACTAAGTTGTTTTGAAATATCCAAATCTGTAGGAGGCTAAATAGTAACCTACAGAATAAATTCAGAATCAGTTGTACACAGGAATCTGGAGGACAGAATTGTACAACACTGATACAGATGAACCACCACACCAATCCCCCTAACACACAGAAACAACTGAAGCTGAAGCTGAAGTAGCTCCCGTTGGGTCACCAGGAAAGGAATCCTACCATAATTTCCCGTCTGAATTCCTTTGTCTCCACCCAGTCCTCTATGGGAGCCACATAGCACTCAATTCTGAAACTGGGGGAAATCAGGACCACTTGTGCTCCCCCCATCCCATGGAATTCACTATTCATGTGTCTGTCCACAGCTTTCAGTAGACAATACTGCTGAGGACAGAAAAGGAAGGCTGAAGGTGTGTCCCATCCTGAGATGTGGAGTTGCTTCAAAAGCCCTAGCCTAGGCAGATGCCAGGGGCATTCCAGGAGTAGCACATTTGGGTAGAAAGATTTGATCACATGTACTCAGTCTCCACTTGCAAAGATTATCCAGGACTGAGTGTTTTAGACAAGACATGAATTTAAAAACACTTTTTTCCTAACAGTCATGTGCCACCACACCTAGTCTATACAGCACAGACTTGAACCCAGGACTCTGTGCATGCTAGGCAAGCATCCTACCCACTGAGTTACAGAGTGGTTTGTGTGCATTGACTGTGTGAAACTGTCTAAAAATAAATGTAATTAGCATTAGAAACACACATTTTTCCTCCAGGGATGTTCTGAGGAAACACAAAAATGAAACAGTTCAAAAGGAATGGTTTTCCTTCAATGAAACACATTGAAAAAGTGCCCTCCTCCAATAGGTTGTCATTTAAAAACATGGAGGAAAACACTAGCTCGTTTGCATGCCTGACAACAAAAAGGCCCCCATAAGAGAGCTTACTCATCAATTGCAAAGGCCATAACTTCTACCTCAGCAATGCTTTTCACCTACTGTGAAAATACACAAAGAAGGGATGAGAGATCTCTGTGAGAACAAGGCCAGCTTAGTTACATAGTGAGTTCCAGGCTAGCCAGAGTTATATGGTACAACCCTGTCTCAAATCAAAAAAATAAAAAATATAAAAATATAAAAATTCAATAAAATAAAAACCCAGTGGCAATCACCACTGTAGGTTTGACAATAATAAGAAATTTTTTCTTAGTGATAATCTGGGATACAATTCAGATAGCTTAAGCTGAAGTTAATATACATGTGAAGAACGGGAATTGAATTGTAAAGCAGCAAGTCCTATTTTTAACATATAACTTCCAGAATCCAGATGTGGTACTGTTGCCACTTCAGGGCACTACCTTCACCCTCCTATATAAATCTAATCAGCTGAACAGCGAAGGCAGCCCTAGTGCAGCAGCAGGTGCATAAATCTACCTTCCAAAGTCACTGACATAAAACTGTTTATAGTATGGGGACTTCCAGCTGAGTTCAGAAAGAACACACTACATAAACATCCTCACAAAACACTTGTCATTATGAAATTGTCAGACAACAGGACAATTGGCCCCCGTTGGAGCAGGAGAATAAAGGATTGTAGAAGTGGGGTCTCTGGGGTAACAGGTGGGAGAGGGAATTGGGAAGTTATCTGCTATGTTTGATTGTTTCCAAGAGTGACTCTGATAGGCTAGAAACTTGGAAATTCTGACAATGGACTTGGCTAGAAGAGCAAAGCAATTATGAACTCTGAGAGGAAAGCAAAACATTTTATAAAAATGAAGGATATAGAGTCAAACATACATACAGGTGGGGGAATAGTGACAATAAGCAAAAGAAAAATAACTCCCATTTCCAACAAGACCTTGGAAATGGAGAACTGAAGATGCTCTCTCAACTAACTTCTCTGGAATTGTTTCATAAACAGCTATCATTTTAAAAAGAGACAAAGGGCAGAAATGCTGGTCAAGGGCAGGGAGGATTCTTCATGTGCAAATCTCCGGGTTCAATCCTCAGTGCCACCAAAATACAAAGAGAAACATTTGAAAGCAAATAAAGAAACACTTCCCTGTTGACACAGGAGAGCAGCCTGGCTATGAGTACACAAACAATTTTAAAAATAGAGCTTGTATTCTTTAGCCTCTCCACAATACAAAGGTGAACTGTTATAATTCTTCCTCTAAAATAGTACCAGCAAAAGTGAATAAAATATAGTAATCTTGAAAAGTTAAATTAATTCAGTATTTCTGGGTGGCCGTGTAAATCAGAAAATACCATGTGACCCACTTTTCTTATCTTCTGGTTCCCAATAGAGTGTTGCCCACAGAAAAACTCAATAAATGTCTATAGTGGGAATCAGATAAGTGAAGGAAACCCAGAGTGTTTGGAACATGCTTTATTGCATAAGCTGCTTAAAATTTAGCTTCCAATCACAGATGCTAGCCTGGACTACACTCAGGCTCTGTATAGCCATCCCTGACCATGATGGCCATGGTTTCGTTCAAATTGTTTATGACATTCCTGAGCCAGTGAGCTCCATGGCTGACCCACTCGATGTGAGTAGTCAAGGAACCTGCTCAAGTATTCACCTCCAAGAATCCACCATCATGGTCCTCCAATCACCACACTTTCATAAACTGGCCATGCTTGCCATTCCTGCCCAACCAATGCACCCAAGCTTCATTTGCTACCACTGAGAGCGAAAGAAAGCCCCTCTTCCCATCTTCATTTTAGCTGGCCTTTCATTAGTCTTCTTTCCTTTTATTTTTTAAAGTTTTATACACGTATATACTATACTTTGAGGATATTGCCCATGTGGGTCCTCTCTCCTTCCTATCTTTGTTCCCCTAAGCTGTTTTACTTCTACTTTTATATCATAGCTCCCTCTCTCTCTCTCTCTCTCTCTCTCTCTCTCTCTCTCTCTCTGTGTGTGTGTGTGTGTGTGTGTGTGTGTGTGTGTGTGTGTGTGTGTGTGTGTAAGAGTCACAGAGAAATCAACCAATATTTGCCTGTCTCAGTCTGGCTAAATTCACTCCATATGATTATCTCCAGTTTGCATCCATTTTCCTGCAAACAACATAGCTTTGTTCTTTACAGATTAAAAAAAAAGCCCCACTGAACATATATATAAATTTTCCTTGCCCACTCCCCTGTTTTTGGACACCTAGGTTGGCTCCATACCTTAGCTACTCTGAGCAATACTACAATAAACACTGCTGTGTGAGTATCTCTGTAATACATTAAACCAGATGCTTCTGGATTCCTTGGCCACCCAGGAATGATACAGCTGAGTCATATGGGATATCTATTTTGAGAACCCTCCATCCCGACTCTCAGTTGCCACACCAATTCAGATCCCCACCAGCAGTGCATAAGGCTCTCTTATGTCCACATCCACAGCATTTACTGCTGCTTATTTTCTTAAGTCTGCCACTCGGGTGGGGTGAGATGGAATCTTGATGTAGTTTTGATTTGTATTCCTCTGAAGTTACATTGCTAATGAGGTAGAACATTGACTCGCGTTTATTGTATTCTGTCTTCTGAGAACTGTCTGTCCATTTCCTTAGCCCATCTAATTGGCTGGGTTGTTTGTTTTGTTGTTCAGCTTCTGGAGTTCTTTGTATAGACTAGATATTAATGCTCTGTCAAGTGTGTAGCTACTGAAGAATCTTTCCCACTCTGCGGGCTGCCTCTTTACTCAGTGCTTTCCTTTGCTGCACACCTTTTCATTTCACGGGCCCCACTTTTGACTGTTGAGCACTAGGGTCCTGGTGAGAAAGCACTTGCCTGTGCCAATATCCTGAACTATTTTCTCTGCTGTTTTCCCCTAACACTTTCAGAGTTTGGGGACTTAAACTAAGGCATTAGATTCTTTTAGAGTTGGATTTCGAGCATGGCGGAAGACAGGAATGTAGTTTTATTCCTCTACATCGTTCTATCCAGTCTTGTATTGTTCTCCAGCTAGTATATAATGTTGGCTACAGGTTTGTCATGGATAGCCTTTATTTTGAGATGCATTCCTTCTATTTCTTGTCTCTTTGGGACTTTTACCATGAAGAATTGTTGGATTTTGTCAAGAAGCCTTTATGCATGTATCTCGATGGTCCTGTGATTTGCTTCATATTGTTTCTATGACATATTACATTTATTGATTTGCATATGTTGACCCACCCTTGCATCTCTGGGATGAAAGCAGCATCACTGTGATGGATGGCATTTTGATATGTTCCTGAATTCCATCTGCTGGCATTTTACTGGTGATTTTTGCATCTGTGTACTCCATGAAATAATGAAAGATGGAGTGCTGTCAAACTCTGCTTGCCAAGTCAGATTCATCCTGATACCATTGTTCCACACTTCTGCTTGTTGTTGTGTCTTTGTCCACTCTTGGTATCAGGATGATGCTGACTTGTAAGCAGAATTTGACAGCACTCCATCTTTCATTATTTCATAGAGTAGTTTGAAAATGGTTGGTGTAAGTTCATCTTTAACAGTCTGGTGGAATTGAGCAGCAAATCTCTCTGACTTTTAATTTGTCTAGGTGGGAAATTTATTACTTTTCAATCCCATTGTTATAGGACTGATACTTTTTAACCCATCTTTTAGATTTAACCCATCTTTAGTACATTATAAGTTTTTAAGATATATCCTAATAGCTTTCTGAATTTTGCTGGTATTGTTGTACTGTCTGTCCTTTCATCTCTCCTCTTATTGGTTGGGCTCTCTCTTTCATTTTGTTGATCTTGGTCATCATTCCAAGAACCAATTATTCATTTCATTAATTCGGCAATTCTCTTTTTTCATTCCTAGTCCATTAATTTTCACGCTGATCTCATTTCTGTCACTGCTTTGGGTTTTTCCTTGTTCTTATTTTCCAAGGGCACTAATGTGCAATGTTAGTTAATTACTTTAGATCTGATTTCTTTATGTGTCACTTGGAAATACTCTGGAAGGACTGCTCTCATAGTATCTCATATGTTTTTGGCATGTGTGCTTTCATTTTCACTCACTCTAGGAATTTTGTTGCCTTATTGGTTCATTCAAAAACCATTTATCATTCAGTAGTACAATGCTTAATTCCCATGAGTTTCAGCATGTTCTGTGACTTCTTTGCTATTGGGTTCTAGATTTGTTCCACTGCAGTCAGAGAGAAGACAAGGAGTTATTAGAGTTTTCCTATGCTTGCTACCCAGTTTGTATGATCTTTGTGTCCTGTTGTATGATCTACTTTAGAGAAGTTCTATAGACTGCTAAGAAGAATGTGCATTCTTTCACTGTCTCATTTAACTTTGAGATGTTCTTTTCTTTTGAATATTCTTTCTTTATTAGCCAATGAGCACACAGAAAATAATCAGTAAATGTATTGGATTTTGTTTCACCAGAAAAATCATACAAGACGTGCAGTGTTAATTGTCAGGCACCTTACTGGTCTTACTGACACCATCTGATGTCTTGGAGAATAACAAATAATTAGCATTTGTTGAGTACTTACTCTAGGCCAGATATTGTTACATGCATGGATTCCTTTAATCTTTGCAGTGAACCTAAGAGCTTATTCTCAATATATATATAATGTTCAATGCACCCCCATGGAGGGCCTCACCCTCCCTGGGGAGATGAGGGAGCATTGGGGGGTTGGTGGGAGGGTGTGAGAGGAGGGGAGGGAAAGGGGGAGGGACCTGGGATTGACACATGAAGCAACTTTGTTTCTTTTAAATTTATATTTAAATTTAAAAATTAAAAAAAAATAATAATGTCCAATGTCTACAGCTGCCCAGTAGCAAAATTAGGGTTTGTTGAACACAGATGGTTTGGGTCCAGAGTCTGATTGGGAGTCACTGTAAACAACATCCCGCTCTTTCATTCCCCAACTGTCTTCTTCCAAGCTGATGTTCTTTTTCTATCCATCTTTACAAGGAGAAAAACTCTTCCACGGGTATTTCACTTGATCACGTGACTCTTAATCTTCGGCTCAGACTAGATTTATGCTTTAGATAAAGTGTCCTTTCTTTTAACTCATTAAAAAAGACAAAAATCACTACAGCCAAAGCTCCACTCTCAAGGTGCCCGGGAGAATTGTGGTGTAGGAATTAATATGGTGCAGGGGAAACTTTCGATTGCTGTAGATAAAGCAGATGTGATTGCCTCACTCCCGTCCCTACCTCTCCTCATATACTCAACATCTATAATTTCCCCAGCCATAAAAAGCTCTATTTGGACATCAGATTTGTTGACAGAGCTCGTTGAGATCAGGTGTGTAGTGTGCAAACAACTGTAAAATCCACCATTGCAAGCTTGCAGAAGCAATCCAGGGCTTTGATGTGAGCTTAAGTTGTCAGGCATTGTTTCCCCAACAGTTTCTAAAGAACATCTAAAAGCCAAATCCATATCACAAGGGAGAATGAGTGGGCAGAAAGAATGTTCTAAATATCAACCACAAAAGCAAAGGTAAAAAGATTTTCATTGAAAACTACTTCTACTTCAAGACAACTAGAAAACATTCCACCCTTGGCTTAGTTACCAAGATATAAGTTTACAACTCTCTGAAATCACTGCTGGCAACACATGGATAGCAGTTTATTTTAGCCAAGGTTTGGGGAGTATAATCAATAGAAACATTTTATTTAAAAAAATCTGGGGGTGGCTCAGCAGTTAAAGAGCAAGTAGTAATCTAGAGAACTTGAGTTTGGATCCTAGTACCCACACTGACTGACTCACAACCACCTGCAACTCCAGCTCCAAGGACTCTACAGCCTTCTTCTGGTCTCTACACAGAGAGAGAGAGAGAGAGAGAGAGAGAGAGAGAGAGAGAGAGAGAGAGAGAGAGGGAGAATTCACTCATACAGATACACATAAAAATAAATTTGAAAAAAGGTAACAGCAAGAGCAGAATGGACAGCAAAAGCAGAAAATAAAGTTCAACAGGCTTTCTGAAGTCTAAAGGTGAGCTACTGGGAGCTCCATTAAGGGTTCGTACCTCTCTTTCTGGTCCATGTCTCTTAACGTACTCCTTCCAGACATATCTTCTTCTCTGCAAAGCAGCCTCTGCCCTTACTCTAGTTTCTCCTCTCTATAATTCCAATCGCCTGTGCAACTGGCACCCACCAATGACTATGGACACTTTGGCTTTTAGATCAAATTTCCCACAAGGTATCTTTATGATCATCGTCAAGTTGATGGATCTGCTGTATCAGGTTCAAGAGTCTACCACTAGTCTAATCTCCTATAATGAGGTTCACATAGTATAAGCATGACTGTCCACATAAATGCCACTAACAGAACTGTGGGTAGGAATGATTTCCCAGGAATAAGAAGGGCAGGCGATACAGCCCAAATCTACCATGTTGATAAACTAAAATTATTGTGAAACATATAAGCCATGAGAAAGGACTTGCCACTTTCTCTAGTCAGTTAAAGGGTTATCTGTCAAGATGTTTTCCAACATCACCAACCACATTAAATTTGAGTATTCACTGAACAGTCAACTTACGTATAAAATAGAACTAGTTGTCAGAAAACATTCACTTGTGGTTGGGTGTGGTGATGCCTGCCTGTAATCCTAGCACTCAGAAAGCTGAGGTGATGAGACTGCAAGTTGGAGGCCAGCCTGGACCACATAGCAAGACAGACAGGTGGAAGGAAGGAAAGCATTCCCTTTTTGGCAAAATTATAAAGGCATTTCAGGTGGAACAGAGAGCAGCAATCTGAGGTCAAATGGGATCATACACTTAAGAAGCTCACATCACATCTTTTAGCCTTGTTAGTTAAGTCAAACAGATCTTAAGGGTGTGTATACAAAATAGCATTCATTTTAACATATGCACCAGTTAAACTAAGGATTCAAGAAGGGATGGGCTATTCTCCTTCCCCAGGGTCCTTCCCTCCATATTCTAGTCACTCTCCTCTCCTACCTTCCTCTTTTGCACTGGGGCTTTTCCAGTCACATAAAGGTGGATCTGACGAATATAATGTTGCTAGGAGGTGTTATCTGGGACAGAGATCTGTTATGTTTTTAATCAAAACTAGAAGCTGTCTGGACAGAAGAGAACCTGAATTGTAGTCAAAAGGAAAGCAAGGGTCATTACCAGAGAAACTGAAAAGCATGAAGTGTGAGGGGTAAGGAGGCAAGGGCATAAGCAGCAAAGTGAGTCCCGGGTTAGAAGCTGGGAGGATTGCAGGAAAGAAAACCACTGGGTGTGCTGAAGGGCAAGGCAAACAGCCCTGAAAAGAGGCACTGCAGTGTGGTGGTGCTGACAGAGTTAGAAAGGTACGCATGGGAGAGACAAAGAGCAACTTCACTGCTCTGATTGCTAGTAGGGTAGCTGGTAAACAGGGGGTCCTGGTTTCTCCATTTTGTGGGACAATTACCATTAAAGGATCTCGGGGGATTGCTGCTTCCAAATAACAGATACAGTAACTTCACTTGGATCCGGTCCCCTTTGTTCTGGGCAAGTCACTGGAATAGTTTTTATCATATATCTATCACTTCCCCTTCCTGAAACCAGGCCAGGGCTCTAGTTCTACAGAAAAGGGAGTCTCACCACCACCCCATGTTCCTAGAAAAATAAGGTTGGCTGGGGCATAAGGTATGCAAATTTGCAAAAAGAAGCGAAAAGGGGTTCCAGGTTGACGTTAAGACCATGAAGGACTGGATGACTTTTCCATACCTTACCCCAGGAAAGAATATCCAGTGTGCCACTCCCACAATTCACTGGGATTTTTGACTTCTTGCCTTATATGAGCTATGAGAATAATTTGCATAGTTGAAAGTCTTCCATACTCCAAGTGTATGCTTAGTTTTCCTGCATAGAAATGAGTTGGGTTAAGGGAGGCCATGAAGGGAGCAGAAGTCAAGAAGACCATTGTCTTAACCTTGGGCACAGTTAAATCTTGCCTCACTCCATCTAGGAGTCATCTGGGTAGTAAGTCAAATTGGAAATACTATGTGTCACTGACCCCTCGGGAACTTCTGTAGCTCACAGGGACTGCGCCTCTACAGCCTGTTACCTTGTCCTTGTCATCACCCAAGCTTTGAGCCAAAGCTATAGTACCATTAAAACACTGTCCCTAAGATCATCAGCAATGTTTTCTTGGTTGAAGTGATATGACTGCTAAGCACAGGGTCACCTTGCAGAAGAACTCATCTAAGGCCAGGTCAGGTCAACAAGGTTTGAATTAAAGTAAATAATAATAAATGATGTTCACTCATATCTAGCCAAAAATGGCCCTGAGGGGGTGTTTATTGGTACAAATAAAGGTAGAGACAAAGCAGTGGCACCTGGGTCTCACACAACATGTCAAGAGCTTGGATGAGGACTTGACTCAGGACCATAAGAATTCCTGTTCTCCAGACATGGAGCCACAGTATGTGATCAAATCACATTCATAGATACCCCAAGGATAATTCCTCTAGCTTGTGAGACTATTTACATAGTTTTTGACCCATGAGAGAGAACACTCACCTGGACCCCAGCCACACAAGAAACAATGTTCAACCTTAGGAACTAGAAAGAGGAGTTGAGCATTCCTTTGCATAGACAAGAAATTTCCTAACAACACTCACAACACCAGGTCCAGGAGTTAAACTGTCCTGCCACTGAAATGCTCCAATGAGAGGAAATTTAGTTTATCTATCATCTAGATCTGCACATGTGTGATAGCCAATGGCAGGAGAATAAATACTAGGTAGTGGTTCTCGACCTTCCTAATGCCTCACAATGTGGTGACTCCCAACCATAAAATCATTTCATCGCTACTCCATAACTGTAATTTTGCTACTGTGATGAATAGCAATGTAAATATTTTGGAGACAGAGGCCTGCCAAAGGAGTCACAACCCAGAGTTGAGAACCACTGCACCCAAGGTCAAGCTCGGCCAGTAGAGTGGAAGCAAGTGAGTCACCCCTTCCCTTGGGAGGTAGTCACTCCTATGACGCCTCTAAGATGTCTCACAACATCAAACCATCAGTCACACTTGCCTGCTAGCACTGACCAGATCAGCAACTCCTGCTTCTACTTCTTAGCTGTTTCCTTGAATAATTAAGTGGTAATAGCCCAAGCATTTCCCCAAGTTCTGCTATTCCCAATTGAGACAAGAAGCAACAGCTTCCTAGTCCTGGCAAGACTCTGAGGGTGGCAGCTTGATCCTTTGGGTGGGGCTGGGGACACAGCACCAGTGAAGTTCACCCAGACTCTGAAAATTGGCCCACAAGGCTCACAGAGCTGTGTTCACTATATATAGGGACCACAGCGCTATGGGCAGCAGCATCAACACCATTGAAAGCAAAGTGGGACTTGAAGGGGGGGTCCCTGGAGTTTAGGGCTTAACAGCTGATTCCTATTGTCATTGCTGAGACCTGAGTCACCAGCAGAGCATGATCCATAGGGCAGGATGAAGGGAGAAATTTCCCTGAAAACTTAGGAGGACATTTACCAAGAGCAACCAGAAGAAGCATAGAAAGAGGATATGGAACTGAGCCGGGGGGAAGAAAGCCAAAATCAGCTAGACAGGCAGAGAATGACTGGTATGGGGTGGAGGAAAAGCCACACAGTGCTGCTCAGCTGCTAAGACAGGAGGGCTGCTTGCCTTCTGCAGGCAGAGAGCAAGACCAGGTCTGACAGGAGTTAAGCAGAAGCATAACCCTGACTGCCCCTGAGGAATCAAAGCAAGACCAGGCAAGCCACCAGGACACGTGGCTTTGCTCTCATTTCAGATGTGTCTCCAGCACCTTTTCTCTGTGCCGTTTTCTGTGCTATATGCATTCCCATGGCCATGTGGGAAAAGGCCTCCCCTGAAATGTTCCTTAGGCTTGCATATTATCTTTCTAGAAACTATTGTTTCCCACCCCCCCCAGGGGGACAGGAAATGCATTTAGCAGCAGCATAGAGTATCAGTAGGGAGGCTGGCATTTCTACGTTGAAATCTGGCCTCTTTTTCCTCTGCTGTTTTAAAACTGGACAAAGCGCACAACCGCCCACTCAGCTTTCTAACTGGTAAAAATGCTAGTATCTAGCTGTTTCCAAAGTAGTGGTTTAAGAAATACCAACAAGTAAGCATTTGTACTGAGCAAGGCAGCCATACGTGAAGCTGCTCCCGGTTTAAGCCTGGCACAGAAGCAGTGCGATGCCAGCTACCGCCAGGACGTGAGCATGCAGCCTCCTCTGCAGCAACTAATAGACAGGCCTTTCTCAGGGAGCTATGGGCTGAAACTTGCACTGTTCAAGTCTGACTGGCCTTTAGCTTTGAGGATCTCTCTGTGGTACCAAGAATGAAGCTTTATAGATAATCTCATAACACTTTGCAGTGAGTAGATTGCCATGTATCCTGGTGGATTTGAGAGGCTGGGGATGACCGAGGCCATTCAATACTGGGAAAGAGCTAATGCAGAACAATGTAGAATGTGACTCTACTAGCTTACTGTGAGGCCGACTACATCTCCAGTACCAGAAAGTGCCAAAGTAAGCACCCACGGACAGGCTGGTTTCAAGACACTCTTACATTCGTTTGGGTTTATTTTTTTTCTCTTTCTTTCTCCTTCTTTCTTCTTTCTTTCTCTTTCTTTCTTTTTAAAAAGATTTATTTATTGCTGGGAATCGAACTCAGGACCTCTGGAAGAACAGCGAGTGCTCTTAACCTCTGAGCCATCTCTCCATCCCTGTTCAGATTTCTGTATGGGTATGTGGGGCATAGGGTATAGGCAATGTGGTGTCTCTTGCTTTACCTACACAGGCAGCCACTGTCCCTTTCCTCTGCCTAGACCCTAAGACCGTGGCTTGCATCCCCTTAGGGGGTCAAGTATCAGATATCCTGCATATCGGATACTTACATTACAGTTCATAACAGTAGCAAAATTACAGTTATGAAGCAGCAGTGAAATGATTTTATGGTTGGGGTCAGCACAACATAAGGGACTGTATTAAGAGGTCACAGCACTAGGAAAGTTGAGAACCACTGCATTAAGGCATCAAAAGACCTCCCATTGCGCACTGTCCCCTCCCAATCTAAGCACACCCTCCCCGTGAAATATACTTTGTTGAAAACCTCAAAACATTTCCTACTGCCTCACCTCAGAGCCTACCTGCCCTAAAATGTGCTCCTGGGACCGCACTATACAACTCTTTCAAGGAACAAGTCATATTTAGAGGAGCCTTTTTGAATCAGAATGACGTAACCCAAAGCCCTGATTCTAGGAAGTTCGGAATTCAGGCCCACAGCCAGATGGCAGAAAACTATTTGGAAGACATCCATCCCTTTCAGCACTTCAAATCAGGCCACACCAGACAGAATTAGTCCTAGCCCAGTTGGACAAACCTTCGGTCCTGTCAAATTGCATCAGCTTTGATTTTCCTGCTGGTTATAAACCTGGCACCATAGAGTTAACCTCACATCGAATTTGTTGATGAAGGAGAGCCATTCCTGGTCACAAACAAGTGACCTGTAGTGTTTCCCAGGGTTGAAGTGCTCCCGCAGCCCTGCCCTGTCTAGACATGTATCTGAAGCATCTAATTACCCCGTGCCTTCCATACAGCACACAAAGCCCGACATAAACACAGCACTGCCATTAATAGCGCTGCTCAGTGAACTGTCCTTTTACATTTCCAGTCTCAAAGTGAGATCGTGCTGCCACCGAGAATGATATACTGTGGGTAGCACGCTCCAAGCTATGCTGTCATCCAAATCCTAGAAGCTAAACTCTCTAGCCAGCAAACCAGAAGAGATGTCGTGAACTGGACACAAATGCAGAAGGAGCTGCACTAGCATGCTTTATTCTTTCATAAATGATGCATTTAATGTTCCCCTGCACATAAAGCCGAGATGAGTCTGCTTCCCTTCACATTGTCAGTGCCTTTATTAGGCAAGTGTCCAGACAAGCCCATGTCATCAGCCAGTTGTACTGGAGTCAGATGAAGTAAGGCTGAGGTAAACAGGGTTGATAGATAGCACCACACTGAAGTGATAAGAAAATCAAGGCTTGGAGAAATGAAATGTCTTCATCCAAGGCCCAGAACTAATAAACAATGCCACCAGGGCCTTTTCCTCTTCACAACTGCCTTTGCACAGATGCTCAAAGGAGTTTAAATTCTGTTCCCTTGATGACACTGTGGCACCTGGCAAACGTCTCCTCTTCTGCTTGACATCTAACAGTAGCCTAGAGCAAAAGCCCCTGTCACCTCAAAAGCCTGAGGTCAGTGTGTGAACAAGAGGACAGGTCCAGGGGATGGCAGTCACTCTCTGTGTCCCCCAAACATGGAACTCCAGATTCCACCATTGCAGTACTCTCTGTGTCCACCTTCCTGGTACATGTTAAGTTCTTCTTAGAGGAGGGAATCGGGTCCTCTTCAGCCCTGTGTCCCCATATCTTCCCAGGGCCTGGCAAGCAGAGGACACTTGATGAAGATTTGTAGATTTCATGACATATTCTTTGTGTGTGTGTGTGTGTGTGTGTGTGTGTGTGTGTGTGTGTGTGTGCGCACGCGCGTGCAATTTGGGAGCATCTATTCTCTCCTTCCACCATGTGGGTCCCAGGACTTGAACTCAGGTCATCAGGTTTGGCAGTAAGCACCTTTACCTGCTGATCCACCTTTACCTTCTTTGGGAGATCTTCTACCTGCTGCAATGACTCCTCCCATCAACTCATAGGTCTTGTCTGCTTATTGATCAATGGTCTCTGGCCATGGTCTAGCTTAACCCCAGTGCCCTTCCTCCCTCCTGAGGCCTGTTCCCTCTGGAGTCTGCTTTGGGAGGTAACAGTTCAATTAAAACTTTGCTAAAAATTTGGGTAGATTGGATAATAATGCTCTAACTCCTGAAGAATTCCCCAACACGGGGAATTTCAGGCTCCACTGAGGACCAACAGACAGACAATGTTGTTGAAAGCACAGCTTTGTCCTGTTTTCTCCATGTCATTGGAGATCCACAAGCAGTGTCTCACCCCACCTCAAGGTAGAGGTGACAATAACTGAGGGAAAATGCTCCAGAGTCAGACATGTGCACACGCGTGCGCACACACACACACACGCACAAAGAGGAATGAAAAGTCTTTTGATACTGCAAGTCAGATATAGAGAATAATTTATCCTGCCATGAAAACAGCCAAATGCTATTCTACTTTTTACTGTGGTTGGGTTTAATTATGGACATCTACTTGTGTGTTTAAATAGAAAGCTTCACAAACATGCAGCAAAGCGCCTCCTTTCATAGGCACTTACAGGGCAAAGGCGTTCTCCAAGCGCTTTATTAATAAGGACAGACCAAATGAACCAAACAGGGCCTCCGTCTCCATGTGAACACTTTCCAGGAAATATGTCACATTTTTCTCTTTTGATTCCCAATGATGGGCAGATGAGCCCCAGTCCCTGGACCCCAACACAGGGTGCTGGGTCACTCATAACAGGAGCTGTCCAAAGGCTGGCAGGTTGTCAATGTGAGGTCGTTGAAGAGAAAACCCAGTTAAATACACTAAAAACATCCTGGCTGAAGGCACAGAGAAAGGCCTTCAGATATTGTACCTTCGGGTCATATAATTAAGTGTCACTAGAAACCAGACAAAAAAAATGAATAGTTTTATTTCCATTTGATTAAACTTCAAGTTAATGTTTTAATGTAAAGTATGTGAAGTAAACCCACAATTTCTCCCCAAATCAAGTACTAAAACTAATTGTAGGGTGATAGCTGAAATCTAAACAGCAAACAGGAACATAGGGTGTAAACTCACAGAAGCGTTTCCACTCACTGACGCTCTCCACAGCACCATGGGCCCAGAGCCACTGCCTGCCAGTTCCCCACCGTCTCCCCTGTCTCACTGGGCTATTCCCACAGACACAAAAGGCCATTGCTTCAACATTTTAAGAACTTCTCTCCTCTCTCTCTGTCTCTCTTTCTCTGTGTGTGTGGGGGTGGGTGTGTGAGAGAGAGGGAGAGAGAGGGAGAGAGAGAGAGAGAGAGAGAGAGAGAGAGAGAGAGAGAGAGAGAGAGAGAGAGAGAGAGAGGGAGAGAGGAAAGAGTTTTCTTTTGGGGAAGAATCATGACAATTCCCCTGCCTCTGCATTGAGTGTTGGGTTTACTGCCTTGTACACAATTGGCTTCTCATTTCCTTTATGGAAAAAAAAATGTCTTAACATAATTACCCTTAAATTGTAACCAAAGCCCTCTTATAGCCACTGCAAGGGGCCCATCTAGCACTTCACTGGCATGCTGTTGTCCAAGGACCAGTTAGTTCCCTCTGCATTCCTAAAGCAGCAGTCAGCACTCAGTCCCCATCATCCACCCCTGGCCTCGAAGCAGTGTGTGATGCAACTGATCCCTCTTTCCTTGACCTCCAGATCATCACTACCCTCTGACTTCCCACCCATCCTCCCTGTGGCTCCTCCTCCAACCCCTGGCCAGTGTATCCCAACCTCTTTACATTAAGGAAAGCCCCATGGCCCAATCTTTGGATCACTCTCTTTTTTCTCTTCATCTTTACTCTCTTAGTGACTCCTGGCATCTACACAGCAATGACCCCCATATGCAAAGTCTTGCTTACAGTTCTCCCCTACTTCAGAAACATCCCCAACTTAATTAGGATCTCTTCTCAGACTTACAAGGTACACCTGAAATTTAGCAATTTTCTACTGTCACCCTTAATCCTTGCAGTCTTCCCCATCTCAGTAAATAACAACCTCTGCCTTCTTTGCTCCAGTAAGAGACTGTAGTGATCCCTGGGATGGTCCTTTTCTGATAGCACCAGTACAACCCCTACAGACATCTTTTGTTTCTACTCTGAGCCTATTTCCGGGCTCTACCTCATTGTCACTTCCTCTCCACTGCACTGCATCATTCCTTCTCCTCAGGTCTCTACATTAGCTTGTAATTTTGTTTTTCCGCTGTCACGTATGCTGTCCTACTAGCCAAGCCCCAATCCAAAGCACTCACAGTAAAACACAAGGAGAACAGTCATGTGTGCTCCTGGGAATCATCAAACCCAACTCCAGCTCCCTCAGAGACAAAGTCCTTGGGAATAAGGTTTTTCATCCCTTCCTGTCCCTTTCCTCCTTCATCGCCCCTCCTTCCTCGCTCCATCCAGCCTCACTCCCTGGCTTGTTATTCCTTGAATACAGCATCCATAGTTCTGCTTAGTGCCTTTGTCCTTACTGTGTATCTTTTGAAAAAGGCTTCTTGCCCAGAATCAGTACATGTTCCCTCATCCCAACAATCATTTGTCCAAATGTCATCTCCATGAGCCCTTTCCTGACATCCCAGTTAAAAACTCCCCAGCTTCTACGTGCACTGTCTCTGCTTGTTCCCTTTCTCTGCTTCCTGTTTCTCCACATGTAGCACACACACCCTTTGGGAAACTACAGTAGTTCTTTCTTATCCAAGGTTTCATATTCTGTGGCTTTGTCTACCCATAGTACAACACGGTCTGAAAATATGAAGAAGAAATTTTCAGAAATAAACAATTGATAAGTCTTAAACTGTGCACTGTTCAGGGTAGCATGACGAAATCTCTCGCTCCATCCCGGCGGTCTATGATGCCCCCATCAAGCAGCCACCTTGGTAATGATCAACTCTATGGCAATCATTATCCCTCTAAGTAAATCACCTTTAGCCTAATGCTGTGGGAAATGATTCATCACACAAGCACTGGGTCCTCTGACCTCAACACATGAAGAAGGGTGAGCAGTGAGCACACAAAGACACTCTGAGCAAAAGCAAAATGACACACACAACTTTCTGGGGAGAAACTTGTTATGTTTACCCTATTTTATTATTGGTCCTTCCTGCCAACTCTCATTGTACTTAATTTATCAGTTAAACTTTATCGTAAGTCTATACATATAGAAACAACACGGAACCTGTTGTGTTTGGTACTAGTCATCATTTCAGGCAGCCACTGGGTCATGGAAGCTTGTCCCACAGATAAGGACCACTACATATGACTCACATATTTGTACACTCCCCGCTACTGGCACATAAGCCCCAGGTGTGTGGAGGCTTAGATCAATTCACTACTCTATTCTCAGAGCCTAGAAAACCATTTTTGATATGTTAAGAATTAAGGGACTGGAGAGATGGCTCAGAGGTTAAGAGCACTGGCTGCTGCTTCCAAAGGTCCTGAGTTAAATTCCCAGCAACCACATGGTGGCTCACAACCATCTGGAATGATATCTGGTGCCCTCTTCTGGCATGAAGGCAGAACACTGTATACTTAATAATAAATAAAATTTTTAAAAATGTGGGGAGGACCTCAGCCCAGGGCCCAGGCAACTGCTCCCTATCATTTAAAAAAAAAAAGAATTAAGAATATGGCTGGGCATTGGTGACGCATGCCTTTAATCCCAGCACTTGGGGGGCAGAGGCAGGAGGATCTCTGTAAGTTCGAGGCCAGCCTGGTCTGCAAAGCGAGTTCTAGGACAGCCTCCAAAACAATACAGAGAAACCCTGTCTCAAAAAACCAAAAAAAAAAAAAAAGAATTAAGAATATGATAAATATTTAATTTAAAAAGATGCTGCTTCTAGAAGATATATGTGGCTTACAGATATGTTATTATAATTAATCCATACTTTTTATTCTCATAAAAAAATGTGACTCCTTAATTTTATATTTTGGTTGTGAGCCTAGCCTTTAATGGCTGAGCCATTTCTCCAGCTCCAACCCCCTCTTACTTTTATATTATGCTTGCACTTCCTAAATCTGTGTTTCAAATAATGCACAGATTATATTCTTTACAACTTTGTCATACTAGTATCACAAACCAGTTTCTTTGGGACATTACAGAGTTCTTCATTTAAATGCCTTTGAGAAATCCATCCTCCAGTCAGAGAGCAATTCTCTTCATTGTCTCTACATCATCCATTTTATCTACCTGTCATGGTACAGAAACCTTTCAGTGGTGATGACAACTGGCTATAGCATTTTATGAACAGTGTAACTCAGCTCCAGGTCCCAGAACAACCTGACTCAGCAATTGCCCTGTCTACAAGTTTGCTGTGTTTATCATCAGTGGGGGGTGAGTATGGAGCGGCACAGGTGTGGAATTCAGAGCACTGTGTTGTGCTGCCTGTTCTCTCCTTCTACTTCCTGTAGGTTGCCCGACTGCTGATCCATCTCACCAGCCTTATACCTTTTGACCCATAACTTTCTTAAATCACTTTTCCCTTTCTTCATCATCACCAAGACACTAGCATATGACCTTATTTCTCATAGGGAAATACAATATCTGCAACATCACATAATCACTTATATATATGTGTATGTGTGTGTGCGTGTGTGTGTGTGTGTGTGTGTGTATTATACATAAATGGTATGGTGAATGCATTACTAAATATATACATACATATAGGGGGGTGGGCAGTGAATACAGCTCACTGTTTTATGCTGGGAGGCTGGAAGATATCTCCTTCCCAATAGCACACATGTATTTTGTTGTTGTTGTTTTTTCCAGACAGGGTTTATATGTAGCCTTGAAGCCTGTCCTGGAACTAGCTCTTGTAGACCAGGCTGGTTTTGAACTCACAGAGATCCACCAGCCTCTGCCCCCAAACTGTTGGGATTAAAGGCGTGTGCCACCACTGCCCAGAAGCACACATGTATCTTATGTCAAGGCATCATCAGCACCTGCTATACCTTATGCTCAAAGTCCTATTAGTGTGTTGTCCTATCAAATGAATAAGGCAGGGTGTCCTGCAGACCAACAGCCTTGAAGGCAGGATGGTGGTAGTCATAAAGATGTAACCTTAGGTAAGGCTGCAAAGTTACTGGGTTGCTTCTATCTAGTAAGAGGGAACTGTTTGGAGTATGTACTCATTTGCCTTTAAGAAAGAAGCCTTTTCCAGTTGAGCAAATGCACTGCAAGGACCAAAGCATGGGCTGAGTTGCTGCAGCCAAGAGACTGCATCTTGAACAAAGCAGGCATCCAGGACTCTCTGAAGAGTCTCGGTGTTTTTCTTTTCTCACTGTTCTAAGAAATACATTCAAGGGTCTTTCATAATGCCCTGCTTAGGGATGATGAACTTAGGAACTGATCTCTATCTGAGAACTGAGCAAGGGGCACAATTTCTTGTTGTGGTGGCTTAAATCAATCCCAGAGGTTTTTGTTATAAAAACCAGATGACATAATTAATTCCATGACTATTTTAGTCACTGAGATCCTGTTATCGATGGCCATTTCCAAGGACCCTTATTGGCTAGTTCTGTCTAAATGTGCATCTTGATGCACATTATAGCAGCTATTATACCCACCTTGTCTTCTGATGCTGAAGTACTGGGACTGCTGACCCATTATTGTGTGTGCCTAATACCCCTAGCAACAACTGTAGCCTCATCAATCAGCATGACTGGCTAGAGCAGAATGGTCCTCTTGTTCCTAAAGATGCTGGTGGCCCCTCATCATCTAATCTTCTAGGCTCCTGTCCAAAAGTCTCCATCAAGACCCTCTTAATGAAGGTTGTCATACAGGTATCCATACTCATGACATAACCCCCATCCCTGGAACAATCTTAGCCCTGGGTGTTGGTATTTGTGTTCCCCTAACATGTAAAGAAATTTTTAGCATCTCATTTGGGACTAAGGTTCAGGTTTTGGACAACAGATCAAAGAAACTATTAGAACAATGCCATCTATTCATGTTAGCATATTGAATCCAGAGTCCCTGGCTCAGTGCTTCGCTGGCAACAAATTCAATTCATCTAAAACCGTATTCTTCTTTACTTGACCTAGAACCTTCAAATGTGATTGTCATTCATATTCCCCGGGTGTTTTGTCAATGATAGCTGGCAAGCTTTGACAACTTTTTACCACCATAAACTGTCTCCTCCTAGCTTTCTTTGCCTTTGTCAATGGTGTTTTAAGGTATGCTAGGATCTAAGCATGATTACAGCTCCACAAAATGAGTAAGAAGAACTAATCTGCCTTAATAACACAGCTGGAGTCAGGAGATAGACATTTCCATCAGGACAGGAAGAGTCCCAGCAAAGTGAGGTGCAGGGCCTCTTCATCTGGCAGGGTAGCTTAAGGGACTCTGGGAACTTAGAGCACCCTGAGTTCACCAAATTCTACTGTATCTCCTGCCTATTCTTTAGTCCTACTCTTTGAATGTGCCAAAACTTTACCCTAAGGGATCTGGCTGTGGATTTAACCAACACTATAATTTGGCATCCCACATTTGACTTTCCACCTTTACAAAACATATTACATAAGAGAATTCTTTACAAGTATTCATAGAAATGTTTTACATTTTGATCCATAATGAGATAGGGAATTTAGGGATTTTACCTTGTGTTTTCTTTCTTTAAGCCACCCGTCTTGGTAAGAAGCAATAGTCACATCACCTCACTGCTCCTGGTCCTCATCCCTTCAGAGTTGTCTGATGGGAGTCCTGTGTGTACCTACGAGCCTTTCCCTCGCTGTGCACTTCAGTCTAGTAGCTTGTGGAGTCTCCCCTTGTGGGATTTCCTCTGTGTGTGACAGTGTGTCTCCATCCCATCCCTGCTATGGCTGCATTCCTCACTACCATCGGCTCCAACTAACAGACAGCAAACCCAGTTGTCACCCGTGTCCTGGCAGCTCTACTTCCGGTAGCCATTCCCTGTGTCAAATTCCACATCCATCAGGGTTCTTAGAAGTGAATAATGAAAACAGCCAAACTGATATTATTGACTTCTGTAAGCAGAAATAGATTTAAAATAATGTCAGAAATTCTCATATCATTGCTGAGAAGGCTAGAGAAGGGTGTTGACAGTCAAGAGCAAAGAGGAGTCTGCCCAAGAAAATCATGCAGAGGAATCTGTGGACTGTTCTTCTGCTGAGCTGAATGCACCAACTCCATACCACCTGGGAACAATGCCACTGCCTAAACCACTATCCGCACTTAATGGACTGCCCATCCTTCAGTTCTGGGTATAGATACCCAATAGTCTACATCCAGTGAGTGCCCTTATCAGAGTTTGCTAGGAACGCTGACAGGGGATCCCAGAATCCTCAGTGAGCAGCAAGCTGGGTATTCTGCGAAGAGTCACACAGTGGGGAATGTCCAATTCCATGCTACGCAAACAAGGGGGTTCAAAGACAAACAGCACTTACAGGCATCTCTTTAAATCATTAGGTGTAGCAGGCTTTCTTGGACCATCAGCCCCCAAATCATGATACAGAGACCTATTATTAATTATGAATGCTCAGCTTTAGCTTAGGCTTGTTTCTGGCTGGCTCTTTTTTAACTTAAATTAACCATTTCTGTCCATCTATGCGCTGCCCTGAGGCTCATTTACCTTATCTACAGATTGTTTTTCCTGCTTCCTCCATGTCTTGATGACTGCTATCTGCAGCCCCTCCCCCCCACCTCCACCCCCCCCCCACGCACACTGACTGACTCCACCTTTTCTCTCTGCCCACCAGCCCTGCCTATCCCACCTCTCCCTAACTATTGGCCATTCAGCATTTTATTAAACCAATCAGGTGTCTTAGGCAGGCAAAGTGAAATAGCAACACATCTTTACATAGTTAAACAAATGCAGCATAGACAAAAGCAACACACCTATACATAGTTAAACAAATATTCTATTCCACAACAATTAGGAAGCATCATTACATCAAAAATGATAGTATTTTATGGGAATCAAAGTTGGAAAATTTTCATACTAAGTTGAAAATTGTTATAAAACTTTCCCTTATTTGCAGGTATTTGACACTAATGGTGCAGAAGAATGTTTTGGGTTTTTTGTTTTGTTTTGGTTTGGTTTGGTTTTTGGTTTTTACAAGACAGGGTTTCTCTGTATTGTTTTGGAGGCTGTCGGTCCGTCCCGGCCTCGAACTCAGAGAGATCCGCCTGCCTCTGCCTCTCAAGTGCTGGGATTAAAGGCGTGCACCACCACTGCCCGGCCAGAAGAATGTTTTATAGCAAATAGCAAACTGGTGAACTATTCCTTTGACCATGCAAATTACAGAACCTAGAAATAATATTCTTGATCCTTCATTTTTTTTCTCAGTCCTCAATAAGGCTGATTCATGAGAAGTACTTTAAAATATCTGCGAATATTTTAAAATTCCACAAGTACCCACAAGAGAGTATTTGCTACCAATCTGGACAGCTATGTGAATCAAAAAAAGAGAAAATGTCTCAGAATAACTTGATCCCATATTTCCCTGTAAACACGTTAAAGCACATTGCAGAGTTGTCAAAGCTAAGGCACAGATAGGAGGAGGAATGATGGAAGAACAATGGTGTCAAAAATCTAATGGGAGGAGGATAAAAGGAACCACGTGGCCAGGCTAGGCAATGGTAAGTCCTTAGTGGTTTCAGACATTTCATCATTGCAGGGCGTTTGTTTGTTTGCTTGTTTGTTTGTTTGTTTGTTTTATCTCCCCTTCCTCACTTCTCTCCAGGAAAGCCTCTCCCCACTCTGTTGTTCCCACTTCCCATAATCCTTGTCTGACTTCCCCAGGCCCACCCTGAGCCCTGACCCCATCCCCCATGGCCCCTTTTTACTTTCCTGGTATCTGCTGGTACTTCAGGAGATTGACACACATCTGAAGATCTGAAGGTAGGAACCACAAATAAGGCAGAACCATGCCACATTTGTCTTTCTGTGTCTCGGTTGCTGCCTTAGGGTTTCTATTGTGATAAAACACCATGACCACTATGGGGACGAAAAGGCTTGTTTTCAATGACAACTCTCAGGATACACTGAAGGAAGCCAGTGCTGGAGCTGGTGCAGAGGCTATGGAGGAACACTGCTCACTGGCTTGCACTTCCTGGCTTGCTCAGCCTGTTTTCTTACACCATCCAGGCCACTGCCCAGGAGAGGTGCCTACCACAATGGGCTGAGCCCTCCCATTAAATACTAACTAAGAAAATGCCCCATCAGCTTGCCTACAGGCTAATCTTATGGAGGCATTCTCTCAACTGTGGATTCCCCTTTTCAGACAACTCAAGCTTGTGCCAAGTTGACCTTCTCCTCAACAGACATACAAAAATGACAGCTACCTTATTTGATAAAATATTTTCTACTTCTGCCTATTTACCTGCAAATTTTATCATTTCATTTTTCTTTACAAATGTATAATATTCCATTGTGTATATGCACCACATTTTTATTACCCATTCATCAGTTAAGGAACATTTGTTTCCATTTCCTAGTTATTATGAATAATTCAACAAAGAACAGGGCTAAACAAGTGTGTATGGGAGCAGGATGTCAAACCGTTGGGCATGTGACAAGGAGTGGTGTAGCTGGGTCATAATGTATAGTAAATATAGTCTTTATATATGAAATTGAGGGAAAAAGTAAACAGAGGATACAGTTGATACAGAAAGAAACAATAATTCCCTATGTTGGACAGAGATTTTTTCCCCTTGCCCCTTACTATAAGCTACCAGAAAACTGTGAGTGCTATGATCAGTCCACACACTAATATTGAACACTTACATCCATTTTACTCTGTTTTGATTACATGTAAACATCTCAGTGAGAAAGCACCAATGGTCTACAAGGAGGACTAAGAGAGGAAGGGAGGGGAACTAGGAAGAAATAAAAAATCTGCAGAAACAGAAAGATTGCACTAATTTTTTTTTTTTTTTGGTTTTTACGAGACAGGGTTTCTCTGTATTGTTTTGGAGGCTATCGGTCCAGCCCGGCCTCGTACTCACAGAGATCCACCTGCCTCTGCCTCCCGAGTGCTGGGATTAAAGGCGTGCGCCACCACCGCCCGGCTCAAGATTGCACTAATTTATTCTGCATATGTGCATGTGGTTTTGATTAGCAAATTTGCTCCATTTTGACAGAAGTCTTAAACCCCATCTTTTTTTTTCTTCTTTCTAAATTATAAGAAACTAATGCCAGATTACCTTAGATTCAGTGTTACCCATTGAAAACAAATACAGAGGTAAACACTCAGATTCTGAATGTAGCCTGTGAAATTTGAAGAGTATTGTAAAAGAAGATGACTCTCCTAGTAGAAACAGGAAAGGGATGGGAAAGAGAGATGATGGAGGCTGAACATTTACTAGATTCTCTGGGTTCCCAACCAACACACACCACCAAAGACCAATGCACGTTTTTCTGCTATTTGCTGAACCTGCACCCAAGAGGTCAGGGCTGCACCCAGAAAGCCTGTGGGGGATCTGGAGGAATTCAGGAGGCATGCACTGGGGGTGATGAACCAGAACAGACACTTTTCTTATTCTTCTGACTCCCTTTTCTTAAATATAGCTCTACCAAGTCTGGGAGAGAAAGGAAAGCTCAGAAACCACAAGCCTGGTCTGTCATCAAACAAGCAATTTCAGCTACATATAATTTAGGGTAAAAACAAAAGTGAATTAGAAGCTAGTATGCAGAATTCTACAGTCACAGCTTCTCATAGCTGTACTTGGGGAAGGGATATTCTGTGTTTTCTATTGGGCTTTTGCAATAGGTGTGAATATGCCAGGGATTCACACAAGTCCTATCATTTGCAGGACTTTGGCCTTTGAGTTATTCCCTACAGTACACAGTGGCATATGCAGAAGAAGTCACAAATATAAAGAAAGAAGGAATACTGTAAAATGTTGGATATTCAACAGAGTACTCTAAACACCCATGCATGCACTTCAGACAAGTATGGAGATTAGCTTTATTTTTCCATGTTTATTCTTATTTTAAAAATATTTTTATTTATTTATTTTTATTGGTGTGTGTGTGTGTAGAGAGAGAGAGAGAGAGAGAGAGAGAGAGAGAGAGAGAGCACGCAAGTCTGAGGACCCAAGTTTAACCCTAGCATCCACATAAAAAGATGGTTGTGCTGGTGTTTGTACCCAGTACTGAGAAGGTGGATAGATGGGGAATCTCTGGAGATTGGCAAGCCCCAGCCCCCAGTTACTCTGTCTCATAAAAACAAGGTGGATGGCTCTTGAGGACAACATTCAAGGTTGACATCTGGCAGGCACACTGGACATAGTTTTCATATTGTTTGGTTTTAGTTATTGGCTTTTTGAAACAGGGTCTCATTATGCAACCTGACTGTCCTGGAACTCACTCTGTAGACCAAGCTGCCCTCAAACTCACAGAGATCCTCCTGCCTCTGCCTCCTGGTGCTAAAATCGAAGGCATGTGCCACTACACATGGTTTGTCAATAATTTTAATCATTCATTATGTTTCCCAAGCCACTCCTTATTTGGACTCCCCTCTCCTTACATTCTGACAGCAGTGCTACCCAGTCATTCCCACAGAGCTCAGGAATGAAGATCCACTGTGCCACTAGTTCACCTGTTGGATGGGTGGAAATTTGGAGTTTGGCAAATGCACAGGGCTCATGAGTTACTCCTTACCCTCCCACACTTCATTCTTTCTATCAATGTTAGGTAAAATTGAACAGCTAAATTTTTTAAACTACATTAATGCTATGTCAGGTCCCTAACTATCCAGCTGGTGTCTTGTACTGGCACTTTGCAACAAACATAACAAAAACTAAATGCTAGGGGAAAGGACAGCTATCCACAGCTGCTCAATGCTCACAAGGGGTTCTCCCAGGGAAGCGTCAAAGATGGTAACAATGAAGGGAACATCCGCTCCAAAACCCCCTTCCACTGGGGCACCCTGAAGAGCACAAACTCACACTTGCTCACGGTGGAGCACTATCAGGCGTCAGGAAATAGTTAGAGACAAGTGTGCCTTCAACAACCACAAAGGGAATGTGGAAGGATGATAGCACATTGCACATGCAAAACAGACCTATTCCTAATTAAAAAAAACAAAGAATCTTTAAATTCCCATCATTCTCCAGAAAGCAGGAAGCAGGACTGACTCTCCACAGCACGACAGGCTGAGCTGTGGTGGCCGCTCTTCGCCCACCACCACCACAAAAGACAAAGGTCAGGTCTCCTTCTGTGCCACCGTGCATAGCTGGTGACTGTCGGGTCATCAGTGGCCAGAAGATGAAATTTCCTTGGATGTCTGCTACGCACCTCTCTTCAAACAAGGTGCCCAGTTATATTAAACTGATAGAAACGAAAAAAGAAATCACAAAAAGTGGCCATAATTAACAAAAACCTTTAATAAAACAATCAATTAGCATGACAGATAAACCATGATACATAAAATGATATGAAAGGGTGAGGCAGGAGGATCATGACAAGGCCAGCCTGAGCAACACAGAGATAAAACCCTGCATCAAAGAGCAACTAGATTTTCTTCTTGGCTTTCCGGCTAAAGTGCTTTTTCTGGTGTTTACCTGATGAGATGCTGTTCTAGGTGCTGAGTGAATAAACTGAGCCATGACATCAAGTTTGTCACCATTAACATAGGTTATGACCAAAATCTGCTCTCTTTCCTATGGTATAGCAAAATTACACCCGATTAAAATGCCAGTTGCAGGCTGAAGAGATGGATGTTCTTCCGAAGGACCAGAGTTCCATTTTCAGTACCCAGATCAGGCAGCTCAAATGGGCCATGACTGCAGCTCCAGGAGATCTGATACTGTTTTCTCCCCTTTGCAGGCACCCAAACATATGTGCGTGCATGCGCACAGGCACACACGCACACACACACACACACACACACACACACACACATATGCATAAAGAAAATTAAAATCTTTTTTAAAAGTACACGTTCCACCACTCACATCCTAGGAACTTTATAATCAACAAACAACACAGGAAAATTCTGGAACTCAGAACGAATCGCCAGCTGCTAGTGAAAATTTACTGCAGCTGTAAGCCTTCCGATATTGACAATAGTCACAAAATATAAGAATCCAAACTGCAATCACAGGAATAGAATGTGGGCTGGAAGCCCTGCAATTACTCTTCAGTTTGGTTCTTTGTTGTTTTTTTTTTCATATTTAATAGTTTGCTACAAAGCCTCCAATTTTAATGCTATACTTGCCAAAGTTACTAAGGCTGATATGGGTCATAGACACTAAAGATGGCTTGGTGTCATTATCTCATATTGCATTCATGGTGCAAAGATGACCCCTTAATGACCATCTCTTCATTGTGCACACAGCACTAAGGACGCTCGCTGAACTTCCTGGACACAGGCGAATGCACACTTCGCCTCCCCCATGCGCTAATTAATTTATTTTTTAAACTTGCTCGTGACCCGAGAAAACACTTCCCAACCTGAGCGATAGCTAGGCAGGGTTAACTCCTGCAAGTGTTGGGCTCACAGACTGCAGGTGGCTCTTAAAAGTCTGTTTGTACCTTTGTACCTCAGGGTCTTTGTATTTAGCCAAATTCTTTTGTGACAGGGATCTGGAGGGAGAAAGAATGGGCAGGAATGCACACATGCTTTCTTCTGGTTTATATTCAGTCCTGCTGGGACTCAGCCCTGCAAGTTCAAAGTTACAAAGCCTTTTTGCCTTTCTTGTGGGAAACCATCTCTCTAAAAGAAAATCCAAATCATTTTTTTATCTGTTTTTACATGAATGAGTATTTTGCCTGCATATAAATATACCACGTGCAAGTAGTGCCTGCAGAACTGAAAGAGCATGTTGGATCCCCTGCAACTGGAACTAGAGATGGTTGGAAGTCGCCTTGTGGATGCTGGAAACTAAACCCAGGTCTTCTGGCAAGAGCAGCAAATGCTCTGAGACTGATAAGCCATCTCCAGGCCCAGCCAAACCTGTTTCTCAAGGGTACATGGAACTAGTTCTCAAAAGGATCTGGACTTTTACTAAACACTAGGGAGACTCACAAAACATCAAAATCCATTAAGTGAACCTGGGATGAAAACTCACATTCAACTTTACCCTTTGGTAAAGTATTAAGCTGGGCTTGTTTGCTGCCATTGAACCTGTCAACTTTCTTTGAGACGATCTCCAATAGAATTTCCTACGAAATTTTTTTCCAAGAGTTTTAAACAGAAAATGAAAATTCTATAAAAGAAAGTGTTGTTATACAACCGATTTAGTCTTTCAGAACCAGCAAGGTGGCTCAGTGGGTAGAGACATTTGCTAACAACCTGAGTTCCGTCCCTGGAACCCATATGGTGAAAGGAGAAAGCCAACTCCACAGGTTGCCCTCTGACTTCTATAGATATGCCTTCACACACATGCATTCTCTCTCTCTCTCTCTCTCTCTCTCTCTCTCTCTCTCTCTCTCTCTCTCTCTCTCTCTCTCTCTCTCTGTCTCTTGTGTGCTCAAGTAAGCGATCCATTTTTGGATGGTAACCACAAATTTGAATCAATAAGTTCACATTTAGACTCTGCCTCCAGAGAAAATCCTACAATACTATAATAAATCATTTACACCTAAGGTTAAACTGTGGCTGAACCAGCTTTGGCACTAACAGAACAGATCTGCATTCAACATAGAGCAGGAAAGAGAGAGCAATAGAGCAAAGAGTGATCAACAGATGAAGTGACCAACTGCTTCATTTCATGAGTTAATACCAAAGTCCATATGAATTAAAATATTTAAACAATGGCATGATGTGGTTCAAGATCTTTGCTTTCTTCTTATTGGTTTCAAAACCAAGGTCATTAGAGAAATAAAAACTGAGCAATTCTGGAAAAGTGTGTGCATACATAAATCCTGACAAGGCACACTCCAGATGACACTCCGATGTGAGTTGCCTCTCTAGGTGAACGTGGACATTAACAAACCCCCAGGTGCTCAAAAGGGGAGGCCATGAGAAAACTTTTTGTCAATTTTATGATCAGAAACAAGCCTTGTAGGCCAGGAGTGGTGGTGCACACCTTTAATCCCAGCACTCAGGAGGCAGAAGCAAACAGGTCTCTGAGTTTGAGGGCAATCTGGTCTATAGTCTGAGTTCCAGGACAGCCAGAGCTATACAGGGAAACCCTGTCTCAAAAAATGAAAAAAATAAAAAATAAAAATAATGACCTGTTGACCACCAGAAAGAGGAGGAAACATGCTTGATCTTAATTTATTTCAATTTGTTCTGGAGCTCCTTAACACATCTGGTGAGAATCAACAGGCATCAGTCAAAATAAGGGGAACATCAGGACCAGACCTGTGGGGGTGTATTCCTGTAACTTGCCACACACTCAACAAGGGTGCTTTCGTAGTTTGAGCTCCAGTATAAGCGCTCTTTCATGAGCAAGTTACTTAAACTGAACCCTGGCTTGAAAACCCAGCATCACATTTTTAAACCATCCAGCTTACTTTGGTATGGCTGGAAAATTCTGCAAAGCTAAGGATGTGAGCCAACCATAAATTAAACCAAAATGTAGCTGCGTGGTTTGTGAGTCTTTTACAAAGGGCCCGATGCCAGGAGGCCTGAGTGGCACACCTTGCGACCAGGAATTTCCTTTAACTGAAACTACCAACTATGAGAGCCTGGGAGACATCTTGTTACACCTTTGGATTTCAGGTTTTAGTACTGAGTTCTTAAGACATGTTTCAGAAATATTCCCTGTACCCTGGCCCCTCCACACATACCTCCTTCTAGAATGTCGTACTCGTCACAACCCAAAACCGGCCTGCCTTGCCCACTTCCTCCCACCACAGGAAAACACATTAACTTCCAGCCACCCAGCTGAGTAAGTCATGTCCATACCATATCAGTTAGACTTCTGGACTTCAAACGGCTGTTCCACAAATGATGGATGACTGGAAACATCTGGCCATTTTGTTTCCCAGGGACAGGTCACTCCAAACCCTCTGTTACTGCCACCAGTCAACAAGTCCTGTCCAACTGGCATGCCATGCATCTCCCTTCCAACCCATTTATCAGTCAAATCCGCCGAGATGGATTTTTCCAGGTGTGCATCTAAGACACACACGAGAAGGAAGACCTCTGTTTTAATTGCCCAAGACTTGTTTTATGGCTGTTAGGAATTCTTGAGAATTTCTACCCCATGCCTTCAAATTTAGAAGCTAAGAGTAAGCATTTCTAAGAGGGCTGAAGAGCAGTATCCAAACATACTAACATTCAAAGTTCTGATTTCTGGCCAAGCACTGAAAAGTGAAATTAAGAGAGTCTTTCTGAATCTGTAACTAAAGGATAAACTGACCTACGGTTAGTTTCATATTGTTTGGGAAACTTGTTTGCAAGGCCTGCTGCCCACTGGTGTTGAAAACACTCTAGCTATTTACTTCAGGTTTTCATATTGTTCTTGTAAAATGCTCCATTTCTCACTCAGACACCAGGGAGCCAAGTCATTATCAGGCAGTTCTAGTCCAAAGAAGCTTCCAGAACAAAGCTGCTGCTAAGAAACAGGAGAGCCAAGATGCCACAGCACATGGCAGGGGACAGGAGGGGGGGGGGTCCATAAAGAGTATATGGCTTTGTTTTCTGGCTGGGAGCATCAGGTGTCCACATCTGGCCCTTCCGGCCCCAGGCACACCAAAACTATGCTCTCCTGACTGGAATAAATGCCCAGCATGTGCAAAGCCCTATGTCCAATCCCCAGTACTGACTACCTCTCCCAAAAGCACTGAAAACACCAAGGATGGGACAAGGCATATAAAAAGACTTCTTCAGGCAAATTTTCCAGAAGGTACATGAATGTTCTACCAATATCTACTAAATTGGGACACAGAAATAAGGGAATCGGCATACTGGTTTTTAAACTGTTGAATGACTGGCAAAGTTTGGAACTAAAAGTGAACTTCTTGTAGCCACATTTTACTTTGAGTTAATCAAGTCAGTCACTGGGGAACAAGGACATAGCTCATAGCACAGTGCTGGTTTTTAGCATACTCAAGGCCCTGGATTCAATCCCCAGCACTTGCTGGGGGTGGTGATTAGTTATAACATTAAATGCTACAAAAATCTGTTGCTAAACTGGTGCATGCCTTTAATCCCAGCACTCAGGAGGCAGAGGCAAGCGAATCTCTTATGAGTTCTAGGCCAGCCTGGTCTACAAAGCTACGCAGAGAACCCCATCTCAGGAGAGAGAGAGAGAGAGAGAGAGAGAGAGAGAGAGAGAGAGAGAGAGAGAGAGAGAGAGAGAGAGAGAGAGAGAGAGAGAGAGATTGAGATTTGAGTGTGTACTGGCAATTGAAATATCCCAGATAATTTTAATGTTAGTCCCTAACTTATTAAAACATTTGCCATATGGTCATAAAATTCATGGCTTTGTATGACTCATTATGTACTGCTTTCATAACTTGATTTTGACATAAATATCACTCCCACAGGGAGGATCCCAGAGCCAAGCATTTCAGGACAAGCCCTCCAGGAAAGCTAAGTACTCAAACTGCTAAGTGATAATGGCTCTAATTACAACGTGTCATCTTTACATCATCATTTTAACTAAATGTCACCTAGCACAGCTAAGATGTATGGCTGTGGGATCCCTCCCGTTTCTATCATATGTGTAGCTAGTCTGGAAAACACTTTGCCCTACAGGAAACAGAAAACAGAGTACAGAGGAAAACCACCAAACCCTCAACAGCAAAACGAAGACCAGATCTACGCATTTGACCAAACACTGTTTTGGCTCTCTTCCAGAAAGATCCCTGTAAGACTTTAACAGGAATAAGGTACATGGGAAGAACTTGCATGCTTATTCACATAAATTTTTGCAATGTAAAGACATCAAAAACACTTTGAAAATCCATGCTAACCATCTCTTAACTGGTGATGTCCCTGACAGATGGATCTCTCACAAATTCCATACCCTAAAAAAATAGTAACAAACATATTTAATATAAAGGTAAGAATATTTTTTCTACCTTTCCTGATAATACTTCACCATCCCTCTGTTTGTCAAGATGGCACAGTCAGCTAAGGTGGCACAATCTAGTGTATTTCTTATTTCTTATATTTAAAAAGATCTTGTGTTTATGCTTTTACTTAAGCACGTCTAAAAAATCAATATGTGACATACTTTCTAGCCACAGAGGTTAATGTTGCTTTCCAAGGCTCTTGCTTTTCATCATAATTTTTGGTCTTTTCCATCCCACCTGGCCTCACACCACCCGCAGGTTATTTTCCCAAACACTATTTCTACTATGTCTCCCTCTGTGCAGAAACCAACAAGAGTTCCTTGTTAGATCAAGTCTTCAACAGCCTCTTGCCCCTCCACAACCTGACCACGTCTGCCTCTTCAACTTTTATTTCCACCTCTCCCAACATCGTCATTCCAATCAAGCCAATAGCCCTACTCCCTTCCACTGAAATAGTTTTTTTTTTCTGCTCATGTGTTCGCTCAGCAAGCATTTACTAAGTGCCAGTGACTGCCAGACCCGGCAATAATGCTAATTGCACACTCTTGCCCATCCTCGTTCCTAGGTACCTGGCTCAAATATTACATCCCCAGCAGAGCTGCATCAGCCATGCCGGGCTTGTCACTCAACTTTCTTATCCTCAGGCACCCTAACCAGCATTCTTCATTCTGGCTTCACATAGCTCTGATCTAGCAGAGTTCACGTTCCAAATAAATCTGGAACTGGTTTGAGCTAAGTCAAGTGTGTTTATGAACTCTTAGAGCCTTTAATAGCCTAACATCAATTGTTAAGAATCAGCATTCCACAAACTCACTGTGCATTCCAGTTTCTTTTCTGTTCCAGTGGTAAAACATTCTAACCAAAAGCATTTTAGAGAAGGGAATGGCTTATTTCAACTTTAATGCCACGGAAGTTAAGGCAGGCCTGCCTGCTATTTCAATGCAGCTTTACCTCCTCCAACCAAGGAACTCACTTCCCAGCCAAAGAAACACAGCAGGAACCATGGAGGACGGTGCTCTCTAACTTCCTCACACCTGCACAGGAATGGAACACGCCACAGTGGGTTGGGCCCTCCTGCCTGGATGAACAGTCAATATGATCTCCCGCATACATGTCCGGGGCCAATCTGTTCTGGGCAATTCCTCTGTTGAGAGTTTCCTCTCAGGTGACTCTAGGCTGTGTCAATGTGACCATTAACGCTAACTAGAACATTGGAGCATGAAAATTCCATACCATACATAGTAACTGATATCCCAAGGAAATCCTGTTTGGAAAATGCTGTCTTTCATTATTTAAAGCTGGTGCTACCTGTTTTATTGCCTAATTGTATGTTGTTGTATATTATTAGGGGCTATCATTTTATTCTTCTTTCCTTCTTTGCATACATTCTAGGCTTCTCTTTTAATTTTTTGTCCTTTAGTCTCCTTTAAATATCCAAAGAGTTACATCCTACCATCCTACCACTGAAAAGCAAAGACTAAAGCACTTATCTCAATCTTTGATGAAAATTTCAAAATGCTTAATTCACCTTTTTTACCTTAGGAAGCAACTGCCAGTAACTCTTTGATGACTGAAGCTGGGTGAAATCACACAGAGAATGGCACCACTTTTCAAAAGTACTTCAAGCAGACCGCCTTCCTGTGCCTCCGTGTCTTTATCCAAGCAGTGAGGAGAGACAGCCAGACCTAAAGGGTTATAGTCCTATGCCCCAGTGCTTAATGGGAATAGGAGCATGGAAGACAGTGATGAGGGAAATTTGAACTGTAGGGGCCCAGCTCAAGAAGTTTCAGAGGGAAAGAATATTACTAAGTGGCCTAGAGATCACTCTTGTGGCATTTTGGCAAAGAAAGTGGCTGCTTTTTACCTTTGTCTTAAAGTCTGCCTGAGGCTAAATTGAAGAGTTTTTGGATTAATGGCTTTGGCTGATGAGATTTTTAAGACAGCCTAGTATTGACTGGTCATTAGTGGTCACCCTTATGTAGATCTACAATGCAAAGGAGCAAGCTGGACAAGGAAAAATACAAAGTGTACAGTAGGAGGAGAAAAGGAGCACCAGGAAATGTTTTGTTGAAGCTAAGTCCTGTGCTCAAGAAGATAAAAAGATCAAAGAAAAGCCTGATGCTAAATGGAATAAAGAGAGTGGTGACCTCAGGGCAAGACCACACCCAGCTAAGCCTCTTACTTGTGAAAAAGAATTAAAGGAAAGCATAAGCAGTGAAGGAAACCATCAACAACAGAAAGCTGATGCAGATGTAATTGAAGGAAGATACCAAATTCCAGCCCCATCAAGCAATAGAACTTAGTGGTTTCAACCATGTAGTTCTAGCTTTAAAGCCAAGTGCAAGAAAGGGGTTGTGGAATCTCTCTCTGTGGCTAAGTAAGGCTACTGGGGCCAGGCATGTACCTGGGTGTCCCTATGTGGAGGTTCATAGAAGCCACTGTGTGAAGCTGCAGGAGTGAAGCCTGGATTGTGTTGGAGACCCCAAAACACTGGAGATGTCAGAATCACAGGATACCTGCTAAGGAGCACATCAGACCAGATGTGGAACCAGCCCAAGAGAGAGAAGTGTGTTACAGGCAACAAAGCTGAAAGGACTTGAAGATCTGAAGAGCACTTTGACATCAAACATAGGGATGCAGAAGCTGGAGTGTTGTCCTGCTGATTCTGGTCTTGTTTTGTCCCAGCATTCCCTCATTTCCCTTTCCCTTCACTGTGGAATAGTTACTTATATTCTGTGCCATTGTGTGCTGGGAGTATGTGATCTGCTTTTCTATTTTGCTTTCACAGGGGTTTACAATTGAGAGACTGCCTTAAGTATCAGAAGAGCCTTTGGACTTTAGACTTTTAAATAGTGTTGAGACTGATATACTATGGGGACTTTTGAAGTTTGACCAATGCATTTTGCCTTATTATATGGCTACAAGTCTATGGGGCCAGGGAATGGAATATGGCAGTTTGAATAAGAATGCCTCTATAGGTGCATATATTTGAATGCTTAGTGACCAGGGAGTAGAACTGTTTGAAAGGATTAATAGGATTAGGAGGTATGGCCTTATTGGAGGAAGCATGTCACTGTGGGTGAACTTTGAGGTTTCAAAAGCCCATTCCAGAACCCGCTCCTTACCAACTGTGGATTGAGATATAAAACTCTCAGCTCCAGCACCATGTCTGCCTGCATGCCGTCGTGCTCCTTGCCATGATAATAATGGACTAAGCCTATGAAATTATAAGCAAGCCCACAGTTACATGCTTTCTTTATAAGAGTTGCCTTGGTCCTGGTGTCTCTTCACAGTTGTAGAACAGTGACTAAGCCACACTTCCTGAAGTTTTCTAAGAAGTCTACAGCATCCTCTCCTCCCAAGGATCAGGGAGCACTGCAGAAGATGAGGGGAAGGATGAAGAGCTGAGAGATGGAAGAATACACGGAGTAGTGCCCTCCAGATACAGGAGGGCAGCTGTACACGAGAACTTAGGGCGGCTGTACAGGAGAACTTACACTGAATGTGAAGGCAGATACAGCCCTTGTGCAAGATCAATGCAGACCAAATCCCTGCATGGAGAGGGGCATGAGGCACAAAGTCCTACCCCTAACCAAGGAGCTACTGGCAATCGGTAGCTGCCTGGAGAAGGCAGTCAGCTTTCTTTAAAAGTATAATCCCCAGTAAACTAATCTTGCTCCAAAGAAAGGCTACCTATCCAAGAATATATGGGCAGCACAAATTGATCTTTACAGGTTAAAAAAAAACACACACACACACAAAGTTGGCAGTAGAGGGAAGGGATCAGATCTGGGAAGACTGGTAAGAGGGTAAATAAGAGTAGAACACAGTGCATAAAATTCTCAAAGAATAAAGGGTTAAAAACTTCTGTGTGGGGGCTGGAGAGATGGCTCAGCGGTTAAGAACACTGACTGTTCTTCCAGAGGTCCTGCATTCAATTCCAGGCAACCACATGGTGGCTCACAACCACCTTGAATGAGATCTGGTACCCTCTGCTGGCATGCAGGCAGAAGGCTGTATACACAATAAATAAATTAAAAGAAAAACTATCTTTATAGACTTTGGAGATCCCCCCAAGGAGGGCCTCACCCTCCCTGGGGAATGATGTGGGGATTGGGTCAGCGGTGGGCAGGCTGGTGGAGGGGCAAGGGAGGAGGGATGGAAGAGGGAGCTGGGATTGACATGTAAAGCATTCATGTTTCTAATTTAAATAAAAACATATATTGAGGGAAAAAAACTTTGTGTGCTGGCTCTAACTCATCTTCTTACTGCTCTCCTTGTTTAAACACAACAACTATTCATTTAGGTCTCTTGTCATTTGGATTTAAATTACTAGAAGTTTTATGAGGGCTGGGGAGATGGCTCAGTAGATAAAGTGCTTGCTATACAACCATGAAGACCTGAGTTTGGATCCCCAGGACCCATCTAAAGAGCTCGCAATGGCAGTAGTCTGAAATCACAGCATCAAGTGGATAGAGACAGGCAGTCACAGGAGCTTACTGGCCAGGCAATATCGCTGAAACGGCAGGCTCCAGGTTCAGTGAAAAACCTCATCTCAGAACTTAAGAAAACGATCAAAGACGACACCTAATATAGATCTCTGGTCTTCACATGCACCTGTATGTCCCCTCATGCCTATATACACCATAGACACACATGCACTTATACACAGTCCCTCTCTCATACACTACATTCATGTATTCACACACACACACACCACACAAAAACACACAAATTTTAAAACTCAATGCTATTCAAGAGTAAAGAATAACTTATTAACTTCAATGAGTACTTTCCAATGCAAGTTGCAATCACATGTGATGTTTTGATTAAAAGTTAACTCTAAGCATCTGCTACATTTGGAGTTAGGACTTTGTCAGTTATATGTTTTCAACTTTAATCTGTATTTATAAAAGTAAATTATACTTATTCAGGGATAAAGGAATACAGAACTAAGTAAGTTTTGTTTTTGTTTTGTTTTTTTGGTTTTTTTTTGGTACATGCAGAGTGGATGACCAAAACATTTCACTTATTAATCTTTTTCTTTTAAAAACAAATCTTGGATATACTTATCTAAGCAGGTTTACAGGATTTCATTTAAATAACTTCAGAAACCAAAGGAAAAGAAAGGTTATCTGTGAAACTGCTCAAAAATTCAATCCAAAAACACTTCCATTGTAACAGCATTTAACTAGTTGAAGTTCCTTAAGTAAATACAATCCTCTTTTAGACTGGGTCAAACATAACTAACTTATTGGTCAAAAAAGCTTACTAAGCATTGCCTTAGGTAGGGTTTCTAATGCTGTGATAAAACACCATGACAAAAATCTGCTTGGAAGGAAAAGGGTTTATTTCATCACACAGCTTGTAGTAAATTATTCAGGAAAATTGGGGCAGGAACTCAAGGCATGAACCTGAAGACAAGAACTGGAACAGAGGCCATAAAGGAATGTTGCTTAGTAGCTTGTTCCTGCCAGGCTTGCTTGGTGTGCTTTCTGATAGCACCCAGGACCACAACCCAAGGGATGACACCACCCACAGCAGGCTGGGCCCTTCCACATCAATCAAGAAAATGTCCCACAGGATCACCCATGGGGGTACACTTTCTCCACTGAGGTCACCTCTTCCCAAATGACTCTAGCTCGTATAAAGCTAACATAATACTAACCATCACAAGCATCAACTGTATATTGTGCTAAATGTGGGGTTAGAGATAAGCTACTCAAAGTTCCCACTCTCAGAGATTTGTAGCAATTTGGATAATCTGGATAATGCAGACAGGAAATGGAATGGAGGTTAGAATACTCCATTCTTGGTAAGCAGAACTGAAACAAACCTCTCAGCTACTGCACAATCAGTAGCATAGCTTCTGCCTTCTAGTCCCTGGTAGAGTACTGTAAATTGCATATGGTATCAGTGAGGGCTTGCACCTTTCAGTTCTCTGCTGTTACTCGCTGCTTCTCGTACATACAGTGTACGGTAAAGGTGTATAGTAAAGGTATATGGTAGGAGTACCGTGCTTTTTAACGTGTTGAGATTTCCACTTTCCTAGTTTTCTCACTCTCACTCAAATTGAATTGCACATGTAAAATACTTCAAATTCCTCATGAGACATCCCAGAAAATGTGGTAAATAACCACGGCTGCCTTCTGGCTCTAACCTTGCCTAGAAGACAAGGGCAAATGCAACTGATGCCAACACAAGCCAGACTTTGGCAAGTGTTACAATACAAGACAGGCAGAAACCACATGCATAAAGGCAACAGGGGGCAACTCAATAGCAGAAAAAGGTTTTTAAAAAATTCAAAATGGGCTAGCATATGAATAGACATTCCTCTAAAGAAGATCATACAAACGGTAGCAAGCACATGAAACAATGTTCAATCTCAGTCATTAATCACTGGGGTTGTGAAAATTAGGGGGAAAGTAGAAAACAATGACTGCTATTGTGGCTTTGGAGAAATTAGGATCCTTGTAGGTTGCTGGTAGGAATGTAAAATGGGGCAGCTGCTGTGAAAAACAGCACAGCAATTCTTTAAACATTCAAACGCAGAGTTACCATAGGATTCAGCAATTCCTCTTCTGGGAATATGCCCAAAAGAACTGAAAGCAGAGATCCAAGCAGAAATGTAGACACCCGTGTTAATAGCAGCATTATTTACAAAAGCTAAAATGTGGAAGCAACCCAAGCACCCACTTGCAGATGATGAATGGTAAACAAAATGTAGTGGACACAGGAATTGAGGCATAATTCAGCCTTGAAGGGATGAACTCTGACTCTTCAGCAACATACATGAAACCTGAGGACATATATTAAGTGAAATAAGAAAACAGAATCCAGTATGCTTTATGAACTCACATGTATGCTTAGGGTGGTCAGATTCACAGGGACAGACAGCAGCGTGACGGCTGCCAGGGGATGGCAGGAATGACTACAGTTCCATTTGCAAGAGGAAACATTCTGTGGATGAATTGCAGGGCTGGCTGCACCAGAATCCGAGTTAGCTTAATACCAGTGAGCTGCGCGTATGAAAGAAGTTACAAGGGCACGTTTTATGCTGTAGGTACTTTCCCACAATGACTCTTTACAATTACTCTGAATATCCTCTGTCCTACACCTCTGTCTTCCTTTGTGGGAAGTTTGAATGGAGAAGGGTCTTGGCCAGGCTGGAAAGTGGGCTAGAGCTGGCTACACAGAATCTGGGAGTCGGAAGGGAGAAAGCCACGGAAGGCACTAGGGAAGGACTCAGGGTTGAGGAGGGTGTGCCTGAGGCACAACTGCCTGGATGGAATGGGAATTAGAGAGCAGATGGGGCTGATAGGGTAGCTGTGCATGCTTCAGGTGGCTTTGAATGCCATGTGAGAACATCTCCACACAGGAATAGATGTCACTGTCAGCACCGGGCAGACCTGACTGGGGCAGGGAGTGCCGTCGATCTCAGGAGTACCGCTCAAGTCACCGGCGGCAGTTGGCACCATTAAATTAGTACTGTAACGTTACTTTAACATGCACACTGTTCTCTAGAGTTAGGGCGCCAGTTAAACCAAGCAAATCTACAAACCTGAACAGTCTCACTCTGAGCTCTGCCAGCTTCCTTTCTAGCACCTCTCCAGGCCTCCCTACCTCCTTCCTACAAAACCAGTTGTCATCTGAAGATGCTCCTGACTGCACCCCCGAAGTGCATGTGCTGGAAACCTACTGCAAACATATGGGAAGGTGGGCACTGTGAGAGGTAATCAGTTCACGAGAGGTTCCGCCTTGGTGACAGAGGAATGCCATTACTTTGAAGTGGAATCCTGACTTTAGAAATCTCCATCTCCCACAACGTCTGTCATCTCTCTTCTTCCCTTTCTTCCTAGTTCTCCTCTCTCTTTCCTCTCTCTGCCTTCTGTCATAAGAACATAGTGAGAGCACCTCTGCCAGCTGTAGGGCCCTTGCTCTTGACCTTGGATTCCCCAATCTCTAGATTCTAAGTAACAAATCTCTGCCCTTTGTAAATTACCCACTTTCAGAAATTCTTTTGTAGCAGCGCCAAATGGACAAAAATGCGAATTATATTATAATCTGACCTTGACATATGTCATGACATGCATGTGCATATACACACAGTGGGTAAGCATGCACGTGTACACGCGCGCACACACACACTTCTATTAAAAAGTTACTAGCTATTGGTACACCAAATAGTAACTTCAAACTATTGGGTTAAGTGTCCCCTTCTCCCATTATCTTAACAAGCTCCCTCAACAGAGAACAGGGGAATCCCCCTTACCCCCCCCCCCCACCTAAGTGATGAGCACTGCAGGCCTGGAGAACTAAAGCAGCTGCTGAGACTGACTTGCCTAAGCTAGATTAGTTTGTGTGAAACTTGCCCACTGAAGTCAGTTGGATTCTTTGTACATGTGTTATTTGGATCATTTTTTCATGCCAGTACTTAATAATGTGATCACAGTGAGAAAAAAATCTGAATGAGGTGAAGATTTAAAATATAATTTCAAAAAGACGTGGTTTGTTCACCTTAACATCCAGGACAGAGTGTTTCTTTTTTCCAGACAATGTTCCTGAAAATTCATTTTTCTCAAACTGTTGAAAGTGTGACAACCTAGAGCCAGAGCAAGATGGGTTTGGTTACAGTTGTCAAAGCTAATTAACTTTATTACCCCAGTCTTTCCCCAGTCCCACTCTAGGAGATGCGGCTTCCCAGCCATATACATAAATTTTCAGGTCATGGCTAATAGCGTTCAGCCCAGCTGTGAAGCATTCTTTATTCTACTCAGATTTTCTGGTTTTGCCATTAGTGGAGAATATGGGGCTATTATTCAATCATCCATTCAGGGCCCCACTCTCCTGCATTCCATTAACACCTGATACAGGGTAAGAGCTGTAAAGGAATATTCTTACACAGGCTAGGATGTCTTTTAAAACTTTCTAGATCATCCCCACAGGAGAGTATCATGCAGATGAGTGAGCCACGGACTAACAAGAAGCAGCTGAGTACCCAGTATATAGCAGAAAAAGATGTCCCACTCAATATCCACTGCTTACCTCTCCTTCTGGCTGGAGTCGGAGAGGTGAACACGCTATAGGGAGCAGGGAGCAAAGATCATTACTCAAATGTATTTGAGCAAAATTGTTTTAGGCAAGTGGTCAGGTAGTCTCTAGATAGTGCATGCCTAGAACAAAGCTAATCAAGCCCCTCAAATTAAAGATAGCTTACAATAAGTAAGAAGCCTTAAAGTCCAGCTCTAATATAAAATTCAGAAAGGCTGAAAGCCAAACATCTAAGGGAATTCTTTGGAAGATCAGTTGCTTTGAGGATTCTGGTATCCACCCAAAAAAAGATGAGGAATGTTTAGTAAGAAGTAGAATCCTGACTTTAGAAATCTCCATCTCCCACAATGTCTGTCATCTTTCTTCTTCCCTTTCTTTCTAGTTCTCCTCTCTCTTTCCTCTCTCTGCCTTCTGTCATAAGAACATAGTGAGAGCACCTCTGCCAGCTGTAGGGCCCTTGCTCTTGACCTTGGATTCCCCAATCTCTAGACTCTAAGTAATAAATCTCTGCCCTTTGTAAATTACCCACTCTCAGAAATTCTTTTGTAGTGGGCTCTGGATGTGCCTCATGGTGCTTTACAGTAAAAGTGGCACAACAGTGACACACAGAGCATAGCAACCACCCTGGGAGGGCCTATAGGCCATAACAACCAGTTGACCAATCAACACAGGACTTCGCCCAAGCCAGAAGCACACCAATCTTTCTTGCATCAACCACTGCATCGAAATGGGTCTCTTGGTGATTTGGGGGTTCAGAATTTGGGCACAACAGTACATACATGAGGTAAACAAGCCTCAGGGCAGTACACATAGATGAATAGAAATAGGCTAATTTAAGTTATAAGAACTGGCTAAAAACAAGGGTAAGCTCTTGGTCAAGCATTTATAATTAATAATATGTTTCTATGTCTTTATTTGGAAACTGGATGGCAAGACAGAAAAGTCTGCCTACAACCTGGGCTTTTAAAGTCTTTCTGAAGACCTTACTCAGTGGTTTGCTGGTCTGACCTCTCCCTCCCTGTAAGGAAGGAAGCTCATGGAGACAGATACCTACACAGTGGGAAATAACAGAGCCTTGTTCAATGGTGTTGTCTGTTAGTCTGTCACCAGCTGTGGACCCATTTCTAATCGTGACTGTTTGAAGCATTAGAAGAAATGTTAAAAGAAATACAGGAAGCAGAAGAGCAGAATAGCTCCCAAGACAACAGGCAGGTGTGGGAGGTCTTTACCCTGAACAGCACTGCCAGAACCAAGGTTTTTCCATGTTACCAAAATTACAATGTCTTCGAAATTCTGAAAGTTCAGCAATAACCATTTTAGCTGGAACAATTTAGTCCATGCTGGCTAATGGATCTGTATGTCAATTTAAAACGAGGGTGAGGTATGTTTTTAATGCCAGTGTGCAAAAAGTCTGTGCTTTAAATAAATTGGAAGGAATTGGACTTAATTTTGGCTGATAAATAGGCACACTTTCAAGAATTTTTAAACCAACATTGAAGTTTAATCAGGTCCCTAAAAACAGGTCAAGAATCCACTCATTCACCAAAGTTATTTGTTGTAACCAATCAAAACTTTCAGCCCTATAAAATTTCACTAAAACCAAGAAATTTACAGCTGAATACTAGTGGAGAAAAATCACCCAATGAAGTAAGTTTATTTGAGACTCATGAATAGTACTCCATGCTTCCTTAAATTCCTCAGTATTTTTTTTTTTTTTTGGTTTTTCGAGACAGGGTTTCTCTGTTGCTTTGGAGGCTGTCCTGGAACTAGCTCTTGTAGACCAGGCTGGCCTCGAACTCACAGAGATCCGCCTGCCTCTGCCTCCCAAGTGCTGGGATTAAAGGTGTGCGCCACCAACGCCCGGCCCCTCAGTATTTCTAAGTGGACATTCCTTCCCAGACAGTTATTTCGGGGCTGCTCTTCTGTTCCTCCACTCCAGCAGAGACATGACCCAGTCTCAGCCAGTGGTCTCTGACTTGGCTAAGGGAACCTGCAGAGTGTGTGTGGGGGGGAGCCTCTTCCTCTTGGACTGCAACAATGCCCATTTGATAGTAGCTGCTGTTTCTCCTCTGAAACATAAGCTCCTTGGAAGCAGGGCTGTCACGTTCATACTCGCTCTCTAACACTGGAAGACTGCTCATATGTAATAGATGTACAACTAGACTCCTAGGGTACTCGCTGAAAGTCTTCTCTCAGCCTCTGCCTTCATCATCACTTCTGCTCTCCCACTGGGAGCATCATTATCCAAGCATGTGGCATGCAAATGTCACAGCAAGCACATGGACAACAGGCAGAAGTTCTTTCTCACCTTCCACCCTGTGGGCTCCAGGTATGGACACCTGGCAGCAGGTGCTTATACTCACTGAGACAACGGGAAGAATATATTTATGCATCTGGGCTATAGATGTCCTCTCAGCACAGCCTGTAGCAGGGGCTAGAGGCATGTGCTACCATGCCAGACAAGAGTAAACCTATAATTAGTTATCATACTAAATGAAATGTGGAACAGAGGCTCTATTAATAATAATTAAAATGGCCAGGTTTCTCTTCTGGACAGAGAGCACCATCCAGAACCAAACAAAAGTTGTGTAGAAAGTGCAATAGTGTTAAGTTTCAAACCCTGAACAAATGGCTGAGGAGCCTACTCACCATATCAAAGCAGGCCTAGCCTCCAGGCTCTCCCAGCATCCCTGAGTCCCTACCTGTCACAGGGTAGGGCTAGCATTTCCAGCCCTCATCCCTGAACTCTCCAGCCCAGGGGCTGGGCTGCCCTTCTCCCAGAGGCTCTTCCCTATATAATCCAGACATTTTAGTTATCTGTCCTTTCGGACCTTTGGCCTCCAGGTCGCTGCACCTGGTTCCCTCTCTCTCTTGTCCCTTCTCCTCCCCCTCTCTCCCTGTGGCCCATGCTTTCTCCACCACACCTGGGAGCAGTCATGTCCTTTCCTTGCCTTTTTATTTTTTATTTTTTCATTAAAATAGCTTCTCTTTTCTCTGGGTGTCTTACAATATAATGAATATAAAAGATAAACAGCTAATTTCCTTTCTTTTTTCATGAATCCTTGTATTACACAAAAAGAAATTACATTCACAACGTAGAAAACAAAGGCCTTGGAAGAAGCTCACATCCTCTTTAACCCTAAAGAAAACTCAAGAATTAAATAAAATATCAGCAATCTGGAGCTGGTTAATGACAAATGGGACAAAACATCAGAGCAAGAGACCGCACTCACCCTATCTGCAGCTCTGCCCACCAGGTCCTCTCAAAGTAAAAATGGCCAATCTAATAAAAACATCTTAAGCCTCTAGTCTCTAGAACAGGTCGCATATGTAGCAGGGCACACTCAAGAGCTGGAAAGACTAATAGAACAAAGAAAGTTGTAATTTACAAGAATTAGTTTAGTGTAATTAAAAACAGATAAGTTGCCAAAGAAAGTGATTATTATGATGGTTTCTGTATTATTTGCATGGAAAATTGTTAAGTACTTTTCAGTCCACTGGCTGCGGCATTTATTACAGAAACTCCTCGGATGGAACCAGCAAGGACACTAAACTACAAATCACTTTAGTTTGTGGGAGTAAATACAAATATTCATGGTAAATATTTATCAAACAAATGCTTGCAAAATAAAACACGAAGACACAATAGCTAATTAAACCACACATTCCAGACTGTTTCAGCCATGGTGTGTTCCACCAACCCCCCCCCCCCCCCCCCCAGCTTCAGATGCTGGGTATCTAACGTCTTCTTAAAGCATTTCTGCAGCTCAGAATGGGCCACATCAGTTCTGAGAAAGCCTGAAGCACAGAGCCCAAGCGCGGGGCTAAGAGAAAGCAAGTGCTTCCTGCCTCACAGCAAGAGGCAGATTCCTTTCTCTAAGCAGAATTCCAGACATACCGCGAGTTCCCTATGAAAATGGAAGATGTCCATTTTAAAGAAAGAACTCGGACCAGCACAAAATAGCCATGAAATGAGCTCATTATGTGGAGATTTGCATCTGATCCAGGGAGTCTGTCAGAGACGAGGTCCACCCTCACCCACTCCCCACCCCCACCCCCACCTCCACTGCCTGCTGCAGCCTAAGGAGTTCTTTTCAGGGAATTCGTTCAGGTAAAGCTGGATCCTTCGCTATCTGAAAGGAATTTCAGGGCATGCCAGTAGGAAGCAAAGTTAGAATTTACTAAGAGATTTTTTAAAATTAGAATTTATTCAGAGATTTTTTTTTAAAAAATAAAGGATTTTAAGCACAAGGGTTAATAACACACCCAAGAGTTTCTCCAAGGAGAGTCCTACTTACCTGTCTTTCCCATAGCCGTATATATGGTTTGCTGTGTGGTTTTGAAGTTACTATCTTTAAGGGGATGCTAAGGAATGTATATGGGATCACAGAGTATTTCCCGAGATGCCTGAACAGGGTTACAGTGGATAGGTAAAAGCTTACATCACAAGAGCTGTATGACACCTTAAGGTGTTTTCCATGTAAACAAAACCTACAGTGTTGCTTGTGAGATTACCAGAAAATGGAAAGAGGAGAAGGTTATATAAAAAGATAATAAGCAGCGACGAGGGTTCCTTCGGCATGCCCTGCCAAGGTATGCCACTAAGACAGCACGGGCACGTGGGGCAGTTAGCACAGGAGGGGGAGGGGAGGGCGAGAGTGAAAGAGTGAAAGGCTGTGGGGATATGAGAGAGGCAGGCAGACAGACAGACAGACCAGACAAGAGAGGAACGGGAAAAGCAAGAGAGAGGACAGTGACAGGCACTTTGAAGGGGCACGTGGGTTGCATGGCTGACTGGAAAGTCACCAGACTGGCCACCCACAACAGAAACTAACACTATATACTTGGGATTTTAGTGCAATTCAACACTATTTTAATATTCATATTAGAAAATATCTCTGTACAGAGAGAACGATGTCTCTGTGGGCCTTCGCAGCAAGGTTAATTGTATCGGGAATGTTGGTTTCAGCTGCTGGGACCCCTCTACCAGACCCCACCCCTCCATGTCATCTACTCTGCCTCAAGTTCCAGTCTTTGGTTTCAAACCTCTTCTGACTCTTCCTTCTCTCCCCTCAAAACTAAAGAGATGAGTTTGTGGGCCCAAACGAAAACAAAACAACAACAAACATACAAGAGATTAAATGAGAAAGCATGGCAAAGACTTGTACTTCCTCGTCTCAGTGCTATCCCCCAAAACATCTACTCTATTAAAACAATGATTTGATTGAGAATATTTAAATGTTATCATTTCTTATAATAAAATGACTTAAAGTAAACAGTTTGTTAAGTAAATCAAAATTACTATGTTTTTTTAAATATGACATGACAGCATACACAAATTTACAATTAAAAAAAAAATCATGGAGAGTTCTTGGAGATTGGAATCCCTCCTGAATACAAAAGGCACTGCTCCATGGGCTGGGATCTTAAAACTACATAAACAAGAGAGGGCTATGTTGTGGAATATTAGTTTAATTACGTAAAAATGTGTTGCATTTGTTTACCTTGCCTGCCTAAGGCATCTGATTAGTCTAATAAAAAGCCAATGGCCAATAACTAGGCAGGATGTATAGGCAGGACTTCCAGGCAGAGAGACTAAGTAGGAGGAGGAATCTAGGCTCAGGAGAAACAGGGAAACACAGGGAAATGCCAGGGGCCAGACAGATAGACATATACAGAGGAAGCAGGAAAGCAAGACATACGGAATAAAAAGTAAAAAGTGAAGTCATGTATAGACCTCTTTCCTTTTGCGGCCATCGCTGGATCGCAGCCGCCAAAATGAAGTTCAATCCCTTCGTGACTTCTGACCGAAGCAAGAACCGCAAGCGGCATTTCAATGCACCTTCTCACATTTGGAGGAAGATCATGTCTTCCCCTCTTTCCAAAGAGCTGAGACAGAAGTACAATGTTCGGTCGATGCCTATTCGAAAGGATGACGAAGTTCAGGTTGTCCGAGGACACTACAAAGGTCAGCAGATTGGCAAAGTGGTCCAGGTGTACAGGAAGAAATACGTCATCTACATTGAACGGGTGCAGCGAGAAAAGGCTAACGGCACAACTGTCCATGTGGGCATCCACCCCAGCAAGGTGGTTATCACCAGGCTAAAGCTAGACAAAGACCGCAAGAAGATCCTGGAAAGGAAAGCCAAGTCTCGACAAGTAGGCAAGGAGAAGGGCAAGTACAAGGAAGAAACGATTGAGAAGATGCAGGAATAGGGGTGTCTCATACACAGCTTCCATTAAAGACTGTTTGAGTAAAAAAAAAAAAAAAAAGTAAAAAGCCCCGAGGCAAAATGTAGATGAATACAAATGGGTTAAATTAAAGTTAAAAGGGCCGGCCGGTGGGACCAAACTGAGCTGAAGCCGGGCATTCATAATTAATAATAAGTCTCTGCGACTTTATTTGGGAGCTGGTTGGCAGCCCAAAGAAAATGCCAACTACAGAGATAGCTGAGCAGGTGCATTCCTCTGTCTGCTTCCTGTGCATGGATGCCATGTGACCAGCTGCCACTTCAATCTCCTGCCACCAGACCTCCCAGCTGTGAGGGAATGGTAAGCTGGGAGAAACGCCCCCATTCTGAAGTTGATCATGCTAGGCATTTTGTCCCAGCAAGGAGACAAGACACTGACACAGAAAACCAGTACTGAGAAGTGGCACCACTGCTACGGTAGATTGACCATGCAGGTCTGAGGCCGTGTTTTTACAAAAGTGGTGGGAAGGGCTGGGAATTCTAGGCTAGGATAGTCAGTATACCCATGAGCAAGAGCTTTATGGGCCATGGGGTGGGAAGGCTTAAAAGACATAGATATTGGGAGAAACTAGGTCAGTCAATGGAGGTCCAGCTCATGAAGTTTCAGAAGGGAACCATTAAGTTCTGAATTCCCAGCTAATAGAAATCTACCACCACTGATGTAATAAGCCAATCAAACCAAATTATTAAATTCAGGTTTAATGAACAGAGTAAAGCAACTCCTGGGTGACCCTCAGGAGAGTAATGACGTGGCAAACATGGCTACCAAGTCTTAAGTAGCCTATAGGTGTGGTCTTGAGCAGCCCTTAAGAACAAGGACACTACCAGGAACTGGGTTAGAGGCCACTGGTGGGCTATTTTGGCTCCATTCTACCCATTCCTTGAGAACGTGAGTGAGGCTGAATTCAGGAGTAAAGGACTCATCTGTTTGATGGAGGAAATTTCAAGACAGTATGTCATCCAGGCTTCCTCATGGTAACCACCCACAGCACTCAGGCCATCTCATGGTAATGGCCTCTGCATAGGGTCTACAATGAAAGTTAGCAATAAGTGGGGCAGAAAGGCATAGGCAATGTTCAGTTTGATGGGGACAGAAATGAGTTTGAAGTTGAAGGGTAGCCTGGTGCTTAGAAAGCAGCTGTGATTACAAAAGACATTAGCATCGGAAAGAGCACCCTCTTGGCACCACAGTATCTCAGTAGATACTGCATGTTTGGGGATGGCCCAGAAACTGGAAGGAATAACTTTTGAATGTGCATTTTCATAAGCCAGGTCTGAAAAATATGATGTTATTTTGTATTTTTGAATTCAATCTTACTCTTTACTGAGTTCAAAACTAAACCAAATGTGCTCTACTCAAGCCAGAGGGAGGCTGAAAAAATAGTGCTTGAAAAACAGTAAGAAAAAAAAAGCTACCTCTCACAGAGAAAAGGTATTGAAAAATACCAGGTTGATATTTGTTTTTTGTTAATGTTTAATCCTTTCTAAGACATACTTCATTTGTGATGAAAGTACTTCATCATCTGGTGAAAGACAACTAGTAATAGCTTTCTTTTTAATTGGATAAAGGAAGCAAAACAACAAAAATAAATAAAATTTTAAAATTTACCTTAAATTATTTTAAAAATTATTTAAAATTAAAAATAAAAATTTTAATAATTTCTGTATCTCATTTGGATGTGCCTGAAAAGAAATTTTACACAGAAATTCTTTTATCCTTCAGTTAAGCATGATGGAGTAATACTAGGTAAAAATAGAAGAGCAACTTACCCGTTTAATTGAATTTGTCTCTCAAAACAAATTTTTTTAAAGACCTAACTGTCTGTGTGGGATGAAGGAATCAGGGATTGGGTCTATAAAGACTATGTTCGTGTTGAACCTGGTTGAGTTTTAAAGTTCCTAAAGGCTCTGTAGACTGTTTTCATTCCACACTGCTACCCCACTCCTGGGCACAACCGCCAAATTTTAGTGCCACCCCCCTAAAGCCAAGAGAGAGAGTTTGTTTTTCCCAAGGTTCAACAGACGCCTCTTGTACTTACTAGGAGAGCTGTGGATTCCTGCATTAATGCACAGTTTTATTAAGCTCCAACTTTATTTCAACATGCCACAATATTTTCCAAAGGTTTTCATAAACCCGGTTTTGGACTTAAAAATCCAAAATGCAGTCACGAATGCCATACATCTAAACATTCTTTATCCAAAGCAAATAAGTGAATAATGCAAAAAAAAATATTCGACCCACTGTTACCAGCAGCAAATCACTTTAATTTCCAGTGCAGAGTGACCAGATCACTCCTCCAAGTTCCCAGAACTTTTCTTGTCTCATTGGGTATGTCAGCATCCCAAACAGCTCTGGAAACAGGACTAAGACACCTTCCTGTTGGGGCCCCCAGCACATTCTCAGGAGGGGACAGAGTCTGCGTAGGTGGTGAGTACCAGTATGAGTTTGAGACTGCATACCAGCCAGGGTTTCTCAGCTCGGTAGAGACCCATCACTAACTGGATGGCACTAGACAGGCAGCTAGACCTCTCCAAGCCTCAGCTTCCTTCTATCAAGATGAAGGTCTGCCTTAAGGAACTGGTGGGAATCCAGGGCCATGCTGGATTCAAGAGCAGTGACCGTCACAGAGAAACTGGTACCGCTGTCATTCACACCATCACGACAAACACTCCAGTCCCTCGGCTGTACTTAGAAAGAACTTGGCTATAAGGGTCTCTCCTCCCTTTTCTCCAAGAAACAATCAGGCAGAAGAGAAAAGTCACTGATTGAGATGCCTTGGTACTCACGACCAAGTGCTCTTACCCACTGAAGTTCATCTCAGTGCCCGCCCCCATGTTACACAGCTCATACTACTGTACTCATGAGAGGAGATGGGAGTGAGGAGGGATAGAAATCTCTGGCATGTTGATTGTGGGACTGTGTGATCTAATACCCAAAAGGAAGTGCCAGGCCCTCTGACAGCATGTTCTGTACAAAGTGTCAGCCTTATATGTGGGCCATCCATCAGCTGGTCACTTGAGAGCTGAACAGCTGACAGCACTGGATGAATGTGGAATCTTCCACTGAGGCAATGTGCATATTCTTAGTGTACAGGTAAGCAAACCTCAAGACCAAAGTCTGCCCCAGTGTCTCTATGTGAAGGGGAACTTAGCCAGGAACGATGAAGAACAAATAGGGACTTTTAAAAGGCTCTTTTTATGAACTTAAGAACAAACACAACTCAGTATCATGACAGTACATGTGAATTTCTTTATGTAACCATAGGACTGGTTCATTATTGTTTTTTAGCTTATGGTACATCTGCTTATCTCCCCATGTATGTCAAGTTCTATACTTAATCATTTATGCTTTATGCACATCTGTATATTTCAAATAATATAATAACCCTTCATGCCTAGCACTTGACATAAGGCCTAGAACACAGTCAATTTATAAACAGTGTCTCTCTCCACCCTATCTACACAGCCTGCTGCCTTGGATCACATACTTATCATCGATTTGTGTTCAAGTCATACTTAAACATATATGTATATTTTAATTATACATATTTTATTATTATATAAATTTGAACTACTAATTTTTTTTTGTTTTAGCCAACTAAAAAAAGAACTAAGATATGGTCTCCAGCACAGCCTGGCTAAGAGTTCCCAATGAAGCCAGGGATGACCCTGAACTTTTTGTCCTCCTGCCTCTATCTCCTAATCCTGAATGCTAGAATTACAGGCTTTTGCTACCATGTCCAATTGATGCAACATTGGGGATCAAACCCAGGACCTCATGCATGTTAGGCAAGCACTCTACCATCTGAGCTACATCCCAGACACATCCCCATTAGAAACTTAAAGGAAAAAACCACCACATCAGATTCAGGAAAGCACTTGATTTAAACTCAGTAAATTGGAGCAGAGAGAAGCAATTCCTCACCTAATTTCAATGTTTTTGAAACTATAGTATCACACTTAGTAGAAAAACATTAAAAACCTGGAATGCAAAAATTAAAAAGAAACCATGGAAAGTCCATTCTCACCACTTCATTGTTGTGGTATTCCTAAATAGCACCCCCAAAAAGTCAAAAGGAATGGGAAGAAAACTGACAGATACGTATGCATATTATTTTTTCTTAAAACTAAGTTAACACTTTAAAAAACAAGAGCTCAACACAACAGCTAGATGAATATGCAAAGGCCACTTACCTGCACACCAACAGTGAGGAATTAGATCACACTTAGAGACATGATCTACTAAAGTACCCAGAATATCAAGTAACCAGAGATAAAGATGTTTAAAGATATGCAAGACTCCAACAGAAGAATTTTTTTCAAGCCATAAGAGATGTTAATAGCTTGAGGGGGTATCTGATCTGTAGTTAGGAAGGGCCACCACTCTAAAATGGTGTAAAAGTCACCACAATTCTCAAGAAGGCTGCTCCGTGAATATGAGAAGCTGATCTGAAAATTCACAAGATTCTTCCAAGTGACAGAGCAGCGGTAGGGGCTGTGAGCAAACAGACGGGACGACGAGATGAGCTAATGGGGACAAAGCACACCACACCGGAGTGGGAGTAAGCATAGGAACTGAGCCACACACGCCACGTTAATAATGGTCGACAGGTGGGGTGGGCTTCTGCAAGAACATTAAAAACAGATGAACCAGTTTCAGATGGATCGAAGACTTAAAAGTGTCAGGAGCAAAACTTTAAAATCTTCAGAGATAAATATGTCCTGAGAAATTATTTCTGGCCTTAATAGAGAAAACTTCAAAAGAGAAACAAAAGCACTTATTATAAAATGAAATACTAAAATCACCCAGACCCAAAGTTTATAGACATCAATGAACGTCTATAAAAGTGAGAACAGGTACTTGGAACAGAAGCTGTGGAGTTGCACATTCAATTTTGCACTTTCAATATCAAGTATATTTAATGCATTTTTCCACCACCAAAAACAAAAACAAAAAAATTCATGACAGAATTAGAACTACAAAAATGAACTTTACATCCTATTTCACAACTCAGTTCCATTTACCTACAGACAATGTTTCTATTTATTTGCAATTTTTAAATGAAAATAAAACACCAATGAGCCTGACTTTTAAAGGGCCATCTGATAATTCCAAGTCATCCTAACAAAAGTGAAGACACAAGTTACAAAGTGGAGAGGATTCCTCTCCTCCACACCAACACCAAATGGTTGGTACCAAAAGTGTGAAAAGACAGGGACATACTGCTCATGCAGAGGGCCCGAGTTCAGTACTCAGCACCCATGCTGCGCAGCTCACAACTGACTGTAACTCCCACCCAGGGATCAATGCTCTCTTCTGCCCTCCACAGATATCTTCTCACATGTTAACAAATACATAATTAAAAATAAGAAATATATGTGAAGAGTTCCTATAGTAAGAAGGAAATGTAACCAAAGAAAACTGAGCACAAAAAGTGAGTGGGTATTTTCTTTTCATTAAAAATAGTTTGTAGTTTTGTTTTTGTTTTTTATACAGGCTCTTTTTCTTGTTTGTTGAGTAGTCATTTTTTAAGAGAAGATTTATAGTAACAATAATGTAAACAATGTAACTTCCTCAGTGACAAAAGAAATGTAAATTAAGTTCATTATAAACCCACATATAGTTAGCAAAAATGTAAAAATTGATAACGCCAGAACACAGGTGGGCAAGATCTCCTATGCACTGTCAATAAGAATACAAGCTAGTCAAAGTCCTTTGGAAGGCTGTGTTACAAGAGCTTATAATAGGGATTGTTACCCACCAAATCCATCAAAGGTAGAAGCTAGGGACAGTTTTGCAAATGTAGTAGAGATGACATATTCACATAGATCATAGCAACATAGTAACAATAGTCAATAAATTAAAACAAATTCAGTTTCATTCCCACCATGGGCTACTGTACATCCCTTAGCAATGATGCATTACTGCTGCATACAAACACACAGGTACAGGATTGGTACTGTAGCCCTGTGGTAAGAGTACCTGATGTGCACAAAGTCCTAGGTTCAATCCCCAAGACTACCAAAATAAAAGATGATAGATAGATAGATAGATAGATAGATAGATAGATAGATAGATAGATAAAGATAGATGTGGGTGGGTGGATAGATGGATGGATGGATGGATGGATGGATGGATGGATGGATGGATGGATGGGTGGGTGATAGGAAGGTAAGTAAATGGGTGGATAGAGAGAGAGAGACAGACAGACAGACAGATGGTTTCAACATAATACAGACAGACTATAAACCAAATTTTAGGAGATTAACAACACAAAAGTATTCTTTTTTCTTCCTCTTTTTAATTTAAATTAGAAACAAGTTTGCTTCACATGTCAATCCCAGCTCCCTCTCCCTCCCTCCCCGCCCCCACCAGGCTCCCCAGTCCCCCACCCAATCTCCACTCCGATTCCCAGTGAGGGTGAGGCCCTCCATGGAGGATCTCCAGTGACTGTCATTTCATCCAGGGCAGGACCTAGACCCTCCCACAAGAGTCCAAGCTGAGAGAGCATACCTCATTGTGGGAAGGGCAGCCAAAGTCCATTTGTACACCAGGGATAAATACTACCTAAGGCCCCATAGATTACCTAGGCCTCCTCACTGACACCCACATTCAGGGGTTTGGGTCAGTCCCATGCTGTCCATCCAGCCATCAGTCTGGGGTCCAAGAGTTCCCCCTTGTTCAGGTCAACTGTTTCTGTGGGTTAAACCAGCTCTGTCTTAACCCCTTTGCTCATCAGTTCTCCCTTTCTGTCACTGGATTCCAGGAGCTCAATTCAGTGTTAAGCTGTGGGTGTTTGCCTCTGCTTCCATCAGTCGTTGGACGAAGGTTCTGTTTCCCAGACTCTCTGGCAGTGGGATTGTATGCTGGCACTCCCCTGATTCATGTCTAAAATCCATATATGAGAGAGTACATACCATGTTTCTCTTTTTGTGACTTCTTTAACCAAATATAAACTCAAATAAAAATTACAAGATCACATTAAACCATCTATCAAAATCTGATTGTTGTCAAACTAAAGCCCTACCCAACTAAAAACTAAACAGCATAAACCTCTGTAGTTTCTGTGATATGATGTGATCTGTTTCACTTATTTTACTTAATATTAAAACTACATGACTCATTATGATCAAAGGAAATACAAATAGATAAAACTAACTGACTAATAGTTGACCTTAGACCACCTCTCCTTGTGTATTCATTAGGACAGTTTGCCTGCTTATTGACATCAAGTTTACACACTGAGCCATAAACACAGCCTTGAGAAACTAGGGTACAAGACAAATATGAGGACTATCACCCTGAAAAGGCACATTCTGGAAGATACCCACATAATCTGTCTTGCCACAGCCAGTACAATGCCCACCTGTGACCGTCTCTGAGTGAGTGGAGACGGTCACACATTTGCTCAAAGATCACTTTTAAACACAGCAAAGGAACCCCTTTTAGTACTAAATTAGAAGCCTAGGGAGCTTGGCAGCCTTCACACTTGGGAAACCTACTGAGCAGTGACTAAAATAACTATTCCCAGGGGGTGTGTACTCTGGACGTGGGGATACAGTTCAATTCTCATACAAAAATAAGAGTGTGCTTCATCTCCACAACACTCCAGAGTTTCATGTGTTGAAGCACTGCTTTAACCTGTCAGGTATTTAACACACTATAGTATTCAGACACAGTCAATCAATGTGCTGTCCTATATCCTGTAACGGCTGACATTTCCATCCTATTAAGGCAGTCATGCTAGAAAATCCGTAGGTTAAATAGAAAAGCATCGCCATGAATGTTCACTGCTTTAGGTGGTTGAGCTCCAGTCCTGCATGGCTGATCCACTTTTATAAAGAGTGCACATCAAATAACTTTGAAAAAGAGGTGGGTGAGCTAGGGAAATAGATAGCTCCCATGGGAGTAAGGCAAAGAGCCATAAAGAAAGACACCCAACATCTCCTCTAACTTGTGCATGTACAGAGAAAAGTGTATAGACTCACACTCTCACATCCATGCACACACACGTACTCACTCACACACACCACAAAGAAAAAGAAATGCAAAAATTAACAAGACTGCTTTACACAATAAAGGTTTGCATCCTTCAATTATCTCAAATGTGACAGTTGTGCTCCATTTGTCAATGACAAAAATCAAGACACATATGAGCACAAGAAAGTTTCATACAACTATGGAAATGAGAACAGAGCCAAGCGTGAGTAAATGACATAAAATGGGGGCACTAAAGCCCATGGAATACTACGGATCAATGATGTCAAAGTTATTAAGTATGTGGTTCATGGTATGCAATAACAAAAATGAAAATGTTTTTATTTCCCAAAATATGTTCTATGATGTACTCATTTCAAAAGAACGCATATAGGGGCTGGGAGTGTAGCTCAGTGGTAGAGTATTTGCCTCGTATGTGAGAGGCTCTGGGCTTAATCCCAGTACCACAATCTATATCTCTAGAGATACAGAGTAATTAGAAAGTTCCCACCCTGTGCTCAGGGGATTAGAGGAAGAGTTTAAGGGCCTGATCCTTAGCACTTCAGAAACAGCAAATCACAGACAAGCACACATGCACATTCCAAACCCACATGCATATGTTGACAGTGTTTAAGAAAGAATGATCCTGTAGCAAGCATCTTGATACACACACACTGTCTTAGTTAGGGTTACTATTTCTGTGAAGAGACACCATAACCACAGCAGTTCTTAAACTCTCTAATTGTGGTGGCTTGCTTACAGTTCAGAGGCTCAGTCCATCATGGGAGGAACATGGCAGCAGGCAGGCAGGCATGGTGCTGGAGAAATAGCCAAGTGTCCTACATCTTGACTCAGAGGTAACAGGAAGTCAACTAATTGTCACACTGAGTGAAGCTGGGGAAAAAGACCTCAAAGCCTGCCCTTACAGTGACATACTTCCAAAAGAAGATATGGCTCAGATTGAAAGTATGCCATCCAGCCTCAAGGTCTGGATTTAAGTCACATGCCATCCAGTCTCTTCCAACAGACCATGCTTCCTCCAACAAGGCCACATCTCCTAATAATGCCACTCCCTATGAGTTTATAGGGGCCAAATACATTCAAACTAACACACATACACACACACACACACACACTGGCTCTCCTGGAGTTGGAATTATAGGAGGTTGTGAGCTGCCCGATATGGGTGCTGGGAACTACACTTAGGTCCTCTGTAAGAGTAACACTTAACCACTGAGCCATTTCTCCAGCCCCCAAAACAATTTTTGACAGTACAAAATTTAAATGTTCAGTGACAGAAAAATGGGAAATGTGAAACACCATACAGTGTGCCAAAGGGTTAGACATATTAAAATTGTGTTTACAAAGCATAATTATTGACTTATTATATATTGTGTACACACATGTAGATTGCTCTATCATGTAGATAATATTTGAGTAATTGTAAAGGGAAGCCTTTTCCTTGAGAGAAGCCTTCCCGCCAGCCTGGTTCTAGAGTGGCATCAGTCCCAAATAAACACACAGGAGGCTATATTAATTATGAAGCTGTTGGCCTTGCTTGTTTCTTACTGGCTAGCTCTGACTTAAGTAATTACCCCATAATTGTTAATCTAAGTATTTCTCTTACCAGAGAATAGTTCCGGGCTTCCTACCCCATGGCGTTACATCTTGACTCTTTGTGTTTCTCCTTCCCAGAATCCTCCTGGACTCCTAGTCCCACCTATCTAGATTCCTATTGGCCCAACAGTGCTTTATTGGCACAAGACTTCCACATCAAGTAATGTTTATATTCAGATACACAGTAAATATATGAAAATAATAAAGCAAGAGTTAGCACATTTACTAATAAATATAACCCAGCAATCATGACATTTAAAAACTTACAAAAATTATATTCAATGAATAAAAAAAGATGAATTTGGCTGACAGATGTAACTGCTTTTGCTTGTGTGTTCTAACTGTAAACTATCCAATAACTACAAAAAATAAAGCTTTTGATAGTCTTTTAAGTCTGAAATGAGACACTCATGGGGGAGGAAAATATGCAAATGTGGTTCAAATCCACAAGAACAACTCCACCAAAATGAGCACAGGCTTTAAAAATAGACCCAAAAGTCAAGTATGCCATCGGAAAGGTAAATACGGGGGCGGGGGGGGGGTCTGTTTGAAGACAGAGCAGCATTCACTCATATTTATAATACAGAGGGACACATTGCAAAACTATCCTTAAACCATTTTAAAATAATACATATCAGAAAATATGACCATTCCTAAATTTTACTTTGTAAAACAAAACTCTTTCTCCCATCCAATTCTCACCAAGAGTACAGCATTTTTTTTCCTCTGGTCTTGATCTATCCTATCGCTCTTTTATGTTAAAGTCAATAGCTACATCAGAATTTCAGGGTCCTCCCTGGAAACAGTCTGTAGATGCAGGAGAGCATCTGAAATCACCTGGCCCAGTCTGACTTCTGACCACACCCAGTCATGAAGCTGCTGGAATTAAATGACTGAAAAATGATATGTGATTTTAGTTGGTTTGATTCTATATGTATCATTTTATAGTATTTTTTAATATAGTAGACATCCCAATCATAAAGGTCTCAAAAGAGAATTTACAAGCAACGGTGAGCTTGCCTGGATGTTCAACTGTCCATATTAACATATCCATTCTTAACCAAATTCACTAAGCTACACAGGGTCCAAGAATCAACTCTTCCTTTTGTGTTAAAAGCAGCTAAATTTTCATTAATGTTTTCAGAAACAGAATAGTTCAAGGTCGCTACTGTAGTAGTCAACATGTCCCCAAAGACCACATGTTAGGCCACCAGGAACCCTGGATACCTTAAGCCAGATATGAACTAATGAAGTCACTTGGAGGGTAAAGGCACTTGCCACCAAGCCTGAGAACCTGAGTTGGATCCCTAAGACCCACAAAGTGTAGGGAGAGGACTGACTCTCACAAGCTGTCCCCCAACTATGGTACACATATATGTATACACACACACACACACACACACACACACACACACACACACACACGATAGATAGACAGACAGACAGACAGACAAAAAAATCTTAAGAAAGAAAGAAATTAGCCATATTTGGATAAACTTTGAACAAGACTTCTGACCCCGGAAAACAACATGGCAAAGAGGCCAGGTCCCCCACTAACACCCAGACTCTGGTCACAGAGTAGAGACAGAAACAACAGTGGATTTTAACTTATGTTATAATCTAACTTGATTCTGCCAAATATGAAAAGACCTGATCCAGCAGGAGGCTGCCCCCGTGTGCCAGGATGAGGCAGGTGTTCATGGGAACACCCACACTCACTATTTCAATGACTATCTACTGCTAGGAAACACCAGCCTGAGGAAGGAGGAGCCAACTATACCATCACAAGTAACGGGCAAATGCACTTCCCTGGCTACATAATTTCCCACTGGTTCCAAACTAGCACAAAGGGCCAAAGGCACTACCATCTAGAAGATACTATGCCTTCAGCCTTTTCAGGTCTGAATCTTCAGCAGTTCTATGAACATTTACAGTCACAGAACTGCAATTCATATGGCAGTCATCTGGGGTGTTATAACTTGTGAACAATTCTCACGGTGCCTGGCTTGTCTGTAAATAAAGCACACCTCTCCAAATGAGTGGTGAGAAATCTAGGGGAATTGAAAGACTGGGGCTCCAAATTCTAGACCCCAGGGAGATCTTAAAACACTTTAAAGATAAATTTTAGGATAAAAGAAGATAGATCTTAGTGCAACATTTCATAAACATGCATTGATCAATGTTCTAATCAATTAGCTGAAGATGAAAACAGCAACAAGCTTTCCAAGGTAGCAGCCAAGTGCCCAGATGAGAACAGATGTTAAGGAGAACCCCATCAGAACACCTCCTATGCCTTGGTGAGGGCCACTGCCTGGGATGTGGTATAAGTTGGCCCCCCAATGATGCTCTCTTTTGACATCATATCAGGTTTTAGTTGCCTATACAGCCACTTAGCTAAAATACACATTCCCCAGCATACCCTTCTAGACAGAATATGAATATGCAACTTCTCAGTTACAGCTTCATCCTTGGCTTGAAAATGATTTGCATGCAGAGCTCCAGCAGCCATCTTGGATCATATCGTGGTACACAGACCGACATCAGGGTACAAAAAGAACCAGTTCTTGTATCTCTAACTCTAGTCAAACCTGGATCTCCTATATATCCTACACATGGGAAGGAGGGAGACTGTACAGTTTGTTCCATAATTATTTAGACTCAGTACCAGAACAAAAGTCTATCCAACACTGATACCACAAAGGCTGTGAGCCCCATTGTTACAGCCCTGGTGCTTCACTGACTGTTGTATAAAGCAAGCATTCCAAGAACACTGAGAACTGACCAGCCTTCAGCCTTTCCATCCACAACACAAAAAGCACAAAGTTACACTGTTGAGATTTCCAGGGGAAAATCAAACAATGGGGCTGGGGTGGTGGCTGAGTAGGGCAAGTGTCAGCCATGTAGGCATGAGGACCTAAGTTTATATCTCCAGCACCCAGAAAGCCAGGCAAGGCAGCATGATTCTGTAACATCAGCACCAGAGGGGGAGGGATTGGGTAATCCCTGAGGGTAACAGACCAGCGAGGCTTCAGACCAACTGGCAAGCTTCAGATTCAATGAGCAACACTGTCAGAAAAAATTAATTAATACTCTGGAAAACGTTAGAGGAAGATATCCAGTGTCAACCTCTGGCCTCCACATAGTACTCATGCACATATGCACACATGTACACATGCACACAAACAAATATACATACCCATACACAATACAACACTCAATACACACACACACACACACACACACACACACAGATGTTAACTACAAATTCAGTGTGGTGAACTTGAAGTTATGCCACATAACACCAAATAGTTTTTTGGATTTAGGGATTTGGTTTTAGGGTGTTTTTTTTTTGTTTGTTTGTTTGGTTGGTTTTTTAAAAAAACAGAATTGTGGAGGACCTTTATTCCTGTGTTTTACACTTTTAAGGCATTTTGCATTTTATACTCATCCAGTACTACCTTTATCATTTGAAAAGGCCATGAAGATTTCTTTTTGTAGAATTATGTGTATAGAGGTGTATCTGTGAGTGAGTATGTATACACGTGTGTGTGTGTGTGTGTGTGTGTGTGTGTGTGTGTGTGTCCTCAGAGGACAGAAAAGATCCTCTGGCTATCAATCAACTGATGTGGGTGCCAGGAACCAAAGTGGTTCCTCTGGAAGAGCAGTGCATGCTGCTACCTGTGGAGCTGTCTCTCCAACCCCTCCAGATCTAAGTATGTCTTAATAGCAATCAGAAATTTCCAGACTTAAAATTTTGTCATTGAAGGATATGTGTACAATTGTGAGTTATAGAATAAAAGGGTCAACTTCTTAAAAACCTTATTTTTTAAGACTCCATTTCCAGTGACATTATTCCAACATGGACTTAAAGTAGCTTGTAACAATTACTAAGTATAACATGGAAGGCAGTCAACTGAAAAAAAAAACTAACGTAACTAAAAAAGTGAAGAGAAGACTCCAGATGCACAGTCCTGTACATACTGGCTAAAGTCTTGCAGCTGTGTCAGATGGAAGATCAACTTTTTTTCCCTGAGCTTCCTGACAGCTGGGAGTGGCAGGAGTGGGTGAGGGAGAGACAACTCGGTCTATCAACCTGGTGACAGGAAATGAGTGGTTGAGAAGAAGGCACCTGCTGGCTTGGGCATCACCATCATGGTCTGAGACGGTTCTCCAGGACAGTCTAGAAGGAAAGCATTTCTCACATCTCCAAACACAAACAGGTTATTGAAACTTGGAGGCCCAGTTTCAAGTACCAAAATTAATAACTGTTAGGACAAAGTCTGAGTTACTGAAAGCCAGAAAACATGCAAGTGATACAGAAACTAAAATAAAATGTTCTCAACATCATTGCTGGATGAGTTTTCAACCACTGTTTCCTGTAAAGAGATGATTTATTGTCATTTACTTTCCATGATTTACTTTCTTTACAGATCCTAATGTCTTAAATATTAGCAAACATTTTTATACATACACACTGAAATCATTATGACCTGGCATTTATATATGCCTATAAAACATATTTTGTTTCAACTGTTTTCATTAGAAAAAAATGTGGATTGCTGAACACGGACGCCTACATATTTTATTTTGAAGGGGAAAAAAGGCAACTAGAGATATAAAACCCATACATTTGCTCATAACACCAACTGGGAATGAAAAACTCCAATGTAGCCTTGACTTCTACTAAGGTATTGTTCAAGGAGTCTGTGGTTTACTGGGAAGCTTATTGCTTTTGCAGAAGACATGAGTTTGGTCCCCAGCACCCACATCAGCAATCAACAGTCTGGTATTACCTCCAGCTCCAAAGAATCCAATGCTATCTTCTGCTCTCCACAGGCACCCACACTCATGTACACACACACACACACACACACACACACACACACACACACTTGCACATACAATTTAAAAATAAAATAAAGCCAGACATGGTAGTATCCATCTTTAATCCCAGTACTCAGAGGGCAGAGACAGACATATCTCTGGAAGTTTGAGATCAGCCTTATCTACATACAAAGTTCCAAACTAGCCAGTGTTATAGAGTGAGATTCCATCTCAAAATAAATTAAATAAAATCTTAAAAAATAAAGGTTAGAGAACAGAACCTGAACCTGTAAGGTTGTCACCTCACACTTATTCACAGATACAAACCCCAGACAGCCTCTGATTGAAAGGTCATGGAACAGTGCACACACTTGCACAGAACCAGGAATCATCTTAAACTATTTGTTCTTCATGGAAAATCAAATGAAGAGACACTAGCTTAAAATTAACTTGCACTTTGGAATGCTAAAATCCAGATTTATTTCCCATTTCTTCTTTTCCAAATTATCTCAGCCTACATGCACTGCTCTTCTATCAAATCCCTAGCCAGTCATTTTCATTTCATACTCAATAAAATAGTGTTTCCCTGTCCTCCTCACTGTGGCCTTAACTGTGGCCACCCTACCATAACAAGGATGAAAACCGCTCACCTATGTGGAGCACTGTTGCAAGCACTGATCTTCAACCCCATGAGGTTTTACTACCTGCACTAACAGAGTGAGGAGCAAAGAACTACTTAAAGGTCCCATGCTAGTCAAGGCTGAGCAAGGAATGAAATACCAGCAATTTGAACCCAGACACTATCATGCTTTGTTCTCTTCTGGTTTGGTTTGTTTTTTTGTTTTCTTTTGGTGGTTTGGTTTGGTTTGGTGGTTTGGTTGGTTTGATGGTTTAGTTTGGGTTTTTGGGTTTTTTGGTAGGTTTGGTGGCTTGGTTTATTTTAGTTTGGCTTGGTTTGGTTGGTTTGGTTTGGTGGTTTGGTTTGGTTGGTGGTTTGGCTTGTTTTGTTTGGTGGTTTGATTTAGTTAGGCTATTCTCAGCAGCCACTACCCAATAAGTCTGGGCAGCTATAAAATCTATTAACTGGGTGGCATCAGGGCTGTCTACAAACTTAGAGTCATATACGGGGAGAGCTTTATTCAAGTCAACGTGTTCTGGAGAGGTGTCCTAAGGCCTCTATAATAGTTCAACTCAACATGTTCTGGAGAGACTTCCTAAGCCCTCTATAACATTTCATTTTACTCCCCCTTGGAGAATTTCCATGACAAAAAAGTATTCATGTGTAATAAAATGCTAGTATATATCCCATGTTATGGTTTTTCATGGAAATATTTCCCCAAGAGGATACAAAATATCACAATACTTGTCATGTAAAATCTTCCTGAAGAAATTATTTTATATATCAGTGTGATGGTTTGGATGAAAACATCCCCCATAGATGCATAGGGAGTGAAATTATTGGAAATGTAGTCTTGTTGGAAAAAGTATTTCACTAGGGGTGGTTTTTGAGGTTTCAGAAGCTCAAGCCAGGCCCCGCGTCTGTCTGTCTGTCTGTCTGTCTGTCTCTCTCTCTCTCTCTCTCTCTCTCCTGCCAGAGGATCTGAATGTAGAACTCTAGACTGCTTCTCCATCACCATGCCCTTTTACACATGGCCACGCTTCCCGCCATGGATAATGTGCTAAACCTCTGAACTGTAAGCCAGCTCCAATTAAACATTTTTCTTTATAAGAGTTGCCATGATCATGGTGTCTCTTCACAGCAATAGAAACCCTAACTTAGACATTCAGCAAAAGTCCTTTTCTAAAATTACTCAGGGGTGGAGGTGGGGGGCTCTGTCTTTGATGGAAACTTCTTGTTACTAAGTAGACAATCTGCCATGCCTCGTAGGACTATTCCTCATATTCAAGATCTCTATTGCAAATAGTTTGTTTTTGAAAAACTTCAATACTTGTTATAGTTTGGGATTACCAGTGCTTTAAGGATTTAAAAGAGAAAGAGATTAACATAGTGGGCTGCCGTGGCCTCTCTGATGTGCTGAATGTTTGGGGAACACAACTCAACTAAAAACACATTAAAAAAAAACACAATTTCCATTGATCTTTTTTCCTCATGCTATTCTACAAAAGGGAGATTGTTCCCAAAAGAACAGACCTTGATGAGAGTTCACTGGAACTGGCCATCGTCCAGGTTTGGTTAGGATCTGCGATACCCCGCAGATACTGTGTGCTTTGAGTATTACATGTGAGAACATGTCGATAAAATGGTAAATATGACTAAGCTATGATTTTCAAGTTTAGCCCAAAATTTTTATTGACATAATTAGCTTAAAATATTAGGGGAAAAGGGATGTTTGAAACTAATTTCAAATAAGTTTGAAACAAGAGAATTTTGGTGACCATAAAGCAAGGACGAAAGCATGCTCATTATTGTCACCAGTTACTTCTCAAGGGCATTCTCCAGGAAGCCCCTGCAGTATCCACAACTCACCACCTGGCTACCTGCTTCAAATGGTAATCCTGTCTGGATACCCCAGGATAACCACTAGGTGGCATCACTATCCTGTTCCATCTCTCAAAGGAACTTCATATTGCCCTAGAGGAGTCCCAAGGAATCAACAATACCTCAAAACAGAGGTACCACAGTAAACATTTAACAAATGAACAGACAAAACTTAGAAAACACTTAGAATTCTACCTATAACTACATACAGTCAGCAAAGACTATCTTGTGCTATTAATTGTTATTGTTTGTTCCTTCGTTTGTTGGTCTGTGACAGGTTCTCACCTGTAACCCATGCTGGTCTGGAACTCACTGTGCAGCCTAAGTTGGCCTCAGACTCTTAACACTCTTCCTTCTTCGGCCTCCCAAGTGTGGGAACAGTGCCCAGCTTCGCCCATGTGGTAGTCTGAATGAAAATGTTCCCATAAGCACATGTATTTGAATATTTGGTCCCCAGGCAGTGGTACTGCTTGGGTAGTTTAGGGAGTGTGGCCTCACTAGCGGAAAGTGGTCTCCGAAGGCGGGTTTTGGGGTCTCCAAGCCACATGCCATTCCCAGTTCACTCTCTCTGCCTCTTGTTTTGGGTTTGAGATGTGAGTTCTCGGCTGTTCCTGATGCTGTATCTGCCACCTGCTGCCATGATGGACTATTATCCCTCAGAAACAACAAGCCCACATAAATTCTTCCTTTTACAAGTTGCCTGGTCATGGTGTTTCACCACAACGGTAGAAAAGTAACTAAGACAAGCCAACTCAACATAGACTGGGAGGTTGACTCTGTCTGAGGAAAAACATCATTCCAGATCACAGTACAGACCTGAGGTGACTTCTCATTCTTATTGTCATAGTGTCTACAGAAAGGACACTACAGGAATCCTTCCTGCCTCGTCTTAGTAAGGCAGTTATCTGAGAATGAAAGCACCACCCACACCCTCTTCAAAATGCCATGCCCGAAGGCTGTAAGTTAAATATCTGCACTTGCAAACACAATGGGAGTCAGCAACGACTCAAGATTTTCCACACTATGAAATTTGGCTGGTATAGGAGTTTTGGCTGAGTGTATAAGTGAAGTCAGGTCACTTCAAAAGTCCTGTGAACAAAAGCTCTAAATGAAAATAAATAAATAACAAAGACCTGTAATTTGTCAAAAAGCCCCAGGATGTTCAAAGCCAAAGGATCCTGCACACTAGACAGAATGCACATCACTTATTGTCTAACCTAAACACTGTTGAGGCGAGGTTTTTAAACCCAGTCCAGCCGGTGGCCTTGCAGCATCTCTACCTAGCATATTCCCCGTGACGAGAGAGATGTCATTAGTCTGAGCAGTGGGCATCTTCTCTATCTGGAGCGCTGTTGTTGGTTCTGTTTGCGGCTGGCAGGGCTGAGGAGTGGGCAGCTCTGCCCATTCATTCACTCTCATTTCCAGCATATCACAGGCTCGGGTGGGACCCAAAGAACATTTTAAATGTGTTCGCTTTGCCCTGTACTCTACCTTGGCAGTCTTTTGCTTCATATCATCCCCTGGTCTGAAACTCACAGCCCTTTCCCTCTGTACACTGACAAAGGCAAGGGTTAACTCAAGTGTTTGGAGAGGGATGGGCTCCTGTGTTCATCTTAAGAGCGATGTTCCAGAACATACTTCCCGACTTGGGGAAAAGAGAAAAAGGGGGCATGCCTGGATTTGGTGATTGGAAAATATTGTCATGTGCTCCTGGCTCTGAGGGCCAGCACAGATCCCAGTCACACAGAGAATATCCCAGTCTAAGGGCCATTAGAATGACAGGTGGCTAGAGTAATTTTGCCTGAGGAGAAGCAGTGTGCCGGGAACACACAGAGCTCAGTAGGTCTCAGCCCTTTGCCAGTCAACTCTGGACAGTGCATGGTTCCCGTGACCCTGCCTGGCACACCTATGGTTCCAACTGGCACCACCAAGGCCAAAAACTTAAGCTCCATAATCAATCTCTGACATTGGCCATGTAAGGTCCTTTCCAAAAAGACCCAGACAGGGTGAGAAAAATCTGGCAAAGGGAAAAGGGATGGGGTGGACAGGCGCGTTTCTTCGCGGGGACAGAGGAAAGCAGGACTGGTATGACATCTGAATGTCCCCAGCTGTGCTCTGAAGAGAAGCAATCTGTGATTTTCTCCCTTTGGACTACCTGGTTCTCAAGAGATCTTCCTCAGCCTGTGGCCTGCCATCTTTACAGTTCTTTCAAGAGGCTTAAATCCTTATGAGGGAGGAGCAAGGGCAGGAACAGAGAGATAGACAAGAGAGGGACAGAGGAGGGGGGATGAAAGAGGGAGGGAGGGAGGGGGGATGAAAGAGGGAGGGAGGCAGGGAGGAAGGGGGAAGGAGGCAGGGAGGGAGGGAGGGAGGGAAGGAGGGAGGGAGCACAGAGACATGGGTGAGACACTGGAAAGAAAGCACAGAAGGACAGAGAGGGAGACTCCATTGAAGGCAGAGCAGCTTCCTTTGCCAGAGTGGGGGCAATGTCCTGCTTTATTCTGCCAGCAAAATGTAAACACACACAGAATGTTCCCAAGTGATTCTTTTTAGGTGGTACAAATTATGACCAATTTCCATAAAGTCTAATAAATAAATAGAATGTTAATGGGGGATGATAATTTGATCGTGGACTTGAGAAGTGTGTGAGCTAACAGGGCAGGGAAACCTGCAGACAATAAACAGAATGAGATGAAAGGAAGGAGCCACCCCACAAAAGGAGACGAAGACACGTATGTCTGGGCACCAGCTGTGCCACCAGCCCTGTGACCTTAAGTAGTCACCTCACACTAACCCTCAGTTACCCCACTGAGGATTACTTAAACTCCAAACAAAAATAGCTTATGTGGGGAATGTTTAGCAACTATAAATCCCTATTCAACTACAAGTATCACAATTATTTTCCTACATGCTGGGCTCCTGGACTCACATCCCCAAGCTACCAAGTGTTTAGCGTCATTTTACTGATGTAAAGCAGGCATTACCAAGTTGTGAATTACCCTCTGGCTTGAATAAAACACAGAAAAAAATAATTCATCATCCACATCTTTATCTTTGGCTTTTAAATAGAGGACTTAATCCCCTCACACAACACAGCAAAGCCTGTTACCCTATGAAAGGAAAGCATGAACCCTCAATTTCAGGACTAGTTACAAGTGATTAAAGTGAAGACACTTAGAATTTCCTGTGTAAAAATGTGTGCCGAAACACAATTAGAGCCGCTGAATAAGAGCAGGTGGGTTAGGCTAATTCATGGGCTGCTGTAGAGACAACCCTGGGGAAGAAGCTGGGGACAAGAAAAGAGGAAGAACGGTCCCAGTGTGCGCACAGCAGCTAAGCACTTGTGGTTCCTGCCGTGGATCTCAACAGGAAGGATCAGAGCAGAGCCCTGGCCTCCGTAAGCCCTGGCCCAGCATTACGCATTATGCCTGCTTGGCACTGTAGCCCTTGAAAGCATGGTTCAAGCAGCTAGGGCCAGGCTGTGTGCCTCCCCTCAGTTCCCAGCTTAATTTATATGATAATTAGAGTCTGCTGCCAGAAGTAAAGTCCCCGTAAAACCAGACCAACGACATGTGCTGCCACGCCATCTGAGTGCTGACTAAGAGCTTTCTTTTATCTCTTTTGAAGCCATAAAGTGCTATTCGTGTTATTACTAGCCGGGAATTTTTTAACAGTCCTCCGCTGACAGCAGTGATTTAACACATGCACAAAACAATAGTGCTTCACGCCACCTAATAAACCTTTGGGCTGTGTGGCTTCCAGCTTTCTTGCTGGCTGGATTTTATGGTCTGGTAGCTCCTGAGCGGTCTAGTATACAAGCCAGAGAACCAGGATAAAGATGATGTGAAAGGGGCTGTGTTTGCGCGCTCGCAGATGCATTTGATGAATGAGGCACACTGCATGACCACAGGCTCGGTGAAAGATGCTTTGGCCCGCTTTACCCCCTGAGCTTAAACACAACAATAACCCTCTGGGGAAGGATCAAGCTGAATGCCTAGTGCCTGGCCTAGACCTACACCTCATTTTCCCAAAACATCTGCCAGAGCCAGAGGTAAATATCCTAACCACCTGTTTAAGGTGGGAGCTTCTCGGGAAAGGATGGACTCACTTTTCAAACAAGTGAATACCATGGGTAAGTAGCCTGAAACAAAACGACATGGGCAACCAAGAGAGGCACTTTGAGTCTCAACCCATCATGTAAAAGGACGCACAAAATAGCAGCGTTAACAGCACTCTCCCAGAAGGCAGGAAATGCGGGGGATGGGCAAGTCCCTATGTCCCTCGGGGTCTTGGTACTGTCATCTGCAGCAATACAAGTAATGATGGCTGTGCCACCCACCTGCAGGGTTGGCATGAAGATCACATCCCAACTGCGAGCAACATAGAGAATAGATTTGAAACATTCTCACCACACGCAGGGAGACAATAAAGTGAGGTGGTGGCTGGGTTCATTAGCTGGATTTAATCTTCTTACTGTGTACACACACATCAGAACATTGACTCGTGTCAGCGAGGTATACAACTGTTATTTGCCACAGCAATTAAACTTTAAATTTGCAGAAGGATGCACAGTCTGAGAACTATGATGTAATTATAAAAAAAATAAAGAGAACAGTTATACTTTACAAATGGCGTTTTTTTTTTTTCACTCTGATTCAAGGATTTTAGCAAGTAGCCTTCTCCATGTAATCCGAGCATTCCATTTACTGTGATTTATCATTGGGAATTCCACAACCTGGGGTGGTTAAGAATACAGAAATCAAAACGTCAAACTTTAGGAACTTTGGGATTTGTCTAAAAACTTTAAACAAATGCCTAAAGCCTACCAAGCACTACGAAACAAAGTGATCCAAATTCAATCTGCAATGGCTAATCAAGTTCCTGCACTTGCGCACACAGCATGCCAAGCTCTGATTAGGCACAGACTCATTTTTAATGACATAAGTCAACCAATGAAAAGCTGAAGACAAACCTACCGTGAGATAGGTGGTCACTCACACATCTCTATTTCTTAGCCCATTGTTTGCTCCAAGCTTTATAGTAAGATGTACTGTCAGTATTTATATTTTCCCATCAAACAGAGTCCTAGAAGAGCACAGCTTGAGTCTCTTAGATCGTCATCTTGTTTCTCTGTAGGCACCATTTCTCTAGTCGCCCTGCGGCTGTGTTCTAACCTGTTCTCCTGAGGGGCATGTGGTAGCCATGCCGTTTGCAAAGGAACTCACTGGCTCTCTGAGGTGAGACCCAGGAGCACTGCTAACTACTGCCTTGATACCCTCTGCCAGCTGCCTACTGTGGCTGCCAAGCCCCAGACAAACCCTGTGGCATCTGGTGCCCAAGCGTTCCCCTTCTGTTGTGTACCTCTGCTCCTCTCAGAATGGCGACTCAACCTCTACCTGCAATGTTTTCTTTCTTTCCTACTACCTCCCATAATTCATACTTCAAAACCTTAACACTTTACATATCCACTAATTACATAGTTTATCTTTTGTCCCCTACTTAATTTTAAATTCTTAAAGGCACAGATTTAACTTTATCATCTTTTAAAAAATTATTTATTATTATTGTGAAGGTCAGAGAACAACTTTTGAGAGTCAGTTCTTTCCCTCTACCATTGGCTCCTGGGATTGAATTTAGGTCATCAGGTTTACAAAACAAAATGCCTTACCCAATGAGCCTTACCCACTGGCCCTTAATTTTATTACCTTTTATAGTTAAATATTACCATGCTATTTTCATGACAGTGGGTGGCCATTTCACATAGTGTCTCAGTCTCCACAGATCATCAAGAGCACTATTGACCAGCCTTTGCTTGAGCAACTTACTGAGGACATTTTCTGAAGGATGAGTTTAGGTCATGCTGGTTGTATATAATTTCATAAAATGTAAAAATTAAATGAACAAAAATACAAATGGTGCAACTGCTACCTCTCAATTATATTTAAGTACTAAAAGCTGTCTCAATCAATAAAAAATAGATTTTTCTGGTTTTACTTGTTATTGCTTATCTGAACCTTAGATCCTAAGAAATGCAGCAAAGAGATTAGCTGTAATCCTCAAAGCCAATGCCAAGTACTTTAGTGAGGATGTAATTAGCTGAGGATTCCTTGAAACATAGTCTAGAGCTGGTGCAGTGCTCACACATAAAAGAAAATAAACACTGGATGGATCATTTCAAGAAATGAAAAACAAGTTGCAACAGTTAAATATGATTCTCATTAATGACTCCATTGTATAATAAGCTAAAAACAGCACCTTGCAAAACTTATTATCAGAGCACAATAATCAGACTTAACATTTTGGAAAAGGCTAAATGTGGAACATGTACAACAGGAAGTATATGCTCTACTGAGGAAAGACAGATTTTTGAAAGAACCACACCTTGATAAACAAATGTTCCAAGATAGAAACTACTAATAAATATTTGAAAAAACATTCAAATTCTCTAGAATCCAAAAATGTAAATGAAGGCATGACATCACCTTGAAACTGTCAGATTGAAAAAATAGAACCAATGCTGCCACTACAGGCATAGATACAGCTCTCTAGGTACTGTTAGTGAGAATACAGAGTAAAAAGCTCTCTGGAGGCCAATCTGGTACCACATCACCAAACTCTTTACACATCTACTCCAAGCAATTCCACCTAAGAATACATTCTGAGAGTAAAGGCTATAATTCCAGCACTCGGGAGACTGAGGCAAGAAAAGCAGCGTTTCAAGTCATCTGAGCTACAAAGTGAGACTCTGGGTCAAAAAAGCTAAAGGCTAGGATGTTAACTAGGTGATCTCCAGCACCAATAATTACAGTAATATGTCCCAAGAAAATAATTACGTAAATATGTGAACATAAGATACGAACCAAGTGGAATCATTCAACAGTCATATAACAGCATAGTATTAGATTATCCAGTTTTTTTTGTTTTGGTTTGGTTTTTTTGTTTTGTTTGTTTTTGGAGACAGGGTTTCTCTGTGTCTTTGGAGGCCGTCCTGGAAGAAGTTCTTGTAGACCTGGCTGGTCTCGAACTCACAGAGATCCCCCTGCCTCTGCCTCCCAAGTGCTGGGATTAAAGACGTGCACCACCATTGCCCAGTCATTGTCTGTTTTTTAAATATTTTATTTTTATTTTTTATTTTTTTTGGTTTTTACGAGACAGGGTTTCTCTGTATTGTTTTGAAGGCTATCGGTCCAGCCCGGCCTCGAACTCACAGAGATCCGCCTGCCTCTGCCTCCCTATTTTTATTATTTTTAATTGTGTATATGCCTGGGGGATTGCACATATGTGCAGGTGCTCTCAAAGGCCAAAGGTGTTGGATCCCCTGAAGTTGGAGTTACACATGGTTATAAGCTAACCAACACCAGTGCCCAGAAGCCAGCTTGGGTCCTCTGCAAGCATAGGACATATTCTTAACCACTAGTGATATCTCTGCCCTACATTGTGTCTTATTAAGTGAAAGAGTGAGACTACAAAATACATGCAAGAATATGACCTAGGCTTTATAAAATAATAAGAAACAGCAAAGAAGAGAAAGAAGTAAAAGAGGAACAGAGGAAAGGAAATAGTAAAGGGTGTGTGTGTGTGTGTGTGTGTTAAAACCTTTCTTTTTATTTTAGACAGAAAAGAGGAGATGTTGGGAGATATCATTCTGTAAAAAAATGTGTCTGTTTGGTTTGAATATAAAGCACTGTTGACCAATAGGGAAGCAAGATAGGTGGGACTAGGAGTCGAGGAGGATTCTGGGTAAGAGAGACACAGGGAGATACCATGTAGGCACCAGAGGAGTAAGAGGTCCGGACCCTTTTCTCCATTAAGTGAAATACTTAGATTAACAATTATGGGTTAAATACTTAAGTTAGAGATAGCCAGTAAGAAACCAAGCAAACAGCCAATAGCTTTATAATTAATATAGTGTCCTGTGTATTATTTGGGGGTTCAGTCAGCATGGCAGGGCCCAGGCGACTGGTGGGTAAAACTATACACTACATATGTTTGTCAGGTGTGGAATTGAATTTCCACGTAGAATGACAAGAGCTTAAAAGGAATTTTAGAAACAAAAGAACAGTGAGAAGCACAGCTTCTTGGTAGCAGCATTTTTCTCAGGTAGGCTCTGTTTTGCTAGAGACAAGCAGAGACTCACGAGGCTCACTTAAGGGAGTTTTCCTGACTCAGCATAAGCAAAAAAAAAAAAAAAAAAACCAGCAAGGTTCTTTTATGAGGCTCTGCTAACAACTGAATGGTGTGCATGAGCATCTGGCAGTGGCAGTGACCACATCTCGAAGCGGGCACCGTGCTGCTGGATGTTAGCATAGACTGAGTTGATGAGCTGAGTCAAACTTAACGCCCACCATGTTGGAAAGCCAGTGACTGTTTCCACTTTAATTTTAGCAATGTTCTTTAGCCTATATAAGACACATGACCAGAAAAACATAAAGTTTTACAGATGAAGAAAAATATAGGTAGACTTGGGAGAGAAAAAGGAACAAGATATTGAAAAAAATAAAATTAAAGTAGCTGGGTGTAGTGGCAAATGCCTTTAATCCCAGCACTGGGAAGGAAAACATAAACAAAGAGAGTAGCTGGGTGTAGTGGCACACGACTTTAGCACCAGCACTCCAGAGGCAGAGGCAGGCAGATTTCCAAAGAGAAACTCTGTCTCAGAGAAAAATAAATAAAAGTAGAAGCAATAGAGTAATATAAGCCACATAAAGATGGAAAATACACAGAAAGTCTGGATACAATAGTATACAGTTGTTCAGTGGCTAAGGGAGGAACAACTGCTGAAATATACTTGATTATAAATGATGCTGAATTAATCCAACCTATATCTTTTGAAAATGCTTTGACTTCAAATTTTAAATATAAGGACAGGTTACTTGGGAAAAGAGATTCCATTTGTGTTTCCACAGAAAATAAAAGCAGTAGATTCCTTCGAGACTAATATGGTTTGATGAAGCAAGACCCCTGAAGCAATGTCTCAGGCAGTTCAACATCTAATACAGCCTTAAGGACTACAAAAACCAAGGACTTGGCCAAGGTTTCTGAGTTTTGTCATGATCCTCATGGTATGAACAGCGCCCCCACCCAGCAGAAAGCAGTTTGGAATGAGCAACGTCCAAATTCCCATATTGTTTATAAATCTTTGTTTTCATTTGAATGGGGTTGATTATAATTGGTTAATGATCACAACCAATCTCTTTTTAAAGGTAAAAGGGGATTATGTTATGGAAATGAATACTTTGTATTGGAATGGATTTTCATTATTGATAAAATTCAAGGTCAATTTTGTGATATGTATATTTCTCCTCTTGATTAAGTATTGTGCTTATATTGACTTAAGTATTTAACCCATAATTGTTAATCTAAGTATTTCTCTTACCAGAGAAAGGGGTCTGGACCTCTTACTCCTCTGGTGGGCTACATTGTGTCTGCCTGTGTCTCTCTTTCCCAGAATCCTCCTCAACTCCTAGTCCCACTGTCTTGCTTCCCTATTGGTCAACAGTGCTTTATTGACATACACAGGACTTCCCCACTAAGAAAATGGCCAACAGCTTCATAATTAATATAGCGTCCTGTGTGTTATTTGGGGACTGCAACTGTGGCAGGGCCCAGGCGGATGGTGGGGAAGGTTCTACACTCTACAGAGAGGACTAATGATTGAATGTGTAACTTTCCATTTGAGGTTCAAACTCAGTTATCAGAGGGCAAACCCAGGGAAGTGCCTTAACCATCCCTTGTGAAATCTGGAACTCCCTCGTCCCCAGCAGGAAATGCTCATCATCTTGCATCTGCCCAAAGGTGAACTCTGGATCTGTTACCATGGTTTCCAGAAAAGGAACAGCAAACAAAAGTTTGTTTGTTTTCTATCTTAAGAAATGAGCTCAAGGTACAGGGAGAAGGTGAGGCCATGGCTTCATAACATCCCTACTGCCCCAACCTTCTCCACATCTGCATGACCTCTGTGGTTTCAGGATGCCTCCAAATGGTCCAGGCAATATCCTCAAAGGCCAACCACACAGAAAAGGGAAACACAGAGACCCGGGTCAGCCAAGCTCTTTTCTTATGAGAAAACTTCTGCTTTCGTCCTATTATACAGAACTGCCTCTCATACCACCCTCATTACAAGGAATAGTAAGGTGTTTTCCCTAGCAATGTGGTTACTTCAGAATTTTGGCAAGAGGAGGGTACAGTAAATAATTTAGGGTGGGAGGTTGTGGGTATCTACTGTAATGGTATCTTTGCCAATACACTTGCACATCTTTAAGAGAGAGAGTTGTGTCAAGAGAGAAAGAAATTACAGAAGAATCCTGCAGAGTCCACAGTATTAGTGTTGAACACAGAATAAGGATAATGGAAGCTTTGGCAACATAATATACATGAACTCTCCCATTTTACTGAACAACTATGTGTTTAAAGAGTCCTTCAACTAACTTTCCACGCATATCTTTGTTGATAGCAAAAACATAGTCAACCAGCCAATAATAACATGCTGAAAGTTAAGCTCAGATCTTATCAAATGACTGCTCTAAAAATTTCACTGGCTATTCACAGGCTGCTATTCAATATGGCTCCCTTGTACTGATACAATTTTATTTCCCTTTATTTACTTCCATCCAACAGGACGAGCACATACCCCAACACTACAATTTTGTTCCAAGGCATTTGCAAAATTCTAAACTCGTGTCCCTGATCTCTGTAATGTCAAATCAACTGGAGCCGACCCGGGGTGATGCAACAAGAACCACTGTGTTTGCCATCTTTCTGAGCTACCCCAGAGGTCTTTTACTTTAATGGACACTGAATGTGGTCTTTCGGATCTCACAAGTATGGAGGCCCAGCCAAGGTAGGTAGAGAGTGAGCATGCTGCCCAGGTGCCAATGATGTGCCCTCAGCTTGGGAAATGTTCTAAGTGACTCATGTCCAAAACAAGTCTATTCACAGTTTCGCTTCAGCAAAACTTGGGTTTCTAAAATACCATGAATCTATGTGTCACTGGGCAGAAAGTCCAAACTACATATGATTAACCCACAAGTGCTACTAGTCTTCCATTCTCTGAGATGGCCCAAGTTCTCCACAGCTTGCTCTTCCCAACTGTATAGTCTTTCTTACTCCCCCTCTCAGTTGAGTCAAATGAAACCCTACTTGAAGGTTCAATATGTGCTTCAGTTTCCACAAAGCCTTTCCAGACCCTTCCACTGCAATTTTTCTCCATTTTGACATTCCCTGTTTGGGACAAATTAAACACTCTCTTTGCTGTGTCTCTTGATGCTTTCTTTTATCCTTCAAATTACCACATTTGGTGACATGTCCCATCCTTTTCTCCAAGATCAGCAGTTTGAGTCTATACCTCACTTTCCATTTTGAGGTTCACACATAGAAAATATACAGAAATCTGATTGCATCTAATTAATTCTGAACTTTTTCCATTGTTGAACAAGTAAAAGTAATATAAAACCAGCCGTGAATCATGACTCCAAAAAAGTAATGGCTCAATGTTTCAATTGTGAAGCACTGACAAATATTTGAAGGGCTTCCCTTTGCCTTGGGAAAGAAAGGCTGAACCCCAGGCTATACAAAACATTAGTAGTCCCCCGTGCAGCCCAAGAATTCCTGCAAAAACTCAGCAACAGAATCCAAGAAGTCAGGAATGATTATACATCTGGAGAGAGTGAAGAGATGTTCTAAACCAAAAATAGGAGCCAGGATATTTGTGCCATTACCAGGCAAGTTCACATTTTAAATGCAGCTTTAAACAGGAAGGCTAACAGTCATTTCTCTGGTTGGTGAACAAAGTAATCAACACCAGAGTTCTCCTGGGAAACTGAGGCTGTGCTGTGAAATCTGCATCTGCTTATGATTCCAATAAGGGTGTAGCTTTTGCCCAGAATCATTTTATAACTGGCAGGCAAACAAGTATAAAACTACAGACAGGATATCTGGTTTCTATCGGGTTAAATGACATAAAATTGCCAATACCCATCACTTTTGACCTATGAAAGAGCAATTACATATTACTCAAAACAATTATTTAAACGCTAGTATTTCAAATTGTTTTAATTTATACCATAGATTTTTTGGAACAAGAAAATATAACTAATCCTTGGAAGCAATGACAAGTGTGTTGTGAACCTAAAACATAAAAGGTAAAATGGAGAGATATTTCTAAAACTCATAGTTTACAAAGAACTTATACCTGAAATAAACAAATAAAAATCACCAATAAGCACATGAACATCCCAACTTGAAAGTGGGAAGGACAGCTCACCAAGAACATATGCATGCAGCAAACACACGAATGAATAGGCCTCCACCTCACCTGTAATTGGGAACTCCAAGTTAAAACAGCAATGCTTTGTACCTACTAGACTGGCCACAGTTCTAAAGAAGGGAAACACCAGAGGCTGACAAAGATAGAAATACAAACTCTTATTCTTGATTGGTAGGAATGATACTGCCACAGTAGAAGACGGCTTGGCAAATGTACACAAAGGTGATATATGCTTACTATAAAATTTATCAAGCGTTTTCCTAGATGTGTAGCCAAGTAAACCGAAAACACGTAGACACAGAAACCTGCACAGAAATGCTTACAGCAGGTTTAAAGCTGCCAAAATGTGGTGCAAAGATAATGATGCATTAGACTGTATTTTAGTGATAACACATGAAAGAACAAGGGAGAATCTTCAGTAGATAGGAGTAAGTGATGGAACAAATCTGTAGATTTTACACACTATATTGTTTCTATGTGCCATACTGGAAAGGGCAAAACGGGCCAATGCAAATATCAGAATTGCCTAGAGCTCACGGGAGGGAAAGGAAGGATGAGTAAATGGAAAACTGAGATACTACGCAGTGAGAGCACTATCCTGAGTAAGTTGTAATAACATACATATGCATCATGTGGACACCTGTTATCTACCATTTTTGGAAAGCTCCGGAACAATGTTTCTCTGATTGGTTTGAAAATACTGACAGTGTTCTCCCAAAAACAACACAAAACTTTAGAAAAGCCATAGAAACTGGTGGGTGACAGGTATAGCACCAGAACTCTGTAAAAGACCCAGGCCCAACCCCAAGCACGTCCTTCTCTTCATGCTTGTGTGTAAGCACTACTGGATACCATGTCAAATCTTCTTTAGACACAGTCCAGAGCCCCTTTTGATTCCTTAAGCACATGAAATGGAGTGGTGTTAAGCTCTGAAGTAAGACATTCCAAACTTTGCTCTCTGTGAAGTGCCCACTCTTGCTCACAGTCAATTATTCCCTTCCCTTGACAGGGAAGGGAAGCAGATAGTTTTTTATTGTGGATTCATGCTACTTCAGCTTCACTTGTGGGAATTAGTTAATGTCTGGATTTAAATTTCATTCTCCCTTTTCTTCAATCAGAAGTGAAGCTAACCACAGATGGAACTGGAGGCCCCGGTGTTAAGGGAAATAAGCCAGGCCCAGAAAGACAAATATGGCTCTCACTCGTGGAAACTAAAATGTTGATCTGGAAAAGTGAGGTAAAATGGTGGTCACTAAGACTGGGAAGAGTGTGGAGGAAAGAGAACACAAGGAAGTTAGTTAAGAATATCAAAACACAGAAGGAGAAACTCAAGGTAATTTCCTATAGCATGTAGGATAATTATTGGTTACGATAATTTATGATCTATTTCAAGTAATTACAAGAAATTAAAGTGCCCAGTATGTAGGCATTATTGACGTTCAGAAAGTATCCATTACCATGATTTTATGAAGCTATGTATCAAATTATCATACCTATTCCATAAAAATTTATGCTTAGGTCTTGACAAAAGTAATCAATTTTAAAGTTACCTTTAAAAATATATCTTATGCAGCTTGTTTGGATCTTTTTGAATTTCTCCAGACATCTAGTCTGTCATGCAAGTAAAACTAGACCTGTCTGACCCAGAAGTTGGCACAGAATCTGGCTGCATGGCCATATTTGTCTCTAAATGTGAAATCTTATCTGATTCATAGTTCCAGGCAATATTTTCAAGTTGTTTCTTCTTTTTCCCACTTTCTGCCATACCCATGAAAACCTGACATTTGCACCCTCTACTTCCTCAAGAGCATGGTTCACCGAGCTCCCGTGGGCTGCTCTAATCTCACCTTAATGAACTCCCAGGTTAAGTAACACTGACGTTTGCATTTCTATTACATTTCTGCCCTACAGACACACATCTCCTTTCATTGTTAATGTGTTTTTTTAAGTTGTCTTATTTTTAAAGCCAAAGCAAGCATACATTTATGCCAATGCATAATGTTGATCAAAAATCAAAATTGAACCTTTTTCACTTTTATTTATTTTTGTGTGTTTGTGTGTGTGTATGGGTGTTCATATGCCATGGCTCGCATGTGGAGGTCAGAGAACAACATCCTGAAGTAGGTTCTCTCCCTCCATGTGTATCCCAAGAATTGAACTCAGATCACCAGCCCTGACAGCAGACACCCTGACCACTGGGTCATCTTGCCAGTCCTAAAAAACTTTTTAAAATTTTCAGGTAGAATTTTAAAGATGATATTTTTCATGTGTATCTTCTCCCAAAATAGTCTAAAAAGTACAATACTGGAGACCAATGGTATTGTGTCATGTAAACAAAAGATATTAGGAACAGGAATTTAATACACACAGATCATCTCTAGGTCTAGTATGTCAGGGACTGATCTCCCATATAATCCCCTGCCAAACACAAGGCAGACCCTGGCCATATCAAGGGTATCTCTAGAAGAATCTAGGTCCAGGAGACACAAGGCCACATAGAGAACAGAAAGAGGGGAGCCAGAAGTACTGAGACCCAGAAGTCTAGGTGCTCAAAGCCACAGCCTTGTTATCAACACAAAGAAAGAAAGGACTGAACTCATGACCTCCAAAGCATAGTCTACTACTGGCCAGTGCCAGCCTTTAAACTGTCAAGTACTAGCTTTCACAAAAAAGAAAAGCAGTACCACCACCCCCAAAGACATGTTCCAAGAGCCATTGGATGCCTAAAACCATAGTTAATATCAAACCCTATCTTTTCTATGTTTTCTCCTATATATACATGTATACATTTAATTCATAAATTAGGCATGGTAACAGTTGCAAATACGTGGACCAGGGAGAGAGCTCAGTTGGTGAAGTACTTGCTGTGCAAGCATGAGGACCTAAGTTGAATTCCCAGAACCAATATAAAAAAGCCAGGCATGGTGGCACAGGTCACATGAGGTGGTCACAAATCCCACACAGAAAATGGCTGACCCACAGAGACATAATTGATAGTTGTATTTATTGAGACTTTCACAGACTAAGGTAGTGGAAGAACTGAGGATTAGCCTAAGCCTACTGTTAACTACTTGTGAGCATTTGAAAACTCATTTATCTGTTCAGTACTTTGGTTTCTATTCTACCGAACTGGTCCTTGTGACAATGAAGCTTCCACGCTCTACAACTGGTTTTCTAGTATTCAACAACTGGAGGTATATCTTCCAAGCCATTCTCTGGGCAAACAAAATCCCCTGGCCTTTGACCAGGCTCTATATATTCTTATAGCAAACTAAATGATAAGCACGTGACAAAATAAGAAAAAAGAACACAAAGATTGACAACCCTTTGTAAACCACATTCTTATCCTCAGCGCTCAGCAACGAGATTCACAGAGCTAACCATCCTGATGCAATAATAACTCAATTCACCACACAAGGCCAAACCGTGGTTTCCAGGAAACAGAAACAAGAAGGAATGCCCAAAGATGTAGGAGCAACGTCAAAAGATGAAAAAAATCAAATGAGACACAATAGAGGCCTGAAAAGTGTGGTTGACACTTTTGAAATGATTGGGACCGTGAAGAGCTTCCCCCAATGCTAACAAACTGCTGTCCATTGTGTCATTAATGGGCTCAGTGAGGTAAAGGTGGACTGCTGATTCTTTTGAAAATTCGAAATCTAAAACTGAAAGCTGTGAAAGTTGGAATTACCACACTACTTCGTTAAGGGCATTTTTACCTCAGCCAAGAACTTGAAGATGTTCTTTTCTAAATAAAATAAAATAATCCTTAATATCAAAATGGAACACTCAGTACCTCAGAAAAATTAGATAAAACAAATTGTTGTTACTTCTTAAATTATCAAGAAGTCCATCATTACATCAATGGGTTAAAATATCTTTAAATGATACAATGAAATTATAGGATGCCCTAAATTATGACTCCTCTTCCTCTAGAAGAAAAGGGAAAATCAATGGGAAGCAGAAAATGTTCTAATAAAGGTAAGCTATTCCTATCCATATATTTCACACTGATGTGTATATATACATGTAACACACATTACACATAGCTGGCAAGATCTACCCTCAACTTTAATTTTTATGTTTTCCATAAAGCGCTGTATTGCTGAGGCCCATGTATTCATTATTTTAATTGTCCTGCCATAGTCTTAGCTGGGCTCATGGTGTGTAAATTACCTTAGCATTCATTAACTTGAGAGCACTTATGTTGTGTCCTATTCTATTTGGCTTGGTTTTCCTTGGATATTGTTACTTGGAAATATTTCTAAAAGTGAGATTATATGGGTAAAAATATGAATAATGTTATAGTCACGGTTGTATTTATTAGTCAATTGTTTTCTGAAGAGAAAGACAAAACAAATTAGAAAGCTACCAATATGTTCAAATATTACTGCTTCCCAACTTATATCATCCACACTCACACGCAATCACGTTACATCACTGATAGTCTCAACGGTCTACCAGGAGTAGACAGTGCCTAACAGATGCGCAAATGCAAATCCGAGTTACCAGTAAGACTAAATCTCATTTGTTGTAGTGACTCTGTCTCTAAGTGTTGAAAGATCACTGAGCAGGCAAGAGATAATAATAATAAATTCTCATATTCATAAACATTAATGCCTTTTACAAATACAACACCTGTATTTTTGAAGTTGGGAAGATATAGAAAAATGCAAAACATAATATAAAATTCATCTGTAGTCCCATTCTTCTTTCCCCTTTAGCATGTCATATAAAGTGTATTTCCTTTCTTCACCTGTCCAGCATCCCTATCCTCACTAAAAGCCATCACTGCAAGCATGTGGCACACATGGGTCCAGGATTTCCCCTTAACTTTACAAATGGAGTTACAACAATCACTGACTCATGCAATGATGTCTTCTTCCTTATGTATCTATACATCGTTTCAATTTGTAGAGATCCACCTCAAACATTTGGCAGCTGCATGGGATCTGCGCTGTTACACAGAGTAAGTTCTGAAACTGGAAAAAGGAGGGCAGTGGGATCCCGAGCTGGTACCTGGAGCACATGTTGCATCCATTTTTCCTCTGGCTATGAAGTCAGAGGTGCCCTTTGACCCTCCATTGCAATTATCCAAGCTCACCTCACCCTGTCACCTCACCCTGTTTCACCCACTGTCTTGATTTTTTGGAAGGCTGTCAGAGAGACCTCCGGTTGGAAATCCTTGCTGATGGGCTTCAGGTGGGTCACTGCTCACCAGCACACCCTCCTCATAGGCCCAATCCTGTCCTATCTCCTCCTCCTCGGCTAGTCTACACAGTAACCTTTCTCCGCATCTTCATTTCCAAGCCTGCTTTTCATTCCTTTCAGCCTGAGTCAGGAGAATGATATCACGGGTCCTCTGCATGGTTACCTGCCCCCCACCTCCAGCATCCATTTCACAGTCTGGACTGCATCCTCCTCAATCTAGAAACAAGCTCACACAAATGCTGTATTACTGAGTTGCACAGTCCTGTCCCCAGAGCAGAGCAACTGCCATGGTCCGAAGACTGACACATCTGCTCGAAAGAGATGACAGCTGAGCTTGCTGACTCAGCACTCCTTCAGAAGAGGAGGGGATGAAGCGGGTCCCTGGACCCTCACCTGAGTACCCACTTTCCCTGCCAGCTGTATGAGAATCTTGTCCGACCTTGGGGCCTGGGAAAGAGCTAAGGTATCTAGGCTGGGGAAGGCTGGGGAGGCCTGCATTCATGCAGCCACATGAAGCCTTCATTCACGGTGGTGCAGTCCTTCTAGCAGAGCTTTTCCAAGCTCACCCATACCCCAGCCCATAACCCTTCACTCATGATCTGTAAGCATGCTTAATAAACTCACTGGTCCCAGGGTAAACCCTGGTGGAGCCATCAGGACCTAAGGAACAAGGGGCAGACACTGTTCACATCTTCCCCTGGGGAAAATTCTCACAATATACTAACATCACAAAGTTGAGATTCAAGCCCAAGCAATCTGCCTCATAACCATGGTACCCACAACAGACACTTGCATTACCGTACTATAACTCTGATATGTTACAAAGCATGGGGCAGGAGGTTGGTTAGAAGACTGGGTGAGACAAGAACCCCCAAAACAATAGAAATCAACTTTCTGAGGGAGGAAAAAAACAAGAGTGAGTGTACCAGAGACTGTTTGTCATTTGTATGGCAAATAATGGAGAGACTGTTCCGGGGAGGTGTTCCATGTAGCTGCTTCATGGGCCCTAGGTAAATATTCGATTCCATATGAAGTGTGCAGAAGTCAGCTTCACTGTGCTGTCTTCTTCCCATAGGTCCTAACAGCTGTCTTCTCCACCGGCACCATCAGGACCGTGCACAGCCACCTGCAGAATGGCCGAGTCCCACTCTCTCAGTTAGCCTGGGCCAAGACAGATGTGCATCAGCAACTATTGGCAGCCACCCGGAGCACAGAATGAAGCAGCTTTTCCAGTCTTGGGAGCCGGGCGTCTCCAGGAGTAGCTATCAGACTCCCGTATTGTGTTTAGCTCTTTCTTTCCCATCCCTAAGACTGGCTGTGGGCTTGACCCTCAACTCACCAATTCTGTGGCCATATATTACACCTCTTTTTCCCAAACCAGTGATTTTTAAATTATTTTAATAATATGATGTGTGCTTGTACACGCACGTGTGTGTGAATGTGTTCCAGTGAGGGTGGGTGTCACAGCACAACGTGGAGGTCAGAAGAAAACTTTCAAGAGTTGGTTCTCTCCTTCCACTGTGACTTCCAGGATTCGAACTCAAGGCATGAGGCTTAAGCAGCAGTGATCTGGGAAGCATACTCCGTTACAGGGTCAAGATAAGAGAACAAAGCAGGATAAGCAGCTCCCAGGAGCCTCCTTCAGAGGCTGTCCCTCTGCTCTCTCCGCTTCCTGACTTCAGACACAATATGATCAGCTGCCTGGAGCTCCCGCTGCCCAGTTAGGGCCTAAAGCCACACTCACCACCACACCTTCCCTGCCATGGTGTACTGTGCCATCCAACTGTTAACCAGAAGAACCCTCCTGCCTTAAAAACAACCTCCAAGCCCAGCCTGGGCTGCAGAGTGAATCTGTTTAAAACATGTTTAAAAAATCTGTCATCAATAATAATATAGCTATAAATAAAAAGCAAGAAAAATGTGTAGTAGGCCTAAAATTATTTATACTGTATTAAAATAAAAATGTACTTATTGTAAACAAAAGGTAGGACTATTTAAACATTAAAGTTAATACATAAGAATGGGAGTTTGTTTTTAAACTGAGTATTTTCCACAATAAAGGAATATGTGTGCTCCTGTGAGGCACGGACCACTAAAGGCATCATGATTCTGAGTTCAGATAGTATTTTACAGATTATAGTATGTAAATTACATAAATTACTGTACCATACTATCATCTTAAATCCTATGAATCATATTTGTCTGCTTTTATTCAGACTGGCAAGTTCTCAGGCCCAACTCAACCCATAAAAGCAATCTAACTGAATGGTTTTTAGTACAATGAATGGCCACAACTAGACTTGAAGTGAGAAAGACCGCACCTGCTCATTGATCTCTCTCAGCTTCCCATCGATGGCTCTCAGCCGAGACTGCTGGTCCCTTTGCTCTTTGATGTCCCGGAGTATCTTTTCCCCTGGAGCTGGTTCCGTATCTATTTCTTCACTGGGGTCAGGTTCCTAATTTAAACGTAAAAGAATTCACTCACAGGCTGGTTAAGGCACAGCTTCAGACCCTCCAGTGTGACTGAGACTTGAGGGTCAACTGTGTTGCTCCGTGTCTCTTCCCTTCAACCCGTGTTCAGAATCCTTTTCAGTTTTCCTACTTGAGGAATTAAAACACATGGAAACAAATGGAGAGATAAACCCCGTCTGGCATCATCTGAAAAGCACAAAGGTACAGCTGGGTAGGAGCCTGAGTCCTGCTCACAGTTTCTCTGGGCTTCAAATGTGTCACATACATTTCCTTGCATTTCTTTCTTTAATCTCTTTGATTGTTTATAAATACATTTGTACAACTAAATATGATCATATCCATTTCCCATTCACCCCTCCAGCTTCCCCTGGGTCTCCCCCAACATGCCCATCTCCCAATTTCATGTCCTCTCCTCTTTTAGGAAAATAGCCCACTCCATCTGTTTAGTGCTGCCCATATGGGCATAGCTGTGGGGCCGTCCCCACTGAAGCATGGGGCCACACCTCCAAAGAAAAATGGTTCTACCTCCCCCAGTGACTATTGATTGTAAATAACTCCTCGATTAGGAGCTGGGCCTCATGAGTTCTTCCACCATCTGTACCAGAACAGTGGCTGCTTGAGACTGTGCAGGTGACCACTGCTGTGGTTGTAAGCCTGCCCATCCATGACATTAGAGGCAGGTGTATAGGAACATGGAGGAATTGGACTTGACATTAGAGGCAGGTGTATAGGAACAGGGAGGAATTGGACTTGACATTAGAGGCAGGTGTATAGGAACAGGGAGGAATTGAACTTGACATTAGAGGCAGGTGTATAGGAACAGGGAGGAATTGAACTTGGCAACATCAGAAGCTTTGAATCTCGGTTCCACCTGGCTCCTGACTAAGACAACATTACCAAAATGAATCAACTGCTCTGAGCTCCAGTCTAACCATCTGATGAGACCTGGCCAAAAGTCATCGCCGCACATAAAAGGCACGCAGCAAATCTGGGTACCCAACAAACTGGATGTGTCCTTTAAATACAGGAATCACTCACTATACAAAGGAAGTGACTGTTTTGTGCTTACCAATCACATCTGACAGAAGCATAGTTGCACAGCATTTCTGGGTGACTCAAAGTGGGCACTTTTTGATGGTATGTCGATTCTGTATCTAAACCTGAATGTCCTCTCTTCTCTCCCACAGATACCCTTCTCCAGGCTGCCACACAGGAAACTGGCATGAGAGACATCTCTGATCATTTTCAAGGGACTAGGATCCCACTGTTTTTATTCTCTACCCATAGCTGGTCACCAACAGTACTGAGCATTCTAGTTTACGGTGTCTCTCTGATCAGAGCACCTCATTCTTTTTGCTGCCTGAATTCAGACCATTGACCAGCAATTTTCAAACTCCAGCCTGATTCAGCATCATCTGTGTGACCTGTGAATAAGTGTGAAGACCAGCCGCCATCGGGGAGACTCTGGCTCAAAGGCAAGGGCTAGCAAACTGGACACTTGAAATACAACTGTCTGCAGATTTGAGAGTTACTTACTTAGTTGCTGTTTAAGTCTACTAAAGGGCCCCAATGCAGCCAGCCATCCCATGTACTTCCTCCTCTGCAGAAAAGCAATGCAGCAAGGTGTGTACGGCCTGGGCCGTCTCGCCGGCCATCATCAGGTCTTAAATTCAAGCTTCAGCCGTGCTCTTAGCTACTAATTCCCCACCACCCAGGCATCCACCCTCCAAATCCCTTCAGAGACTGACTCCTTTGAATCTAGCTTGAGCATTTATCCACCTTAAAGTTCTCCAGCGTACCTAGAAAGGAAAGCCTAATCACTATATCCACCTTAAAGTTCTCCAGCGTACCTAGAAAGGAAAGCCTAATCACTATATCCACCTTAAAGTTCTCCAGCATACCTAGAAAGGAAAGCCTAATCACTATATCCACCTTAAAGTTCTCCAGCATACCTAGAAAGGAAAGCCTAATCACTATATCCACCTTAAAGTTCTCCAGCGTACCTAGAAAGGAAAGCCTAATCACTATATCCACCTTAAAGTTCTCCAGCGTACCTAGAAAGGAAAGCCTAATCACTATATCCACCTTACTGTTCGTATGGTCACTTGTTCCCTCCTTGCACATACCACACATCACTGCCTAAACAGTGGCATGACTGATCTTGCTATGACCTCATACAACTCTACAGCTGCACAAGTATTGACCAATAACTCTAATTTCAGTTCTCAGAACTGTGATCACAATGTTTGAGCATGCACATAATGAACGTCAGCAAAATGCACCTTAGATAAGATTCTCCTGCGTGTGTGTGAAAATGCTTGCCACCCAAGCCTAAGGACCCGAGTTCGGATCCCCAGAACCTGTGGAAAAGCTGAACGCAGTGATATAAGCATCTGAAACCCAAGCTGGTTGTGCTTTCTGTTTCTTGTCCCAACTTGATATACTGCCTGGGAAGGGGGTCAGCAGCCATCTTTGCACAGGAATAAATTGGAAAAAAGTTTAACAGTAATTAACTTGATGATTTGAAAGACAAAAAAACCTGATTCAATATTGGAAGTATCGATCAATGATAGAACACTGGCATGCATGAAGCCCTACATTCAGTGCATGTGTTGTGTGTGTGTGTGTGTGTGTGTGTGTATGTGTGTGTGTATATGTATGTGTATGTGTTTGTGTATGTGTGCATTCCAATGCTCTTAGTTTTTGTGGTTCTTGAATCTTCTACAGTAAATATACTTACTAATTTCATAAGCAGGAAGGTCGAATTTTTTATTTTTAAGTAATCATGGCATTCTACCAACCCTATTTCTGTTCTGCTCTGACAGAAAGTGTACTTTCCACATCCAAAGAGTGCAGGCCTGGAGGCTAGGTCTCTGGTCCGGGTCTGCTAGAACAACAAGGTGTACAGCCAGGATGCCGCATCCTCTGCCCAGGTCCTAACTTCTACTGCCTCTCTGCAATTCTCTGCACTTGGACTTGGAGGGTATGTGAGACCTTTCCTCGGTCCCTTAGTCGCACTCCTGACGGGCAGCATAACCATCTAGTTCAAGCACCTGAAGAATACCATGTAAAGAAACACAGGCCTGGTGCTCCTGACGGGCAGCATAACCATCTAGTCCAAGCGCCTGAAGAATACCATGTAAAGAAACACAGGCCGAGAAGAAACGATGGAGAAAGAGCCACTGGTGCTGTCGAGTGAGCTGCTGCAGACAGAGCCAGCGCCTGGTGCCGGGAGCTCTTTTCGGATGGCAAACACCAGCCAGAACTGTCTCCACGGCTTTAGAATTAATTAGCAGATTCTCCACTCAGCGGACTGTGTCCGTGGGTCTGGGTCAGTCAGGAGGGGTTCTATGGAGAACTCTGCAAAGGCTCTCCGTGATGTATTCAGAGCGTCTAATGGCACCACAAGGAGAGGATTAACCCTGAGGTAAATTGGTATTTGATATTCTTACTAACCGATTGCCAAGAGATTCTGAGCTTACCCTTTAAAAAATATCTGTGATGTTGGCTGAGCCAACAGAGGCATTTGAACTAAATAAACTCGTTTTTCATAAGTCAAATACAAAGGAAATTACTCGGATATGCAAAGAAGCCATGCGTTAAGGACACAGACCCGCGTGGGGTAAAGCCAGGCTGCCCTGCATGTCCAGGCTCACTCTCTGCTTGTCTACAAGCCACTCCTATTTCTTGTCTCTCATAGGTCAGCTGCCCAAACATAGTGGGGGAATCTTTCAAACAGACTGTTTTTATCATCTTGGGATGTTGCCATTGAAATGAAAGAACCCTTGCCAGAATTGGAGGCGTCGTGAGAAAACAAAATACAAAATTTGAAACAATCTACAAAAATGGGGAGTAAAAACGATTTCCCAGTTCTAAATGAGAATTCTGACAGCCTGACTCTGGAGGCAAGGAACACTGAGTTAAGTTCTTGTTTATTCTTCTGTGCTAACATGGATGCTCTGAAGACATGCCATCATGGTTTCTGCAGGGAGGTAAAGGCATGCCTTGCAACTAGCATAGACTGAGTGGTAACTGAATTCCTGCTCTGAAACCACACTCTAAATCTGGGGGGAAATTAACTTGGCAATATATATTTTTTCAGGATTACATGTCAGTTGCTCCTAAGCTTTAGCTAGTGTTGAGAAAGAAATAAACAAACCAAACTCATTTTCTTACTGTCAGCAGTTATGTGATTTTTGGCAAGAAAAGAGATGAATATAAATACAATGTTCTTCCTTCAAATAGTTAAGGGTTTGGGGTTTGAGTTTGTTTATTTGCTTTTATATCACCAACCTGTGTGTGTGTGATGGAAGTAATATTCTAAACACAGGACAATAAATCAAGTTAAGAAGAGCCATGCCGGGCAGCGGTGGCGCACACCTTTAATCCCAGCACTCGGGAGGCAGAGGCAGGCGGATCTCTGAGTCCGAGACCAGCCTGGCCTACAAGAGCTAGTTCCAGGACAGCCTCCAAAGTCACAGAGAAACCCTGTCTCGAAAAACAAAAAAACAAACAAACAAAAAAAAAAAGAAGAGCCATTAGATTCGATTAAGGTAGTTGGTTTGAAAACAAAGAAATACCTCTTGTCAGTAAGAGACATTTCTGAAGACTCGCCTTTGACCATAAAAAAAAAAAAGAAAACAAAAAACCTCTAACCATGAAGTGGAACTCTAGATTTAGTAAGACCGATTGCATGAGAGATGAATAAACTCTATGTCTTTACAGGAGCCAAGAAGAATAGCATTTATTATTGAATCCAGTTGCTGAGGATTTAAGAAACTGAATGTCACACAACTCCCATATCATAGATATTTCTGGAGAAAGCTGGAATCTAGTCTATGTACAAAGGAGAAAAACAAAATTATTTTTATGTCATCACTCAACTAGTTTTACAGGGCAATTTCCAATATGGAGAAAGAAATGCCTGGCTTGTTGGCAAGTCAAGAGATTGGTCAGCACAGGTATGCACGGTTAATGCACAAATCTCATGAATAAAAACTGCTTCCATTGGTTCTCTCTGACTCCCATAAGATGAGAATTAAAAGCACATGAGAAAACCACAACCACAAAATTGTGGTGCAGCCATGATAGAACATGCTTTGTTTTAAATGTGGCCACACACTTTGTTTTAACAGAGGAAAAAACAAATGCTACTTAATTTTTTTTTCCATATTTAGGACTGGAGAGATGGCTCAGTGGTTAACAGCACTAGCTGGTCTTCCAGAGGTCCTGAGTTCAATTCCCAGAAACCACATGGTGACTCACAACCATCTGTAGTGGGATCTGATGCCCTCTTCTGTTATAAAGGCATACATGCAGATAGAGCATCCATACATAAAATAAATAAATAAATCTTTTGAAACATTTTTCCATAGTTAAGAGCACCAGGCATGTGATATAAGGAGAGTCACAGCCAGCAAACTTCCAAGGGCAAAAGCCTTTCCCTTTTACACTGACCAGAGGCTTGGTAATCTCTGCAATCATTTCTAGAGCCCCTCCCATGTGTGCATGATACGTTTCCATGACTACTAACTTAACATCACAAAGTAGCTACAGGCAGCTATGTCAGGGAGCCTGTGCGTTTCAGCTTGTCCAGAAAAACATTTTCTTGACAGCATGATACAGGACGGTGAGCGGACAGCCAAGTGGAGAGCCAAAGAAAACAGCAGCTGCTACCCAGCTCAGTCCAGTCCACTAGCCCGACACCAAAGAGTCAGGCAAAGCGCTGCCATATTTTCTGATCTTTCAAAGAAACACTAGAAATTATCATTTTCATTTGAATTCACCTAAAAATGCTGACTACAAACATTTGCAAATACTTTGTGGGCCAAAGGAAACCCACAGCTACCAGCTGCAACCTTGCGCTATGAGGTGGCAGTCTTCTGTGGGTTTTTTGAGGTGGGTTTTGGGAGTCAAACTTGGGTCTTCATGCTTTTGAGGCAGACACTTGAATGATCTCTTATTTGTTATTTTTGTTACATGTGTATATGTACAGACATATATATTCCTAAATACAATCCGCTCAGTTTGAATAATGTTACTTAAGGCAAGGTTTTTTATACTCCAAGGCATGTGCCTGACTTATCATTAAGCCCCTATAGTTCCTAATATACAGTAATCCCTAGGTTAATGTTTGTTGCAATATTTTGAAAGTAGAAATTTAGAGACAGGAGAGATGGTTCCACAGTTAAAAGTGTTTGCTGCTCTTGCAAAGCACTCAGAGTGGCTCACAACTACCTGCAACTCCAGCTTCAAGGCTCTGGCAGCCTCTACTGGTCTCTCTGCTAGCACCTGCGTGAATACACACACACACACACACACACACACACACACACACACACACACCACACCACACACAGGACACAGGTACGCATGTACACACACACACACACACCATTCACAGAGGCACACATGTCCACACACACACAGGCACACATGTGCATGCTCACACACATATCCAAACAAGCCTTTAAGTAGGAATTTATATTCCACTTAAAAGACATTCTTCTAAAGGCTCATGAAGAAAAACTACTGATGAGCCTAACTGTCTGCATAAGAATGAAAATAAGATGAATTCAAATGCTAAGTGCTTGTGTTCAACAACAGATTGGAGCCCATTCACCAGCTACATAGATAAAATGCTTGCTCATTCTTTTCAGTGAACTTATTCACAAGACCTCACAATCCACAGATAATTACCATGAAATAATTTGCCAGGTTTGCATTTCTTTTTGAAGGTTCCATGTGCAGTGCTGGCTTTGGCTAGAAGTTCAAGAGCAAACTGAATACACGTCCAAATGACAGGCTGTTTTGCATGGAAGAAGCATCTCGGCAACTATCACGTCCCAGTCTGCTCCTGCATTTGATGGAAACCCCAGGAGCAGTTTTCCCTTTTCTTTATAAAAAGGTGGTGTTTCGCATAAAATTACATGATCTCAGCCCACACCAGTGCAATTGTATATTGGTTTCTCCTTTTCATTATGTTTCAAATAATTTATCTGAACCATAATGTGGGCTCTGGAAAAAAATGTGATTTAGGTGATGATAACAAAATCTAAGAATTCACAATATAGCTGACAGCTATGACAAGGACAGCTTCTGTCTCTAAGGACACTATTGAGGCTTTAGATCATAGCTATCCTAGAAACATATCAACAACAAAAAGTCAGATGAAGCATGAAAAGAATGGAGGGGACCTCCAGGCAATTTCATCACTCATCTTAACTAACTCTTACTGAGAAGCAGTACTGAGCAGTACAAACAAAACACACTCTGGTAACTTGTGTCCCAGAGTACATTCAATTACAATGAGTACTCCAGTTCTCTGTGAACTCTAGCACAATCCAGAAATTAGTGCTGGGAACAGTACCACCACTCTTCTGCCTCAAGGGGTCAGGAGTGACTCCCTCCTGGCCCTTTGAAACCTAGCCTAGGAAAGCTGAGACAGCTTCCAAGGTGTCACCAGTTATTAAACTGTTTCTTCAGGACATCTTTATATAGTTTCTTTAGCTAAGGTAACTGTGGTGATATATATTATTTCTGAATCCTTGCCTGGGGATTCAGAAAAGCAAAGTCATCCTCAAGCTAAAGAGATCTGGCAGTGGTGATACACACCTTTAATCCCAGCAGCCAGAAGCTAGGAGGTGGTGGTACACACCTGTAATCCTAAGACTCAGGATTAAGAGTGTAGATGGATCTCTGTGAGCCCAAGGTTGCCCAGATCTACACATGCTTGAATCAGTCTAAAAGAGAATTATAACTCACACCTTTAATCCCAGCACTAGAGGGGTAGAAAAGACAGGGACAAGCATCCAGGAGGAGGCATTTGTTCTCCAGCCACACTGAGGAGAGGCAGCAGTTTGAGACTCAGTGAAGAGCTCGTTCATGGATCAACCCTTTCAGCCCAAGCCAGATGTGAGAGCTAGTGGCCAGCTACTTTGCTTCCCTGATCTTCAGCTTGAACCCCAGTATCTGTCTCTGGGTCATTTATTTATTTGTGTTACAAGTAACCTTCAATAAGCAATTAGTATTTTCTAGAATGGACTTACTATAAGTTACTGATACTTAAAATTTTTGAGAGCAACCACACACACACACACACACACACACACACACACACACACACACACACAAAACCAGCCATAGAAAACTGTGTGAAAAATAATTTGGTAAGGCTTTTACAAAGTTGGAAGAGAAATAGCAAAATCTCTCTCTCTCTCTCTCTCTTCTCTCTCTCTCTCTCTCTCTCTCTCTCTCTCTCTCACACACACACACACACACACACACACACACACACACACACACACACACACACACACTTTCTCTTCATACCACCATCCGAGCCCAAACTAGACCATGGGAACTGGAATGTGGAGGAACAGGGAGGAAGCTCACTGTGTCAACACTGCTCTTCTCTGTCCTCTACACTTTGTAGAAGAATTTTGGAGGGAGCCATCCACACCTATTTCAAAGCGGGGAGACATCATCACAGTAGAGCTTGGGTTTTGCTATTAATGGAGTTGGAAGAGCATGACAAAGAAAGGGCCCCTGACTGGCTCTGCTAACATCCAGTACCGAAAGAACAGAGGAAAGACAGGCAGTAAGGGACTAATGGGTACTGTTAACCTCTCTTCCTTCTTTTTAACCATAACCAAGAACTATCTTCACTCATAAAGACATGATAATATTAAAATAAGTAACTTCTCAATTGCCCCTTCCCACAATATTCCCAACTGAAGAAAAACTGGTAGAAAGTAGAAATAGCCAAAAGAAAACACACATTGCTGGGGAAACTGAAATTTTTGCAGTTGAACTCATAGAAGAGCAATTGGGACGAAACCTCTTTAGTTGAGATTAAGAGTATGTGCAGTAGCTATGCATGCATTAACTTCAACAATCTGCATGCTCCTGAGTTAAACATATCTTATCATTCGGCCAGGCGTGGTGGTGCATGCCTTCAGATCCAGCACTTGGGAGGTAGAAACAGGAAGGTCTCTGTGAGTTCGAGGCCAGCCTGGTCTACAGAGCCAGATCCAGGACAGCCAGGACTATAGAGAGAGACCCTGTCTCAAGTCCCTCTCCCCCCTCCAATAACAACAACAACAGCAAAACCCCATACCTTATTGCTCTGACTCTCACGTCTTGGAGAGAGGCTGAAGACGGCTGGCGACACCACAGAGAGTTCCTGAAGTTTTGTGTCAATCTGAGCCAGCTGCTGAGACTCCATAGCTGCAAGGGTATAGCCTTCTCCTTCTCCGGGGACCAGCCAACCACACGGATCACCCTAAAAGGAACCAAGGTGACCAGGTCATTACCAACTACTTTGTTTCAAAACATACTTTTTAGACCTATAGCTCCACCTCCAGATCTGATGCCCTCTGCTGGCCTCTGTGGGCACACACACTTGACAACATACATGTATACACATAAATAAAGAAAAAACTTTAATAAATAAGATCCATTTACAGCATCTGTTCAAAAATGCCACACCAAATGTTCATGGCACATGACTATTTATCAGGCACAGGCAAGTCGATCTGAACGGCGACAAAGAGCTGCATCCAGGACTTGTTAGACTCGTGTCTGCAAAGGTGGAACAAGGTGTGAGGAAGGGTGGTGTTCAACTGTGGTTTCTGCACCCCAGAAAACTGACCTCAGGCTTATTACTGTCATGTTATTTACAGTAAAAAAAAATAGCTGTAAAAAGCCTAAACATCTAAAAACACAAGGAAAGTAGTATTACCCAATTAGTTACAAACAAGAAACTGGTTGATTAATTTCCCAAATAAAATTGATATAAATACTGAATGATCTAAGTGATATTTACCAAAACTAAAATTATAGGATTAATGGCTAAATAAAAATTAATTTAAAACTCTTCCCTGAGTGAAATTATTTTTAATGTAACTAGAGTTAAAGGAACCTATACAGAAACATTAATGTCCAGGCACCATACAATTGCAGCAAAAAAATTCATATATTAAATGGAAGGTTGTAAAAGACCCAGAGACTGATACTGGATTCGAGCTTCAAGCTGAAGATCAGAAAATCAAAGTAGCCAAGCCAGTAGGTCTTACCTCCACCAAGATGAAATGGTAATCCTGTCCCCAGGAATCCTCAGAGGCAAAAGCTCTCAGATCCTGTCTCCTCCTCTTTACATTCCTTTCTCTGCCCAGCCATATCACACCTGTCTCCACCTCCCTAGTGCTGGGATTAAAGGCTTTGTGATCCCAGGTGCTGAGATCAACTTTGTGTGAGCTGTTTATTTTAAGACTGGTTCAATTTAGTGTAGTCAGTGTGGCCTTGAATTAACAGAGATCTGTCTACCTCTTAATCCTGAGTCCTGGGATTAAAGGTATGTACCACCACTGCCTAGCTTCTATAGCTAACTAGTATGACTGCTTTGCTATTTTGATCTCCAGTGGCTTTAACAAATCATAAGCAACATATCATCACAGAAGGCAACACTGTCTGGTTCTGCCTGTCCATCACCACCTAGTCACTGTCAGTCTGTGTGGGAAGCTTAAACTTTCTGGCTTGCAGGTGCCTCACCTCCCTGAGATAGAAACCAGAGGTGATCTTCCTAGCCTCCTTCCCAGTCAGGGATCAAGCAGGTAACTTAGTAACCACCAGCCAGGTTAATCCTCTCACTAGTATTAGACATAAATAAACTGGGTCCCACTACAAAACCTGCTTTGCTACGAGGGCATCAGTCGACAGTAGAGGCATTAGTCTGCAGGCTCCATACTCATGTACAGGGACGTGTACACACAGCACTTGTACGCCCATATTTACTGCATACACACATATACATGACGGGGGATATCCTTCTGTACATATGTTTCTCTTATTGATTGATGAATAAAACACTGTTTGACCAATAGAGGTAGGAAGATAGGTGGGACTAGGAGACAGGGAGATTTCTGGGAAAGGTAGACAGAGAAAGACCTCCAGGAGATGCATGTAGAAACCAGGAAGATAGGACATGTCAGGCATTCTCTGGTAAGAGAAGGCCATGTAGAAATACATAGATTAGTAGTTATGGGTTAATAATTAATCCAAATAAGAAGCCCTAGAAATTGGCCAACAGTTTAATATTAATATATGTCTTTGTGTGCTTATTTGGGGCTGAAAGGGTGGCGGGACCTGGTAGGACAAGAAGCTCCAACTACATATACACACAACTAAAAACGAGATTTCCTAAAATCCAAGAAATATACTCTTTCAAGGGTTAAAAACTTTAACATTCTAAACCTAAACTTCAGATGATTTCAACATATCCAAGAGGAAAGTAAAGGGGGGAAAAGGTTAGCCTGGTCAAGATCTGAGGTTTAGGATTGTCTTAGTTGGGGTTTCTATTGCTGTGACAAAACACCATAACCAAAGATCAGGTTGGGGAGGAAAGGGTTTATTCATCTTACATTCCCACATCACTGTTCATCACTGAAGGAAGTCAGGACAGGAACTCAATCAGGGCAGGATCCTGGAGGCAGGAACTGATGCAGAGGCATGGAAGGGGGCTTCTTACTGGCTTGCTTCCCCTGGCTTGCTCAGCCTTCTTATACCACCTAGGACCATCAGCCCAGAGATGGCACCACCCACAATGGGCTGGGTCCTCCCACACTGATCACTAATTGAGAAAATACCTTACAGCTGGTCTCATGGAGACATCTCTTCAGCTGAGGCTCCTGCTGCTTTAATGACTCTAGCTTGTGTCAAGTTGACACACAAAACCAGCCAGTACAAGGAACTACTTCTGAAGTTGGGGGATAATAACAATGCCAGGTCAGAAATAGGACTGGATTCCCAAATAATGTGAGGGGGGAAAGGTAGCAAATAAAACATCAAATACATAATTTGAAGTCAGGAAACCTAAATATTATCAGTGGTCATTCCAAATAACAAAAAAATTGTTAAAAATAATAAAAATAGTATGTAAAACATGTGAGGGATAAAACATAAATACTAACTAAGCCAATAAGCCAAAGTAACATTAATCCCAAAGCTTCACTGTGAAAGCATTACAGGAATAGTTGAGAGAGGTACCATATACTCACTGACACAACAGGAAGTGCCTTGCCCAGCTTCACGGTTAATCCAATAACTAAAAATAAAGCCTAGGAGTCTAATTCTGCTACCTAAATTTCGCTAATAAACTAAGACAATTACCATGATTAGCAAAACTGAAGTAACCTCGCCTCCATTCCTGCTCCCAGCACCCACAGGGCCCTCAGAGGTTGTAATCTGTGAGGCTCCAAGGTTTGCTTTGGATTCTGAGTTGAAGAAGGGCTATTATGTTTGTCCACCCACAATTTTTTCCAAGGAATTGACTGTTGACATTTGAAACACGTTCCCCATTTAAAAATCTGATTTTCTAGCTTATCTCGAAAATTTGTTGGATCCTGGCAGCCAGGAAAGCATGTTTCTCTAAGGAAATAACTTTGAACATTAGGATATTAAATGCAGAGAATGTCTTCCAACTGGAAAATTGCGAATTTGTACTAAGAGACCAACGGCATACTAAAGATTAAGGAAGGTGAAGTCATTTACAAGTTAGCATACCTCAGAGCTGGACAGTCCTGCATCTGTATCATCCAGACCTTTCAGGAGTTCATCCAGCCTTTTCTTCTCTCTGTCAATCATAACCACCGGGCTTCTGGAACTCTTGGCCAACTAGAGGGTGTATTAGTAAGAAATGTAAACATGCAGTGCAAAGTGTAATCCAGTAAAAAAGAGAGAGAGAGAGAGAAGTCCACAAAATAGATATACTAAGTTTTAAAATTTGAAAGGTTAGGCATTTTGATTTGCTAGGTAATCTTATTTTATGTTATAAATGGCATTCTCCAAGCAAATATTTCCAGTATATGCAAGTCCTCTTTTCTCTCTGTCTTTGTCTCTGTCTCTGTCTCTCTGTTTCTGTCTCTCTCTCTCTCCCTCTCCCTCCCTCCCTCCCTCCCTCCCTCCCTCCCTCCCTCTCTCTCTCTCTCTCTCTCTCTCTCTCTCTCTCTCTCTCTCTCTCTCTGTGTGTTCATCGTGCATTCATTTGTTGGCTACAGCACCTATGCAGAGGTCAGAAGACAACTTGAAGGGACCATTCTCTCCTTTCACTGTATGGGTCCAGGAATAAAACTCAGGCTTGGGGCACGTACCCCTTACCCACTCACCGGCTCCAGGCAAGCCTTCTTATTAATGACTTCAAAAGTCATCTTCATATAAAAACAAATGTTTAAGCTGCTTTCAAGCTTCTTTCTCCAGATATGTAGCTACGGATGATAGGCATATAGGTGTATTGATGTAGAGGACATGGATTCGCAGATGCAGAAGCAGAAAAACATTTGCCGAGACACCAAGAAGGACAACTGGATACTTTCTGGTACCACACAGCCACTTAGTGAAACTGCTTTTAAATTTCTAGAATGTTGGGGCTAGGCATACAAATCAGTTGGTTGGACTGCCTCATGTGCATGAAGCCTTGGTTCAATCTCTGGCACCTCATAAATCTGGGCACCATGGCACACATTTGTAATCCCAGCACTTGGGATGCTGAAGCAGAGGGGTCAGAAGTTCAAGGCCATCCTCACCTACCCATCAAGTGTGAGGCCAGCACCTACATGAGACCTTATCTCAAAAGTTAATTGATTTCTAGAATATCGTATATGGCATTTAAATAAAGACTCCATTGCCAATGTTAAAAGGAGAGAAGGAGAGTCTAAGCTGGAGTTATTGTGTGTCAGCAAGAACTCAGAAACAGAGGACTCCACTATTCCTGGAAAACGAAACAGTGCATCAAGACAGAGACAAGAGCAGATGAAATTGGAGACAGTTGCCCGAAGTCACACAAACATGGGGCACAGAAGACAGAGTGGCAGAGGCTGGCCTCCCAGTGGCAGACTGACTCAGGGACCAAGCTGTCTGGAATGGCATGCCAGTTGTGAGAAAAGCTTCAGGCCTGAGCTGAGGAAACACAGCTCTCCCATCTTGCTGATGCTCTACCGTCACCAGTGTGGCCGTCCAGTGACTAGCTAAGATGTTACTGTGAGCCTCTGTCCACCCCAGACATTTCTTTAGATTAATTAAATAAAGGAGTCCCTGTGCCCTTAACTAATCTGCGTCTACCTTAAAGACAAACTAAATCAGGTTGCCTGGACTGTGGTGCACCAAGGATGAACCCCTGAATCGAGGATGGTGTCCAAGTGCTGGGGAATCAGAGGGGGCCAAGAGTGGGGATCAGAGGGGGCCAAGAGGGAGGATCAGAGGGGGCAGGAGGGAGGATCAGAGGGGACAAGAGGGAGGATCAGAGGGGACAAGAGGGAGGATCAGAGGGGACAAGAGGGAGGTTAGGGAGTGTAGACTACTAGTTGATCTCTCTGAGCCGGCCTTTGCTGCTCTGCCAGGAATGTTTGAAGGCTCCCGGTTCTAAATGCTGTAGCTACATTATCAAGCCTTGTAACAAAATGAGTCAATAAATAAACACTCGCCTGCACACTTTATTGACCTTCAGTTAAAATCTGGAGGGAAGCACTGCTCAAAGCTCTTTTCCATTTCAGGAACTAGACTATTTCTGAGTGATAATAAAGTCTAGTTGCAGTAGCAGTTTTGAGAGATACGGAATAGATAGGCAGGGCAAGATGGGGGACGTGATGTAATAAGACTGCAAAGCCTGCATAGGCATGTGCGCCCATGTATGCACACATGCACACACGCCACCCTCACACACACACAGACGAGCAAAGTGAACACTGTGACCCTCTCCGCCACTGGCTTACTCCCACGTCATCTCTTGAATCGTGAGATACCCACCTCAATGTTTCGCTTAATAAAATCCTGGCTGGGTTTACTCCTAAGCTCGATCCTTTCTGTGTTTGAAAAAGGTTTCTCTTCTGTTTTGATCAACAGTTCATTTTTTTCAACGTCACATGTAAAATCTAGTTCTGAAAAAGTTCAAAATGATCTCATAATTACAATAAAATTTAAAGACACACATAGAAGAAATAATTTTTGAATTCATAACCCAGAAACTTAATATGGACTTTTTCTTTGTCTTAAATTTATTTTCTCCCTGTCCTCCTTAGCCAGATTTCTATCAGTGGTAGCCTACTTTTTAAGATATTTTTAATTAAAATACAATTATATAATTTCCCTCTCTCTCTTTTCTACCTCCAACCCATACCATCACCACCACCAGGTACCTGCCTTGCTCACTGTCTCAAATCACGGCCTCTTTTCCTTTCATTGATGAGACATATATATAATAAACATATATAAACAAACACTTAAATGCAACCTGAATAAAGCTACTTGTATGATATGATTTCAGGGTTGACCACTTGGAATTGGATAACCAATTGGGAGGCTCTTTCCTAAAGAAAACTATTTCTCCCTCTCTCACAAACAATCAAAATGCAGAGAACAAATGGCAGAGTGTCCAGCCCCAAATGATACATCTACAAGACAATTCCTGCACCTAAGGCTCAGAAAATGCCATGGAAGGGAAATCCCTTTTGTATTTGAAAAAGGTTTCTTTTCTTTTTTGGTCAATGGCCCATCTTTTCCACACCACAGGTAAAATCCAATACTGAAAAATTCAAAATGACCACATAATTACAACTGTGAAAAAAGACTAGGAGCCAGAGGAGCCGGAAGTCTGCAACCTACTTTTTAAAAACTATCCTAAAAATTTTCAAACAGCCAGTAATAGAAGGAATAATGGTGTTTCAATGAGTAACTTTACCGTGGGTCAACTCTCGAAAGGTTGTAATCCACACATGTTCACAGTGCTCTGACTGAATCTAGTACCCTCATGTCTTAGTTGGGTTCTCTGCCACTGGGCTACAACCCCCGCCCTTATGCTGCACCAAACTCTGGCTACTTCTTATCTGTCCATTATTCTAAATGATACCAGGTCCCCTTCATCCATGGGTATTTCCATATACAGCCAGCATCCTCTTGTGGCAATCTATATAATCACACAAATTAAACATACCCTTCTTGATATTCTGCATGCAATTCTCATAGTTTTCTGGAGGAATCTGAGTATGAAACACTGAGAAAAACACGTCTTCAAACTCACAGCATAAAGGCTCTACTGATACAAAAAGAGAAAAAAAGTGCTGTTCAATCTTCACAAAATGAAATACTGTAGGGAGGAGGGGTGGGAGAGGGAACCAGGATTGACATGTGAAGCATTCATGTTTCTAATTTAAATAAAAACATATATTGAGGAAAATACAAAAAAAAAATGAAATAATGTCCACAGTTGCATACAGAGGATTGAATAGTCCCTACTACTCCTCAGTCCTCTCCACACAAGTGAACTGGTTTTCAAGTCAGCGTCACTGTTGAAATGGCAGTCATTATCACATGGCCATGGAGCCTAACCGCAGAACCCGACAGCCAGAAAGCACTTCCCAACACAAGACAGCCAGACAGTGCTTCTTAGATACACAGAGCCCACTAGAGCACCACCATGCTCTACCGATGACCTAGGGAGATCCCAGCACTTGTGATACAGACAATATGCACACTCAGTAACAGAATTACATTTTTCCTCTTTCTTTTAGGCCTCCAAGTTGAAGATTTTAAAAGTATAGCCAGTCATTATCAGAATGCCTTTGAGCTAAGCATGGTGGCAAATACTTGCAATTCCAGCAATAAGGAGAGGATGCAGGAAGCCCAGGAGTACAGGGTCATCATGTGAGATACAGCAAGTTCAAAGCCAGTCTGGGTTACATAAGACTCTGCCTCAAAAAAAAAAAAAAAAAAAAAAAAAACTAGACAAGGCCTGCAAGATGGTGCCATGGCCAAGGCACTTGTGCAAGCTTTATGACCTGAGTTCCATCCCAAGTAATGGCAGAGGGACAGAATCAACTCCACAAAGTCCTCTGTCCTCCACACATGCACTTCCACCTACACCTACACACGCGCGCGCGCGCGCGCACACACACACACACACACACACACACACACTTTTAATTTAAAAGAGAGAGAGAGAATACATTTGGGAGACCAGTGGAAGTCAGTGTTCTTCTCTTGGGCTAAGCACCATGAAGAAAATAGGACATTGCAATGTTCAAAATTTTTTATGTTTCTCGTATTAGCTAATTTAGTTATTATGTATCTTTGTCCTGGCTCTAGTTTTATATTAACTTGACACGAGATAGAGCCATTTGAGAAGAGGGACTCTCCGTTGAGAAGATGCTGCCCTAAGGCTTGCTTATGGACAAGTATGTGGGAAGAGCCAGTCCTTTGTGAGTGGTACCATCCCTATGCATGTGGTCCTCGTCTCCATAAGAAAGCAGCCTGAGAAAGTCACAAGGAGCAAATCAGTAGCAGCATCCTCCATGGCCTCTGCATCAGTTCCTGCCTCCAGGTTCCACTCCTGCTCGAGGTCCTGCCCTGACTTCCCTTGGTGATGGACTGTATCTAGAAGAGTAATTGAAATAAATCCTTTCCTCCCCAAGTTGCTTTTGGTCATGGTGTTCTCCTACAGAAATCTTTTTTTTTTGTTTTTTTTTGTTTGTTTGTTTGTTTGTTTCTATTCAAGATGGGGTTTCTCTGTGTAACAGCTCTGGCTGTTCTGGAACTTGCTTTGTAGGCCAGGCTGGCCTCAAACTCATAGAAATATGCCTGCCTGCCTCTGCCACACCCCTCCACATCCAAGTCCTGGATTAAAGGAATAAACCACCACTGCCCAGCCCTAAGACAATCTTGTTTGTTTGTTTGTTTGGGGTTTTTTGAGACAGGGTTTCTCTGTGTAGCTTTGGAGCCTGTCCTGGAAGTAGCTCTTGTAGGCCAGGTTGGTCTCGAACTCACAGAGATCTGCCTACCTCTGCCTTCCAAGGACTGGGATCAAAGGTGTGTGCTACCAGCACCTGGCAACCCTAAGACAATCTTAAAAATCAATTTTCTCTTTGATTTAACTTGATATATTGAATCTGCCAGTTTGTGTCACAGAAATCTTTTGTTTTGAAAAGCATGCTAAGGCAGGTATGGTGGTGCATATATATCTTAAATCCCACCACTTAGGGGGCAGAGGCAGATGAATCTCTGTGAGTTAGAGGACAGCCTACACAGTGAGCTCCAGGCTAACGAGGGCTACATGGTGATATTCAAAATAAAACAAAACAAGGCTCATGCACCATTCACAAAGCTAAAATTGATAAATTGTCCTTCATTAAAATTAAACATTTGGGGATTGGAAAGACAGCTCAGGTAGTAGAGTGCCCACTGCACAAACATAGCACCTCAGTGCAATCTCTGGAACCCATGCAAATAAAGTCAGGTGTGGTGTACATATTTGTAATCCCAGCATTGGGGAGACAGAGACAGATACAGGAGACTCATCAACCAGTGATGATGATGATGATGATGATGATGATGATGATGATGTTGACAGCTCCTTGGGAACAAATGATGGTTAGCTTTAACTGTCAACCTAAAAAAACATAGAATCCTGGGAAGAGAGTCTCAGTAGGGATTGTCTACATGGGATTGGCCTGTAAGCATGTCTGGGCGAGGCTGCCTTAAGTTAACTGATGTAAGAAGATTCAGCCCACTGTGGGCAGCACTATTCCCTAGGCGGGGGGGGTCCCGGAATGTATAGGAGTGAATACATCGAGCTGAGCACAAGTAAGCAAGAGGGTTCATGCATACATTTCTCCCTTTACTGTGGACATGATGTGACCAGCTGTCTCAAGCTTCTGGCACTGTAACTTCTCACAGTGATGAACTGTAACAGGGAGTTGTGTGAACTACAGGGGTTCTTTCTCCCTCGATTGCTTTTTGTCAGGGTATTTTATCATAGCTACAAAAATGCAACTAGAACAGACAGTAATCAATAGAATGAAATAGTATTCATAATGATCCAAAAGAAGGCTAGCTCCCATGTTAGCAAAAGTCGGAAATGCATACTTCTAAGTGAAAGAGTACAATCTGGAAAGGTTTACTCTGAAAATTCCAATTACACAACCTTATTAAAAGGCAAAACTATACATAAAGTAAAACAGTGGCAGTTAGAAGATTGGGGAAGGAAGGAGAGTTGAATGAAGACTCACACAATGGGCTCTTTTAAGGCAGTAAGACTAGTCTATATAATACCATAATTGTGAATGTGTGGCACTATACCTTTAAAAAAAGCATTTACCACCAGAACATAAAGGGCAAAAAATTCGATGTTTGTAGATCTTCTGAAAAAAAAATCACTTAAGAGATTGAGGAATCCCAAATACGGACTGCAGAAATGTGGCAAGACAATCCAAACCTATGACAAATATACACAATCTCCTTAAGTAGAAACAAACATATGAAAAGGTGCCTGCTTAGCTCCAAACCTCTAACTCTGAAGAATGGAACCTAAAAGACTAAAAGTAACAGAAACTAAATGTGAGAAGTATATTCCAGGTGATCGAAGTGTTTTCTATGGGTTATCGATCCTGTTTGTGTACCATGCCGCTGAGCAATGAAGTAAGGAGATGGCCCAGGGTGGGAAGGGGGTTCTCACTGTCAGACTAGAAGATAAGCCACAGGGTTGAGTGCAATGGTCCACGTGGGATGATGGAGTGCAAGAAGACACACGAGTGTGTGTGAACCTAGTAGTAACTCCTACAGAGATGGCCACATACAGGTATACTTGGAGACACGTGCACCACAGTTAGTATACTCACACACATTTCTTCTCCTAGTGGAAATTGCACCTGGCAATTTCCTGTCTAACACCACTCTTCAGTGATAGGAATCTCCTGGGGGACATGGCTGAGTCCAAGACTCGAGTGGGAAATATAGAAGGGTCAGAAGTAAAAAAGAGAAGATAATGCCTGGCAAGAGAAATAAAACAAATCCCACAGTGACAGAAATGGTGCAAAGGGATGCTGGTACCAACTAAGAGACCATCTAATGGCCAAAATGGGAAAGTAGAATCAATCCACTTAAGTGGTGCTGAAATCCAACTCAAATCCACTAACATCAGTCCAATACTGACACAAATGAGTGAGTAAAGAGAAAACAGACCAATTTCCCCCAAAGAATAACTCGGAATAATGTAGGCTCATATTCTGCTCTCACTGAGGCAAAGCATGGCCCATCACTCCTCACACAGAGACTATACACAGCCACTCCCTCATAAAAGCCTCAGTTGGAAGATAGGGAGATGGCATGATTTTACCATGGAAAACTCAGACAAAAACTTCCTCAGCCAGGAGAGCACTGTTAACATCAACAGATGGTATATAATGAAAATGGCACTTTAATTCTGTCATCTCCCTCCCAAGAGTGTGCAGTTCCGTCTGGTCATGGTAAAATCATGAGATAATCCCAGCTGGTGGATAGGCTACAAAATGCCCGACGGTGTGCCTCAAAACTGCCAAGAACATCTCAACAAGGAGCCACGAGAAGTAGCACAACCAAGAGAAGACTAAGGAAGCATAAGGGCTGATATAATGTGATGCCCTGTGTGGGGTCCTGGGACAGGAAAAGAACAGTAGGGAAACTTAATGAGATGTGAATAAAGTTGACTTCTGCTTAATAAAATCATACCAATCTAGTTCGCTTGAGACACACCACACTCATGAACGGTGGCCCTGATGGAGTGGTGTAAACAGAAAAAAAACCTGTACTACACTTGTAACTTTTCTGTGAATTTGCAATCATGCTAAAATTAAAAAACTTACTTTTTTCTTAATTTCCTTTTTTTTCACATAGGGAAAACCAGGAACAAAATTAGACATAGTTAGGAAGACATGCAATGTGGAGAATTACTATTAATATTACTGATGTGAAAAGCTGCATTAGTGGGGGTTTTCTTATTGTATATGTGCAGACGTTAATTCTAGAGTGAGGGAGTCCTGCCCAAACTGACTCCAGAAGAACCAGCAAACAGGAGGAGAGTGTACATGAGAGACGCCCAGAAGAGTCAGAGAACCGCCTCCAAGAGACAGTCTGAGCCAGATGGTGTTTCCAGTGAAATCGTTCTGATTTTTAGGGTACAGATAATCCCTGTGCTACGTAAATTGTTTCAAAGCATAGAAATAAATGGGTGGCCATGCCGCTCAATTGCTGAAGTTAACAAGCTAACAAAGCACACACCCCTACTACTCCCAATCCCACATCCATGCACGCAATACAAATGTTCACACACGCACACACACACACACACACACACAAAACCCAATCCTGCTGCATTTGCTTGCTTCTTTATTTGTGTGCACAGATGTGCATATATGTGTGGGCATGCTCATGGCATAGCGCGCATGTGGAGGTCAGAGGACAACTTGAGGGAGTTGGTTCTCTCCTTCAACCATGTAGGCTCTGGGGATGGAAAACTCAGTCTATCAGACTTGGCAGCCAGCACTTAACCCACTAAGCCATCTCTATGCCTCTAATCTTGTTTTATAGAAACAAAACTTCTGAACAAATCCAGCCATTCAAATCGGTACTAATTAAAAGAATAATCTTCCATAAAGCAAGGAGGGCTGACCTAGGAATAAAAGGTAGATTCATTATTTAAATCTACTGATTTAAAAATGTTAATTTTATCAAGAAAGAAATCTGTAACTCAAATAGCTACTGAAATGGGTTGAATAAATCTCCAACACTAAGTCTATGGTTAGTGTTGGGAATGGGAACAATTATTGAAGAAGACACAAAAATTAACATTTTTTCTCATTGATATGTTCAAGATTAACAAGATCCAAGGCATACAACTAAAGATAATCAGAATCAATAACATGATCTAATAGATTATAAAATAATTACATAACAGAGTATAAATTATAATATAGTTAATCATAAATTTATAAAAAAGCCTGTCTTTTCTCCATATCACTTAGAACTTGTGAAAATATGTTGAAGTAGTCACCAATTGAAGTAGTAATGGCAAAGAGCTATATAAAACCAATTGATAGCTAATAAATATGTGAGACCTGCCAAATTCCTGGTATATGAGACACCATATTCTTGCTAATAGTGTCTAGTAATCACAGAAACGCTAAAAATAACCTAATCTATTGAATACTTATTTTCCGTGTTAAGGGATGCAAGCTGCCAATTTGTAAGGACGTGTAAGTATTCTACAGTAGAATTCGTGGAATTCATAAGAAACTTAAAAGGCACAGCCAAAAGTGTACAGGGAACTAAGATATTCCAGGAAGTATTGTGAGTGATTTTAGAAGCAGCCTCGGGCTCCAGGAGCACCTTCCGGAATGCCTTCAAATGACAGAAACCCTGGCCATCAACTGTGTCATGAGGAAACCTAGTCAAAACCACCTGGCCACACTCCTCCAAAATGGTTGAAATTCTAAGGGCCGAACTGCTTGTGTTCTTAACACACCAACGTCTGAGAGCAGCTGCTGAAGAGGCAGAACACAGTCTCCTCTGAGGCGCTGTTATTCGGGGAAGACCTCAGCAATCATGAGGAACTACCTGTAGGTCCCGTGCTAAGAGCTTTGCTCCTTTAAGAACGGGGTGTGATTAGATGCTGCCACCCAGTGGATGATGTGCAAAGCCTTGGCACTTTCCTGGTCACAGAGTCCCTGTCTTCCTAATGACACAGAAACACTGTGGGTAGATATGTGTGCCAGCTAGCTTTTATGCCAACTTGACACAAGCTAGGGAGAATGAAATCCTAACTGAGAATGCTTTTCCCTTTCCCAATGGCCCTTTTCTAGTTCCGTGATCTCTACACACACTAGCTCCCACATAAACATACACACATACATATAAATTAGAATCTAGGATCAGAATAGGAGCAAGGGCATGCACTCTTTGTCTTTCTGGGACTGGGCCATCTTCCTGAAAATCGGTTCTTTTCCTGAAAACCTCATTTTTACTGTCCAATAAAACTCCATTGTGTGCATGTACTTCATTATCCATTCACTTTTTGATGGACAGCTAGGCTGATTCCATTTTCTCACTATTGTGAACAGAGCTGCAGAAAGCCTAAGTGTGCATATATTTCTATGTAGGATACGGAGTCTTTTGGGTGGATGCTCAGGAGCGCTGTCGCTGGGCTGTAGGACAGTTTTGGCTGTAGTTTTTGAGGTACTCCACTCTGGCCAACAGTGGGGACGAATTCCTCTTTGCCCACATCCTCAACAGCAAGTCTCATTTGTTTCCTTGATGATAGTCATTCTGACTTGTGTGAGATAAAATACCTAAGTGATTTTCATGTATATTTCTTTGATGATTAAGGATCTGAACACCTTTAAAAATATTTACTGGTCATTTGTAATTCTCCTTTTGAAAACTATCTGTTCTGTTAAAAATGTGTCTCCTATTTTGCAGGCTATCTGCTCAATTTGTCATTAGTTTCTTTGGTGGTGCTGGAGGTTTTGAATTTATGTGTGTATACATTTGCTCATTGCACTTGTGTATGTATGTGTACGTGTGTGGTGTGTTGAGGTCAGAGGGTAACTCGTAGGAGTCAGTTCTCTACTCCTACCATATGGGTTCTGGAGATTGAACTCAGGTGTGCAGGCTTGGATGTAAGCGCCTTTCCACACTGAGTCATCTCGTTGGCCCATCAAGTGTTTTTAGTCCCTCAAAATCCCTTTTTCAATTCTTGGAGCTATTTCCTGTACTGCTGGGATTCCATTCAGAACATTCCTTTCTATACCTATACCCTAAAGTGTTGTCCCTAGCGGTTTCAGTGTTTTGAGATTTACGTTAAGATCTTTGACCTGCCTTGAATTGATTTTTGTGGGGGTGAGAGATATGGATGTAATCTCATTCTTCTGCAGATGGCTATCACGTTTTGCCAAGACATATTGTTTAACAGGCTGTCCTTTTTCCAGTGTATGTCTTGTCACTTTCATTAGAACCAGTAGAGACTTGGAAAAGTCCACTGACAAAGATGTCCTTCAGTACAGAAGAGGCAATGCAGATGAGCACCCAGACTCTGAGGAGAGAAGTTTGATGCACTGTAAACCCTGATTGCTCTACCCAATATAAATTAATAATAAAATTTATGTTTGCAAATACATTCATAATAAAATCTATGTTTATAAATGCATTAAATATACAATACTGATACTAATTATATACTTTAGAATTTATGTTTTACATCATATGATGGAATTTCCTTTTTGTTTATTTATTCTTCTCTCATATATTGTCTTTAGTATCAGGTGACATTTGCATTTTCTTTTTACTTCAATAATGAGTGCGCCTAACGCTTTAAGCAGAACCATTAAAGTGCCATAAACTTAAATATTACTCCATCACAGAAAAGACAAGATGCACGGTGGGAGAAACAAATATTCACAACTGGAAACAATAGAAGAAATTATTTACTGAAAAAACAAAAACCTAATCACTCAAGGTTCTGCACTTTCAGTGCTGGGCCCAGAAAGGAACAAGTATGAAGAGATGCTCTCCCTCAAACCACACCCCCACCAGAACTCTCTCCAGTCCCTAAATCAGGCATTTGGGTTTCTGAAATGTTAAACATTCCCTTTGTAACAGACAAAAGGAACTCAGGCCCACTTAGAACATTGCTACACACACACAAAGCTGGAATGCCACCTATATGATGTGTGGAAGGGGGTTCTGAAACTATCCTACCAAATAGGAAGGAGGAGGAGGGATGGAGGGAGGAGGGAGGGAGGGAGGGAGGGAGGGAGGGAGGGAGAGAGAGAGAGGGAGGGAGGGAAACAAAAGCGAAGAAAGAAAGAAGCAAAGTTGGCTGGCCTCTAAAGGTAGAGCTGTGAGAAAGCAAGAAATAGGCAAATCAGCAATTGATTTTTACAGAGGGGCTGCCCAGAACTGAGTGACCCCTAGTAGACCTCAGCAGAGGACTGAGATCATAAAGCGGCATCTAGAGGGTGTGAGAGGGACAGCAAGTGAACACAAAGCCACCCAGGGCCTGCTTCAGGGTTTCCTCTGCTCTCTCCCTTTCTCCCCTGTAGACAGATACACCCCCTAAAACACTAAAACAGATCTCCCCTCAGACACTTCCCTCCAGTCCTACCCACTGGGATCAATCCCCTCTGCAATGGGCCAGCTCACAGAGAAAAGGGGCGGCACCCACCAACCCTGGAATAACAGCACCAGCAGCCTCCCTCTGCTTACCAGCTGTTTCTGCAGATTTCGAAGTCAAACACAAAAACTTTTTTGTGTTTTCCAACTCCTCGTCATTTTCCAAGTCTTCAGCATTTTTTGCAGACTGATGGAAGAAGAGTTTAAATATGAAAAATATGAAAAGCAAATATTCCTGCCAGTTCTTATTCCAACCCAGTTTTCAAGTGTGTATGTACACACAGGAAGGTTCAGTTGTTTGCATTCCTTTACCTAGGAAATCTATTAAAATTTCCTGTTTCTCCAAAATTCCATCAGTAGGTCTTCCCAGAATAAAACTTACATACATAGTGCTTAAAGTATCTTTGTGTGTGTGTGTGTGTGTGTGTGTGTAAGAGAGAGAGAGAATACATGTACATATATATTGAGTTACACACATATATGTATATATTGAGTTATCCACAGGTACCCCGTTAAATTGAAATTGGAGAACAGTCTCATGGGTTTTTTTGGGTTTTGGTGGGTTTTTTTTTTTGGTCTCGTGTTTTATTATGCTTCTATTTGTAATTCTTATTCCAATACAAATTAAAGTTTGTTTTGTGTTTCAGCAGAAATCAAACATTAACTTTTTCTGCTAAATTGTATAAAATCATCTCTTGTTTAAATTTGGCAGCAGTTTTCCGTTCACCCAGACAGTCTTCCTAGGATGCTCATACAACCGTTATCCCTACTCACTTCATTCTTAATTCCTACTACTGCCTAGGACATTTCCTCTGAAGTCAGCCAGTGACTAGGGAGGGTGCCGCAGCATCAGCTGTGGGTTCCTACAGGGTCCCTCACTCACAGTTGCTCTCCTTTGAGGGGCAGATTACAACATGAGTCAGTGGCCCTAAGAGACTGTGCCAACATTTGTCCAACTTCAACCTCTTGATGCTGTGCAGAACAGGAGGCCAGCGGAGGCTCCAGAAATGTGGCGACACAGAGGCAAATGGAGCCCGGCCCGGGCTGAAACCATTTTGTAACTTCTCAGAAGAGTCTGAGCAGCACACAAAGCAGTGAGCGCCACAAGTTATTTGTCCCAAAGGCAACAACACCAACCAATGAGTTAGCGTCTTGTGTGTGCTTGTCTATTTCTCTCCAAACTATGAGCTCAAGGGAGAAAAGGCAGGCATACATCTTTGATAAAAATCAACCATCACATCCCTGCCGAGTCAGAGATGGAGGGGGTCCAGTCTGACACTAGCAAGAGAGGGTTGCTGGGCTTGCCCACAGGATATGAGCATGCCAGAACAAGGCCAGAAGGCTGGAATGTCATGGACCAATTATCCTCTCCAGTTCTAGAAAATAGTCATCCCAACACACACACCACACACACACACACACACACACACACACACACACACACACACACGCTGCCACCGCTTTGCAGAACCACAATACCACTCCCTCAGGACACACTTTTCTTATTTTTAGAAGAAACTGACTCTTACAGATCTTACCTTGAGTTCTTCCCACAGCTTAATTCGCATTTCTACACCTTGCTTTTTAACTTTCTTTTCTCTACACTGTCGTTTGGCCAGTATCTTATCCAGTCTGTGCATCTTATGAATAGCATTTTGAAGCTGAGCATCCAGCCCTTCTAATTTGAGATCACCTGCATTGTGTTAAAGGTAGAGATGGATTGGAAGTTTGATAAAACAGCAAGGTTTTGTTTTGATTTTATTTTTTGTTCTTTCATTCAGCCAATACTTATGGCCAATAGTGACGCCTAATACAATCAGTGTCAAGTACTAACTTCCTGGACAAAACGATTTCTTGAGTGTCTTTTCACATAACTGTCCACTCACACCGAGACACAGACACTTAGCCCTATCCTACAGTGGGACCACTGGACCCTTCAAAGGGGTTATAAGTTACAGCACTGGGCACAGAAGTGGTTCTCTTGTGATTTTAATTCCCAAGTTGTTTCTCCTTCATCCTGCTAGATTGTCTATATTCAAACCTACAAAATAAAAAGTAAAGCCTGAGACATGGACCCTATTCCAAACTGTCTCAGGCCAAATAGAAGAGAAGGCATGTACCAGAGAACTGCGGTAGAGGGCAGTACATCCTGACCCATGCAGAGTGGGCCAGACACACGGATTCCACATCCACAGGCATGCCTTTTCTCACCCCTCTTTTGCTTTCCTGAATCACATAAGAATGTTTGTGAGAAGACAATAACAGGTGCTATCTTATTTAAAATTAAGGACTTTAGAAATTTTGTCATTCGGGGCTTAACTGACAACATAATAACTAATAATAACAGCAATTGTCATGTATGGACTTGCCCAATGGGTACAATGCAAAGTTCTTTACTCGTACGCACTGGTCAGTCCTCATTATTGGTCAGTCCTCATGGTAGCCCAAAGCATCCTTTCTTCCTTTTAATTAGTAAACTGAGGCAAATTTGTATTTGAATTGCATGCATATCCAAATTGTTCTAACTAGTAAACCAAACAGTAAGCTCCACCCAAAAGTGCCTGACTCCATGGTGAGAGCACTTAGCTACCAGGTAACACTTCCCCTGTGAAAACTGATGAACTTGAGATGAGCATCAATACTCCTGTACTGTCTCAGACTTCCCAGGTCAGATCATTTAGAATCATGCTAAGTGAGAGCCCAAAGAGTCAATGATATTTGCCTATAATGGACATCTCTACCTCTTTAAGGAAAAGAGAGGGAAGACATCGAGAAAGATTATTAACCTAATAATGAGGTTTCTACAATGCTGCTGCTCAAATACTTCAAATATAATAGGTTCTGGTTTAATTCTCAGCTGCCAATCATGGCATTCCCAGGCTCACTGCCTATAGGCAGGCCATATGCAAGGTATTTTGAACAAACTCACACAATATGAAAAAATATAAACATACTGGGAATGGTCAGACAGCTAATCTCAACAACTCCCTTAGTGGTTTCTTATCAACTACAACCCCATACAATATGGTATCATGGTCTGGACTGGCAGTTAGGCCCAAGTAGTTAACTCACCATTACTTCTGGGCCATCACTACAAATGCCAATACAGTAGGTAAAAATGCAAATGGCACCTCAGTGTCATGATGAAAATGGTACTCACCCAGAGAGTCTCTGCAAGAGTCTCAGAGACACCCATGTCCCCAGAGTCTGCATATCACAAAGGAGAACTGTTCTTCTAACTCAATCTACCAGAATTAAGTTAATGTCATGAGAAAAGTAGCTTTTAAGATATCAATATTATTCACCATCACTGGGATTGCCCTTAGAGGGTATTTATAAATGGCCTAATACATCTTATTCTGCAACATTAGCCATCAAAACCGATCCATGGGCTATGCTATACAATACAGAAATACTCATGACTGTATTATGAGCATAATAATAATTTTATGAAGTAATGTGTTTTGTTATATTTCTAAATGTATTTAAAGATTCAACATTCTTATATGTAAAAAATGTGATTAATTTCTCACCAAAAGCATGTCTCCTTTTTGGTTATATACTCCTAATATTTTAAATACAGTATCTGCAATTATCACTAGTCAGTCTCCAAGTGATCATCCCACCTGGATCCTCGGGGGTCATCTGTTGAGCCAAGTCCGAGTCTTCATCTGAGCCCTGATTGGCTGGTTTTGTGCTCTCAGCCCACTTGCCATCATGACTATGTCTTCTTTCTTCCACACTACTGTTTGATGAATGGTCCTCCTTACTAAAATTCAACTTGCCTACCGTGTCAATCTAAAAATAATTTTCAACAGAAGAATTTCCAAAATATAATACTCAAGGACACTTAAAAAGATAATACATGTTGTTAAAACGTCACACTTGGTAGCATTTAACACTAATGGAAGACGCACATGTGGAGAGGTGGAAATACACACACTGACGTTCCTGGAAACGTGGGCCTTTAACGAAGGGTAACTTAACTGCAAACTAAATTTGATGTTTCACCAAATAAATACCATTGCCCCATGATCTTAAGTAACAATGGGGAAGAGTTGAAACTGGCCCTGAAGAGCCATGCTCAGGAGCCAGGAGCCCTGCTCTCTGCTGTCCGCAGCAACAGCCTCTTCCCCTGTACTGCTGCTGAGAAATCTGAATGACTCAGACATGTTTTTAAATTTTGAATGAGACGTGTTTCTAATAAGAGTCTTCTAATGAGGCGCACACGCTTTGGTTATTCTTAATTTCCTATTTTGTTTCAGTTTCCCTTTATGCTTTGGCAAACTTTATTTTGAAAACAGCAGTTTGGCCTAGTTGTTTTCCTGAGAGAGGGCAAAAAGGGCCATGCGTGGATGGGTCAAGAGAAATCACAGTTTGCAAAACTCCAAAATCGGCCCAAGACAGTGAGAGCCACAACGGGGTAAATACATCCCAGGGGAACTGAGTTCCCAAAGGAACTCTCTCCATGGAGGACTGTCTACTCCAGCCCTTAAGCCTCAGCCATTGGAAGGTAGCCACCCTCATGCTCAACACTCCACTATAGCAACAACCCAGGTTCTCTTAGTACATGGCAAATACTTTACCTCCTGAGCTGGCTGTTTTTAAACTGAATCACTTTCATAGTAAATATCAGTAGATATTGGAATACAAAGTTTCCTTCTGAAGCCAAACAACACATAAACCTTAACAAAGTCTAATGTGGACTTTTTAAAAAGCGTACCTGAAAAGAAGACAGTGGGGAGGAGTTAAAAAAAGAACCAAGCACACTCGTCCTGAACAATCTACCAAAAAGTCAGGGACCTGAACACTCCAAAGGCAGCATTTAAGTGGGAGTTAAGGTCTCTTCAACGATTGTGGTTGAGAGTTCGGTTCCTTCCCAAGCAAACAATTACCTTGAAGGCCCCTGGTTCTGGCGAGAGCACCTCCAGAGAAACATTTGAACTTCTACTCCCAGGACGTGATCTTGAACTCGAGGCTGGTTTTGAAATTCCATCTAGGTTTCCCTTTATAATATCCATCGACATCCTGAACTAAGCCAAAGGAATTAAGAAGCAAGTGACTTCGAGGTCTAACTTTCTCCTTAATCTAAGTTTAGAGCCAGTTACTCAGACCCTATTCCCTACCAAAGTCACACATATAAGTGCTCTTCAAAATCACACATACAAGTGCTCTTCAAGTGCTATGTTTGTGGATTCTGTATCAGCTCCCGACAGCGGTTGAAGTGGAATGCAGATGTGAACTGTTGTGGTGCAGGAAAATAAAAACAAAAACGTGCTACCTTGCTCTTGCCCACTCCGAGGACACCTCTCCCATTCTGGGCCCACGACATCTTAACGATTTGCTAAGGCCTTCTGGGCTCACTCTCCTTCCAGCCTTTCCTGCTCCAGATAAGTCATGTTTCTTTGGAGAACTTTCCTCCACAGCACTGTCCGTATTTAATCATCTCTCCCCTCCTAAAATCCGCCCTTCTGCTTCTGACTGGCACAAGAGAATAAAGCCTACATCCTTCATTAGAGGACAGACTTACACTATCTGGCTGTATGTCACCAACCTCCTCCTCAACTACTTTACAGAAGACTCCAGCCACAGACTGACTTCATTATCACCACTTTGTGTCTAGGGTGGATTTCAGAAGTGAGACTAGCTCAAACTAAGCAAAACAGCTTAAACCAGAGGGAGAAGATAAACACTGTGGATATATCCTTCTAAACCATGCCCTTGATAAAGACTCTTCTACATCTGCCTGGTGATGTTGGAACAATATGCATACTGGAAATTAGAAGAAACTGAATCCAGCTTAAATGTGAATGGATATCTTCTGCCAAATCGTTTTTAAATGCTTATAACTATGTGTGAACATTAAAACTGCAATGTCCTTCCTTATTCTACAAAGTGGCCTGTCTTTCATACAGTTTGTGAACCAAGGACTCATGGGTCCAAAGAGGCTTTGCACCCCGAAGGAAGCCCAAACATTAGCAAGCTGAAGCTGCTCTCAGGCGCCCCAAGGAATAACATGGTTTGGCCTCCAACGGCTCAATGTGCCACTGCTGCAAACTTCAGCAAACAGTTGGTTAACTCTTCCCACTCAGCAACTGAAAAGGGCATTGATGTCAACATTATTCACACTCTGTAAAGGGATTGGGGCTCACTCAGGAAGGGCCTGACATTGTTACTGTGGGATGATGGATCACCCTGGCCCCGTCACATCACCACCGAAAAGCGTAAGTCACTAAAAGGCCAAATGTCTTTTCCATACCCTTAGCATCCTGTCGAGGAGGACTCACTGCAGCTTGAGAGGAGCAGGGAGATGGAAGCACTCGGCACAGCCAATATAATACACGTCAAAAAAGGGCAAGGCCAAAGGGGCCCATCTGTGACATGGATCAGCTAAAAGACCCCAGAAATCTCTGCCTTTGCTTCAAAAACTGGTCTGTTACTATTATGTTCCCTCCTAAACACATCGAATTAAACAAATCATGGTCACAGAAAATGTAACTGACAGACTATCTGTGTATTTGGCCATCTGGAAAACAAGTCAGAGTAAAAACCATTGTAATGGGATCTTGCAGATGTATTGTGTGTTTAAGAAATAACTTGTCACACAGAAATTCCAAATGAAAAATGAAGAGCTGTACAAGAAAGCAACCAAACAATGTGTACTTCGCTTTATGAGCACTGAGTATGGACTTAGCAAACATCATGCTTTAGTGAAAGTAAAGTATACGGGCATGGGGAACAGGATCCAAAAGAAGGGATGTAGAGAATCTATAACAGGAAATTGAAGACGGCATCCAAAACTGGCTAAAGCCAAACAATAGTTAACTAAGCATAATATTTAACAGTTCAAGACAGCTGCCTCAAGAGGCGGTGACCAGAAATCACTCTATTATTGCTTCCAATATCAATGTTACACAGAAGTTTAACATTTGGACCATATTTTTTTGGTAAAAGTAAAAACTAACATTAAAAAGTAATGAGTAGATATAAAATATGCAATCTTCAAGGAGCAGGAAGAAACACAAGTGCAGTTTGCAAAATAATAATAATAATAGTAATGTACTAAGCATGTGTGGTGGTTTGGATGAGAATGTCCCCCCATAAGCTCTTATGTTTAACTACTGGGCTCCCAGTTGGTAGACCTGTGTGTGATTAGGAGGTGTGACCTTGTTGGAGGAGGTTTTTCATGGGGGAGTGCCCTCTGAGGTTTCAATAAACTTGCATCATTTCCTTTTAGCTCTCTATGCCTTCTACTTTCAGATCAAGATGTGGCTCTCAGCTGTCCCTGCTGCCATGCTTTTCTCTGCCATCATGGGCTCCAACCTTCTGAGACTGTAAGTCAACTGAAGGCTTTCTTTTCTAAGTCGCCTTGGTCATGGTGCTTTGTTACAGTAACAGAGAAGTAACCAAGACAGAGGTTGGTACCAAGGAATGGGTCATCTCCGTGACAGGTCTGACTATACTGTGTTTTGGAGGAATTGAAAGTCTTTAGGACTCTGGACTAGGAAAGTTACTGAAGTTTGTAGGCAGAGCTTAAGGGCCCATTGGTGCAGGTTAGAAGACAATGTGCTGAGGGCTATGTGGACTGAGGAGGCCCACAAACCTCAAGATGTTCGGGGGGAACAATCCTAGCAGCGGGGCCACAGCACATTCTTAGATCTGGCAAAGAATGTGGCTCCTTTCTGCCCTTGTCCTAAAAATATACCTAAGGCAAAAGTGAAAAGAAAAAAAAAAGACGACTTAATTTCCTTGGCAGAGGAGATTTCAAAACAGCCTAACACTGGCTCTGTTGTGTGGTTATTAGTAATCACTCTCATGTGGGTCTACAAAGAAAAGAACAACTGGTACAAACAATTTTTTTTTGTTTCATGCATTTCCCCATTTAACGATACATTTTCTTAGGGTATTAAATGAATCAAAATTAAAATATCTGTCACCTTATGATAATCTGTGAAGTAGATGCGTGGCTAGGCTCTAATGGTAACAAATAACTGTTCATACATGCCAACGCTTTATTTTGATCAGCTCATGTAGTTAGGACATGATCTGCTCTGATAAGGCAAAACTGCCTGTGTCCCTAGATTGGTTTGCTTCTGGTCTGCTTGTCTGGAAAGCCTAGTCATATGCCCCAGCCTGATGGGTGTCCAAAGGGACCTACCTATATATTTGGTTTACGTTTCTTCATAAGAAAAGCTGAGTTCCAATAAACCTACCACAAGACCCAGCAACTCCACTCTTAGGCATATATCCAAAAGATGCCCATTCATACAACAAGGATGTCTGTTCCACTATGTTCATAGCAGCATTATTTGTAATAGCCAGAACTTGGAAGCAACCTAGATGTCCCTCAACCAAAGAGTGGATAGAGAAAATGTGGTACATTTACATAATGGAATACTATTCAGCAGAAAAAAAAAAACAATGGAATCCTGAGATTTGCAGGCAAATGGATGGCACTAGAAGAAACCATCCAGAGTGAGGTAACCCAGTCACAAAAAGAGAAACATGGCATGTACTCTCTCATATATGGATTTTAGACATAGATCTGGGGAGTGCCAGCCTATAATCCCATGGTCAGAGAGTCTGGGAAACACAAACTTCATTTAGTGGCTGAAAGAAAAAGAGGCAGACTCCATCGGTTAAGCACTGAGCTGAACTCAAGAAAGCCAGTAACAGAGAGGGAGGACTGATGACCAAAGGGATTAAGACTGGGCTGGTTTAACCCCCAGAAACAGCTGACCAGACAAAGGTTAACTCTTGAATCCCAGGCATCAGCCTGGGAATCCAGCATGGGACTGATCAAGACCCCCTGAATGTTGAGTGTCAGGGAGGAGGCCTAGGTAATCTATTGAGCCTTGGGCAGCAGATCAGTACTCATCCCGAGTATACACACGGACTTTGGACCCCCATAGAACAATGTGAGGTGCACTCTCACCCTGAACTCTTGGGGAAGGGTCTAGGCCCTGCCCTGGATGAAATGACAGACTATGGACACCCCCATGGAGGGCCTCACCCTCCCTGGGGGAATGAGGGGATAACGGGGGGGGGGTGGGTTGGGGGGAGGGCACGGGAGGAGGGGAGGGAAAGGGAGAGGGACCTGGAACTGACTTGTGAAGCAACCTTGTGTCTTATCTAAATTTAAACTGAAAAATAATTAATTAATTAATTAATTAATTAAAAAAAAAGAGAAAAGCTGAGTTCCAGGTCAATGTTTAACAGCCCTCTTCCTATTTTCTTTTTTTTTTTTTCTGTGTCATGACTATGTGTGGTTTACAGTCTTAAGCTATTGACTAGTTCTCTAGACCACAGTGGCAAGAAGGTTCAGAAAGATGGACTAACACAGAAACCAGGATTTCCCTGAGACTCCACAGTCCCACCCAGGGATGGCCACGCCCCTGTAGTCACGCCCCACTGTGGCCTGGGCGGGCAGGCCACACCCACCGCGATGGCCCCGCCTCTGGAGACCGAGTCCGCCCACTCCCTCCAGTCGAGCCCTGGCAGGACTCCGCCCGCCCTCCCGCCGGCACTCGGTTGTACCTCACAGCTGCTGACCTCTGCCCGTGGTCCGTGCGGTCCCTCACCTTCCCGGTGGGGACGAAGGCTGGACGCCTAGGCACTAACTGGCGCCTCTGACATCCAAGCGTCATCCACTTTCCCTCGAGGGGGGCGGGTCTTTCCCGCCACCACCGCCTCTGAGAAGCCCGCTGCCTCAAAGAACGCTGTTGCCCTGGCAACTGGAAGCGCGCGGATCTCGGTCTCGCGATAGGTGTAAGGGGCTGTACCATCAGAAATTGGCACTGGGGACCGGAAACTACAAGGAAGACTGCCGAAGCTGTGGGGATGGGAGGTTGTGGGGCTGAGACCGTCCTATAACCTTTGCAGTAAATGCTCTAGGTGAGGAATGGTCTGTTCATGTTTAGACTGGACTCCGGAACGAGGATCCCGGTGTTTACATGGCTCTGACCAGCTACTAGGATGTCTACAAGCATCTGCCCTCTCCGATCTCAATTACCTCCCGTATCACATCAGCCCTTGCAAGACCGATGTGCAGCTCAGAGATGTCCTATGTGAAAGTCTTGACAAATCTGGAGAGCTCTGTGTGTAAAGGCTGGGCTGCAGAAAAATAAAATTTAAAAAAGGATTATGATGGCTTTACACCCCTTCATAATTATTCATAATTTCTCTATGCATAAGGTGCCTGGATCACCAAACGGATACTTTCCAACACCTGCTGCGTTCCGGTCTGAATGACCCTTGATTGTTTACAAGGTGTTTGCACACCCAGAGCTCCTTTATCCTCATGCTTTTGGGCAGGTACGGTAATTCTTCAGTCTTTTTCATGAGAACATACGAGTATAAATTGAGTCACCCAAAGAGCACAGTATAATCTAAGGTAGGACAGGGTGTAAAAACCTGGCTGTAAACGCCATCTGTGTCCTACTGATCCTGGTTCTATCTGCACGTCAGATGTCTCTCTTGAACCCCATTCCTTTATCAGACCTTGGTCAGGCATGTCTGCTCAGCTGTGTGAGAGCCCTCTCAAACTTAGCGATCAGACATCAAACCACTTTCCATAGTCTCCTCTCCCCACCCCAGCCCATCCTCCAAGGCTCAGCTCAGCGACTTCGGTGTCATCCTCACGGCCTCTTCCCCGCACAAGTGTTATAAACGCTAGCGGTATCAGACTCCAGACGCTTCTCACACCTGCAGTGTTCCCACGCTCTGCTAGATGTTTGCAATAATCTACCTGTAGTTTCTTTGGCTAAAGCCCCTTTGAACCTCCTGTACTTGTGGCACTTTATCCTGTAACATGTTCGGAACCTCAGTCAAATCCTGCCAGCCCTCTGCCCCATGTTCCCCATGATTCTCCATTTTCTTAGAATCCATACAATGCCCTCAGGCCCTAATAATCAAACTGTTAACCTCGCTGCCCTCCAGCCTCTGTCTTCACTGTTCAGGTCTCCAAAGGAAAATTCCCTGTATTTCTCAGGAAATTTATGATTTTTCCAAATCCCCCCTCTTCTTAAAGTTTGGAAATCCAAAACAGAAGAAAATATTCTGCTTCTGGATGAGAATTAACCCTTAGCAGCCTGCGTAGAGATATAACTGAAGGAATCTGGGGGCACCACTGCCAAAGCAAGAGCAGAAATCACGACACTAAGTCAGAAGTTGAGGTCACCATTTCCTGGAGCTCAGGCAGAAATACCAGGGAGGGCATGGCAGTGTTGTGCACCCATCTTCCTTAGAGTCGTGTATTTGGGCCCTGCCTGTGCCAGCAGGGATTCATTTTTAGTATTTGTTTGAGCTTCTCTCTCTCTCTCTCTCTCTCTCTCTCTCTCTCTCTCTCTCTCTCTCTCTCTCTCTCTCTCTGTGTGTGTGTGTGTGTGTGTGTGTGTGTGTGTGTCTCCCCGTCTCTGAATGGCTCAGCAAGTAAATGCATTTACTATGCAAGCCTGGAAACCAGAGTTCAAGCCACAGAACCTATAAAGTTTTTTTTCTGACCTCCACATGGGCATCATGGCACAAATGCATACATACATACATACATACATACATGCATATTTACATTTAAAGAAGAACAAAGAAATAATGAGTTTGGGATTCAAAGTAAGTCCTTACCTTCACAATTCCCAATCCACAGTATTAACTGGTAGATTTACATGCTAAGGAAAAGTGAGCAGCAGCTAGAGGCGGGGAGGGGGGGTGTCCCTCAGTGGTAGGTAAGAGACTCTGTATATGAGTCACAGCAGTACCAAAAGCAAGGACAAAGAAGTAACTAAGGTTGCCTTTCTGACGTGCAATCTAGATGTGGGGAGTGGACCACAGCACAAAAGGTTCCAGCAAAGTTGAGTAAAAACTGAAAACAGTATCCACTGCACCTTCAGCGTTTCTGACCTGGACTTACTGCAGTCAACTAACTAGTCAAAACGGGCTTGAGCCAAAGATTAACGCCTAACCAAATTACTGCCTCCACAAACTACTGTTTGTGAAAGTCACCTATCAAAATCCTCATGTGTGCTTGTCCAAGGCTACTGTTCAGGGACAACCTGGTTCAGTATACCTAAGCTACAATTCTGCATTCTCTGTTCCCCTAAAAAATGCTACTTCCTTTGACCTTGGCACCAGTCCTCTCTTAGTTAATGTTTTGTTAATCAAATACTACCTAGTGATGTTCTCTGTGTTTTCCAGAATTTGAAGATAATGTATAATTCTTCCAAATGCCTCTAAATTTAATCATTTGGATTTGGAGGCTTTTCTTCTTTGTATCTGGGTGTTGTTTGTCCTGGAGGGTTCCAGAGTTGAAAATCTAGGCTTTACACATATAAGGAGGCAAGTGTTCCACCTCCAGGCAGTATTCCAGCCCTAATAATTCCTATTACTTAAACACATGCTTCAGGGGATCATAATAGTAAGAATATGAAAGTTGGAAGTATTTTAAGAATTATTTAGGAGCCTGGAGGTATAATTGCAGAATGTGTACTTAAACCTGCATGAAGTCCTGGGTTTGACACCAGCACCAGAAGAACAGAGGGAAAAGGCCTTGCAGTTCATATTTCCTGTCTCTACATGTGAAAGATCAGTATTTGTCAGGGGCTTAGAAACACAACTTGTCTCTCCAACACACACATACACATACACACACACACACACACACACGTACACACACACACACACACACACACACACACACACCAGCTCCCTAGTTCCTCTAATTGGAATACAGTTTCCCAACTGTCTGTGTAGCTTGCTTCCTGAGAAGGCCCTGTAGTCACAAGCTTAAATAGCCATCTATAACCACACTTCAAATGAACTACAAAGAAGATTTATTTGGGATCATGGTTTTGGGGGTTTTCAGTCCATGGCCACTTGGCCCCTTTGCCTTGGGCCTTGGCAGCACAGTATATTGCGATGGAAACACTGATGAGACGGGTCAGCTCCCCGATGACAGCTAAGACAGAAACTAGGGGGTCAGGGTCCACTGTCTGCTTCAAGAGTATGCCCCAGCCCCCCTCACCTACGTGCATCCCACATAACTGCCCTGCAAAGGCTGCAGCATCTCCTAATAGCACCACAGGCTGGCAGCAAGCATTGGCACCATTAGGGGACAGTTATCCAAAGTATGATTCCTGCTTTTTAAGTGTTTTGATAAAGGGGGTGGGCTAGAGAGAGAGCACAGAGGTTATGAATACTGGACTTCATCCAGAGAGTGGGGTTCGGTCTTCAGCACCAATATATAGACAACAATCAGTGAGACCTGGCGGTCTCCTTGGCCTCCACAAGAACTATGCACAAACAATACACAGACATGCTTGCAGAAAAAACAGCCATGCACAGAAAATAAAAAATAAGAAATAAAAAAGTTTGTAGTAAGGAAGAAAGCACCATTATTATGAGTTTGGTATTAAATAATTGGGTAGCCTTGTATAAGTTCACAGATGTTTATGGCCACTATGTCCTCATTTGGGAAATGAAGCTGGAGATGGTTTGCAGTTGTTGACACCACTGCACAGCAGAATCGACTCCTGACACCAGGATTGCACTGAGAACTGTAACTGTATCACCCAATGAGCTTGACAAAATGCTGATCAGGTCTCTGGTGGGACTGTCACAGGTGACAGCTCGGCTCCTGAACAACAGATTGCTCCTTGAGTAGATGTAGGTAGATCATCTCCACTTGTCAACACACTGCTCTGCTCTGGGAACGAAGGCCACGTGTGTATGTGTAAGTGTGTGCATTATGTGGAGGTCTATAGAATGCACATATATGTGTGCAAATGTGACCCAGGTGTGCCAATATGGGTGTAGAGGTCAGAGAGCAATCTCAAGTGTCCTTGCCTTTTATCTTGTTTGAGACAGAGTCACCGTTGTCTTTCCATGGCATGTGTGGGACTGAGACTGGCTGGCCCATGAACTTTCTGGAATTTTCCTTTTCCCATCCCCCACCTCCCCAGAGGCTTACAGAGCTTTTGTGGGACTTTAGGGATATGAACCCAGGTCTGCACACTCAAGTGTCAAGTGCTTTTACCTACTAAACCATCTCCCCAGACTCTCTCCCCAGCTCTTACATTGGGTGCTTAATGAGGCCCATTAAGAAAATTCCACATTTCGCGGCGATGTGGAGGAAGAGAACTCAGAGAATACGGAGCTATGAAGACTGCACATGGTCTCTGGTGTTTTCCCTTTTTAAACAGTTGCCTTTTAAAATGTATGCAGCATGAGAACTATAAAAAACAAATGGAAACAAAATGTGTGTCTCTCACTCTTAGTCATCCCACACTAAGTCCTTATTGATCACATTTTCATAAAACAGTCTTGATGAGTTCGTCTCTGTCTCTGTATTTTTATCACTTTATTTGCCTCCTACTGTTTTCATTTTGCAAACTGCTCCAAGGCTGTGTGGACCTGGAGAGCAAACTTTAATAAGCTGGAGTTGTGCTGTATTTGTTCTTAAATTTCTGCATATACCTGTGTCATATGCAGGGTGGTAGTCTCAAAACAGTTAGCATTCAGATATGACAGAAAGTGTCATCTTTTTCTGTGCTGCGTTTTCTTCAGTTCTGCGTTCTGCAGAGACTCTCTGGAGAGTGTTATGCCTTCGGAGAATTCCTCGAGTTTTTGCAGAATGAATGTATTTTAAGCTAAATTTCCCCTGGTCTTATTCCAGGTTGGGGGACATATGGCAGTGTTGATTTTGGAGTCAGATTTTGTTTTTGTTTCCCATCTCTCCCTACTCTTGACGCCTTCCTTCTGAGTGGAGTCAGTTTTGAAGGACTGAGAAAAAGCCCACATTGTGTCCCATCTGGGGTTCCATCTACCAGATGCAGTGCCCCAATTTCCCTGGTCTCACCATAAGCTTTTACCAACTGTAACAATGTGCTGGGAGAGCAAATTCAAAAGCCACTTCCTGTGATGGGTTGTTAACAGTGCGTGCCATGGCTGGGCCCCGCCTCCTGTGATTCCGTGCTCAGCATTGTTGAAAACGACATTTGCAGAATACTTAGGACATGCCTCAGATTCTTCATTGCTCATTTCCCCATGTCTCCCTAGTTGGCAGAATTGTCGTGAAGATTTATATTTGAGAAGGTAACCATCAAGAAGGCAATCGCGGCGTGCCCTCCCCCACCCTCTCATCTCCCCCAACCCTCCCCCACCAATCTGTGAACTAATCTGCCCTGAGTCTTAACACACAGTTCTCAACCTGTATTTGACCGAGTTGCTTATGTCCACTAGATGGCACTGGTTATCTGCTGAAAAGACTGCCTCCGCCTCTCAAAAGCGCTTGCTTTCCTTGGATGTTAGGTGTGACTAAAGAGACCACTGGACTGAAATCTCGGGTCCCTTGAACTGTGCTTGGGTGTATCTTTAAATAACCATTCAAACGGGAGAAGTGAAAATTAGATCCGAAAATAGTAAATAGTATAAATAGCTAATAGGAACCATTTGATGACTTTAGAAAAACAGGAAATTCTCACGTATTTATATAAAAACAGCAGATGTGCAAAGTGTGTGTTTTGATTCTACTTCCTCTTTTTTACACCAATTTCCAGCACTTCTAGCCCAGCGCATTCACAGTGCCCTCCGCATAAGTCAGGGTGAACTGGGGGAGTAAACAGTGTCTAAAAGAACGACGCCCAGGTAACAGGCAGTCTCGTTTTTATCCCAAGTAAGATGCCTTTTGTTTGCGTGTCTCTTTATGGTACCTTTTAAGCAACTAATGCTGAAGTAAACCCGCTGCCAGTGGATTCTGTGATATTTGAGGATCTCTTGGGGTGTTGTTCGTCTCCCCCCCAGTTCTGCGGGTCCAGGGACCATACAGGAGCCTGCATTTTAGCCAGCACTGTAGCGATTCTGGGGCAGCTGGCCCCTGAGCCTATTGGGAACAGTGATGGCGCTCATGTTTCAGAAGGTGAGTGTTGAGGCCGGGCCTCCAGCTCCGTGGAGCTCTTCCAGAGATGGCTCCCACCAGAGCCCCGAGTGACAGACAGCAGGTACTTCCCTCCCGCATCCTTCATTCGGCACCTTCCTCTTCTTCCTTTCTACGGCTGATGCCTACTTGGATGGAGTCAGGTCCCGGTCAATGGACACCATTTTTTTTAAGACTTGATATTTTTCAATGCTTATTGTTCCAAAACCATAATGATGCCTTGTTCATTGTTCTATTTTTAAGTGAAAGGAGTTAGTGCGAGCATTGCCGTGTGACCTTTGCTCGTTCAGGGACTGTGAATGTCAAGCGGGGCTTGCCAGAGGCGATAACGACGAGCACACACACTTGTGCTCCCAGATGTGCCACACACACACACAGATGTGCTCTCACCCCCCCACACACACACACACAAAGACCAGGGGACCTACAAGTTGCAGAGGTTAGTTTTTAAGGATTTATATTTTTATCGAGGGGGGTGTGTGTGTAGAAATGAGTGTGCACTCGAGCACATGCAGGTACCCTTAACGGCCAGAAGAGGGTATCCAGTCTCCCTAGAGCCAGAGTTACAGGCAGCTGGAACCAGACCCCTGCCATCTGCAAGAGCAGTTAGGGAGGGCTCAGCCACCCGGCCGGCAGTCTCTCCAGCCCCTATAGATTTGTTTTGAAAAGCAACAGGTGAATGAACATGAAGCTATGTTCTGACGCCTACTGCAGGGCTCGGGAGGAGGTCTTGTCAACTCTGCCCTCAGAAGGGCAGCTTGCCAAGTACCTTCTTCAGGGAAAGGGACAGATGTTTCTCTTCTCTGAGAGAGTTCCCTCAGTGACACCCTGCTTAGCCTTCTCATTATGTCTCTAGCTCCAAAGTCATGTCACCTGCACAACCCTGTACCTGTACAGAATTAAAGAGTTGCCAGGAACTGACTAAGGCAAGTCCCAGGTCCCTTGCTGGAGCCAGCTGAGACTGCACCGTGCTGTTCCTGGTACCTCCACACTGCCAGGGGGTTGGGTGAGCCCCCCACTGCACGTGAATAATGACTGGGGAGAAGATGATGATTTCAAGGCAGCAATCAATGCTGGGCTGACCGCCAACAGGTGCCAGGCTGTCTGTGCCTAGCCCGCTGGCAAGCTTGCCTTTGAATTCAAAATGGAACTAGTCCCATCGGCTGTATTTTGTTTGTTCCTTGTGTTCTGTAGCTTGCCCTACATATTAAAACATAGCTTGGGTTCTGTGTTAGTTATCTTTGCCTCGCTGCTATGAAAAAACACCCAATAAAAGCAGCCCAAGGATTAGGTTCATGGTTTGAGAGATACAGTCTATTGTGGCAGAGAAACCATGGCAGCAGGAGCATGAATCGGCTGGTTACATAGCCTTCTTGCCAGGTCAGGAAGCCAGGGAAAATGAACACCGGTGCTCTATACACCTCCTTTTCATCCAGTCTGGGCCCCAGACCATGGAGTGATGCTCCCTGTATTCAGAGTATAGCTTCCCACTTAGAGTTGAACCTCCCTGAAAATGTACTCATTGAAAACCTTGAGAGGTTTCTCTCCTACGAGACTGACTTTAAATCCTGTCAAGTTGACAGGGAGCTCAACCATCAATCATATTAAAATGGAGAGAAGGTGTATGTTACAGAAAACTTGACCATGACATACACTTCTGTACTATTTCAGTAAGAAGTTAAATGAAGACAATTAGCATAACATGGTGGATACAGATGCAAACCAGCTTTGAGGGTCTTAAGCTGCAAGGCACAGAAATAATTTTTCTTCCAGGTAACAGCTCAGAAATAAATGGTAAGTCACTAGGCAGAGAAACCTGTTCATCAGGCAAGGCCAGTCTGTCCCCTCCTGGCATTTTAAAACAGCTTGCATTGTCTCTTAAGGGTCTTTTTTCATGGTTTAAATTCACTGTTTCTCTCTGAACTCACACTGTGAAGTAGACCAGGAGCTAGTCGTCGTCTTGATAAATGCTGATTTAGTTCTTTAAGCCCTTTGCATATCTGATCATAACTCCTGATTTAACAGAGTCTGCTTTGTTTTCTCTTCATTTTTATCATATTGGACAAACCCGAATGACTTCTAATTGATGTTTTATATTCCTGGAACTCAACCTACTACAAACACACGAAACCACTTAATGCATCTCATCTGACTGGATGCTGGTTCTTTCTCTGCCAAGAGCATGGCCAGAGGCCAGGCTCTTAGCCTTGCACAATCTGTTTGTTCCGATAATACAATAGAGGAGGATAGGCGTAGAGAGCAGAGGAAGCCTTGAGTGTGGAAGTCCTATGTGAATATGTATTGTTTGACACGGGCACAGCCATGCCAAGGACTCCAAAGCCTCAGAACCATGAGAACGGCAAAGCTCCCCACCCCCTCAGCAGTGGGACTCAGCGGGCTAGGAAAACTTTGCTCTGGTCTGTGTGCAGAAATGCCCACCATAGCTTTCTCCCTCCTGGATGTTTACAGCCTGAAGACTGCTCCCCTGCACAGACTACTCATACTGAGATTAGCTAAATCCACCTCCTTGCTTATCTGTAGGTGATAACCCCGCCTCTATGCAGTAACCCCTCCTCTCTGTTCAACTGTTTATAATAAGCATGCTGAGCTTCTGCGGGGCTGTGGTTTCTCCAGCAGAGCCGCTGCTAGTCCGCTCGATACCCGCTTTTCTGTGTCTGTGTTTGCTGTTCATTCTCTTGCCGCTGGCTCCAGAGAGGATTCGTACCTGGAGCCATGCTGAGTGCAGTACATAGAGATGGCTCCCATTACCCCAGCCTGGAGACACTGGGATCCTCTGCTTTAAGATGCCTTTAGAAATAGGCCCCAAAGGAAAAGACGTTCACACCAGCATAAGAGGTGCCTGCCCAACAAGGCAGGCAGCAAAACACAGCCAGGTGGCAGAAAGAACCATCCATCATCCTGGTCTCCTGCAATCATCTAAAAAGGAAGTAAACAAAACAAAGCCACAAGGGACATTCCCTATTTGTACAGCCCAAGTTAACAGAATGGATGAAAGATTGGCTTGTGTTTATGAGACTGTGTCTGTCTGTGATCCACCTTTATTACTGATTCTGGGAGAGCAAGCCTCTTCTCACTTCCGGCTCCTTTATCAAATCAAGGGATGATAAGGCCTAAAATGTTTATTTGTTCTACAGAAATTGAGAAAGTAAACGTGGTTTTCAGAGTTCTTTGTTTATTTATTTAGTGCACGTGTGTGCCATGCACAGGTGGCCCCCAAGTTTCAGGGAATCTTACACATGGGCAGCCCGCTCAAACTCCTGCATTATTTGACTCTCAGTCTGGTCATTTGAGTTGAGTCATCCCGCAAGCTGTTTCCACGCAAGTGAACCTTCCATGTCTCTAATCATGCCTAGTTGGAGATTCCAAGGAGGACAGCAGTTAGATGATTGCATACATCCTGCCCACCTGCTCGCTCTTTCATTTTAGGTACAAGGTGTCAGGAGTCAGGGCCCTTCTGGTTATGATACCCGTTTACAGGTCTCTCTATAACTAGCAAGGAGAAAATAAAATCCACATTGGGAAAATGTTTATTATCTTCTTCATCTACTGTCTACTGAGTGAGTTAAACTCCAGGGTGACAAAGACACTTAAAAGCGTTACTTTCCACTCCACACATCTTTCTTATGGATTAGGTATTTCCAGAGGGTCATAAATTCTGGCCCACAATCCTGAGCAATGTTATGGTGATGGATAAGAGTAATAGATACTCTTATGATGATGTCTTCTATTAAATCACAGAGTTGGTGAATGGCTAGGCTAAGGTTCTCTGAATTCTAAGTGCTGTGACTATATGCCGTAAATGGTTGTTTTACAGAGAAATAATTTTGCCAGATTTTAAAAATAACCTCACCATCATCCATCAATCAAAATTGCTCTCCATGAAATCTAATTTTCACTTTCCTCCTCCGATTGTTGCCAGCATGTGATCATTAACTGAACCTTCGCATGGTCTTTTTCTCCTCTAATATATCAAGAGAGCAAGGACCATAACCCAAACACCTCACCAGAATTATATGGTGTTATTAAACTAGTAGTATTTACTGTTATATAAGACTACATCTTGACAATATTTTATATATTTGTAACATAGAGCATCACGAGTCTCTCAGAAATGTGGGTGATGGTGAGTGATTTGGTGGCAGGGGCCCTTCACTTCAACTAAGGCTAAATTGGATGCAGAATTAGCCAAGAGACATAAGAGCATGTCGCTGAAGAGTCTCAGCAGGCCAGACTGCCGCTTGAAGACATTTACTCTAAACCAAATGCCTCCACAGCATCGGGAGGCTGGCGGAAGTTTGGAAAATGACACCGTGAGAAACAGCTGCCAAGCATTAAGGATTTTAATCTAGTCCCCAGTACAGCTTAATAAAATGTGGCAATTGGGTATTCAAAAATAGTCGTGATAAGGATAGATGGTATTGATCATCAGTGCTTTGGAGGCTGCAAGCAGAAGAATGGGCTCTAATGCCTGAGTACTGTTTTTAGCTGTCTCGAACTTGCTTCATCTCTCAGGGCTAATGATGCAGCCATCTGTGCCTCCAGCTCCCATCTGCAAAACAGAGATCATATCATTTCCTACAGATCCTGCAGAGCGTCTGCGGACTCTCTTTACCACTCTCCAATGACACATCAGATATAAATACAAAGCAGGCAATAATAAACTGAAGACTACTGAGGGAACACACTTCAAAGCAGGGTTCATAAATTAAAATTAATTAAGAACTTCTCAATAATATTCTAATGGCTTGGAGTGGTTGATGCAAATGTATTTATATTGCAGTCACTTTAGATGGTGTAAGTAAATAGCATAAATTACTAACAAACAAATGAGTGCCGGGATGCTTTGGCTCATTACACAGTATATTTGCATACATTTTCAAGAATATTATGAATTATTATGAAATATTATAAACTGATTTCTGAAGCCAATTAGCATTACTTAAGTTAAACTTACTTTAACAAAGTAGCAGTGTCCCAAAAGAATGGTAATAAACTCAAAACAAGAAATTTTTCTTCTTGGTCATCAGGAGATACAGGGGGATAGAGTTCAGACTAGCCCATCGCTGTCTTGTTCATACAGTGAAACCAAAGGAGCCATCTGAGTCAACAGGCACCTGCAAAAGCCCTTGCTTACTCTGCCTCTGACAGCCACAATCTCCTCGTTTCTTCAGTTTCCTTTAAGGAAACATCAGGGTCTTCCTTGATTTAGTTGAGTGCTGTGTTCCAAAATTCAGAAGTTCTTGAACATTAGCTTTTATTTTTATGAAAACAATACATGTAAATGGACTTTCATTATAACTAAAAGGCTTTAAAACAAATCCAATAAAGAGTTCCAGAGATGAGGACCTGCGTCACCCGAGCTGTGCCCTCTGGCACTTGTATACTGTCACTAAACAACATGCATATTCTACCTTTTGCACCACCCATCTAGACAGAATTGAGTTGCCTCCTGTCGTGGCGATGATTTCACTATCAGCTCTCCTGCTTCTCCATCATTCTCTAAATAGCACTCTTTCTTTGGTTAACTCAATTCCTGGTTTTTACACTGATCTGCACATGTGAACACCATTCACACCAGAGAGTTAGTCTATACTCCCCCTCTCACCTTTCACTCCTCCTGGACCTCATAATTGCCTTACTGTCTGCTTTACTTGATTCTCCTCATATCATAACCCCCTGTATCTCTCAAATGCCTTCATGTACCAGGTCAATAGCAAAGATCTATAACTTGTATTCTTTAAAAAAAAAAAACTATCCCCCAGTCCTCCCCGTAACTCTTTCCATATCCACCCCACCTCCCCAGCCCTCTCAACATCATGCCCTCCCCATTTTTTGTTTGAGGTGTTTTGTTTTGTTTTAATAACTCACTGAGTGCAGTTTGTACTGTTGGGTGTGAGGCCGTCCTCTGGGATGAATTATGCTCTCTGTTTGTGAGGTGTGTTATGGATGTATGGTGTAGGCACATGAGTGTGTAAAGAATGCATGCCCATGCACACATGTGCAGGTAGAGGAGGATACCAGGGTCCTATAACTCTCCCAACTTATTCCTTCAAAGCAGGGTCTGTCACTGAACCTTGAGCTAGGCTACACACACCAGCAACAACCCTGTCTCTGTACCCACAGTGCCAGGATGACAGACACGTGTGGACACATGTGGCTTCTTACATGGGTGCTCGGATCCAAACACAGGTCCTCATGCTTTAGCAGCCCGTGCCATTCCTATGTTTCTACCAAGCCCAGAGTTGCACCCTCTTTTGAAACTACCCCTCCTGTAAATTCTATTTTCCTTCTCCCTGGGCAGCTTGATCTATGGGTCTAATAGAAATACAACCTGCCTGATTTCCTTGCCTTCTTTTTGCCTGGGTTGCTTTTTTGTGGTTCCGGGCACTGGATATGAAACCTCTCGTATCTTTAGCACATGTTCTACCACTGGGGTAGTCTCCTATATATCCACTGGGGTAGTCTTCCTATATATTCTCATGGGAGATGTCATTCTGTAAATATGCTTCCCTTATTGGTTGATGAATAAAGCACTGTGACCAATGAAGCAGGATGATAGGTGGGACTAGGAGACAAGGAAGATTCTGGGAGGTGTAGGCAGAGAGGGACCGAGATGTAGGACACAAAGAGTAAGAGATCCGGACCCTTTCTCTGGTAAGATAAGACCACGTGGAAATACTTAGATTGATAGAAATGGGTTAGAAATTATGACAGAGCTAGCCAATAAGAAGCCCTAGCCATCGGTCAACAGCTTAATAATTAACCTAAGTCTCTGTGTGTTATTTGGGGCTAACATGGCACTGGGACCAGGCTGGCGGAAAGAGTTATCATAACAAAATGGTGCCACATCGTGGTTTTTACGAACTTCCACATAAAAACTGAAAACGTGATTTTAGAAACAAAAAAATCATAATCAATAAGAAGTTTCCATGTTATTTTTTGGGGTTGGTGCTGCATAAGAGTCAGCTACAGTAGACTTCCTATATATTCCCTGGGGTAGTCTTCTTATATATTCCCCTCCTCTCAACCTTGGGAATTCCTTGATGTACATCCTGGGTCATTTTCTTGTTTCCTGGAATTTACATCTTCCTCTTTCATGTTTTTCACTCTTGCTTTATTGGAACACAACATCTAGAACCAACATCAGACTAGAGTGACTATGCCATGACAGAAGAAAGGACAGCCACTACCACTGAGTTGGATATCACATTAACACCAATATGATGTTAAGATGTTGGGCCTTCACAAGGTGATTAGACCACGAGGGCTGTCTCTTCCCTTTTGAATGAAACTATAGCCTATATAAAAGAGGCTTCATGGACCTAATGGGGCTGCTTTTCTGCCTCCCACCATGTAAGCACATTACCCACCTCCTCTCCAGATGACAAATCAACACGTTTCCAGTCTTGGAAGCACAGAGATGTTCTCTTCAGAGAATGGAACCTACTGGCACCTGATCTCCCATATTCTAAAACTGAGAAATAATATTTTGTTCACAAATCATGTAGCCTGTGGCATTCTGTCATAAGAGCACAAGCAGGCTAAGACACGACTCAAGTCACACCATTCCAGTATGGACTGGTGACTTCCACACCTTATATCATCCTAAAGTCTCCTCTGTGACACCAGGATTCATTATTACTGTCATCAGTGTCACAGGCCCTATGTCAAACCCCTGGTCAGGGGTCTAACCCCTGATTGGTTCCTCCTCCTCCTCTTGGATGATATCCTCTAGTGGCTTTTAGTAAAAGAGTACATGAGAGGTAAGTTTTCAGAGAATTGGTTATTTGTAAATATTTGTATTCTACCTTTGCATTTGAAGTGTGGCTAGAGAGAGAACTCCAGGTTGGAAATTTTCATGTTCAATCTAGCACCTCCTTTTGCGGATGCCATACTATTTATGAACTGCAATGAATAAAAAACAGAAGGAACTTTGGGATCACTAAATTCTGATCAATAAATCTGAAAAAAAGAATTATTGTTCATGCCTGTTGTGTAGGCCAGGAACCATAGTTCTCAGTACTGAACTATCCACCCCCACCTTGAGAACTTACACTGTCTATACCGGATTCAAATAAGACTCGGGGGTTGAAGAAAGAAGGGTATGAAACCCTGCCTTCTGTGCCATTAACCCTGGCCAAAGTCATTAGAGGAATTCATAAAACCCAGCAACAATGTTCCTAAACAGCAGATCTTCCACCAGAGAGGTTTTACCACTGCCCCGTGGGCTGTTATTTCTTATTTATTTATTCATTCATCTATCATTAATTCACTTAAACTTGACAGGAAGAGTGCTCAGAACATGAATAACCATGGAGGTTTTCATAAAACTATGTTGGAGATTCATATTTATGAAAGGCCCCAGGACTTCATTCTCCTGATTAACTAACTGATGCCCTCGGCACAAATGAGGGAAAACACCAGTTGGAACCTAAAGCAGAGGGACCGTTTTAGTTCCCAAAGCATTGCACATGGAGAATCAGAGCTTATTTTCATTTACTCTAAAAGCTTCCCATACGAAGGCTTTTGAAGCTGCCCTGGGAGCTAGTACTGACCTCAATTCCTGATTTATTCATACACCCCCCTTGTTTACCACAATGCACTTTTCTTTGGACCACAGAACATCTAATACGGCACATCAGCCTGCTAAAATTTTGCAGCACGAATCACTTTGTCACAGTGTGAATTACATACATGCCGGAATGTTGGTAAATGTCAATCTGGAAGAATTAGTCAATATCTGTCAGGGAGGGCGATGTCCTTTTCTCCAGTGGTGTAACCACTGGCAAGTTGCCTGTGCTCCAGTAAATAATCTCCCACCCATGCTCAAGCAGACAACCCTAATTAAACTCAGTGGGTCAAAAATAAATAAATAAAAAGACATGAAAGCAGGAGGAGACTAGTTGGGAGGAAGGCGGTTAGCAGGAGTGGGGGATAAGAGGATGATACAGGGTGAATATGATCACAGTGCGTTATGCATATGTATGGAAATCTCAAAACATTTAAGCTCCAGATAAAAATATGAAAGTATTAATCCTTTTCCTTTATGAAAACCTGGCCTAAAGTAAACTCTTTCCCCTTTAGAACATATAAGATCTGCAGTGCATGTCAAACCACTGAAACCCAGATACAGATGTACCACAAGCTGAACATCACAGAGCCAGGGTAAGGAGGGGGCTCATCTCTCCAGCACAGCAGATGATGGACTTGAGTCTCCTTTGCTATAGCTAGACCGCTCTGGGTTTGTAGATGACTCCTGACACTCTCTGTATGCTCTGTTGTTTATACTTCTGTGCCACTGGCATATTAGGCTTCTGAATTGTCTAAGGAAAAAAACTCTGGCTTATGGCTTCTTTCCCTGGGGATTTAAATATCCTTTGTGTATGAACTGCCCGAAGTATCAGCAGTGATTACTATTGTATGAATAACTTGGGAAAGCACCAGTTAATGTAGTTCTCTGAATAACATTCTAAGTAAATATTTTAAAAACATATTGCCCAGGGCCCAGTATTGACATAGCTCTACTCTGGGCCAGACTGTGTCGAGTCACACCATTTACCCTCATGTGTACTGACGAACTTTCTCTTGTATGCCTTGGGTTTTCCTGAAAACACAGCTTGAGGCAAAGCTCTGTGCAGGTAAAATGTGGGAGTGATCCTTCAGTGCATAAACGAGGCTGGAAAATCAAGATAAAAAGGAGTAAGAACCAACCCAAGGATGCATTTATTAGGCGCCGGAGTGACAATTCTATTCTACTTAGCCTTCTAAGAACTGGACATTTGCCTTCTATAATTATCAAGCAGAAGGGTAGGAAGCAAGAACATTTTTTTGCTGGTTTCCATGTCCCTGGGGTAAATATTACTCGCAGAAGGAACAGCTGCCAGGGCAGAAAGCAGAGAAAGTGAGCCTTGGCTGCATGTAGAGAAGAGAGAGGATGAGGCCAACAAAGCTGACTGTAGACAGTTAAAATCTGAGCAGAGACGAGTATGTGAGTCAGAGGAACAAGTTTATGACACAATTATCCCATGCTACAGAAAGGAAACCGAGGCACATGGCAGCTTCCTCACCTGTCCAAGTCAAGGACTCCAGAGACTGGGAAGTTGATGAGGCTTCATCTACAACTGCTTTGGAGCTCTACCGGGCAATCTGCACAGCCCACTCACCACTCAGACTCCATCTTCGTGACATTCATTCAAATGTTGCATTTTCTCCTGGGGAGTGAATTTCATTCATTCAACAACAACACAGGGCAATGCTTCCACACTGCTGTGACTGTATTTTTTGGAAACAAACGGGTCTCTTTCATTCGAGGCCATGTTTAAAGAGACATTTGGGAAGGGAAAACAGCTCAAACAATCATTAGAGCTCAGAAAAGGCTTTTTAATTTTTATTAAAATGTTATTCTTCACAGAGTATAGAAATACACGGTGACAACCTATTAGACATCAGCCTTCCTTCTCAAACACACATGAGAAAATGCTAACCAATATTTGCTGCTACAAATGTATTAAGTCGTACATACATACTGTCAGGATGACACCAACATGAGTACATTAGACACGTTCTTCTCGGGTGCATAGAATTTTCTGACAGACTATTTTCCCCCTTAGTAAAAGCTGAGAAGGCCTGGAAATCTGAGCTTGAAGGGTCACAGTATTAACACAGTCTCAGGGTCAAGAGCTACAGATGGCATGCACACAGGGCGCAGGGGCAGCAGAGCCTCAGGAGGGGTGCCAGCCAGTCCCCTGTTTGTGCTGTGAGCAAACAACACTGTGAGGTGACACAGAGAGGAAGGAGTTCCCTCCTCTCCAAGCAGAAGTTTGGGTTTACACTCAGGAATCACAGAGTATCACACAACAGAAGCAAAGGAAATTGCCTACACACGGACTGAGCTTCCTCCTAGGGGACAAGAGCCAGCGTAGCTAAAACAGGAGCCACGAGGACCACTGCCTTTGAGATGAAGAAGTCTGACAGTGAGGAACAGCCACCCACCTACTCAAGGCACCTGACTGACTCCACCAAGTATCACGAACAAGAGCAAAACACCCTAAAAAGAAGAGCAGAGTCGCCCACTTGTGTGAGAGGGAAGGGTTAGGTTTGAACTGGGCCTGGGAGAGGAATCCCACAGTGGATCACACACAAGAGCCAGGTCACCACGCTGCTGAGACGAGCGCCCTCTTCCACCCACCGTGGCTCATACCAAAACTGGGAGGCAGGTGATGAAGTGACCAGTCAGGCCGGGCGTTGCTGCAGCACTTGACCATTAACATTTCTCCCTGCTCTGCTTGTCTTCTGCGGAAACCAGACTCACACAACACGCTGAAGGTGGGACTAGAGGGCTGGGGCAGCATCACTTGTCCTAATCAAGTATTTTACTTTAACGTCACCAAAGAACCCAGTATATGCCACCTGCGTTTCTTCAGCACCCCGTAATTCCAAACATCTGCCTACTTACTTCACTCCTATAAGTCCTCAGTGCATCGACTATCCCGACTCTTGTCTTTTGTTCTAGACCATGTGGAAGAAAAGGAAACTATGCATTGTGGGTATTTCTCAGACTGCTCTCCATCACAAAGTTTCCCTCCGTGTCAAATATAGGTTAAAGCAAAACCCATGGCGAAGGGCTGGCAGTGTTTTCTTGGCAGCACTGATGGTGACTGGTGGAAGCGGGTACATGTGTTGGAGGCCTTGGTGATACCAACGGGGTGTAAAGATAATCAAGGACAAAGAGCCTGCCTCAGACCCTGCTGTGTCTGTCATAAGGTGGGACCAGTCATAGTCATCCCCGCTTTAGGACCCAGAAAATCAGATGAAAGCTATTAGAAAACCACTGGATACCTCACTGGGCATAGTGACACAGGCTTTTAATCTGGAGGCAGACATAAGCGGAGCTCTGTGAGTTTGAAGCCAGCCTTGTCTACAAATTGAGTTCCGGGACAGGCTCCAAAGCGACAGAGAAACCCTGTCTCAAAAAACAAACAACAACAACAACAACAAATTAAAAACACCGTATCAACTTCACCTTCATGGCCACTGCAGCCCACAATTATCTTGGGCCTGCTCCCTTTGTATTCTCAGCTATGCACAGGGAAAGGAGGAGTCCCCCAGAAAATATACATGAAGGACCCTCAGACCTGTCCCATACTGCCCAGATTACAGTGGGTTTGACTAAGGACACAGATCACTAAGATAGATGGATATATACTCCCTCAATAAAGAGGACATTGGATTTTATGTAAACTTCCCCTTTGCCCCGTACAGGAGGAATCACCCCACAGTGGCTTGTAGCCAGAGTGAAGGGAGGGCAGGAATATAGAGCTCCCATTGCTTCCAGGCACTGAGAACCTGCTAGGAGTCTACCTTAGGGAAAATGCTCACTTTGTTGTTCCTGCTCATCTTCCGCTCCACCCTGCCTAGTTTGGGAACTTTTGTCTGGATCAGCTCTTCTGGGGTGTTGCCCAGTGGGGGAAGCAGCCTCTTCTTGCTATTTCGGGTCTCAGAGAGCCACTGAGGGGGCAACTCGAAGGGCCCAAAGCCAAACTGCAGAGAATACTTATCAGGGAGTAGCCCATGTTCCACTGGGGCTACCGGGGTCTCCTGAGACACTGAGTCCACTGTGCCAGGAGGTGGTACAGAAGGTGCCAGCTGTGGCTCCTGCTCTCCCTCTGGGCATGAGGTAAGCTCCTCCTTGGCCTGGAAATCAGCTGAGCCGAGATACTTGGCCTCACTCTCTTCCTCATCCTCTGAGGGCTTAAAGATCTGCTGCTGCCCAATGTGGAACATCTCCAAGAGCTGGCTACCAGAGCGCATGCTGGGCTCCAGGCTGGCCTCAGCCACCCCACTCCCAGTACTAACCACATTGCGGCGACTGTAGCGGTGATGCAGTTGCACCAGGGTCCCAACCAAGCACTTGCGTACTGATTTGTTTACAGTTAGGAAGAGCACAGGATTGGCCAACAGAGAGACCTTGGGCAGCCAAATGGCAGTGAGAAGCAAGAAGACGGAAGTGTTAGGTACATTGAGCACAGTCTGGTAGACAACCAGGGTGGCATAGGGTACACTGCAGAGGATGAAAACTGTCACCATGGAGAGCAGGGTGGCATGTAGCTCAGCCTCACGCTGGGAGGCATAGGGGATGGAGATGGTGTTCTGTGGGGTCCTCAGTGCAGCAATGATGACTTTCTTCTTCTGGCTGGCACTCAGAGCCCTCCGGATCAGGATTAGGAAAAGAAATACCACAGCCACAGGCACAATGATCGTGGTGACATTGTAGATCAGAACATACACCAGGTGACCTAAGGAGTTGCTCCAGACTTCCGTGCAGGTGGACATAGCATAGATGTCAGCTACATTGGTCACAGCAAACACAGGGACACTGGCCACCACTGCATGAGCCCAGATGTACATCACTAGTTCCCGAGACTTGGCATCAGATATTTTTCTCTCCAGAGGATAGAGGACTGAATAGTACCTGCACGACATAAAAGCAGAATTCATTTCACAGGAAAAGATACTCTTGAAGTCAGGGTAACCTCAACTACCAAAAGTAGGCAGAAGGGGACAATAACTGAGACACGAGGAATTCAGGAAGCCAGACCTTAACTTGTGAGGACCCTGAAGCATATGGGGAGACCAATAAGCCAAAAAAAGCAAAACAAAAACTTCCTGAAGATGCAGAGAAAAGCCCAGTCTTCATGCAATTCTTAAGACTACCGGGAAAATAAGCAAATGCTTTCTAGCTTAATAATTATTGCCAACAGAACTAAATCTTTAGTGCCTTCAACATAAAGGACACAGATCCCTAAAGCCTCCTGTGTGGTGGCTGGTAGCTGGTAGCCTCCTGTGTAGCTGGTTTTCAATGTAATGATAAGGGGCAACTTGTAAATTTTCCACATTGAGAAGCCTCTGAGAAAATTTTAAAACCACTGTCACAACAAATTAATCTACATACATACGGAAAGCAGACTTACACCCCACTCCATACACTGCAGAATTATTAGCCTCTAAGGCTGCTCATGGCAGAAGACACCCAAGTGAACGATGGATCCCAATCAAATCCAGCCAAGCACATTGTGTCTACCTAGTAGCCAGTTATCATAACTCTAAGAGCAACCAGCAGGTCTCAAATGCCTGCAAAATTAATTCGTTGTTAAAATTCAGATGCATACGTCCCCCCTTCCAAGCTACAATTTGATCATTCTGTAACTACCAAAGAAGAATTTCAAATGCACCTTGATTTCATACCATCAGTGAAATGGGAGCATTGAATAGTTTCTCACACCCCACAACCATACCATCACCAAGCGGCTGCCATCAGCCATCAAAATTATGGCAAGACTCTTCATGTTAGCTTGGCTCAGAACTCTGCTCTCAGTCAACACTGGAGTAGATCTTCCTACCCTCATGGCAGTCCCTAACTCAAGGGGACAGGTAAGAATGAATGACAACCAATGCTGTGGGTTACTAACAGGAACAGATATGCAGGAACACCACCGCACTCTATGAGAATGCATGAACAGTTACAATCCAGAAGGCGATGGCTCTACCAGAGGAGGTACTTGGCACTAAGGCTACCTAGGAAACTATCAGAGAGAGTGGCAATGCTATGGAGTCTGATGGTGAACAGTGAGGGAATGTTCTGAGGCAGAGAAAAACATGATACAAAGTACTACACAGGCCCTGGATGATCACAGAAGGGTAGGGCACTGTGAAGTGGGTTCTAGTTATTATTCCCCCAGGGAGGAAAAGATTTCGCATGAACAATGCATGCTTTCAAAATGCTTTGGCTCTGAATACAGATACATTTTTCTAATCAAAACTCTATAGACGGTACCACTCTCACACATAAAATCATGCGTAGGAGCGCCCTGGCTCTGGGTGCTACTTGCTCACTGCTACGAAACACAATCAGGCATCTATCTATCAGTTTTCATCCCATTACACACTGGGAAATAAACTGTAAGATATGCACACAGCTCATTATAAATACTGTTCTTAGTGTGCACCTCTCTAAGAAGAGGCTGCAGGAAGTGTAGGCGGCCTCCTAATTAACTCGCCGACTTAGTGTCATAAAACAAATAGATGCAAGGAAGAGAAAAGATCCACTTCCCTTCTTCAAGTGCACCTCACTGATGCCTGCAAATAATTCGTATCTCTGAATCATAAAATAGAAATTTATCATCCTGGTTTTTCTACTAAAGCATTTGTTTACTTTTTTGTATGAGTGATGGTTTGAGAAATGCAATGGTTTACCAGCTGGAAGGAAAACCAGGACTTTTTATTGTTTGCATATTTCCTTGCCTAAGATCAAGGGTTATTGTGCTGATTTGTGGTATAACAACAAGATGTTCTAAATAATATGTTCCTGCCCTCATCAAATCTTATTCTTTAAAAACTTTCCACATTGGTCTGGGGAGATGGCCCCAGTGGTTATAAGAATTTACAACTCTTCCAGAAGACCTGAGTTCAGTTCTCAGCACCCACACAGAAGCTCACAACTGACTGTAATCCGTGTTCCAGGGGATCTAATGCCTTCTTCTGACCTCTGGAGGCACCACACACACACACACACACACACACACACACACACACACACACACACACACACACAAATAAATAGACGTTAAAAATTAAATTACCTGTCCAAGGCAATGGCAGGGAAGCTAAGGATGGTCACGGAGCAGAAGACTTTGTGTAGGAATTTGACAACCTTGCAGAAGAACATGGTGTAGATCCACCAGCAGCAGTGAGGGCTGGTACTGAGAATGATGTCAAAGGGCACGCAGACTAGGCTGGCACAAATCCCAGAGCAGGCCAGGTTTTTAATGAACCTGTTGGTGACAGATTTGAACACGGTTGTGCGGCAAGTTGACCATAACACCATGAAGTTTCCTGGCCAGATATGTAAAAAAAATAAATAAACAAATGGAAGTGAATTAAAGATTTAAATCAGGCGGAAAAACAAAAAAAAGGGAAGGAAAGAAACACGGGTTAATTTTTTTAATATGTTAAGAGCTTATTTGAAGGATATTATACCATTAGTTTATGTAAAAATACTAGAGCACACCATTGCTAAAATTCTGCAAGAAATTTTAGTACTACTTTGGTTTTTTTAATTCCAGGCAAAAGTCATTCTGTGATGATGGCTCAGTCTTACTGGCAGTATAAACAATCAGCTAGGTATTCATCTCAGGAAGTCTTGAGCTAGTTATGTAGCCAAGGAGGACCTTGAACTTCTGATCCTTCTGTGAGTATTACCATGCCCAGCTTATGAAGTGCTGGTGATGTCCCCTGACCATCAGTCAGTCTACTCTTCTTGAGTTTGCTAATGGCTTCAATGTTGTAGAGCATGCTAACAGAAGTACAGTGCAAGCCACACATGGAATTTACAACTTTCTAGTGTTTTACAGAGTAAAAGGAAGCAAGTGAATTCTAATGGTATCTCTTATTTAACCCAATTAATCCTAAACCTTGCGATTACAACATAACATTACTGATAAATCAGTGATGAAGTGTCTTCCTTTCTTGCTTTTGTGCTGTCTTCAAAATCCAGTGTGTGTTTTATTTTACATTTCCAGAGCATCTGTTTGAAGTGGCCACATGTCGAGTGCTTAGAGGCCATAAGTTTTGCTTTCTATGGCTGTGATAAACACCATGATCAAAAACAACTTGGGATCCTGGCAGTGATGGCCCACACCTTTAATCCCTACACTCAGGAGGCAGAGGCCAGTGGCTCTCTATGAGGCCAGCCTAGTCTACAGATCGAGTTCCAAGACAGCTAGAGCTGTTACAGAGAGAAACCCTGCCTTGAACATCCCTCCCTCCCCACCAAAAAAAACAACTTGGGAAGGAAATAGCTTATTTGGCTAACATTTCATGTCACAGTATATCATTGAGGAAACCAGGGCAAGAGCTAAAGCAGGAATCTGAGTGACATCAAGGACTGAAGCAGAAACCATGGAGGAATGCTGCTTACTGGCTTGCTCTCCAGGATCAAGCTGAGCTGCCTTTCATGTTCCCAGCCCCACCAGCCCAGAGGTGACACTACCCACAGTGAACTGGGTACTCTCTCATCAATCATTAATTAATTAATTAATTAATTAGACTTGCAGCAGGCCAATCTGATGGAGGCATTTTCTCAATTAAGATTCTCTTTTCCCAGATGACCCTTGTTGTGTCAAGTTGACAAAAATAAAATAAATAAACAACTAACCAGCACATGAAACTAGTGAACCATATACTGGACAGTGAAAGTCTAGATTTTGCATCAACAATGACCTCATCAACCATCTCTCTCTGACAGTTCACCTCCCTAGCTTCCACAGGTCTACTTCTTTCTGGTTTGTCTCCCACCCTCCATGCAATGAATCTTTTTCTGTCCTGACAGCCAGCTCCCAAACAATGACACAGAGACTTATGAAAGTCTATTATGAAAGCTCAGCCTATAGCTTAGGCTTGTCTCACTAGCTCTTATAAATTAAATCAACCCATTTATATTAATCTGTGTTCTATCATGTGGTGTTACGTCTTTTCTATCTTGCACCTCCTGTTTCCTTTCCATGTTTCCTGGCTTCTCCTGCATGCCTAGATTCCTCCTCTTCCTATCTGTCCCAGGAAATTCTGCCTCTACCTCCTGCCTAGCTATTGACTATTCAGCGTTTTATTACACCAATCACAGCAATGCATCCACACAGTGTACAAACATCCTCCCACGTCCATCAGCTTCTGGTTGGTCTTTTCCGGGGACTCTGGTGTCTCTACAACCTCTTCCTGGTTAAGACTACCTGCTCCTGAGTCTTCCCATCCCAGTGCTGATGACTCCCAGTTTCATGGTCCAAAGAAGCCTTTTCCTCTCAACTCCAGACTTCTAATTCCAATTAAGTCTGATAACATAACCCTTTCTCAATGTGTCAACCTCCAGGGCCTGTGTATATAATCTGTGGTCTGCCTGTCTAACCTCATACCTCCCCTCCTCTGGTTTGCAGAACCCCAGCTCGCTGGCTGCTCCTGAACTACATCAAGGTCAGCCCTAACCCTGGGTGTCTTTGCATAGCATTTCTACATTGCTTGGCATATTCTTCACATGTTTGGTCCCTTTTAGTCCAGGCTTTAGTTTAAATACTGGCTTATCCAAAAGGCCTTCTCTGACTATCTCTCTCTTTAAAATATTTGTGTCCTTCCCTCCATTGTACTTCATTATAATACCCTACTGTTCCTTTACAGTAAGTCCCTGATTATTAGTCATTTGTTTCCATCTTTTTCATCGAGGGGGGAAAACAAAAAACCAAAAAGCACATCACTCTTGTTCAATTACAAGTCCACACACAGCTCAAATTAGGGAGAGTAGCTATCTTATAAACAATTGTTAAATGAGTTTATAAAAATACATGGACAGACAGCAATCAAAAGTCCTTGCAGTGAAACCATCCTTTTGGAGTATGGATGGCATCAGAATTTCCTAACTGAACTCTGAGTTAGAATGACATACTTAATCAAAGCCTGTTTTTGACCGAGGACCCTCACCTGCAAAGATGCCCCAGTGCAGTGCTCTTCAAGCTCAACTCTCAGACTCCTAGACTTGGCGCCTGCAGCCCGCCAAGTCGCCCAAGGCCCATCTTCAGGGGTACCACACAGCACTTTCTTCCTTTGCTTGGGGAGAAAGCAGGTCCATTTTGTAACTTGGCCATCCCCTAAAAACACAGCTTGCTTTTGTGCACCTGCCCACGGGATGCCAGCGAACGAGCCGTTTTGACAGCAGAGCCATGCGCTGTGGGAAGGACATGGTGCTAAGCAGGGCACCACAGATCCAGAGCTCCAGAAAGGGTCCCAGAGCTCCAGAAAGGGTCACCCCACGGAGTTGCCTCAGTCCTTGAATGTGGACAGAACTTACTGCTAAGCTATCAAACACAATGTTCTATGAGGCCTATTATCTTGTAGACAATGTAGAAAACCAATTGATGTATCTAGGTACAAAGGCCAGCTGCTTCCAGGAATTCTCTGCAGAACTCTGTGTTAGTATGGTGACTCAATAAGAAAGCATCAACGTGTTTATACATACACGCACTGGCATTTATTCAGGATAAGAACTGCTTATACTGATGCCACCTGTCACCAAGGTGGTAAGCTGAACAAGCCTGCTGATTTGGAAGTTCTAGGCCTTTCCTCACTGACACACAGATTGGAGTCTGACCGAAGCATCCTTCTTTACAGTTTTACAGGCAGCAATCAAGTCTGGTCATGATCTATGAATGGAGTAGCCACTAGAATCTGTGGTCCATGAAGAGATGTATACATCACTGTATCCTTGATTTTCACCACTGGGGTTGTCCCCTGAGGGACTTCTCATAAATAAACCTTTCTCTTGGTGTGAATCAAAACCCCAAGGATTTGCTTGTTGTTATTTCATTTAAAATAGGTGTGTGTGTGTGTGTGTGTGTGTGTGTGTGTGTGTGTGTGTTGGATGAGGGTGCCATGGTGCATATGTGGAGGTTAGCTACTATTATGAAACTTCTGGCTGTCAAGACTGAGGTCCCCACCTGTAGTAGTTTGAATGTAACTGGTCCCCATAATCTCATAGGGAGTGGCACTATTAGGAGGTGTGGCTTTGTTGGAGTGGGTATGGCCTTGTTAGAGGAAGTGTGTCACTGTGAGGGTGGGCTTTGAGGTTTCCTATGCTCAGTGCTGCCCAGTGTCTCAGTTGACTTCCTGTGGCCTGCAAGATGTAAGACGCTCAACTACCTTTACAGCACCACATCTACCTACACACTGCCACGCTCCCCGCCATGATGATAATGGACTGAGCCTCTGAGATTGTAAGTGAGCCACCCCGATGAAGTGTTTCCTTTATAAGCATTGCCATGGTCATGGTGTCTCTTCACAGCAATAGCAATCCTGGCTAAGACACTAAAATTCTGCAGCAAGCGCCTACACTAGCTGAGCTGCTTCACACTGACCCCACAGCCTGCATATTTTTAAAAACATATTTTGTATTTTCAGCCCATAGTTTCAATCTTATTGCACCCATGTCTAAGTTCCCTTCAGTAGCACCATGGGGCTGCTGGGCACCTCAGCACTTGGGGCCACTCTGAAGACGTCTGAGTCAGATCTGTGATCAAATTCCAGAGGATCACTGGCACCACACTCACCAGAGCCTTCACCCACACCCCAGGACTAGATGTCTCTTTCCGACTTGAGAAGCACTCCCACTAAGTCCACAGCAGTGACCACCACATCCCTGCTGTGGGTCCCTCGGCAGGCTCGGGGGAGCCTGCGGAGGACTATGACTCACTGAGTCCAACAGCAGCTTCCCTGGATGATAAAAGCCCTGGCAATGAGCAGCCACGTGCTCTTAACGGCTGAGACATCTCATCAGGCCCCAAGCCCATAGTTCTTAAACCTACGTGACCATGGGATCACCTGGAAACTTCAAAGGCAGAGGCCCCCACATCTGACCCTACTCTATCAGAACCTCAGAGAGCCTGGGAATCCTTCACTTCATGTGCCCAGCAGGAAATTCGGAGTGAGTAACCACAACCATTCCCTCCTCTCTTCACCAAGTCCAGCACCTCAGGACCACAACACTCAGGATTCCTTAAATTCCTTAAACAGCGTCCTCTCCCAGGACATAAAGGGCAAACACAGAAATCTCGGGAAACTCTAAGAACAAGTGTCCACGGATCCTGGAAGGAATCCTTCTCCATCAAGAATCAGCATGGAGCTTAGCGTCTCCGCTGTGTAGACTGCTTTTCTGCTGTGTAGACTGAGCTCCAGCCACAGAGGCCACTCTGCCTTTGGGAGTAGCAACACTATAAGATGTGAAACCTTTGGCCAACTTTTAAATGTTTTTAACCAACCTTCTGTGATACTCTTTATCTCTCCCAGGTGACCCACTGGTCAAGCAGAAAATAAGGAAAGCTTTAATAGAGTTACTTCCTGTTACCCCCACTTCGCGGGGTGCCCTTAAAGTATATTGGAACTATCCACTTGGTTTTGAAAGAAGAGTGGAAGTTGAGGGGAGGTGTCGGTTACTCACTAAAAGCTGTACAGGGAAGGAGAATGCAGGGCTAGGACAAAGGGAGGGCAATCTTAGGGGCTTGATGCCCAGAGTGCCGTGCTTGTTGCTGCAGCCTGGGAGCCAGCAAGCCTGCTCTAGCTACTTCTAGTCTGGAGCTTCAGGTTTGTTTCTCTGTTTCCCACTCAAACACCTTCTTAAATGATTACTAAGCTGATACTAAAACCGACCTTTAAAATGCAGACAATGTGTAAGAATATAATGAACAAGGACTGACAAGATGGCTCAGCTGCTAATAACACTCGCTGCTCTTCCAGAGATGGGTTCCCAGAACCCATGTCATGGGCCTCACAACTGCCTAGGGCATCCTATGCCCGTTGTGGCCTGCTTATATAGGTCCCCGCACACAGGTGGTATGCACATGTACACACACACACACACACACATATGCACGCACACACACTTTAAGTTACGAATGAAGAATAAGAATTAACCACCCAGTGAGTAACTATTGTAAATTTTAAGAATGCTTTTCAGACATAAATTTTTGTCTATGCCAGTAGGACCAAACTATACACATTGCACAAGATCTTGTCATCATATGGGCTATGTTTCTGTGAAAATAAATAAAAGCAGATCTATATCATCATTTTAACAGCTAGATAAAGCAACAGTGTTTTTCTGGCTATATCGTAATTAACTTATCAATTGAATATTAGTGGATTTGTTTAAGCTGTTTATACTATTCCAATATTATACAAAGTTGAATTAAAAAATCAAACTGCACATTTAATGATGATAAATTCCTATAAGCAAAATTTCTCTCTCTCTCTTCCTCTCTCTCTTTGTGTGTGTGTGTGTGTGTGTGTGTGTGTACATATATATACATACTCAGAAGGCAGAGGCAGGAAGACCTCTGTGAGTTTGAGGCCAGCCTGTTCTACAAGAGCTAATTCCAGGACAGGCTCTAAAACTACAATAAAAGCCTGCCTCGAAAAACCAAATAATTAAATATAATTAAATAAACAAGCACCTTTATCCATCATCTTATACAAGTGGCAGGAAGTCCTCTCGTTCATTTCCTCACAAGATAAACAATCGAGGATTTAATAAAAATGGGGGAAAAAAGGAAACACTATTCATTTTCTAACCCTGTTACTAGGAAGCCAAAACAGTCCTCAGGACACTGGTCTGTTTCCTTTGAGCATTATTCTATGTGCATTCTTTGTAGCACTGATGTTTTGTGCTTTTTTTTCCCAAGTTGGTATTTCCTTATAAATAAATGCATAAATAAGGAAATACTGCCAGAGGATAAGAATGGATGAGAATGAGTTCAATCCTCTATAAAGTGTAGAGATGCATAGGTAACAATTTTCCCAAAACCATTCCACCAATCCCTATTGTCACTGATGAAAAATAAACAAATAACCCCTAACTTTTCAAGGCTGTATTTTTTTTTAGTTTAAGATATCTTTACCTTTTATTTAAGATGTGGTCCCTGGCTGCCCCCATGCTTATTTCCCAGATTTGCAGCATCCTAGCAAAGTAAAACAATCCTAAGATCTGTCTCAGTCTTTTCTACTACTGTAGCAGAACACTGACACAAGACAGCGAGCTGGGAAAGAGAGGACATGGGAAAGAACAGTCACACATACTGCCACTGCCACTCTCCTGCTTCTGACTCCAGTCTCCCTAACACCCAGGAATGTCAACATGAGTAGCCAGAACACCCACAAATGAAGTGTGCTGCCTTTTCTGAGAGCCATCACGAATGAGACCGTTAAAAGGGGCTGATGAACTCTGTCTGCATCCCAGCCTCTTCAAGAGGAAGGATCCAATTGCTCAACGCTTCCATCTTCAATGGCACTCCCTTCTTCACCCGCAAGCCTGCACAAAGTACCTAAAATAAGGTCTCCGTGTCAGGGAAGGATTCTGTGGCTGAGTGTATCTGCACACTCCCTAATATCTCCCAAGGCCATTTTAAAGCCTCCAAATCACACGACACAGCTACTTCTGAGCCACTTGAGTGCATTTCTCCTAATGCTCACACGTTACTGTGTGCACGTGGATCTTGTCTTTCTGTTTAATCAATAAACTCACCGACTTTGCCTCTCTCTCAGTGGTCCTGAAATTCTTCTTTCTTCATGATGAAGGCTAAGTATGCTGGTGCACCTAAGCAGAGGTCTCCTAGGCTCTCAGGAGTGCAGTAGCAGTTTGATGCTGACAACACACAGACTATGCTATTTATAAAAGAAATAACCAAAAAACGCTGAAATTTGGGCTTGAAATGGCTCAGTGAGTAAAAGAACTTGCTACTCCAGCCTGGTTATCTGAGTTTGATCCTGGGATCCCATGGTGAAAGGAGAGAACAGAGTCCTGAAAGTCATCCTCCGGGTTCCACATACCCACTATGGCTTGTGTACACACACACACACACACACACACACACACACACACACACACACACACACACACACAAATAATAAAAAAATAAGCAAAAATGTGTTTCTTATTATGGAGTATGGAAATCCAGGAACAAGTCATGAATCAGTTCAATTGTCTAGCCAGCTGCTCTGCTTCCAAGATGGCTCCCTGTTGTTATATCCTCTAGGTGGGTGTGGTGGGAAGTAGGAGGGCAAGTGAACCAATCACTGGGTGTGCCTCTTTTGTAAGAGCCATGATCCCATGGTGGGTCGGGGGAGCCCTAGTTGCCTCCTCTTCTTTTGAAGCCCCACTCTTAATACCATCATATCAACTGCTACATTTTAAATGCCTTTGTTTTAAAGGGGATACATTGAAACCAGAGCAAAATTAAGATTCAAATGCATATTTTTCTTTGAACCCTTCCATGTATTACTTGACCCAAACTCTCAAAGAGGACTCCCTTTCAGAAAGGGAGACCGAACAAAAAGGGACAGCAAGGGACAGACAAGACTGGAGAGAAGAACTTCCTCAGTGTAGAGAAGAAATGTTGAAAGACACTGCTGAGCTGGGTGAACCTCAGGGCAGTGGAGAGGAGATGGAGCAACGGTTGAACTTGTCAGAGTTCACATCTCCAGAGGTTCCATCTTATTCTGGTCTTTAAAAAACACCTTTCCCTCTTTAATCCATTCAGATCATCCCCCAGCTACCTAGAAGGCCAACATTGGCTAGGAGGAAAGTGGGTCTTTGATGTTGGTATTGACAGAATGCTGACCACCAGCAAGGATCTGAGAGAGAACTAGCTTGTAGCCAGACAATTATGCCTGCTGGTTTTCAATGCAATGCACTCTACTCCTCTCACTTGAAATTTGGACCCTGTCCTCACTAATGAAGTGTTTATTTGCTATAACCTGTGATTAAACTGCCTAATATCTGCCCTACACTGCCTAAGCTGATCACTATTATCATGAGAAAATTATGTTATTTCAGCTACAATTAATTTTATTCAGACACTCTTTCATTTAAGGAAGATTCAGGGAGTTCAAATTAACTAGGAATTGAATTAGCAGGAGAGAGCTACCCAGTGAGTATATTAAAATTCATGGTGAATTTTAAGCCATCACTTCGGATGAAAAGCATCTTATGAAATACATCTTTCCAATTTAACTTGGATAGCTTCTCCTTGGAGTACTCATTCCCAATGAATAATTCAGGTAAAGTATTAACTGGATTCATTGTTGTAATTCCTAGAATATAAAAAGGGACTCCAGTAATAGCCTTGTCTAGTTATCTCCCGGGAGGCCATACAAAGAGCTTTAGGTTAGATTGCAACAAACACAGAGGTTCTAGCAGCAAGGTGTCCAAATGGTAAGGCAAACTTCATACCATCAAGACCGAAATGGTCACAGTCTTGACTTTCTCAGTCAGAGGCCCTCAAGTGGACCCTTGGGTCTCTCAATCCTCAAATGCACATGGTAAGAAGAAAGTCAAGACTCTAAACTAGTCTAAACTATAAATTTTTCCTAGTTCACAAAGACCTCTCTCTGGTGTCTCATACTGGCGTGGCCTCCCTGGAAAGCGTGTTGTTCCTTGAAACTCTACTGTAAGAACCTCAGAATCACCCGCCCCTTTTGTGAGGGAAATGACAATTAATGACCTCGTTTTCCATTTCCCTTTCATGAGGTACTGTAAATTAAATAGAAATTGTATTAAAGGTTACTTAGCAACACAACAGTACTGAGAGGGACAGGAGCCTTGAAGAGCTGAGTGTTTCCTTAAGAGATAGAAACACTTTTCTCCTACTGAGTGGGTGCTTCTTCTTGCAGGACTAGACTGCTACACCAGAGTGTGTTGTCATCAACTGAGCCTGATGACACCCTACACACACACACACACACACACACACACACACACACACTTCCCTTCCACTCTCCACCCTCAGCTGAAGGCTCATGAAAGCCTCCCCAGAAGCTGGACAGCTGTGAGTGCTGTCCAGTCACTACAACTGTGAACTAAATAAAGTTTCCTACACAACAGAAAATCTATTAAAGCAATGGGCATGCAGGGAATGCTTCTTGTGAAAAAGACTCAAGCAGTCTGGCATTCTCCATCATCAGGCATGCAAAAGAGCCAAGCAGCCTGAGTAAACAGCTCATGGTCCTAGGTCCTAGGTATCTACTGCACAGGCCACCTCAATAAGAGGTCTTCGTAGATACAAGAAAGGGGGGAGGGGAGAGGGTGTTAGGAGAAAGAGGAGAGGAGAAGAGGAGGGGAGAGGAGGACACGAGGGAGCAGGAAGATTGAGTCAGGAGAAGAATAGAGGAGAGCAAGAAAAGAGATACCATAAGAGAGGGAGCCATTAAGCCGGGCGTTGGTGGCGCACGCCTTTAATCCCAGCACTTGGGAGGCAGAGGTAGGCGGATCTCTGTGAGTTCGAGGCCAGCCTGGTCTACAAAGCGAGTTCCAGGACAGTCTCCAAAACAATACAGAGAAACCCTGTCTCGAAAAACCAAAAACAAAAGAGAGGGAGCCATTATTGGTTTGAAGAGATATCTGGCACTAGGGAAATGTCCAAAGAGCTACAAGGATGACCCCAACTAACAATCTAAACAATAGTGGGGAGGCTACCTTAAATGCCCTTCTCCAATAATAAGATTGATGATTATCTTATATGCCATCCTAGAGCCTTCATCCAGTAATTTATGGACTCAGAAACAGACACCCACAGCTAAACACTGAGCTGAACTCCAGGAATCCAGTTGCAGAGAGGGAGGAGTAATGAGCAAAGGGGTCAAGACCAGGCTGGAGAGACCCATAGAAACAGCTAACCTGAACAAGGGCATGAACCCCAGACTGATAGCTGGGAAAACAGCATAGGACTGATCCAGACTCCCTGAATGTAGGTGTCAGTGAGGAGGCCTTGGCAATCTATGGGGCCTCTGGTAGTGGATCAGTATTTATCTCTAGTATATGAATGGACTTTGGGAGCCCATTCCACATAGAGGGATACTCTCTCAGTCTAGACATATGAGGGAGGGTCTAGGCCCTGCTCCAAATGATATGACAGACTTTGAAGATCCCCCATGGAAGGTCTCACTCTCCCTGTAAAGCAGAAAGGGGATGGGATGGAGGGGCAGGGGAGGAGGGGAGAGAGAGGGAACTGGGATTGACATGTAAAACAAGCTTGTTTCTAATTTAAATTTAAAAAAAGAAGAAAAAAAATGTTCCTTCAGAGAACCAGGTATTGTCACACACTACTAAAAGCCAGGCCTGGAAACCAGAGTTGGGATCCCAGCACCCATATAAGAAGTGGGGGCAGCCAGGCGGTGGTGGTGCATGCCTTTAATCCCAGCACTCGGGAGGCAGAGGCAGGCAGATCTCTGTGAGTTCAAGGCCAGGCTGGACCGACAGCCTCCAAACAATACAGAGAAACCTTGTCTAGTAAAAAAAACAAACAAAACAAAACAAAAACAAAACAAAACAAAACAAAAAAAAGAAGTGGGGGCATGGACCTGCATATCCCTCAAACCCCAGAACAGAGGGGTGGGGGAGGACACAAGTTCCAGATTCAGGGAGGGCCCCTGCCTTAAAGGAATGCAGCAGAGAGAGAGTAATGGAAGAAGACACCCAGCAGCTTCTACTGGCCTCCACTCCACATGCAAGGTGCACACATACATGCATATATACCACCCCACATAATGCATATTCTCACACCAATTAGATAAAAAATAAACATCAAGAACCACAACTTATAACTGTTCACCTTCATTAGCACCAAGAATTTTTGTTCTTTTGTGTATGAGAGAGAGACAGAGAGACAGAGACACAAAGAGGGTTTCTCTGTGTAGCCCTAGCTATCCTGGAACTTGCTTTGTAGACCAGGCTAACCTTGAACCCACAGATATCCCCCCTGACTCTACCTCCCTAGTGCTGGCATTGAAGCACCACACCCATCTTGAACCAAGCACATTTTTCCAATGAAGAGTTGCTTTACAAGGAACTAAATAAATAGTTAAATGAAAATTTCCTATGATTTTATCAGACTCACCAGATTGTTTTCCCTGTGTACTTGGTTTTGTAGGTACACATATTGATGACAATGGACTCCAGTCAACAAGCTGAATGTTTAGTACCTCCCATTGTCAACACACTGTCAAAGCAGGCCGAAGAGACACATTCAACAATGACACATGGTGCTGTACTGTAATTAGTGTACACGCGATGCTCACACGCTCCACTCTCCACCCCCTCTCTTCCAGTAACTATAATTATGCAGTTGCAAAGGAAAAAATCATGTTGGAAATATTTCCAAGGGCCTCGAGGGTAAGATAATTAGAGGACTAAGAAAAGAAAGTGAACACATTCCGCTTCAGTCCACTGGGACCAACACAGCTGGGGAGTTAGGGGGAAAGTTTGGAAATGGGAGCTTTGCTCCTTGCAATCTGGAACTAATCTGACAATGACACACTTAAAAGTTCAAATTCCATTACTTCTTCATGGCTGAGTTTGGGAGGGGAGACAGGAAAAACAATCAGGACTGAAGGCAGAAGAGCTAGAGAATGTGCTGCAATTCTAACAGATTTGAAGCCATTCTTCCATGACTGTGGAGGTTGTTTCTCCTCCAGCAAACCTTCTCCGAGTCCTTCACCATTTTCTCCTGTCCCAGAAGGAAGGACAAGACCAACAGAGGAGGCTGATCCTGGAGTGAGGAGCCGGGAGAGCCAGAGCAGCAGATGGGGCGAGAGGTAAAGGGGGCCAGGTCCAGGACAGTGCCAGATGGCCAAGGCGTAGAAGGCTCTGGAAGGAAGTGACATATTTGAGGTTGAGGGCAAGGTCAAGACTAGAACACAAGCATCCCTGAAAGGATAATGTACAGCACATGGCCCCTCGAGAATACTCAAAATATGAACGTGGAATAAATGCTCAGAAGACTAGGAGTCAAACGTTTCCTGGGAGAGGGTGGCATAGAGTAAGCGATGGATTGGATGAGCGCACTGCTGACACATGAAGAGCCTGGGAACTAAAGCACTCAGGAAACACTGCCTGCAGTAATGGGCAGTGCTGTGGACAAAAACAATACTACTGAAAACGCAAGCCATGGCTGTGAGACAGCTCAGCAGCAACAGAGCTCGCTAGGAACGCTGGGCAACCGAGTTCAGTCCCCAGAACCCACATAAAGGAGGAAGGACAAAACTGACCTCCAGAGGGTCACTGGGGCACAAGTCACGTGCCCACACACATACACTCACATGCACACACTCACTCGCAGAGCTATTGGTCAAGCTGTGGCAGAGGATGCTACGTGAGGGCTAAGAGATAGAAAGAAAGGAGGGCAAAGCATTGAGAAGAAGTCATTTGGGACAATCATTTCTGTTCTACTCATCTCCCCATGCGGAGCACCATTGTGCATGCGCATTTCCCAGGGGCTATTGAAGGCAACCTGGGCTTTCTGTGCCTGAATCTTCCTTGCTGAAAACTGAACAAAAGGTTCCCTTTCTTTGTATCATTTTCTAAGAATGATGGTGGTGGCATTCATGATGATGGTGGCCAGAGAGATGCAGATAAACACGGGAGAACTTACCTAACACTTTAGAATTTCATGAATAAATCGGTTTCTGGCTCCCACATTTCCCTTTTCATTCTAGCTGATTTGAATATCACAGTTTTTTGTCATGTAATTTTCCTACAAGTTCAGGACAAAGCCAGCATGCCACACTACTAGCCTGCTTAAACATAAATGAGAAGATATGACCCATGATTTTCCCATTACAAAACAAAAGACAGAGGAATGTTTTCTATCCTGTGAGGGAGTGATTTCCTACCTTCCAGGTTCATAGAAGACGCGTTCACAGGACAATCAGTGTCACAAGTAACGTGGATAAAGCAGTAAGATGGACTACAAGAGCTATTCCCTTTCACTCGGCCACACACCCATTGGTCTCCCCTTGACATGGTTCTTATAAAGGTTAAGTATGCAGATAGCATGACTAAGGATAGAGCATGGACTCATTATTTTTATAGCCAGCCAAGTAAGGAAATGACAGTCACCATATGTGCAAAGACTAGCGACACCGTACAACTTATAAACTGGCTGCTTTTCCCATAAAGAACTTTCTGAAGCGCCTTCACAGGAGTAAGTGGTGTGTCACAGTGGACATATTCTATGCATGGATATGGACTGGAGTCTGGATGAGCCATTCCTTGTTTCCAGAGGTGACTAGACAAGCCTCGGAGAGAGAAGGGTGTTCACTAATTGTGAAGCCAACCGGGAAGAGAAGCCTTTTCAAGTTTTATTTGTTGGCTCTTCGCTATTTCTTTGGTTTTGGTGGCTCAGGCTCTGGTCTGCTCTTTGTTGCTTTGTTTTTGAGACAGAGTCCCAGGCTGGCCTCTGACTCAGAGAGATATGCCTGCCTCTTCCTCTCCTCCTCCTTTCTGTCTTCCTCCTCTCTATCCCCTTTCTCTCAATGGAGTCAGAGGTGTCATGACGTTGCACTGCTCCTAATGACCAGGTCTGTGGTTTTGAAAACTTAAGTAGATCAGGCATGAATAGCTGCTGGGGAATTTGGCAACATTTACAAGTCCTTATCATACTGTATCTGACAAGGCCACTTTAACATAGAATGGAAATGATGTCACGGTGCTGAGTGCCTTGTTCTTTTTTTAGTTGTTTTTTGTTTGTTTGTTTTGAGATGTTGACTTCTAGTGAGTTCCGGATCAACATGTTAAATTGCCAACCAGTCCATGGCCAAGCAACCCAGTAATCCCCATCTACAGTTCTTGTAAGGAATGGATCTGTGAGGACTGATGGAAACTCGACTTCAACCAGAGCTTTGGCTGCTAAGCCACTCCTAACACCGTCATATGGAAGACTGTAAATGCCAGCTTCCGTTTTTCAGGATCGGTTAGTAATTAGAGAGTGGAACTCCGTTCTACAGCCCACTAGTTCCAGCAAAAGAAGTTTATGTGAATGAGTGTGTTTCATTATAAAACCACTAGAAGGTAGTCTATGGTGGAGCTAAATTTATTTAAAAATAAATCTTGTTTGTATTCCTAGAAACTTTCCAAGCCAAAGCCAGCTTAGATTATCGCCCTTAACAATGCTAATGCTCACACATATGCTTCACTAATGACATGCTTAAAGCAATATTAAACATGTGCCTCAGCACTAACAAAACTCCTCAGATCCAGCCTGTTGGGTACTACCTCTGGGATCTCGTAGGACATGGCTCTAGAGAAGGAAGTGGAACCTTTGGTCGTCAGGTTAATTTTGTAGTGAAGCACGTGTTTATTTTCAGTTGATATTAGTAATGCAGTTTTAAATCCTACAATAGTTTTTAAAACTTCTTTAATTTTATGAGTATGGGTGTTTTGCCTGCATGTATGTGCCCACAGAAGCCAGGAGGGGACTTCAGATCCTCTGGAACTGGAGTCACAGACAGATGTGAGCTGCCATGCAGATGCTGGGAATGAAAGAAACCAGGCTGTCTCTGGAAGGGCAGCCAGTGCTCTTAATTGCTGAGCCATCTCCCCAACCCCTTAGAATAGCTTCTTGAAATCAGTTCAGCTTAGGTTTACATAACTACTCTGACATATGTGAACTACATATACATTCTGCAGTCTTTTTCCATATTAAGTTTTCTTATAGCAACATATTTCCTTATGAGAGAGATGGAAAATATTCTCAGGTTTAGTTAATGAGGTAGTAGAAATAAAAAGTTTAATGAGAAGTTGCCACTCATAAATGTAGAAATCCAGGCCTGTGGAAAAGACTTGAGTTTGATCCCCAGAATCCACAAAAGCCAGGCACAGTGGTGCCCACTTGTGCACCGAGGAAGAGATGGTGGATCCATCGGACTCACTGGCCAGCCAGCCGAGACTACTTGGCAAGGTCCAGGCCAGTGAGAGACCATCTCCAAAGAGGAACGACATCTGAGGTCGCCCTCTGGCTTCCACGTGTACATGTACCCTCCCCTCATACACACAGAGAGAAATGGAAAAACCCAAAGGCAAAGCTGAAACTGAGGCATATGATCAAATGGGTAAAATTTCTGTCACCTACTTGTTTCCTATCCCCTAACACTGGGCCTTTTTAGGGTTTGACTAAGTCAGCAAGTGTACTTGTCAAGTGGTCATGAGTGTCAGCTGTATTCCAAGAGTGAGAGTTCACGGTCTTTTTATTTCAGTCACACTTGTCCCCATTATATGTCTCAACTTATTAAAAAACCTACAGAGGCAAAATGTCAGCAATAAGACTAACTTAATGATAAGGGCCTAAGAGCAAAGTTGGAAACAAAGCCATTACTGTCTCCTTGTGACAGCCATAACTAAGTCTTCCATATAAACTTTGACCCAAAGATCCCTGTATACTATCTGCCCCCACAAATGAATAATCTTCCCTCTTGAATTTTGTTCCATCAACTGTATTATCTATTATTTGAAGATAAAAGTATTTACATTTGTGATTTGTTTTATGTGGCCTTGGGCAAGTTCTGAAACATATTTCTGTTACATGACTCACTCATATAACAGAAAATAAAGAGCTTCATAATAAAATTCAAAAGAATAAACTGATTCACTTTATGTCTTAAATTCCGAAGAAGAAGTTTTTGGTTAAACTTTAAAATCTTGGCAATTTTTTAAACATTTTAAAGCTAACTATATCTCTTTTGTTTCTCTAGTGCATACAAAATTAATGTTTCATATCACTTTATTTTAAAACTAATAATTTATTCTTGACCAAAACTACACATACTATTTCTGATAAACTATTAAAATTTAGTAGAAGGGAGTGGAACTGACATTTAAGCCATATTTTCTTGTAGAACTGATCAAAACTTACATACTAAATTCTACTTATAGTGAGCTTACTTCTATTTTGAATTTTTTTAATTACAGTTTTTGCAACAACAATCAAAATGTCCAGACACTGCCCTTTCCCTTAGGAGCAATCTCAAAAGTTGCAAATAATTACCAACACACATTGAACCACTAAGCATGGCTTTCTCCATTCTCTGTATAACAGTTTTGTTTTGTTTTGGTTTGGTTTTTGAGACAGGGTTTCTCTGTATAGCCCTGGCTGTCCTGGAACCTGCTTTGTAGGCCAAGATGACCTTGAACTCAGAGAGATCTGCCTGCCTCTGCCTTCCAAGTGCTGGGATTAGAGGTGTGCCCCTCTACTGCCCAGCTAACTCTGTGTAACTTTCAAATAGTTAGAACCACTCTTATGATAGAGACTAGGCTGTAATTATTACATCTATTTTATAACCTGAGAAAATAAAATTTGTATTATAAGTAATTAAGTATTAATAGAGTAATTAATAAGTGGGCCTCTCTCACAATGGGTTAACTAGCATGGCAGACGTGACAGCGGACTTCCTAGGCTAGGTCGCAGAAGACAGGAGTACGCCTCTTTCCTCTCCTATGAATCTCTGGTCCTGGGGAAAGCCAGCTAGCTGATAAGCTTCGAGGAGCCCAAGCAGCCTGGTGAGGAGGTCCACACAGTGAGGAAATGAAGTCATATGAAAGAGCCCAAGTGCATCCTTGCTTAAGCCCTCCCGTGCCTGCTTCTCTGGCCAGTCTCTGAACTATAATGTTATAAGGGAGCATGAGGCAGGAGCACCCCGCCAAGCTGCAGCCAAGTCCCTGACCTGCAGCCGTGAGAGGTGACGAGTGCTTGCTGCTCTGTGTAGCTGTGGTGAGGTCCAGCCTTCAACCAACCTTGCACAGAAAGAGGATGCTAACACTGCCTCGAAGGACCTCTGTATCCAGTGAAATGATATATAAAGTGCCAAGCTCTGCCTCACTCACAGTGAGGGTTAAATAACTGTCATGTCAGGCGCCTTCCAGTGATCACAGCCTAACTATGAATTAGGGAGACCAATTCCCAGAAGTCATGAAAGACATCACGGCGTTCACTGTGTGACCACCAGATAATTGCTTCTTCCGAGTGTTACACCGAACTAACTACACTTTCTCTACCAAGGCTGAAAAAATCATCCTTTAAACTTTTCTCCTACACACAGTCCAGATAACTCTTGAGAGTGAATCTCCCACTGAGTCCTTGGCTTTCTAAAGCCTGATGAGAACCTAAACCCCAAACAATTCAGAGTCCTTAAAACAGTTTACCAGTTTGACTTCTCATCCAGTCCAATTAGTGAAGTCAGAAAACACAGCTGCCAGACTGGCAAAGGTGACTCACTCGCCCTACTGAAAGGTTCCTAAAACAGGACAAAGCCATCATCAAGATGCATAAATCAGCTAGCGGCACTGGAACCCAGGCCTTGGGGGGCAGTGAGGCCTGAGGGGGGTCACAGTGACGCCTCTCGTTTTCCAGAAGTACCTGTGAGGAGCCATGAGAACAGTGAGATGGAATTGTTGCCTCACAGGCAACAACGAGGCCTGTGAGGGGGCAGCAATGCCTACTGGCTGTCAATGAGCGCCCACGAGGTACCATGTAAGAGCCTACGGCATGGCGGTGAGGGGCTGTGGGAGGCCTGTGAGGTGGAAACAAGGGTGGTGAAGTCATATTGAGACTTGTGAGGTGGAAATGTGGGACTCTGAGATGACAACTGAAGCCTGCTGGGTACAAGTGAGGCCTGCGAGATGACAATTGGGCCCATGAAGTAAAAGGGAGGTCTGTAAGAGGGGAGGTATGGCCTGTATGTTTGGTGAGAGTGAGGACGGTGAGGTGTCAACGAGGGCCTGAGTGATGGACGGTAGAGCCTATGAGGTGTCAGATGGAGCATGTAAAGTGACAGTGAGACTGTGGGGTAACAATAGGGGTCTGGGGTAACAGCAGTGATGCCTCTGGGGCAGCCATGAGATCTGAGGAGGCACTGAAAGCCTGTGACACAACAGAAAGGTGCTATGAGGTGACAGTCAGGCCCTGTGGGGTGACAGTCAGGATCTGTGAGGTGATAGTCAGGATCTGTGAGGTGACAATCAGGTCCTGTGAGGTGATAGTCATGATCTGTGAGGTGACAGTCAGGCCCTGTGGGGTGACAGTCGGGTCCTGTGAGGTGACAGTCAGGATCTGTGAGGTGATAGTCAGGATCTGTGAGGTGACAATCAGGTCCTGTGAGGTGATAGTCATGATCTGTGAGGTGACAATCAGGTCCTGTGAGGTGACAGTCGGGTCCTGTGAGGTGATAGTCAGGATCTGTGAGGTGACAGTCGGGTCCTGTGAGGTGACAAATCAGGTCCTGTGAGGTGACAGTCAGGATCTGTGAGGTGACAGTCAGGATCTGTGAGGTGACAGTCAGGTCCTGTGAGGTGATAGTCATGATCTGTGAGGTGACAGTCATGATCTGTGAGGTGACAATCAGGTCCTGTGAGGTGATAGTCATGATCTGTGAGGTGACAGTCGGGTCCTGTGAGGTGACAGTCAGGATCTGTGAGGTGACAGTCAGGTCCTGTGAGGTGACAGTCAGGTCCTGTGAGATGACAGTCAGGATCTGTGAGGTAACAGTCGGGTCCTGTGAGGTGACAGTCAGGATCTGTAAGGTGACAGTCAGGATCTGTGAGGTGACAGTCAGGATCTGTGAGGTGACAGTCAGGTCCTGTGAGGTGATAGTCAGGATCTGTAAGGTGACAGTCAGGATCTGTGAGGTGACAGTCAGGTCCTGTGAGATGACAGTCAGGTCTTATGTGGTGAGGAACTTTGAGGTGCAAATGAGGTCCTGTGATGTGGAAGGGTAGGTGACATGACAATAAGAGACTATAAGGTGGCTATGTGGCCTGTGAAATGTCAGTTTGAGACTGTGAGATGACCGGTAGGGAGTATATGGTAACAATGAGGTCCATGAGGTGGCAATGAAGCCAGTATGGTGTCAATCAGGGCCCGAGTGGTGACAGTGAGGCCTGCAAATTGACAGAGGCCTATATTGTGTCATAGGGTCTGTGTGGCAACAGTGAAGCCTGTAAGGTGACAGTAAGGGCCTATATAGGGTCAAGTAGGACCTGTGTGGTGACAATGAGGCCTGTGTGGTGACAGTGAGGCCTGTGAAATAGCAATGAAGGCCTTCAAGGTAGTAGTGAGGCCTGTGAGGTATTAGTGACTGTCTGTGAGGCCTCTGGGTATTAGTGATGTCTATGAGGCCTCTGGGGTATTAGTGATGTCTATGAGGCCTGTGAGGCCTCTGGGTATTAGTGATGTCTATGAGGCCTCTGGGGTATTAGTGATGTCTATGAGGCCTGTGGGGTCCCCTGGGTATTAGTGATGTCTATGAGGCCTGTGGGTATTAGTGATGTCTATGAGGCCTGTGGGGTCCCCTGGGTATTAGTGATATCTATGAGGTCTGTGGATATTAGTGATGTCTGTGAGGCCTCTGGGTATTAGTGATGTCTATGAGGCCTGTGGGGTCCCCTGGGTATTAGTGATGTCTATGAGGCCTCTGGGGTATTAGTGATGTCTATGAGGCCTCTGGGTATTAATGATGTCTATGAGGTCTCTGGGGTCCTCTGGGTATTAGTGATGTCTATGAGGCCTGTGGGGTCCTCTGGGTATTAGTGATGTCTGTGAGGCCTCTGGGTATTAGTGATGTCTGTGAGGCCTCTGGGTATTAGTGATGTCTATGAGGCCTGTGGGGTCCCCTGGGTATTAGTGATGTCTGTGAGGCCTCTGGGTATTAGTGATGTCTGTGAGGCCTCTGGGTATTAGTGATGTCTATGAGGCCTGTGGGGTCCCCTGGGTATTAGTGATGTCTGTGAGGCCTCTGGGTATTAGTGATGTCTGTGAGGCCTCTGGGTATTAGTGATGTCTATGAGGCCTCTGGGTATTAATGATGTGTATGAGGCCTGTGAGGTCCTCTGGGTATTAGTGATGTCTATGAGGCCTCTGGGGTCCTCTGGGTATTAGTGATGTCTGTGATATGACAGCGAGGGGCCGTGGGGCATCAGTTATCTCTGTGGTCTGGCACTGAAGGAGTTTGAGGTGGTGATAGAGGATTATGGGATGGCAGTGAGTCCTGTGAGAGGGCAGTGAGCCCTACCAGGTGGTAGCAAAGCCTCTGAAGTGATACTGAGAGCTATGGAGTGGCTGTGACAGCCATCTCTGTGAACCGGCAGGGAAAGCTGTGAGGCAGCTGAGAGAGGCTGTGGGTAGCAGCTGAGTCCTTTGAGGTGGCACTGAGCGCATGCTGGTGGCAGACGTCTGTAGTGAGGGCCTGTGAGGTGGCAGGTATGGGCTCTGAGGTGACTGAAAAGCCTAAGAGACGACAACGAGGGCCTGGAGAGCGGCCATGAGAGACTGTACGGTGGCAATTAGAGCCAGCGAGATGGGAGTAAGGCCTGTGAAGTGAAAATGAAGCCCGTGAGGTGGCAGGGCTGTGACGTGGCAGTGAGGACTGCTGTGGGCTGGCAGGAAGCGTCTCTGAGTGACGGAAATGGCTCTGTCAGGTAACACTCGGGGTATGTTGTCGTGGGACGTGTTGATCACACTCTGACACTTCCAAGGCCACCAGTAAAGTTTGCTTTGAATCAGAGGGTAGAGCTAGCTACTAGCTGACCAAAGTTAGCCACAGAGGTTTTGGAGGACTGAGGACAGATAGAGGGACACAGCATGTAGTAGGGTGGGGCTCAGAAAGACCCTCAGCCCCTTTGGATCGAGGAGGGACACAGGCGGTCACCGGTTGCTTCTCCGCCGCTTCTCTGGCCATTCAGGCTCTTACTCTGCCGAGTTTTTATTGATAAAGAATAATAAGACAGGCACTTCAGCCGTAAGGCGACACTGTCACATGTGAGGTGAGAGGGAGGGGTTGTGACAACGGCAGCGAGAGCCCGAGAAACGCCTGTGAGGCCTAAGGCTGGCAGTGACACCTCTGTGTATCCAGACACGCCTGTGGCGTGGTTATGACGACGCTAAGCGGAATTGAGGGTCTGTGTGGTGACGGTGAGTGAGGGCTGTAGGGTGGCGTGGTGGTGAAGCCCGTGAGGCGGAGCGAGCACTCAAGGTGGCATTGTGAGCCTGCGACATGGCAAACGGGGCCTGTGAGGAGACGGCAAGGCCAGTGAGCCGTGCCGCCGTTGCCTTTGAGAGGACAATGACAGCTTGTGTGTTGGCAGCAGGGTCTGACTGTGAGGCAGCACTGAGGTCCCGGGGTGTGAACTCAGGGCTGTAGGGCGGGCAGTGAGGTCCTGGCTGGCAGTGACGTCTCTTTGGATGGCAGTTAGGCCTGTGGGTGCACTACAGGAAAGCCTGATAAGTGTCTGCGAGGCCTGTGAGGTGGCACTGTGGCCCGCCGGGTGACAGTAAGGCCTACGTGGTAGCAATGAGGATCTGTGCAATGGTAAGCGACAATTAGACCTATGGGAATGGTACAGTAAGGGCTGCTGAGTGGCCATGAGGCCTCTGAGGTGGTGCTGCGGCCTGTGAGGTGGCGGTGAGCACCGCTATGAGGCGGTTGGGCCTCTGGTGTGTCATTCATGCCTGTGGGTTGGCTGACATGTGAATTGGCAGAGAGGGACTAGTGGTGACAGCATCCGCCTTCTCCGTACACACTGACTGCTAGCATCCAGGCACACCTGGCCTGCCCTGGAGACTTGACAGGCTGTGTCACCCCTGCTCGCATGCTCAGTAAGCAGGCAGCACCCTGGCCTTCTTGTGCACGCTCTACGCCCCTCCCTCAAAAAAGGCAGAACCCCTGCTCTCCCTCTTCTTCCTCTTCCTCTCCCCTGTCTGTCTCTCTCCCTCTCTAGCTCTCTGCCTCTCTCTCCCTTCCTTTCTCCCTCCCTCCATGAGACCTCTCGGCACCTCCCTTCTCTCTCCCCTCTCTCCCTTTCCTCCCCCAATATAACCCCCCCATGAGCTCTGTATAGGGAAAAAAGGTCAGTCAAAGAAACACACCCTGAGCAGAGCCAAAGAAACACACTTTGGTCCTGCATCCAAAACTAAAGAAATGCACCCTGACCCTGAAACCAGTGCCAAAGAAACACACTTTGTTCCTGGAATCAGAGCCAGTGAAAGAAATGCACCCTAGACCTAAAATTGGAGCCAAAAGGCTAAAAAGGACCAGAGAAAGAAACACACTTTGGCCCTGAATCCAGAGCCAAATCTGATCCTGAACCTGAGCAGAAAACCAACCAATTCCTGAGCATGCAATCTAGCCACTCTGAGCTCAGGGATTGAAATCTGACCAATCCGCACCCTGGAAATCTCTATGGAAAAACTCCACCCCCTAAGAAGCCCTATATAAACCCTGTGTCTGTTCAGCACGTTGGGTGGCAGCCACTCTCCTGGATACTTCCCTCCCAATAAATCTCTTGAATGAGGTTTGGATGAGACGTATGGCACAGCAGGGCAGGGCAGGGCAGGGCAGGGCAGGGCAGGGCAGGGCAGGGCAGGGCAGGGCAGGGCCCAAGATAATCAGCCTCTGGATCTGCAGCATTCTGACTCCCCTCTATCACGTGATTTCAATCAGTCATTTGGCCTTGGAGCGTCTCCAGCACAGGTGAGGGTCTTTGTTTTGTTTTGAATTCCCTGGCATTTCCAGTTTATGCTCAGCACTTCTTACTGCTCAAGCACACATGCAACCCAGAACTTGACTCTGTCACCTCTCCCCACAAAATGCATTTGTAAGACATCTGCTCCTCCGTGACCTGGCCAGCCTCTCCCATTCAGCACCCCTCCCCACTCTCCACCTCCCACCCATCCAACCTCTACTCACACGATTTTTTTTTTAAATTTTATTTTCCAGTTTAAATTTAGATAGAATCAAGGTTGCTTCACAAGTCAGTTCCAGGTCCCTCTCCCATTCCCTCCCTTCCTCCCGTGCCCTTCCCCCCCCCCGTTATCCCCTCATTTCTCCAGGGAGGGTGAGGCCCTCCATGGGGGTGTCCATAGTGTGTCATTTCATATAGGGCAGGGCCTAGACCCTTTCCCAAGAGTTCAGGGTGAGAGTGCACCTCACATTGTTCTATTGGAGTCCAAAGTCCGTGTGTATACTTGGGATGGGTACTGATCTGCTGCCCAAGGCTCAATAGATTCCCTAGGCCTCTTCCCTGACACCCAGATTCAGGGGGTCTTGATCAGTCTCATGCTGGCTTCCCAGGCTAATGCCTGGGATTCAAGAGTTAACCTTTGTCTGGTCAGCTGTTTCTGGGGGTTAAACCAGCCCAGTCTTAATCCCTTTGATCATCAGTCCTCCCTCTCTGTTACTGGCTTTCTTCAGTTCAGCTCAGTACTTAACCAAGGGAGTCTGCCTCTTCTTCGATCAGCCACTAAATAAAGTTTGTTTCCTACTCACACGATTTTACAATCAACTGGGAACGTCCCTACTTGGAACGTCCATTGTTTCCCAGGAAGTCAGTAAGAAAGACAAAAGCTGCTCCTGTAGCTTTGAACATGCATGGGGACCCCGGACTAGGAGCTGTGACAGGCCCTATGGGGCCTTCCTGTGAGGCCACAAAACTTCAAAGCTCTCCTCTGTGTTTCTTCACTCTCCAGCTCTGCTCTGTCACCATGACCACAGTTTTAGTTTCTGGGTTGTTTTTTTAACTAACCCTTGTTCATCAAATAGCTCAGAAAAGCAGCATCAAGTTTTCCAGATGGAGTCGAGACAGGACTTCAGGGTTGCTCAAAGGCTAGAAAAAAAATCCCCAGAAGAGGAGGTACACCGGGTGATGCTCACCTTGTGTTAGCAGCTGGCAGGAGAAAGGTCATTGTACTGCTGGGTGCTGGAAAGTTCTGTCTTCATGTGAGCCTCTCTCTAACACACATGCCTCCCTAGTTCCTCCCGTGAGCCTCTCTCTAATATAGCATGCACATAATTCCTCCCTACACTTGCCTCTCCCTAATGAAACATGAATTCCTCCTCACTGCATGGGGCTATCACAGGCTACATGCTCTGCAGAGCATTGACACAGCAAGGTCATGGACCCACAGGGAGACCACTGCAGAAAGCTGGGTAAATCAGACACCCCTGGCAACCCCGCACCGCATCAGCCCTTCCTTCCTTCTCGTTCGTAACCTTTCCAAATGGCATCCGCTTGAAATTCATCTTTTTTAATGGATTTAAATCAACACAACAAACAATAGCCATTAGGACTAAAATCCATCATGCTCGCTGAAACAGAAGTCAGTGGAGGCTTGGCAGGATCCAAAAAGAATCTGATTGCCCAGGGAACGGAAAAATGCACACTAAAATCAAAAAGAGAAACCAAAATAAAACCGACAACATCTAGTACTAAAGAGCATGTCTTGGGCTGACAAACGGATTGTTATGGACAACAGGAAAGAAAGCTGGCAGCATCTATGAGATGCAGATACCTTACTATTACTGTGTGCATGTGTGTGGTGCAAGTGCATGTGTGTTTACATAGGTGTGGATGCATGTGTATGGGCATAGGTATACCTGCACATGTGTGCACATGCACATGGAGACTTGAAGTTGACACTGGTGTCTTCCTTGACTTCTCTCTACTGTGTATTATTGAGCCAGGGTCTCTTACAGAACCCACGGTTCATCAATTCCAGCTGGTCAAACTAGTCAGCTTGCCCTGGGGAGCCCATCTCCGATTCCTGAGTATCTAAATTAAAAGCCAGCCAACCACACCGGCCCAGCTTCTCCATGAGCTCTGGGATTCAAGCTCTGGTCCCCACACTCGTGCAGGCAGCACTTTACCAAATAGCCATCCTCAGCTGAAGACAGTTTTACTTTCGAGAGACTGCCCTATAAATAAACAAAATCAACGCATAAGGCTGCACATTCAAATATGATAAAGGCTAAACAGCAGCATGTCCCTCTGAGGAAATAGGCATGAGGAAGACTACACACCAGGCTGTCAACACTGATTATCCCAAACCAAGTACAACTAGAAATAGCATAGCAAAGCTGTGATATTTTTTTCACTAAATATGAGAAAGGAAAAGGTATGTCTGTATACACATAGAGAGAGAAAGAGAGACAGAGCTTTGTTCCAGCCAGTCTAATATGATGCTGAAAATGTCACTTTAGGAGTTGATGTTCTCTCTTTCTGAGTTTGGACCTTGTAACATAGGTCATGTTGGCCTGGAACCACTATAGAGAAAGGCTGTCCTCAAATATGTATGACGTCATGCCCAATGGAAGCTAACTTATATAAACCTGTTGCCAAAATACACAAATCCTTAGAGTTTCTGGTGGCCTTCAACATTGAGAGACAATGCTTTTATTGCTTTCTAGCTATGACAGAAACAGCCTTAGGGCTCAGTGTTGGAAGGTAAGAGGAAAGACCACTGTCATGACCCTATGTTCCATACTGCCACTGGGGGTACACAATCTGCACCCAGCTGGTGTGTTGTTCTGCGCGTCACTCCTTGAACCTTGCTGGTTCTTAACATCTCATCTGGAGAGGAAACCCAAGTGCTGAGGCTACAGGGACACCCACATTTCCTGCTGCTTATCTTTGCCTCATGCCCTGAGGATGTGCAAGGGGTCCTTTCTGGGTCTTGGGGATTTGCACAAGCATTGAGTTAGCAACCTCCCAACAGGAAGAGCAGTCAACAGTGACTGTGGAAGGGTGGAAACTTTAGTCTCAGTTGAGAGAGTAGCCAGTCCAGCATGAATTGAAGGTGTTAGACAGTTTCCTGTGATTCACATGGAAAGCTAGGTAACTATCAGAAAAGTGGATCTTGGGCATAGACCCAAAGAATGTTTCATCCTACCACAGAGACACTTGCTCAGCCATGACCATTGCTGCTCCATTCATAATATCCAGAAAATGCAAACAACATAGATGTGCCTCAACAGAAGAATGGATAAAGAAAATGCAGTGGATTTTCCTTCCCAGTTTTCCCTGTCTGAGTCCCCTGAAACTCGGCCCCCACTCCTGTCCTGCCACTGAACCCCAATAGAGACCTGGAGGCAGATCCAGACATCCAGCATCTGCTTCCATCCCAGTCTTGGGCCAGCACCCACTGAAAGAGGTGAGTGATGGACTGTTTCCTGCCCAGCTTTCCCTATTTGAGTCCCCTGAAATGCTGCCACCGAACCCCCCTCCCCAGAAACCTGAAGGCGAACCCAGTGATTCAGTATCTGCCGCCATTCCTATCTTGGACCTGCACACACTGTAAGAGAGAGCCATCTAACATCTGCTGCCATTTAAGTCTTAGACCCACCTGCACCCACCTGGAGAGAGCCTTGGACTCATACCCACCAGAAGAGGGAGAGACCCCACCTGCACCCACTGGAAGAAGCAATAGGAAAATGACAATATAAGAACACATTCAACAACAGAAATACTAATATGACACCACCAGAGTCTAGGGATTCTCCCCCAGCAAGACATCTCAATGCAGATGAAGCCGAAGAGAATGACCTTAAAAGCAACTTTATGAAGATGATAGAGACCCTCAAAGAGGAAATGAGAAAATCCCCTAAAGAAATGGAAGAAAAAAACAAACAAAAATTGAAGAAATGGAAGACAAGACAAACCAAAAAAAAATGCAAGAAATCAATAAACCTCTTAAAGAAAGCAAGGAAAGCCAAGAAAAAAAAATACCAGACAGATGAAGGAAGCAATTCAATCAGTTCAAGACCTGAAAACTGAAATAGAGACAATAAAGAAAACACAAACTGAGGGAATGCTGGAAATAGAAAATCTGGATAAACAGTCAGGAACTACAAATGCAAGTATAACCAACAGAATACTGGAGATGGAAGAGAGAATTTCAGGTGTTGAAGACACACTAGGAGAAATAGATTCATCGACCAAAGAAAATCTTAATTCCAACAAATCCCTAACACAAAATATCCAGGATACATGGGACACCGTGAAAAGACCAAACATAAAAATAATAGGTATAGAAGAAGGCAAAGAAGCACAGCTCAAAGGTGCAGAAAACATATTCAAGAAAACCATAGAAGAAAACTTTCCCAACCTAAAGAAGAACATGCCTAAGAAAGTACAAGAAGCTCATCCAACACCAAGAAAAAAAAAGAAGTCCCCTTGCTACATAATAATCAAAACATCAAACATACAGAATAAAGAAAGAATATTAAGGGCAGCAAAGGAAAAAGACCAAATAACATATAAAGGAAGACCTATCAGAATTACACCTGACTTCTCAATGGAAACTCTGGGAGCAGCCAGAAAGTCAAACACTAAGAGACCATGGATGTCAGCCCAGACTACTATACCCAACAAAGTTTTCAATCACTATAGACGGAAAAAACAAGATATTCCATGACCAAGCCAGATTAAACAATACATATACACAAACCAGCCCTACAGAAAGTACTGGAAGGAAAATTCCAACTCAAGGAAGTTAACTGCACTCACAAAACAT